>NC_138740.1:26219811-27419811 GCF_965113295.1 Leuciscus leuciscus | reverse complement strand
CGGCTTCTTATCCAGCTCCAGCGATGCGTGTGCTTCGCTTGAAGGATGAAAAATCAGATAATAGCTGCCTGCGAGCGATATTTATAGGCCTAGACCACGCCCATTTCGGCGGGACGTGACGCAGCGGGCGCGAAGTGCCCTGATTGGGTCTGACGTCACGCCAGGCCTCGCTCGATAGGCTGCTGCAGTTGCCGCAGAGCAGCCAATAGGCGCGCGAGCTGTCTCGCCTATGTCTGCATTGCTGCTGCAACGCGTTTTGCATTATTACAAAATTAAGGATAATTTTTGGCTTCAATATCTCGCGGAAAAGGATTTTCCCCTAGCGTAAGATATCTTACGCAGTACGAGAGACCTCTCGTAAGAGAACTAACGGATGCAAAGTTTTTGACCATAGCGCAAAACACGAAAGAGCGCAAAACATGAAAGAGCATAAAACACGAAAGAGCATGAGTATGTAAAAAAAACAGCAGTGCAAATCTGAGGATGTGTTAGAATTGATTTTTTTAAACGAGTCGTTAGACCTGGTGGAATCTTCCGATTCAGAAGATTGTTTGAATCATTTGCACTGTTTATTTATATTTAGTTTGTGAAGATTATTTGCACTATTTGTTCATTAGCACTCAGTATATTACCCTCAATGAACCATTTCTTCATTTGCACTGTTTATTTCTTTTTGTATTTAGTTTGTGAAGATTATTTGAACCATTTGTTCATTTACACTCTGTATATTGTATTGTTAGTATTTATATTGCACAGTTGTCACTACTTGTTATATTGTTTGCATTTGTTGTTCATGTTCAAATTATAATATAATTTTCTGAAGAAAAATGTTTGCTTCAGTGTTCTGTTGTAATATAACAACTTTTCTATTTACTTTACTTCCTGAACTTATTTGGACACATCTACATTGTCAGTAAATGTAATACACCTGTTTTTACTCAAAAACGCCTAGAATAATATTATAATAAATGGCTATAACTTGCTGAGGGATTGTTACATGTAGACAAAATTTCATCTGGAAGTCTAAAACAACCAAGTCTAACTTTCTAAAAGAAAAAAACAAAACTTCAGGAAGTTCTGTTTGAGTTCACACTGAAAACACCAAATTTTTTGCTGCCGTTTTTCTTAAAATCATACATTTCATAAATTCTCTGACAAAAGAAATGTAAAACTGGGACTTTAAATGAGCTAACTGGAAACTTTAGGTTCTCCTGTTTAAAATGATATATGGCACTTGATGCTTGCTGCTAGAATGGGTTAGAAAAACAAAGAAAAGTACAGGTGAGTCAGGCGCCCCAAAAATGTTCTAGGTCTTTAAGGGTTAATAACAAAGAAAATAATGACACAGATTTTTATCTTCGCCACTTTGGCCTCAATGTCAGCCATTCTTTTTTATTTTATATGTTGTTACCTTGTAAGACTTTGTTTTTAAAATAGGGATATTGGTTTGGCTGTAATGCCCAGTCACTTGCAAAATAGTAACAGTGTCCACTTTCACTTGCAAAATAAACATTGTCCACTGTTTATTTCATTTGTATATTATATGTTTTGTATATGTAATATGTAGCCTATCTTTGTTCTTATCTTTTAATAAAAAAAGAAAATAATGACAAAGATTTTTATCTTTGCCACTTTGGCCCTTAATGTCTGCCATTCTTTTTTATTTTAGCCTAGGCTATATTTTGTTTCCTTGTAAGGCAAGTTACCTTGTTTTTGAAATAGGGACATTAGTTTGGCTGTAATGCTCAGTCACTTGCAAAATAGTAAAACCAACATGAAAAACAATCGTGATAAAATTGTTAATCATGATTTTGATTCAACCATCCAAACACACAAAAGAAAAATCAAACCTCAGATAAAAGGCAAGCTTCCACTTCCTTTGTACCATTAAGGAAGCTCAGTCAAAATTGAATTTGAATAGCTAGACAACAATTGGTCTCTCCCAAGGAAAAAAACAAACGTAGTGGGTACAAAAGTATAATGAACCATTTTTAGGACAACAAAAACATGCATTTGGCTTGTTACAAAGGATGTTTGTCCACATTGAAATAGAAATAATGGAATGAGAGCTATAATTCCGAGCTATGAGCATTAAATGCAGTTTCCTAGTAGTCAGTGAAGCAACCTTGTCATCAAACACACAGATAAAAGACGTTTCTTTACTTCTGTAATGGAAGACTGAATGGCTGTTATTCTATCTCATTTAGTGTAAACAGAGTACTGAGCCTGGCCAGTGGTGGAAATCACTGAATAGATGGAAATCTATTTTCCATAAATAGGCCTACATGGATATGAAATTGCTCTTAGTTGAATGATCATATACATAGAACTTTTTGAAATCGCAGAAATGTCAACATCTGAATGACAAAATCAACTTTACCAGCCCAGTACTGAGAAGTATTGAAGCGTTGTTAAACTATAGCCTTGGTATTTGTCACGCACGTGAAACAACTTAAAAGGTGCTGTAAGCATTTACCGTTCTAGCTTGAACGTCCGCCAGACTACTGACCAAATTAAACCCGCTTTCTACAACCTCTCCGCTTTGACCTAGGAACAATCAACATATTTACTTACCTGGCTGGCAGGTAACGTAAGAAGCCGCGCAAGCTCGGAATCTGTTTCAAGCGTTTTAAATCTCAGCTCCCTCCATCGATTAAAAACTTAACTGATGTTCACTTTATTGTTCTCTGGACTCATATATTCCGTTCACGCTTTACGCTGTTGTTGACAAGGGAATTAAGAATAGTTTGCACCATCCAAACTCTCCAAGTTCATTAGGCACGTTATCGGCTTCCGGCTTCCCATATAGCCTATGGAATGCCCGATCTAAAGCGCAAAATGATTGACAAGTAGAACATGCTTCAAAAGCTATCCGATGGACCCTTTTCCATCATCAACATCATAAATCCTGCAAAGTTTGCTATATATATTTATATATATATATATATATATATATATATATATATATATATATATATATATATATATATATATATAGCCTACTATATTGTATTATATTAATTTTGCATCAAATTACAAAAAACTAACGCTGCTGCTTCTAATAGCCTACTATGGAGGAAATGACGGTAAAATTGATATAGGCCTCATTTGTCTCTTCTGACTGCCGTTATCAATCTTTCTCTATATTTTTTCCTCTTTTTGAAAGTTGTGAAAACACTATTGTGGGGTTTTTCTTTTTGCTATTTGAGCAAATGGGAACACAAAAATATTTAATGTAGTTTTAGAAGTGTATGATGACTTCCGCTTTTGAGAAACCCAGAAATGTGAAAATGGTCCATTGGCTAAACAAAAACCAGTGTCGTGGTGGCCACTTTGTATTTTACTGTTTATACAGAGAGACTTTAGGGCTGTCACAGAGTTCCGCACGAAATCTTTCGTGAATTAGGGTCATTTCTGCATAGCATTCCATAAAAATTACGTAGGCTACCACAATTTAGAATTTGTTATGCCTTCTTGTGTTGAAAAACAGCAAAACAGCGATGAGAACTGGAAAAGAAAGCAGGGTATTGTGCGTGAAGCGCTGAAAAGGACGTAGCGCAACGATTACAGACTTTCCAAAAATTAAAGTCTAGTGCTGAGTCCCAATTCGCATACTATCCGTCCTAAATAGTATGCGAAACTAGAATTAGTACGTCCCAAATCGTAGTATGTTGAAATGAGTATTCCAAAGATACCCGGATGGTCTACTATTTCCGGTTAGAATTCGAAGTGCAGATCAATGCACACTCTAACGGCTAATATTGCCCACAACCCATTGCGTGCGGGAGGGAGGAGCTTTGCGGTGATGTAGACATGGCAGTCGGATGTAGCAGCGGAGATGCGCCCTCAGTTTTTAAGTGTAAGAATTCAAATGTTTAACCCTAATTAAAGTTATATTTTATTGTCTCGTAATATTAATGAGTTTATGTTGTGCCAAAAAAGTACCGTGTTTATCTTGTAGGGTCCGATGAAGATACTGAGCGCCTCATTGCAGGCTACAAAACAATAAATAAAAGGCTCTAGTACAGTGTCATGCAAGTGTCTTTTTTATGTATTTCTTTTGATGTTTCTGTCTGACTTATTTGTAGTAATACTGTGGCTATACAAATGTTAACTTTATCAGTCCAACCAAAGAAACATGGTTACTACAAGCATGGTTCATTTTCATCGGGGTACACTCTAAAAAATCCTGGGTTATTTCTTCAACCCATTTTCTGGGTTATTTGTGTTGGGTTAAAATTATGGGTTATTTTTTCAGAGAGTAACCATTTTCTGGGTTATAGGGCTAATATTTTGACCCAATTTATGGGTTGTTTGGGTTTCTGGGTTATTTTTCAAAGAGTAACCCATGTTCTGGGTTATAGGGTTGGCTTTCTCTCTCTCTCGCAGTTGTTCTGGAATTTTCTCACAACAGTCGTTTGAAATAACCGTCGCTTCGCGCTCGATCCGTTTTGGCCTGTGCTTCATCGGTGCAACTTCATCTATATTCAAGGTAAGAGAGTATTTTCAGTGTTGATGTAATGTTAACTTTTCTGTGTCCATGTCCCTGTTGCTAGTTTAGCACCATTTGCTAAAAAAAAAAAATAAATAAACACGTTGCTACGTTGAGACTAGCGTTAGCCGTGGTAATTCTGTGGTTGGCATGTAGCCGCGGCTATCACGACAACATCTAGGTCTAGGACAACTCGAGGTAACGTTATCGCACACCGGACGCGATTTTGAACACGGTCCTGAGCCGTTGCTGGGTGCCGCGGACAGACCGCCGGTGTGTGTGTGTGTGTGTGTGTGTCCGTTACACTCATAGAGAATAATGTGTTCGAATTTTAAAGACGCGGCGCAGCGCTTCGCGTCCGGTGTGCGAGCCCCTTGAGAGAGTGCACGTCTATGGCGTTCCGATCGGCTCTTTATTATGACTTTGCTACATGCACTCGTCTCAATGAACGTCTCACTCAACGTCTTATTTTTTTTTTTTTTCTGCTATTTATTCCATTCATTTTAAGACGCAGACGTCACGCAGACGTCACGCTGACGTCACGTAAATCACGCGTGGCAGTGAAGTGTCGAGTCAGACGTCACGCGTCATTCACGTGTGGCAGTGAAGTTATTATTTTTTTTTTTCTCTAACACGTATTTAACACGTATTTAACACTCGACTCAGCACAGCTCAGTGCAGTGTGCCAGCGGTTGCGATCGGTTCTTTAATATGACTGTGCAACATGCACTCGTCTCAATGAACGTGACACTTGCGTCTGTCTTATAACGTGACGTCTGCGTCTGTGATTTATATATTGGATATTGTGTGTGTGTGTGTGTGTGTGTGTGTGTGTGTGTGTGTGTGTGTGTGTGTGTGTGTGTGTGTGTGTGTGTGTGTGTGTGTTGTTTAACCCACATTTTGGGGGCCAAATGCCCCCTACAAAGATAGAAATATGAAGAAACAAACTTGATATAGGCTATTGCATTTTTATAGCTTATTGTTAGGGTTGTTATTGTGTTTTTAATTTTTTATAGTTTTAAAAGGCCTAGGCTACAGCACTTTGGTAAACTAGAAAACAGACAACTCGATCGTGCAAACACTGTTTCTGTAGATCCTTTAAATAGAAGAATAGAATTGAAAAATAGGCTATATTTTTTATATATAAGTCACCTGTGGTGAAAAAAAAAACGACTGTAAACTTTTTTTTTTAAATAGTTTGTAAACTATTATTTGACTTTTTGTTTATGACGTTTTGCCCCTTTATTAAACATTTAAAATATTCACAAATTAATATGGATTTTCTTTTTAGATTTTACTGGTTTTCTAAGGCCAAATTATTTTCCCGCAGGGCTGAATGAGAAGAGCCATCTCTGGAAACATACAGAGAGCTGATTTAGGCTATAGGTGGTTTATAGGCTAATGATAATAAATGTGTCTGAAAAAATAACGAGGCATTTTAATTGTTTTTATTAATAAACTAGTATTTTCTAATCAGTGTCGGCTGCAAACATATCCATCTCCGCTGTAAAGCGGATGCGCCTTTAGATAGAAATGCACCGTTCATGCGGATTATCAGACAGTATTTGCTTTCGATTCAAATTTGTTCGTTTAAAATTGGACATTTCAAGCTTTATTTTGTTTCAGTTCATTTTTGAGATGCGCTCCAGTTCACGGAGATCATGAAAGCGCGCCTGATTGTTTTCTTTTATTTCACGAAATCAAAACGTTTTCTTGTTATTTTGAGTTTACTCAAATAAAAGTAGTTGCAAATTATTTATTATTATTTTCTATATGACCATAAATTATGAGCATTTTAAGTTGTTTCCACTGTTGATAGGAAAATACAAGTGTTCGCGCCCGCGCCTCCGTGCCACGCAGTGCGCGCTCCACTCCGCACAAACCATTGGATATGCGTCAAAATCTTGTGTTGATTTGTGATTATCAAATAAAACCCTGTATTATTATTGTCTAACCTGTATTATGACTGACATATGACGAATTGCTTTGTTCCTTTTTTCGATAAAAGCGTCTTGTAAATATTGTTTGTTCTTTATTTTTTCTTTATTTGTTGTCATTGTTATAAATAACAACGAAATAACATCAGAGAATCTTACAATATAAGTGCAATAAAAACTCCATAAAGTGCAATCCGTTATATCACCAGTCGACAGGGAAATAACAATTGTATAAACAATATACTATGGATTGTGAGATGTAGAAAATAGCACAGCAATGCATTCCCAACTATTAAAGTTGTGTAGAGAGAGAATTTTGGTGTATTTGGTGGGGTGGGTATAAATTGGAGGAATATTTTTTTTCGGCCCGTCCTCACTAGAACAGCAAGCGATACGTTGTTAATTATTGTATTGTGTATTAAGTGGAATACTTTAAATTGTCTTAGCGTGCATGGTTAAAGTGATTCTCAATTGTAGCGGGTCCAGGAAAAACGAGGCCCTTTAAAAAAAGTTATATATCTTCATTACCTAGAGATAAAATTAGGGTATACAAAATACAAAAAGTAGTCAAAACGCATAACAGAACATATATATATATATTTTTTACAATATTATGTGCTTATTATTTTCAATTAACGAAATGTCAATCTTCATCTTTATAACAGAAGATAGCCTACAATACAACAATCTTCAAGATACAGTATAATCTTCACATATAAAGGATTGCCACCTTTAAAACAGTCCTTTTCGTTTAGGAACAAACAATGCAGAAATACATAGCATATTAATTTAATCTCTTTTTTTCGTTCATTTACTAATTAGGCTATATATGTTAACTCAACTAATGCAATGTAAATAACTGGATAATTACTATCCAATAAATAATAAGTAAAAAATGTCAAATAAATGTATTGATTAGAGTTGCCATAGACTAAAGATTTTTGTAGTCAACTAGTAGTAATTTATTTAAGCAATTAGTCGACTAATCGCACGTTTATATTAATTAAATACTGGGTGCATGCATGGTAGGCTATAGCTCAAGCGCACGCATAAATCTTGCTGCAAAGCACCAGCAAAAGTAGGCTAATTATAATAAATGTGTCTGAAAAAAATAAAGAGGCATTTTAATTGTTTAAAGTGTTTTTTTATTTTTTATTCGTGTCTGCAAACATATCTCCTCCGCTGCGGATGCGCCTTAGAGAGAAAGACACTTTCGATTTGAACTTGTTCATTTAAAAGTAGCCATTTCAAGTATATTCCTCAAGTCTGACTGTGAGGCAGTAGGGCCTACACTGTTTCAGTTCATTTTTGAGACGCGCTCCAGTTCACGGAGATCATGCGGCTGATTGTTTTATTTTATTTTACAAAAGCACAATGTTTTCTTGTTATTGTGAGTTTACAGAGCATTACAGGCTATTTTAAGTTGCTCCCACTGTTGATAGGAAAGTGTTCGCGCCCGCGCCTCCGTGGCATGCAGCAAGCGCGCTCCACACTTCGCACAAACACTGGATATGCGTCAAAATCTTGTGTTTATATGTGATAATCTTATATTATGACTGACATTTGACGAATTGCTTTGTTCCCATTTAGGATAAAAGCGTCTTCTAAATATGTAGCCTAGACTAGCCTGCATATTAATAATGAATTATAATTATTTGCGTTTTTACCTAACTATAAATGAGTTCAGTTGGCTAATGTTTTTCATGAAATAATTTATGAATGTTTTATTTTTATAACCTAACCTTTTACAGTTTTGGAAATGTTTAAGAAATTCAAATAATAAATAGACACACCGTTTTATGACTCTTTACTGTCCAAGCAGGACATGAACTGATCGATTATCTCTTTTAGTTACAGTGCATGAATGAATATCAGGATATGTTGACAAGAAACAATGGCAAACAAATATTTTAACATGAACATTTGGAATAAAAGCTATACATAAGCAAGGTAAAATCACTTAATTGCTAATAAAATACAACTGAAGATCAGTGGGAAAAAATAATAAAGAATGAGTGTGTGGAATGTGCTGGAAACCGCCCTTGCAGCAGACTATGGCAGACGCAGACGTCACGTTCGGCACACGAACGAGTGATGTGGCAGACGCAGACGAGACGTTCGGCAGACGCAGACGTCACGTCCGGCACACGAACGAGTGATGTGGCAGACGCAGACGAGACGTTCGGCAGACGCAGACGTCACGTTCGGCAGACGCAGACGTCACGTTCATTGAGACGAGTGCATGTTGCAAAGTCATATTAAAGAGCCGATCGGAACGCCATACACGTCCGGTGAGCGATACCTCGAGTTGTCCTAGACGCGACGCGTCACGCGGCGCTTCTCGTCCGGTGTGCGAGCCCCATAGCCGCGGCTACAGAGCGACGAGGCAACACAATAGTTGAGTTATGTTTACCAGCTGTGCCGTGCTTATCATATTATACAGTGCTCTACTGGCTGAAGTAGTGAGAGTTAAAGAAGCGGGTCAAGTCTTCAAATTGTTGCTAACCTCTATATTGCTCTCCAGGTCATTTTGAATGGACAGTTTTGTCGCTGATAAGCTAACTGAGTGGCAGCTGTCTGAGCTGACAGAGAATTTTAGAGGTGAGCATTTTACTCTTATTGCCCTTATATCATCTCTCTATACCTACATTTTTTTTATTTTTTTATAAGACTTAAATGTGTCAGTGCAAGATTTTGTGAAAGTCACAACTTCTTCGACAGTGGGGTATGTACAACCCTAAAATATTATTGTGCCTTGTCTTTAAGCTGTTATGCATAAGAATGGGCTGTCATTACACTTTTTAAAGAAAGAAAATATGTCATTCACACAAAATGGGTAATGTTAATGCTGCAAAAGAACCACATTAGTTAACTAGCAATTTGGGCCATGTAAAAAAAAAAAATAAATAAATAAAAAGCCACTGCATTACCTTAAAAGTGATTATTTGTTAGCTTGATAATGAAAGAGTGTCTGGTGAGTGGTTCACAATTGTCTCGACTTATTAACAATACTCATGTTGTCTTGTTTTCTGTCTTTCAGATAGATGAGGAGGCATTTCTTCTCTTTGATGAGGACACTATCAAAAATCTTGTCCCCAAAGTTGGCTTAAATTCCTGAGGCTCTTCTGAGAATTGTTGTTTATTTTTCTATTTTTTATTTCTAATATTGTTATTACAGTGTGACCTAAAATAAATATGAAAATAAACATGTCCAAGTGTGTGTTTTTTCTTATAGATTTTTATTTAATGCAATAAAAATGTAAAAGTGCTTGAAGTGTGTAATATAATGTAAAACAAAGTTTTATTTTCTGAAATAAGGCATACTGGGATAGTGACCCAAGTTAGGTTATTTTTGACCCAACTCCTGGGTTAAAAAATGATCAACTAATTTTTGGGTTATTTCTACCCAGATGTTGGGTTTTTTAAACCCAATATTTGGGTCAGGTATTTAACCCATAATTTGGGTCAAAAAGCATAACCCAATTTTCTGAGTTGAAATAACCCATAAATTAGTTGGTCCCTTTTTAACCCAGGAGTTGGGTCAAAAATAACCCATTATGGGTTATTTTTGACCCAGGAGTTTTTAGAGTGTATTTTTAAGTATTATACATAAGTATAAGATTAATTATAAAATACGTTAAACAATAGTTACACTATAAACTTTAAATATTTTAACTCAGAAAATAAGTAGCTTTCGTTACACACATTTGCACATGAACGTCCGAACCAGCCGCCTCACAAACGACCTGCGTTTGGTTGATCTACGACGACGCCCCGCTTCACTCCTCAATTTGGTAAAACACATTGTAAATGTATTGTGGAAAAAAAGATGGGAATAGTAAATAAAATTATATTGGATATATAAGAATGAATGAAATGTAAAATGTTTTGTTAACAGTCGCGGTGTGCGTAACTAGGCAACCACGTTCCCGTTTACGTTGCATGACGTCATCGAAGTATGTCCCAGAACGTGCATACTCTTTTGCTACACACTCAAAAGTATGTACTTTTTCATCACAAAAAAAGTACATACTTTTAGGTCGTAGTATAAGTAGGCGAATTGGGACTCAGCCACGGTCACCATAAAATTAAACTGATTTTTTATTGTAATTTTTTTGCAGTATTTATTATAAATGATTTATATGTGCACTGCACATCTTTTTTTCGTCATGTTCCCTTGTGATCTTTAACGTACAAAATCAAGTCTGCCCAATATTTCTTGGTTGAGAAGAAAATAATATTGCAACTTCTGTTTCATGCCGACTTTAAACACTCAAGTGCTATACAGAGATTTTTTTTATTTCACATTGTATTGCGCATGCAACACTAACATCTGACTAATAAAAAACTCTTTAAAATGGTCTCCTTCAAAATCCTGTGCACCCTGAAGTCCAGTTCATCCAAATGGATCTGGTAAATCATAGACGTGTTTAATGTAATTTTATCAGTTCACAATTTCATTTTGTCAGTGTTTATATTTGTCATTGTTACATTTTACAGTTACTTGGATGTGCATTCATTTTCAGAGCAATACATTGGTTTGTCATCTATAATTTCCTCCATCCATTTTCCAAAGCACTTGGTCGCGGGGTGCTGGAGCCTATCCCAGCGTCTCAGGCTGTAGGCAAGAGTCAATTATTACATACTCAAAATACACTAAGGAGTGCTCCAGTGAAAACATAACACATCTAGATATCAAAAAGATTTGTTAGATTTGTGCAAATTGTGTCTGGAGGATTCTCTCCAGGAGCTCACAGATTACATGCTCAAACGGGACGGGAGGTGGATAGAATGTGTAAAAGTTGCAAGGACGTCCAGCATCAGACGCAGCAAGAACCCACCAGGAAATGAAACTGGCACACGGCTATCTAAATTTCATCTTGAATTGAATAGCAGAGCAGGTTTGTATGTCGGTATTGTGAGGTGGCTGCTGAGCCGTTTGCTGCATCCCTTAATCCTGCCACCTACGGAGATTTAACCACAACCAACATGCTTTCCATTAGCCAACCTACAGGAGCAAGCATGCAGAGAAGATGGGGAGGTGGAGATAGAACGGGGGCTTTGTGAAGGACAGATTCAGGTGTGACTGACAAGCAGACAAGGAGAGGAAAAGGAGGCTGATTGAGTGACAAAGCGAAAATACAATACACATGACTCTTTTCAAAGGTAAATATTATGCATTGCTTGTTGCAAAAAAGAACATGTGAACCTATGGATTTACAATAAGTTTCTGTATAAATAGGTAATACTTTTTGATCTGAGCTTAAGTTAAGTCACAACACAATCTGCTTACAAAAATTCACACAAATAAGGATGCATTTTCATGCCTGTATTAAATATACAGTGTAAACATTGGTTACACTTTATTTTAAGGTGATGTAGTTACATTGTACTTACGCAAATAAGTAATGAGTAATAGTAATTAACTATGTACCTACTATAGGGTTACGGTTAAGGTTTGGTTTAGGGTTAATTACTTGTAATTATGCATCATTTACTGTTATTACTATAGTAAGCAGTAATAACGTGTAACTACGGCACCTTAAAATAAAGTGTTACCTAAACATTTAGGAACACTTTTTCATTTAACAGAAAAAGTATGTGAACCTCTGCGCAACCGTCTGATTTTTTTCACCATTCCTCTTTATAAAACTGCTGATTGTCCAATGCATCACCCAACTTCTGCTGAGCTTCCATTTGCAAACAGATGGCGTTATTCTCCATGTCAAATCTCCTGAAAACCTTAGGGATTTATTGCACCGTCGAGAAAAGCAAGCTGTCCAGGCCCTGCGGGTCGAAGTTTTGATGTTTCAAATTTTATGGCCAATTAATGCAGAAATGGAAGAATTCATTAACATGTTCTTGCAACTGTATATCTGCATGTGGAGTGTGAAGATTGTGAAAGCTCAGATTTGCAAGTATTTTTACATAATTACATAAGGAGCGTTCTTATTCATTTTTCCTCATTTGATGGGAAACCTTACAGCCAGGTGAATTTGCCTTATTTTTTATCTCAGGAGTCAGAGACAGGTGTTAATTAACACATGCTTGTGTGTACAAGTGAATCTGTAGGTGTTTTTATGAGCTATTAAATGCATCACACCAAACAACAATTTCTCGCAGGTACATCACCTTCACGGCTGGCCCTTATTATCCTTTCATCTACCTCCCAGGAAGCGCCAGGTGCCACTCCCAGCCAGTCTCTTAATGCCAAACCGATGCCACTTTCTGCTGACAATAACAAGCAGAATGTAGCATTCATTATCAGCGCCGACAAGCAGGCTCCTCTGGCGAAAAGTAAACTTGCTGCACTCTCACTGACTACAGCGTATCTTTCTTCAAACTTTTGTCTACTTTGCATCTGTATACTGAAAATCATATTTCAGTATCATTCACAGCCCACAATGGCTGTATAGCTCTCGTGTTGACCTTGTGGAAGGTTCATGCATTTGCATGCAGGAATATTAGTGGACTCCCGAAGGACGGCCACAATGAATGTAGTTCAGTTTAAATTCAGCATCATCCGAAAGCAGCTCGGTCGTCAGCCGCCTGGATTAATTTGAAAATTACAGAGTGTATCTTCATCTCTAACTAGCATGGAGAATGTGACTCAGCCCCTTTTGCAATGATAATAGTATTTATCTGAGCTACTTAGAAAGGGAACTTCTCATACTGATATGGATTCCCACAGGGGCTTCAACACAAAAGGAAACTTGGATTTTAATTATGTTTTAGGCCAGCAGTTCTGGATTTGCAGACTCAGCTTTGTCATTCTCACTGTAGGGCAACGTTGAATATATAAGTGTTTTCTAATCATTTAAATGTCAAGCGTGTCAATGTTTGGATGTTAAAATATATATATTCTCTTGTCCCAGGTGGTATCAAAGCATTGAAATCAGTTGTGCTGCTTAACATGTGGAAACTGTGATACATTTATTTCAGGATTCTTTGATGAATATATTTCAAAACAACAGCTTTAATTTGAACAGAAATCTTTTGACACGTTTGATCAATTTAATGCATCTAACAAAAACATTAATTTCTTCTTCAAAATAAATGTGACTGGCCCCAAGATTTTAAAAGGTTGTGTATATTATTATTAATTCTAAAGCTATTTTTATTATACATTACATTACATTTATATGAATTATCAAAATAGAATTGCTCACATTTAATGCATTAAGGCTTTGTAGACTTAAATCAGTAACACTTTATTTTGATGGTCCCCTTTAGACATTCTGTTGACTATAAGGAACCATTGCACCAATGTCAACTACAGTTATTAGAGTATTAGTAGAGTAGTAGACTGTCTACTGAATATTTGCTAACTCTTTAATTTGATGGTCCCCCAACAGACATAACTTAGTATAACTTTGCAAGTATATCAACTTACTATTAACCATAACCTCTTATTCTATTAACCCTTAATACTTGGCTACTAATACTGATAACATAATGACACACACCAGAGACACACACCAGAGATTTTTCACCTAAAATAAAAAATTTGAATCATACCATTTTAATTTATACTTAATTTGCATCGCGAGAGCTACAGTTTCTGGCCACCACATTTAAAAAGAGTCATATTGTCTAAGGGTCATAATGCTGGAAAGTGTGTACGACCAGCTTGACTGTGAAATTGTGTTTGTAGATGCCTAAGAGCATCCGCATTCTTAATAAGCTTAAAGGGTGTTCACAAGCCTACTTTGTTTAGCTAAATGAACAATCTGTTTGTCCTGCAGGATATGACTAGCTTCCCGAATGTAATCTGTCGTCTGATAAGTGTCTCCCGCGACACATCCTGCTATACCTGACAGGTTAAGTTAAGCCTTAGTGTTGTTTTCCCTCAAATAAATCATCGCAATAACCAGCTGGCACAAGTAAACACACACACACCTCTCTTCACATTATGTGCTTTATTGTCTTGTCAGTTAGAATCAGTTTCCACAACATGCCATTCATTTAAAGGGCCTGCTAGTCTTGATCAAAGTGACATATGGAACATGGCAGCCCTATGCTTTTTTCTTTTACATGCTATGTGACTTTCGGAAACCTTTGTACGATCCATTATCCATGCATCTCGCCTGCCTACTACACACACTCTCTGAACAGCGTGCCCTTGACTGGTCAAACTACTTGTGATTTTCACATTTCACAGTAAATTAGAGTGAGTTGCACTTTTAAATGTGTGAACAACAACCTGAAAGGGGAACGCATAGATTGTTTATGTCAACCTCCGAGAGCATTAAAAATGGGGAGGGGGGAGGGGGTCAAGCATACATTTTTATCACACCTCTGCTCACTTTTCATTCTCGTTCTTTAGTTTACTGATATGAAGTGAAAAAATAAAACTAAAAGACATAAATCTCACGCCTCTGAGGTAATTTTCATCACTGAAGTTAGAGGTCCACATTATCTGATATTACTGCCAACAACAGCCTGGAGCGTGACACTTGCATGCGATATGCAGTGCATATGATTTACAGTGTAATATGACCAAGACTAAACCTAAACCATAAAAAGGGACCATCAGCATCAACGAAAATTATTATGGAATATATTACCCACCTAAAAAACATGATCAAATTTGGGCTTATAATAACCAAGCCATCTCGCTGTGTGCGAAATGACAATAAGACAAGCTGACCACAGCTGTGCCTGTTTTTAATTCCCTATAATGAGCCAAATGTTACCAAGCACGAGTGGTGCTGTACAGCACTTTGCAGAAACGTTGGCCCCCTTTTACCTCTTAGAAGCCTAATTAGCTAATCAGAACCCTGTTATTTAATAAAAGTGCTATAGTTCCGTCCGGCTGTTCTAATCAGTATTATTGTCAAAAGCTCCTTGACCTCAGCAAGAACGAGTTCACACAAAATACGCAAGCCTGGCTATGTGAAAAACTATAGTGTCATGATTTGAACTACTGAGACAAAAAGGCTAATTTAAAGGACAATGAGCGACCGATTGAATCTTCAGAGGGTTGTAGGGATTGCCAGACCCTTACGAAAAAGTTTATTCAAGTGTTCTATACTTCTTTTAAACAAAAAATAAGAAAGCATACTTTCAGTCTACTTTGTACAGCATGTACTTCTCTGAAATACACTCAAAATTGCAAAAGTACACTTGACTATACTTGGCCTATACTTGTAGCCTACTCAGTATTTTGACCGAGCTATGAAAATATTGATTTATTAAAGAAAACAGATATGTTCCTAGTTCTGAGTATCTTAATTTTTGTCTCTAGTCCACAGGTTGTGTACATAGGAATTTACTTATTTTCCCACGCCATTATCTGAATTTTCGTTTTCACTGTTATACGGTAGGGGCCGGGGGCGCTATTACGCATTTTCTGAAAGAGTACAGAATCTCCAGATCAAAACACAGGTGAAGAAGAAGCAGAAACAAGTGACAGAAGATTTCTTACGTAAATGTGAAACAAAAATTTTTTACAGTCTATGGAAACAACGCAATCATCAGACAGCATATAAATCAAAACTGCCTCGTTACCGAATTAAATGTCGACCGAGGACGGTTTAACGACTGTGAAGCTATGGGGATGTTGATGGACTCGATCTACTATCTATATGTTTGATCATCCTTCTGAATCCGATCCGGTCATAGTCTTTGACAAAAATCGCTTTTTTGTTTAAAATGTTGCTTCTTTTGAATGAAACTTACCCACATCCAAGTGTTGATAAAAATGATGCATGAAGCTAGAATGAAATGCTTTTAAAATGGAAAGAGTTAGCCTACAATTAGGCTAGCCTATATTTCAAGTATAAAAAACTTAGTGCCTAAATAGGAACATAGTAGTATACTTAAAGTGCAAAAATAATATATAAATAGTAAACTATAAGTATGATAATATGTTCACTTAAAGAAAACTTACAAGTATGTATACGTGCAGCATAAAACTACTAAACTACACTGTAAAAAAATCCAACTTACGTTTTGTATGACAAATTCAGTTTTTAAAGTTTATTCAACTGTTTAACATGAAAAAAGTTGAGAAAAGTTGAGATAACTCAAACACGTAAGTTGAGAAAACTCAAAAATGTCCTGCAGCTGGTTGCCTTAAACTTTTAAGTTTTCTCAACTTTTTTTTTTTTACAGTGTAGTAGTTTACTGATAGTATACTTCAAAGTGTACTTTCATAAACCAAAAAATGTGCTACAAGTATTTGATTAGTAAACTATCAGTATACGTATTAGTTCACTTTTATACACTAAAAAGTGGGCCAATTTATTCCCAAGTAGTATTGAAACAGTACACTTACAAGTAAACTTCTAGTTCATTGATATAAGTATACTTACTGCATAAAGTATGCTTAAAAATTTACTTGACATTTACTAAAGTATTAATTAATAAAATAAACTTGAAGTATACTTATTTTTAAAGGGGAAATGGGCCCTTTCTGCGAGATCCCCTGTGCTCTCATCATTTTTCAAAGTAGGCCAGCCATCACAGCTGCACCGTGAATCAGAAGTGAAATTTCCATTGGAAATGGGGGGCTTAGCACTCTTCCGTGACGACGGAGTGTTGCAGGTGGATGAGTGAGACAGCATGAAGTAGCCTGTAAGCATCCTGAAGAGAGACATTGCATTCTGGGAGGAGATGCAGGGCAAACAGCATCAATCTGGGTGAGTTGGGTGCCATATAGCATGTAAATAAGAGTTTTTGAGAATAAAAGTCAAGCAGATTTGCAAAGGATTTTTTCCCCCAATTCAAGCTCATTGAAAAAAAACATGACTGCACTGACATATTTTTGTGAAATGATATTACATCATTTCACGAAACTTTCAAAGTGAAATCTCCAGTTACAGACACTAAAGCCTAGTTTCACAGACAGGATTAGGCCTTGGTTCCAACTTCCATTAGGATATTTAAGAATTTTTATAAACGTGTCTTTGAGAAAAAAACCTTACTGGTGTTAGAGACAAAACAATGGCAGTGACATACTGTATTTGTAAGATATGTCATTGCAAGTTGTTTTCAGTTAAAACAGCTCAAACATGTATTTCAGTCTGGAAATATGCCTAATAAGGCCTCGTCTTTGAAACCAGTGGTCAAAGCATGTTCAGTTTTATCCTAAAGAGGTGAACATGAAAGTTAGAACATTTTATTATGTTTGCTATTGTATTTATATTGATGTAAATTGATGTAAAGCAGGGTTTTACTTCCTGCTCAGCTACTGTTCGGACGCTCTTGCTTACTGCTCCGCGTTTTGCTCTATCGCTTTTACATTTTATCTCCTATTTTTTCTATATTTTATTTCCTTTATTTTATTTCCTTTTATCACCTAATTTTAACTTCAGCAAATCAGCACAGTGCTCATACGACAAAGTTTGGATTACTACAAAAACTGAGAATTCTTTTACCCGACCAGCTTACATACCGGGAAAGGAAAACACAACTGCCTACAAGGATAAGAGAGAAAATGCCTCTTCTGGAATCTACTTGCTGCACCAACTGCCACAGACTTTTACAAAGGATTGCAGTTCTAGAAACAAAGTTACTTACGGGACCACCAAACCAGACGGAGCACACAACAGAGCTTCGTCATGGACACCCTCAGCATACCGGTGAGTCCCATGAAACTAGTACTCCTCGACAGGTAGAGAAACAAGCCGATCGACTTACTAATCGATGGCACAAACAGGGAGCTAAACCCAAAGGCACTCGAGACATCAGATTGTCACGAGCATCACATATTACCGCAGTAGCATCCTCTACCCCAGATACAGCTCTGACTAGGATTGCAAACACTGGTCTGCTACCACTGCCTATACATCTTGAGAACAGATTTGAAGTACTAATGAATGTAAATGAGGAATCCACAAATGTGATGAATGTGATCGAACACAGACTGAATAGGCCAGTAGCTAACACTGATGCTAACTGGCGCTCAAGGTCGAGCAGACAGCGGCACTCAGCTCAGAGCACAGCCGAGCCCAGGACTCTGATAGTGGGGGACTCCATAATCAGAAACATTAGCAGCAGGGATACAACTACATGCTGCCTTCCACAAGCAACAACTTCTGATATAAACAGGGAACTTCAGAACATTCTGATGAAACATAAGACTGCTAATCGACTCATCATACATGTGGGGAAGAATGATATTCATAAAGAGCAGTCAGAACTCCTTAAGAAGGATTTCAATAAACTTTTTGAAACACTTAAAAGACTGAAAGTTCAAACATTCATCAGTGGACCACTACCAGCAAGAGGAACAAACAGGTTTTCACGGTTGCTTGGGCTAAATACATGGCTGCAAAAAACCTGCAATATAAAAGCAGTGAACTTCATTGACAATTTCAATCTTTTCTGGAGTCAACGACAACTGTTTCATCGGGATGGCCATCACCCAAACAAACTTGGTTCAAGAGTGTTAAAGGACAATATCTACTTCTCCCTAAATCATCCTTCTGCGGTTTGTGCCAATCCACTCAATCTGAACGGCACACACACACCTGGACACAGTATGAATGACCACGGGACTTCACTTCAGCAGCAAAATGGACATGATAACACCACTCCGCCACAACAACCTCTGCTCACGGACACAATCTCAGCTGAGCCCTGCACACAGAGCTCACCACAGATAGCCATATCAGAACTGCTTGAAGATTCAGCACCCAAGGACGACTTCCTGGAAAACAGCCAGGGAAGCCAGGACAGCATATTACAGCCTCCTATAACACCAGAGCAACAGCCCCTTTCACCAGACACTCTCTCCCTCTCCCCTGCAACGCCACTACTATGCTTCTCACAGAGAATGGAAGAACTGGTGCATGCTGGAACCAGACTATCCCACTCTTTTGCTGCAAGCCCCCAGATACCAACTAAAAAAAGACAGGCACCACTACCACCAAAGCCTGCGGGCCCAGCTCGCCCTCCCCCTCCTCCTGTGAGAGCTCTTCGGCCTCTGCCACAACGCCAGGGCCCACACCCTCCTCCATCTGCTCGAGGTGAACCAAAAACAACTGCTCAAAGCTCTCAGTGATATGTGTCGGGTCCCCGTTTTGATAACAGTAACTTTCTCAAATGTTTACAAAACAAGCGGGAACCCAGTGTGCCTGTATCTTTCTCTATTGCTGTTCTATTACATGATAGAAAGTCTAAGGCCTTCAATAGCCGTACAGCAAACCCAACTAATCTGGTGCCTATTACACGTCAAACTAATATTGCTGTGGGGAAAAGTAAGTCTGTTAAGTTAGCTCTTTTAAACATTCGCTCACTTAAAAATAAATCACTTCTAGTCAACGACTTAATAACCACAAACAACCTGGATTTTATGCTTCTAAATGAAACCTGGCTAGAAGCCAGCTGCAGTGCAACAATCCTCAATGAAACAGCCCCTCCTAACTTTACTTTTATGAGTGTCTGCAGAGCTGTTAAGAGAGGTGGGGGTCTAGCTGCTCTTTTTAAAGATATCTATCAATGTAAGCAAATATCATTTGGGAATTACTTGTCTTTCGAATATCTGGGTATTGTGTTAAAAGGTGCTCCACGCATTTTACTTTTCATTATTTACAGGCCTCCAAAATACTCTCCAGCCTTTGCTGAGGACTTTACAGAACTGTTATCAACAATTACCTCAGAGTTTGACTGTTTTGCCATTGCTGGAGATTTTAACATCCATATAGATAATGCAGAAAATAATATGGCAAAAGAAATCAAAACTGTTTTAAAAACTTTTGATCTGACTCAGCATGTACATGGACCCACACACAATCGTGGACACACTTTAGATTTACTTATCAGTAAGGGTCTAAACATTTCATCGATTGTTATTAAGGATGTAGCACTGTCTGATCATTTCTGTATTTTCTTTGATATATTGATCTCTCCTGCCACTGAAGCCAGATCTGTGTCTGTCAAGAAGAGATGCTTAAATGAGAACACTAGTGTACTATTTATGAAGGCTATATCTTTAACACCAAGCATATCTGCTGACTCTGTTGATTTTCTCCTTGATTCTTTTAACTCAAAAGTTAAAGGTGTAATTGATGATATTGCTCCTGTGAAAGTCAGGAAGAAGAGTGGCAGACAAAAAGCACCTTGGAGAAACTCAACAGCAGTGCAAAATATGAAAAGACAATGCAGAAAAGCAGAGCGCATGTGGCGGAAGACAAAACTTGTAGTCCATTATAACATCTACAAAGACAGCCTTCATGCTTTCAATATGGAACTAGGCAAAGCTAGACAGACTTTCTTCTCAAATATTATAAACAGTAATTTAAACAACACACGCACTCTTTTTGCTACTGTAGAGAGACTGACAAACCCCCCAAGCCAGATTCCCAGTGAAATGCTCTCAGACAGCAAGTGCAGTGAGTTTGCTTTCTTCTTCTCTGACAAAATCAATAATATCAGAAAGGTGATCAGCACATCCTTGAGTTGCACTGAGGTCAGACAGATCAGACCACCTGAGAAAGTAGTTACTATGTCTGATTTCAAAGAAATTGATGGCAAAATTTTGGAAGAAACCGTACAGCACCTTAAAACATCAACCTGCGCTCTTGACACACTTCCCACATCTTTTTTCAAAAGTGTGTTAAACAGTTTAGAAGCAGATCTTCTAGAAGTGGTAAATGCTTCACTTCTCTCTGGGAGTTTTCCAAACTCCCTAAAAACTGCAGTTGTCAAGCCCCTCCTGAAAAAGAGCAACCTGGATAAGACCATATTAAGCAACTATAGACCAATCTCAAATCTTCCTTTCATAGGCAAGATCATTGAAAAAGTTGTCTTCAATCAGCTGAACAAATTCTTATGCTCGAATGGATACTTTGACAATTTTCAATCTGGTTTCCGACCGCATCACAGCACAGAGACAGCGCTCATAAAGATAATAAACGATATTCGCTTAAATACTGACTCAGGCAAATTATCAGTGCTGGTACTACTCGACCTCAGTGCTGCATTTGACACTGTCGATCACAACATACTTCTGGACAGGCTGGAAAACTGGGTGGGGCTTTCTGGGATAGTCCTAAAATGGTTCAGGTCATACTTAGATGGGAGAGGTTATTATGTGAGTATAGGAGACCATAAGTCTGAGTGGACATCCATGACATGCGGAGTCCCTCAAGGCTCAATTCTTGCGCCACTCCTGTTCAACCTGTATATGCTCCCAATGAGCCAAATAATGAGAAATAACCAAATTGCTTACCACAGCTATGCAGACGACACACAGCTCTACTTAGCCCTATCGCCCAACGATTATAGCCCCATTGACTCCCTGTGCCAATGCATTGATGAAGTCAACAGTTGGATGTGTCAAAACTTTCTTCAGTTAAACAAAGACAAAACTGAAGTCATTGCGTTTGGAAACAAAGATGAAGTTCTCAAGGTGAACGCATACCTTCACTCTAGGGGTCAAACAACCAAAAATCAAGTCAGGAATCTTGGAGTGACACTAGAGTCAGACCTTAGTTTCAGTAGTCATGTCAAAGCAATAACTAAATCAGCATACTATCATCTGAAAAATATTGCAAGAATTAGATGCTTTGTTTCCAGACAAGACTTAGAGAAACTTGTGCATGCTTTCATCACCAGCAGGGTGGATTATTGTAATGGACTCCTCACTGGCCTTCCCAAAAAGACCATCAGACAGTTGCAGCTCATACAGAACGCTGCCGCCAGGATTCTGAGCAGAACCAGAAAATATGAACATATCACACCAGTCCTCAGGTCTTTACACTGGCTCCCAGTTAAACTTAGGATTGATTTTAAAGTATTATTACTGGTATATAAATCATTCAATGGCCTAGGACCTCAATACATTGCAGATATGCTCACTGAATATAAACCCAACAGATCACTCAGATCATTAGGATCATATCAGCTTGAAATACCAAGGGTTCACTCTAAGCATGGCGAGTCTGCTTTTAGCTATTATGCCAGCCGCAGCTGGAACCAGCTTCCAGAGGAGATCAGATGTGCTCCTACTGTAGTCACATTCAAATCCAGACTCAAAACACATCTGTTTAACTATGCATTTACTGAATGAGCACTGTGCCAATGTTCGTCCGACTGTTTGTACTGTATTTTATTTTTTATTTTTCTAAACTGTTTTAATTATTCTTATTTCTTTTTATTATTTTAATTTCTTCTATGTAAAGCACTTTGAATTGCCATTGTGTATGAAATGTGCTATATAAATAAACTTGCCTTGCCTTGCCTTGCCTTGCCTTATAGTGGCAGTTCGGAAATTAAATGTCCAGTCTTGCCAATAGGTTAATGCTGTAATGCAATTGAAATTATTGTACAATCTATTGTACACTAAACCCCAGGTAACGTTCTTCCGCTAATGTTAATAGACTGTGCATTCAAAGGAATGTGGTCTTTAATAATGTTCTCAAAACATTAGCACAAAAACATTCTCTGTTCATGGAATGTTTTTTTCCTGAAACGTTTTAGTTGGACGTTCAGAGGATGTTTCCAACTAACATGTTTTAAATGTTACTTGTTTCGGAAGGTTCAGAGAACATTCAAAAGTAACATTTCCATAACGTTTGAAAAAAGGATCAAAAGAAATGCTCCATTAACGTTCGCATAACCAAGAATATAGGCTCATCTATCAAATATCAGGATTCATGACATCCCAGCAAGCAATTTTGCGTTTAAAAGACATCTAATAGCCGTCCAAACACAGCCCTGACGTCTAGGCTAAAACAAGGCAAAATTTGGGCTGAAAATGTAATAGATGTCTAACCCTAGCCTAAGAATAGATGCACAGGCTACGCATAGAACATGTCAAAGAAATGAAACTAAACACCTTGTAATCACTGTTGACTTTGCTTACACGATGAAAGTGTACATCCGCAAGTTATTTTGGCAAAAACAACATGTAACCAAATTCAAGGTTATTTTGGTTAGAAGTGGGTTACTCATAGCCGGACTATATCGGGTCTATAGTTAACTGAGGAATGACGGCTATTGCTTGCTGGGAAGTGTTTCACTCAGTGTACCAGGTGTGTTACCAAGCAAGTGTCTGAAAAGCCACACATATGGAGTTGGTTATTTGGTTCAGCTGGAAACTACAGGGAACTGTATGTATAGGTACATTTAGTTCAGTTTAGCAAAAAGTGTTGGAAACGGCATGTTTTTCCAAAGAGCATTTATGTTTTTTTTGTTTTGTTTTTTAAAGAAAACTGTTCGGAATGACTAAATAACTTAAATTTACCAGCACAGTTTGCTTATGCACCTATGCTATACACCTAAACCCTCTAGTATCCTTTGTTCATTTTAGTGTGCAGCATAGAATTCAAGTTTTATGCCATTTGGCAGAGGGTCTTTGGGGAAATGAAGGATTTTTCCCCCCAATGTAATCACGCTAATGGTTTCCAAGTCCACAGCGGAGTCTGTGCGAACTCTGGCATGGCTTCATGCTTTTAGACACGGCAGGCTGACTAGCACTGCCTAGATTAACATTTCATTTTCACGCTGCCAATCAACTCAGGTAAATAGACCCACTCGCTGTTGAAACCTTAGGCAGATTTATCTCGCTGTGGTGTGATCCAGGGTAGCAGTTAAACAGTCAAGATGGAGTCAACTTCTGATTGCCTCCCACTGTTATGTGCAGACCCCGTCATCGGACCCCATCTCAGAACCCAGTGCCTTCTTGAAAACTGAATTGGATGCTTCCCAGAAACCAGAAGGAAAATAGGATTGATTCCAATAACAAGAAAGGTGATGGCTATAAGGCAGCAGAAAGAGAATTTTTACTTTCGGAAGCGACTGAAAATATCCTGTGGTTCACCTGGTCAGTAACAGCGGCTCCTGTCCTCACATGCTGGAATTACACCATTATGCATTTACATTTACTGTGTGTATTTGGAAATAATTAGACTTCACTGCCTGCCAAGCCTTGCCAAAAAAAAAAAAAAAAAAAAAAAGAAGAAAGTCGCTGTTTGGATTTAAATTGGCAAATGCCTAAGAGTCTATGATTGGATCATTATCGCAGTGATTATTATGTTTTATATGTTCTCAAAACATTCAAATCTATGGAAGCTAGTTTCCGCCACAAAATAAAAAATAAATGACTTTTTATCTTTCAATTCTGACTTTTTTCCTCAGAATTGCGAGTTTATATCTCACAGTTCTGACTTTATAACATGTAATTCTGACTTTATATCTCCCAATTGTGTGTTATAAAGTCAGAATTGGAATTTATAACTCGCAATTGTGAGTTTATATCGCAATTATCTTTTAAAATGTTTTATTCTGTGGCAGAAACAGGCTTCCATAAAAATCACAGCTTTAAACACTTCAGTTCAATTTTAGATAGACGTCCCTACGAGAATCACAAAATGGAATCAATGGAAAATGCCTGCACCATCATGTTTGCTCTCGTTCTTATATGGTGAACAGTTGATGTTAACTGTTCATCCAAACATCAACTGTAACATCACCTAAGAACGAGAGCAAACATGATGGTGGTGCAGGCATTTTCCCCGATGACTTCTGTAAAAAGCTGATTGTTTGTTTGATTCCTAGCTTCACTCCTCAGAGACATCCAATGGTTTAAATCTCCTTTTGTCATTCTCAGGGACATCTATCTGAAATTGAATTGAAGCGTTTAAAGTTGTGATCTGAATGAATATAGAAGGATCAGACATTGAGCACACTCTTGTCTATTCAAGTTAGCTGGAAACATTAGATTTAAATCCTGTCCTCATCCTGTGGATTGTGCTCAGTAAAGCAGTGGAAAGACAGTGTCAGATACATGACAGGAGTGCGAGTGGATTTGGCAAGTGAAACATTCACAAAGCCTGTGTGTGTGTGTGTGTGTGCTTAACTTATAGTGGGAATATTTAGCATATACATAACTACAACAAGTACAGCAAAGTCTCTGTGTCTTGTGTGCTGATCTCAGGAAAAAAAAGTGAAAAATCCAAATGCAATCAACTAGATCAAGCAGCATTAAAACAAAATCTGGAGGGCATCAATGTGCTTTTTCATGTGAAACCTCAGGGCAACTGTCCAACCTATATAAAATCATTATCTTATAATAATCCAACCCGATCTCACGGGAAAATGTACAAATTCTACGAGGTGGCTTATTCGTACGAATTCATACGACCTGACTCGTACGAATTAGATTTTTGCAAAATCATACATATTTTACGAATTTGCTAATTCGTATGAATTCATACGAATGACCTACCCCTGACCCCGCCCCTAAACCTACCCATCACGTGGGTTTAGACAAATCGTACAAATTCGTACGAGTGAGGTCGTACGAATTAGTACGAATTAGCCAACTTTTTATCATTCGTACGAATTCGTACGAATTGGTCGTGAGATAGCGTTGAATAATCACATAAATACGTTAACAATAAAGAAAAACAAGAATGATCCAACATTATTATTTCACATGCTATAAATAAACAATGGAAAAGTTGTTTTACAAACATGTTTGAAGTAATTAGCATAAATGAAAATTAAATCCACTGCTATACCAACTTTCCATTGCCACAGGCAGTTACTTGTGTTGGTATATTGCTTCTGTTATGCTTTCATATAAACAGTTCTAAACTCAGCATGGAACATATTTGTTTCAATGCATACATGCTTAATATTTGTTTTCCACAAAATGTTTAATGTGGTTGTTATTTACTCACTCTCATGTTGTTCTGAACCCATTTGACTTTCCTTCATCCAAAGACCACAACAAATATGTATAAATATATTTCTTCAGTGGAATGCAAAAGGAGATGACTATGTACTGTATGTACGCACACACACACACACACACACACACACACACACACACACACACACACACACACACACACACATATATATATATATATATATATATGTTGATATATTGTATTGCACGCTGCATTAAGTTGAGCCGTTTTAGGATGGAAATTCCATTTTGGGACGGAAAGGTTACATATATAGAACAAACAAATCGATTGGCCAAAGCAGTTGGCTTTACGAGAACCAATCAGCTGCTTGGAAGAGTTTCATGACTGAACTATCTATACAGTATACCACAAAAATATGATGCTTTTAGTTATTCTGGGGCTTGACAGCCCTTGGTCACCATCTCCTTTTGCATTCCACTGAAGAAAGAAAGTTTTTTGGAATGACATGAGAGTGAATAAATTACCGGTATATCAAATTTTGACTTTTGAGTGAACTATCCCTTTAATAGTGACGTTTGTAAAGGAATAGTCCTCTTAAGTGCATCAGCTCATGCAATTTTGTCTCATTCTCATCACTGAGAGGTTCAACAGATTTTCTGTGGAATATCATTGGGATTTGAGGGCCCAGAGCGGCATCATCAGGATAAGACGGGGAATAATTTTTACTACTAAAGAGTCACTTGAATGCGAGCCATCCCAAATGACATATTAAAGTGCCTCCTTCCCTCTCACTCATCTCTTCCTTTATCTCTCTCTCTTTCTCTCTCTCTCTCCCTCTTAAAATTCATGCTTTGAATGCTCATTTGCACTCACGACAACAATGCATCAATCACTGGCAGTTGTAATTAAAAACATAATCATAATCTTCTGCATGGGTTCCTGAGTAGTGTTCAAATCAAACCCAGACATTATAATATTAAAGGTTTACATTGAAAAATATATTTATTTTAACAAAAATCTGTTTTATTGATAATTAACCAGTACATTTAATTCTCAATAGAAAATTCTACTCCGGCTTGAAATGCATTTGGATATCCACTTCCACAGAAAATCGATTACTGGAAATCCGCAGTGTAAAGGATGGCAACTCACAGCTGTCTAAAATGCTGAAAAGTTGAGCTGAGAAGTGAAGGGAGTAGTAGGCCAAAACATTGACAAAAATGGAACTAGAAAAGAAAGGAAAGAGGAGTGAAGACTTCTGGCGGTTTTCCAGGGCCATCTTTAAAGTGTCAACAAGATCAGGCTTTGGAAATATTCACAGATGATATCATGGGAAGGGGCAGAGGTGTTATTGATTTTTCTTCTCATGGCAGTTTATGAAATGTTGGCACATACACTAAACAACACTGAGGCTGTAGTCCCATCTGACTTGCATAGAAAAGCATCTGACATTTTAAGAAAAGCAGCAATGAAAACCTTGTATGCATAATATTAGCTTTAATAAGTCCTAACCAAATATGAAAAAGCAATGTCATTGTTATAATTCAAAGTTGAATATACATAACTCTTATTCAGTAATAAACATATACCTTATTTAGTGAACGACAGTCATGAGGGAGAGTCATGTTGATGAAGCAAATGGAAGTGACCTCTAATTAGCGTGTCACAAGATTAAAATGAAGGCTATATGAAACTATGCTGTCAAAGGAATGATTATTGTACCATAATCACACTGTTGCTTTTTTCCAGGCAATTGCACAAATACAATTTCAACTTCTATTCTAACTTGTATAATTTAAAACAACATTGTCATTGCTTTTTATATTATCAGTATAGCAATTTGAGTGAAACATTAATTACATTTAATTAAAAAAAATTATGTTGTTTTTTTTAAACTTCTTAAAGGGATAGTTCACCCAAAAGTTCATCATTTACTCACTCTCAAGTTGTTCCAAACCTGTAATGAATTTCTTTCTTCTGTTGAACACAAAAGAAGATATTTTGAAGAATGTCGATAACCAGAAAGTTGACGGTAGACATTGTCTTCCGTAATAGGAAAAGAAGTCAATGGCTACCGTCAACTGTCTGGTTACCAACGTTCTTCAAAATATATTTTGTGTTCAGCAGAACAAAGAATCTCATACAGATTTGAAACAACTTGAGGGTGAGGAAATGACGACAGAATTTTCCTCTTTGGTGAACTATCCATTTAAGGTGCGGTCATACTTTTGTTTGTCGAATTTCCATTTCAATAGGAATTTGCCTGATTGGCAATTTTGCGTGCAAGTTAGTTCAAGGCCAAACATGTTCAAGTTGGTCACCAACAGAAAACTGTTTGTTTTTAAAGTGACTTCTGTGTGAACTGTGTGTCATACGTCACTACAATTAACTACAATTTCGTCTAAATTTCGCTAATGTCACCGCAGCTTTAGTATTTGGTTTGTCTTCCTTTTGCTTTAATGACAGCAGCAGGCCAGCTGCATGAACTCCACAAGTTTGTGTAAAACCTGATGATCTCTCCAGCATGATTCTCCATGAATGATCCATCAATATCTTGAGCTTCAGTGGAAGCATAATCCATGAAATTAAATTACCTCAAAATGTTTTTCTTGTTTTCATTTTTTAAAATCTTGTTTTTTTCCCCAGGCTTATTTGATTTTGAACACCAGATTTTCAATGTGGTCTCAGACATTTAGTTCCCACTATGGACGATTCCTGGTCCTTTTTTTTTTTTTTACTTGAAAGTGCTTGCCAGCACTCCAATCCATTTCTCTAATAAAGAATAAAAGCTTTCTGTAGGGTCAGAAACAATCATGCCAGTGCGCATGGAGCCTGGTATGTCCATATGTGCACTAAATTATTATGTCAGGAATTCATCATAATAATTCCTTTCAGGAAGACGGGTTTTTATATCTGCAATATTGAATTCATTGGAAGTCCTGCGTGCCCTGTAAAGTTTATGGCCACTGTGAGTGCTGGATTATGACCAGGAATTGGTTTAAAAAAAAATGTTTTCCTTCAAATGAATATGCACTTACACACAGAGAAGTATAAATATAACATTTTCAGGGAAGACGCATTTAAAAAATGCCGCAAAACACACAATAGCACACTTTTGACAACAGTAGGTGCCTGTATTTGGTATTTGAGAAATATGAAATGTGCCTGCATTTCATTTCATTGTTTCCTTTGCAGTTCTCTGCTGACTTTGGCAGGCGTTCGAAACATTTTTTATGCTGAATCACACATAAAAACCTTCAAACCGAGCAAACACTCCCTCAGTATACACATTTCAGGGGCTGACAGACCAGTGAAACTGAGTAACTTCCAGCATAGTCTCACTGAAACCATCTCAATGTTATGAAAGGCATGGGTTGAGGAACATTTATACAAGATTGCCATCTAGTGTTCATATCAGACATGGACAGCAGAATCTAAAACGGGACAAGATATGCTTGGAAAATAGATGCAAGTGAATCTTATCAATTAAGTCTCATTTGAATTTTCGTGGTTAGTGTTTAACACCCTTAAATATAGAAAAGCAAAGATGTATCATTTATAAAGCTACAACTAAGCCACTACGGATAAAGGTACCTTCTATTCAAACAGGCAATGAAGTGTTAGATCTCTGGGATTATCCCATCATTTCATTAGGATTATAAACCAGTATGAGGGCAAATTGCTTGAAAATCCAAAAACCGACCGAGTAAAGAAACGCAAATAATTAGATGGCGGTTTCTATTTCCTCTGAGGCTCAGTTCTGTCTTTTCTATTATCTTCCACTGTGTTTGAATCTCTCATGTGAAACTATCTAAGAGGAGCACTCTTGTAAAATTATGATTTTCTTTATTAATTGACTGAACAGATTGACTATGAAATGAGGTCACATAACACTCTGGGCCTATTTCATTTTGCAGAAACAATTATAACAGTGTAGTGTCCCTTATGTAGATTATTTAGCACATTCAGGTCTTTGCTGTATAGAATGTTTAGGCTCTTTTATATATTTAATTTTAAAAAAGTGTGATAGATAGATAAACTCATAAAAATAAGCAATGTTGGGGGGCCCTGCGATAACCCACCATCCCATATCCCCCATCTCCTAAAAATATGTGATGTGATGTTGATAAACAACATGGGGAGTTCATTTTGGGTGAAGTATATTAAATGTTTTTGCCAAACATTTTACAACAATGATTAGTTTTGTTTCACAATTGTTTCCCCCTAAAGGACACCAAAGGATGTGATTAAACTGCTTCAGGAAGAGTATTTGTGAATCTTATTGGTAATGACTGATTATTAATGTTCCAAGCCAAAGGATAATGTGAAGTTTAATGCATCATGTTTAATGAAAATATGTGTTTGCGTTAATGAAGCGAGTTCAGGCTTTGACCTGTGTTAATGGTTTAGATCAGTGAAAATGCCAGCTTCTATCCATCAGGGCTATGTTTCAGGTGTCTGGAAAGTGCTGCAGATGTAAGAGTTTCACCACCTTTTTAGGAAATACCACCACAGGAATGTAGAATGAGCAAATTTCTTCTTTCTAATGGATATGTCACACCTGATTGCCATTTTAAAAGGTCTGTTTTAAACATTTATGTCTGTACCCTTTAATCGCAAGCACATTTTCCTCCAAACTTCCCAGTCTAATTAGCATAGTGACTATGTCATAGTCACATAATTGCAAATAAATTTAAATAATTTGACTTTAGATTATATGACTCACAGATCTCAAGCAAGATGTTCTTCAGTGAAACCCTGGTGGGCTTAATGGATAATGCTGTTTTAATAGTCTATTAGTAAAGTAAATATTTTTAGCAGCCTAATCCTTACTGGCCTTTCTTTTAGCGTGTACCGTGTTTTGTCTCATACATTTGTAATTAATTGATTGAATATTGAAGTAACACAACTTGAGTGAAAGGTCACTCAAGTTAAACATTTCTAAAATTGTTACATTTATAAAATCAGTTTTATTCAAATAAAAAATGTACTTTTATTGTTCATGTTCCTGTACAAGCAATACAAGCGATGGCAATGACTATACAATATAAAATGTATTGAATATACAGCCAGTGAAATAACTCTTAAGTTGGCTTGGAGCATAACGTTTTTAGTAATTCCATTACGTGCTTTTTGTATTACTTGTTTAATTTATTTTTATTTCAATTTTAGTTTTAGTTATTTTTAGTTTTTATTTATTTCCAGTTCATAATTTTAGTGCTTCAATTAAAAGGGACCTATTATGCCCCTTTTTACAAAATGTAATATAAGTCTCAGGTGTCCCCGAATGTGTCTGTGACATTTTTGAGTGGAAGGAAAAATATGCTGTTTTCGTGCATGTATCTTTAAATGCAAATAAGCTGCTGCTCCCCAGTCCCCACCCCACTTTCCAGAAGAGGGCGGAGCCTTTATAGCTCCTGCCTCAGATGCTCTGCCAAAAACTAAAACATCTGTTTGGTTTTGATTATCATCTCTATCGCGGTCACGCTCACGTGACATTGCAGTTCTTCCTCATCATTAAAGTTGCATGCATTTTAAAGCCATATATGTATAAACTTGTGATATATGGTTTTCTGAGCGCACACACCCGAAGCACGCGCAGTTACGCACCGTCCAGTGAGTATTAAAGGGGTGGTTGAGGATTATTTCACTTTTCTAACTTTAGTTAGTGTGTAATGTTGCTGTTTGAGCTTAAACAACATCTGCAAAGTTACAATACTCAAAGTTCAAAGCAAAGGAAGATATTTGCTTTTAAAGAAAAGGACTACAACAAACGGCTGGTTGGGACTACAACAAACGGCTGGTTGGGACTACATGACATTCCTCCCGGGTTAGTGACATCACTAACCCTCACTAACCCCCGCCCTCTGCAGCAGCTCATTTGCATTTAAAGGGCCAGGCACAAAACGGTAGCTAGGCCTATATAAAAATATCTGTGGGGTATTTTGCTAAAACATCACACACACACTCTGGGGACATCATAGATATATTTTACATCTTGTGAAAAGGGCATTTTACCACCCCTTTAAACTAAGTTCTTTTTCGCATCTTATTGCACTTCAACTTTCAAATACACTCAAGTTTGTGTCAAAACACACAAATACTCACATAAACTCAGTCGGTTATGTCTGTGAACGTAAACAGCAAGTAAAGAAATTGCATGTGTTATACAGTAGTACCTACTGCTATATACGCTGTTAATATGAATCAAACAACAAAAGAAAAATAGAAAATCTCTTACAGCTCTTGATGAATAGCTTTATAGCTTTGATAAAAAATATATATTTCTTACTTGAATGCTACTGATAAATAGTCTGGCTATCACCAGACCAAGCTCATTCTTTTAAGATTGAACATTAGTCTGGAGAGTCTGCTCTGTATTTTCTGCTGCACAAGAGGCATGATCAATGGGCATAGTTCAAATGACTCTGTACGCAATTGGATAGTCCTTCAACCAATCAGACCATTGATCCAGGTGACGTAAGGTGCGTTCCATTCGACAGGGTCCCTACGCAGTGTTCACTGCTCCCTACTCCCTGAGCACGGTATATCAGTTGAAGTGGACTTCACTGACAATAATTTTTTTTTTTTTTTTTAAATGTCAGTACGAGTACACAAACAAGCAGAGGCTGATGAAAGTGATAACAGAATAAGTACAAGTACTTGCAAAAAATACATATCATGAACAAAATGACAATACATACAAGAGGTTACGGGGATTTCAATAGCTTAAACATGGCACATTGTAGACGTGTATTTATAGCCAAAGGGCTTGAGTGTTCAAGAGATAGCAAGTATTGGCTAAAGTCCTTTAGAGAGATACAAAAAAAGAGGTTTTCTATCGATAAACTTACATTTGTGGATAAAAAACTTTGCTAGGAAAAGAAGCAGATTAATAACAAATTCTCTATTAGAAATATCACTTTGGACTGACCCCAAAATAAACTTTTTTTAAAGTTAAAGTAAAATGTTCGGAAATGTTTTTATTCACATAGTTCGAAAAATCAAGCCAGAAGATCCTTGAATATAAGCACTCCCAAAAAATATGATCAATAGTTTCTGGGTAACACAGACAAAAAGAGCATTCCTCTTTGATACTAGTATGAAATTTAGACAGACGATAGTTACAAGGGTAACATTTATGAACAATCTTGAGGGAAACCTCAAAAACTTTGTTGGTAATCAAGAACTCTTTTTTTAGAGACCAAAATCTTTTCCAATCGATATTTTCGAACTTATTATTCCAAAAACTGATGCAAGGGGGAACAGAAGCACAAGGTTTGAGAAGGATTGATCTGATTTTCTTGTTGGTGAATTCACTACTAATAAGGAGACAGTTATCTATATAGAGGTTAGAGGAAAGAGGGAGGAGAACAAGAAGGGCCTTTGGGACTGGATTGAAGTAGCATTCTAACACCAGAGGGAATAGCATAAAAAATGACTGCATATTCTTTTGGGGGGACCGGAAAAGAAAATGCATCCATAAAGTCTCTATAAGACAAGAAATTACAATTTTCATCAAGAAGCTGTGACACTAAAAGGATATTTTTTATCAAACCAAGAATGGTAGAATAATGTTTTATTCTTATATGTAATATTCTTATTATTCCAAATAAAGTAAGTGTGTGGTGAAAAATTGTGATTGTACATAACATCTGTTTGTGAAAGTTTGCCAACTTCAAAGGGAGCTTGGAGATATTATAATTGCAATATATAAGTAATTCAAGCCCTCCCACAGGCTTTAACAGGAAGTTAGGGATACAGTTCCAGATAGAAGTGGGGTTCTTAAGGAATGATTTAATCCACTTGATTTTAAAAGAGTTGCTAAGTAGAGAGAAATCAATAAGATTGAAACCCCCAGATGTGTGATCAGCTAACATTACACTTTTTTTAATTAAGTGAGACCTAGATTTCCACACAAAGTTGACAATTAATTTGTCTAATCTCCTGCACACCTCCAGAGGGACATCTAAGACCATAGCAGGATATATAACGCGGGATAATGCTTCAGTTTTAGACAGCAAAATCCTACCAGAGATTGAAAGGTCCCTCTGTAACCAAGAATTTAATTTTCTTTGAATATTGATTATCAGGGGGTCAAAATTTACTGACGTCCTCCTTTTTTGATCTTTGCATACCGTTATGCCCAGATACTTTAGCTCTGCTTTTACAGGAATATTATATAACGTGTCATATGTTGAAGAACCTAAGGAAAAAAGTTCACATTTATTTATAATAAATAAGGCCTTAAGGCCTTAAGGCCTGAGGCTTCTGAGAAGGATCTAATGCTGTTCAAAGCTATGGGAACTTGATCCTTGTTTTTTAGAAATAAGGTAGAGTCATCTGCTAGTTGACTAATTAATAAGGAGTGTTCAGCAATAGAAATTCCTTCAATATTACAGGAATTAAGGTGAGTGGCTAGAAGCTGCATCGGAAGAAGGAAAAGAAAGGGTGAGATGGGACAGCCTTGGCGGATACCTCTCTCTATGTTGAATCTCTTTGTTGTACCATGTTGTAATTTGATTGAGGCATTATTGTGTTTAAAAATAGTCTGAATGGAATTAATAAAATTCTGCCCAAATCCAAAGACACTTAAGGCTCTGAAAAGAAATGGATGTTCAATGGTGTCGAAGGCTTTGTAAAAATCAAGAAAGAGTAAGAAACTGTCATCTGCCAATAAATGTGAATAATCTATTAGATCGAGAACTAGTCTAATGTTGTTGGAAATGAGTCTTCCTGGAATGAAGCCCGATTGACATTCATCTATAATATAATCCAGGACGCACTTTAGTCTTTTAGCCAGTACAGAGGCCAGGATTTTGTAATCGTTATTTAGGAGACTTATAGGCCGCCAGTTCTCTATATATAAACAATCTTTTGGGGGTTTTGGAAGTAGTATAACACTTTGTGTCATGGATGGGGGGAGAGCACCATTGTGGAGACATTCTGTGTAGACATTATGTAGGAAAGGGATGATGACTTTTGCAAATTTCTTAGAAAACTCAGCAGTTAAACCATCATTGCCAGGGGATTTATTTAGCTTTAACCTGTCAATAGCCTCCGCAATATCTTTAGGCTGGATAGGAGATTCACACAATGATTTATCGACTTCCGAAATAGTAGTTACACTACTTAAGTTCAGTGAGTCAAAGAAGTTATCCAGATTCAACTGAGAAAATTTTGACCGATATAAGCTTTCATAAAACTCCCTGCAGACATGGGAGATGTCATTGTGGCTTGTTAATATAACACCATTTGAAGCTAGTTGGTTAATAGAATTGTATTGAGAGCGTTGCTTTTCTAGCTTAAAAAAAAAAAGGCAGTATTCTTTTCCCCTTCCTCAAGCCATCTTCTAGAGCGAATAAAGGCACCTTTTGCTTTTTGCATATACAAGTTATCTAGCTTATGTTGAAGATCCGTCATATTAGCTTTTTGATTCTCAGTTAAGTTCTCATAAGGAATATTAGATAAATTATTAATTTCCTTGATTATGTCAGCTTCAAATGATGCCTTTCTAAAGGTTGTTTGAATTTCAAATTTGAGAAGTTCCCAGTTAGTGCTGAATTTGCTTTCCATTTGAGCTTTCTTAAAGTAAAGATTAATTTTGTTGTTAATAGCTTCAACTAATACCTTATCTTCAAGCAGAGAGGAGTTAAGCTTCCAGTATGAATTTGAGTAACGCGGGATATGACTAGGTTCGTTTAAACTAAGCAGGATGCAGTTATGATCAGAGAAGGGAGATGGTAAAATATCAGTTCTAGATACATATTGTGATACTGAGTATGAGATGAACCAATAGTCTATTCTAGATTTGAGAGACCCTGAATTATTGGACCAAGTGAATTGAGAGGATGCAGGATTCTTATCTCTCCAAATATCTAGTAGCCCAAGGCGTGACACAAAATCAGATTTAGGGGGATGACGATCAAGAGTGTCACATAAAGTTTTGTTCAAGTCACCACCTAAAATTACATGTATATTGGGATATTTACAACAAAGGGATTTTATTTGAACCTCTATTAGATTAAATAGGAAAAGATTCTTTTTAGGGGAGTTAAAGCCATATATATTTATTAGTAGGAAGAGAATGTCCACAAGAAACAGAAAATGACCGTCATGGTCAGGTATCACTTCAATAATTTTACCTTGGAATTTGTGTTTCAGAATGATAACCCCATCAGAGTGGGTTGACCCAAAGGAAAAGAAAACTAAATCGCCCCACTGAGATTTCCAAAATAATTTAGTATCACCTGGACTAAAATTGGGATTCTTGAAAGAAACAAAAATCAGAGTTTAGCCCTTTGGCATACCGAAAAATAGCCTTCTGTTTTAGAACATTACGTAACCCTCTTGTATTAAAGGAACATAACAAGATGCTTGGGAACATTGAATAGCAAGCAATAATTTAATTAGAAAGAAGGAGTAAACCCATAGTAAAATATGTCTATCCTCAAAATATTAAAAGGGCAAATGTAACCAACAAGGACAGTAATGGAAAGAAAACATTGTTAGCTGTAAATTAGCTGTAAAAGTTGAGGTAGCCAAACCACTTAACGTAGCCTATGATTAAAATGAACTGTGAACAATTCCTTACATAGCCTAGGCTACCTAACACATTGCGGTTATCCTTAAATAGATGTAAGGAAAGTGTGTAGAGCAAAAGTAGTACGGCATCAGGAACATTAAGCAAAAACTTTAAGGTTAGATGCGTGGGAGCTAATTGCAGTCATTGCCCGAGATCTTACTAGGAGGCGTCAGCTCTTTCCCATCCACAAAAGCCTTCAGACCAACAAAGTAGGCACGGTGACCCTCTCGATGAGCTTTCTCAACGAGTGGCCATAGCTGTTGTCGACGTTCACGGTCATCAGGTGAGAGGTCCTCGGCAAAGCGTAGATGGTTGTCTGCCAAGAAGCTGAGTTCTTTGCAGCTTTCCAGAGAGCATCGCGAAAGTGGCGCATTGTAAATTGGACGATGACACCTCGTAGTTTCGGAGTAGCACCGGCTGTATTGCTGTTCTTTATTTTCCCAAGCCTGTGAACCGAGTCGGTGAGATCGCTGACTTTGTCTGCATAAGCAGGTATCACGGATGTGCACACATCCAAAACACGCTGTCGGACATTTTCTCCCTGTAGTTCTGGAAGGCCATATAAGCGCAGGTTCCAGCGTCTTTTGTATCGTGCCAGCTCCATGACTTTGCTTTCTAGATCGTTAATCCTCGGCAGCATCGACTCGTTTATCAGTGCGTTCAGCCTTACATTTAATGTCTTTCATTTCATCCGTCAGAAATTCAACAGAAGTTTTCAGACCTTCAATACCTTTATCGAGAATGTCGGCTCTGTCGTTAATTACAGTCTTGAGAGACGAGATGATGGCAAGCGCCATGGCTGAATTTAGCTCATCAGAATTGTCGTTGCACCTGCCTTTTTTGGGAGCTGGTTCTTTTGATGGCGTATCTGGGAGCAGATAATCAGCCGCTTCCAGCTCATCCATAGCCACAATAACATTCGCTCCAACGTCGGGAGTTGGTTCCATGACTGTTGTCATGGCTGTTGTCTGGCGCTTGGTTTTTGGCATCACTTCACTTAGAAGGTGTAGGCTACAGCAGTTCTAACTTTATAAACTTATTCAGATCTTAGCATAGCAAGTCAAGGTGTGTTAGCATAGCATGCAATGTTAAAAGCATGAGACCATAAATAAATATCGACAAAAATAGTCCAAGTCGGTCAAGACTAAAACCACATAGGATTTTCTGATGAGTACTGAAAAATAAATGAAGAGTATGAGGATTTTCTGTAAATTTTGGAGTTATTTCTTGGGTTCCTTCTTCCCGCATGACTCACACCACCGCCATTTTCTCCCCCCATCACTTCACTGACAATAACCGCTCATTTGGAACGCCCTGCAAACGTCATTAAAGAAAGTCAACGACGGGGTCGCGCAGATTATGATATAACATAAATATATATAGGACTACATTCATATTTTAATTTTTATTTACTATCACATTTAAAATATGTACACTATACAATAAAAAAAAAACATTCAGTACTATATGAAAAACGTATGTTTATTATACACTTTAATTGACTATTGCTGCTATTACTTGACTATTAACAGAATTGAAGCCCTGCTGTAACTGTCATGCAATATGAAAATAAACTTTTATTTGGTTAACTATGTGTATATATGTGTTTTTAATCAATGGTCATATAATTGCATAGCGGTCTCGTGCGCCTTCTTCCCGCGCACAGCCGTATAGTAAACACTCCTGAGGTAAATAAAGTAAAATAAAGAAAAATAGTTATGTTAGTTACGTTAGTTATGACCGTTCTGACTGGTGATGACGTGGTGCGGGCAATGACAGTTGGGTGATCATCGCTCTCCACTTCCTGTGAAGTGATGTATCGATGTTCCCTTATTCCCTATGCCGTGCGCAGTGCCCTTCGAACTGAACATGTTCACTCCCTTCGGATTGGAACCTCACTTGAGATGGCGGAATACCCTGTGAAGTCCACTTCGCAGTCCACTTACGGTCGAATGGAACGCACCTGTACTTAGCAGCGAAAACTCCAGGCAGGAAATGTGTCAACAGACGTGTTGGTTTGTAGCATTGATCCGCGGTTTGCAGAAGCAGCAATGGCAATCGAGCGATTTTTGCAGGTTGTGCAAAAAAACAAAAAAAACATGAACGCACTCAAGCGATTTGTTTGCTAAACTAAAGAAGCCATTGCGCATCGTCGAGAGGTTAAAAGGAATTGGATTGGATTAAACCCGCCAATAGCGCGCCAGGTGGATAAGCCAGTTTGTGATTGGTCCCCTCAAATTTGTAAGGAAGCAGGATATAATAATGTACCGGTTTCCAGCCTGAGCTGCAGGGCAAAATCAAATCGCCGGCAGATCAGGCTGGGTTTACCCAGTCTAACTGTTAAATGTTCTGTTGAGGAGATAAACATGGTGGACTGTGTACAATTCACTCAGGGCGGGGTCTATGCTAATAGGGCAGAGTCCTTCAGCAGTCGTGGGCATCACAAATGCTCATCACAAATGCTAGAATATTCAAATGGCTTGTTCTGAGACTGCTTATGAAAGAAAAAAAGAAGAGTGGATGGATTTTTACCATTATAGGGTGGTTGTGTGTACACACAGTGCCTACAAACTATGTAAAAAAAACTATGTTTAAATGTAAAAGTGAATTTGCATAATAGGTCCCCTTTAAACTAATTTCAGTTTATTGCCAACTTGGCATCATTTCTAGTTTTGTTTAGTTTCAGTTTTTAATCATTTATAATAAATATCCTACTGCATTATTCCGTATAAAAGTAGACTGTTTTAGGGGTTCCTAGTATTGTAACATATCCAGTGAGGTGTCCTCCAACAGCAGGCATTACTGCACGCCTGCAGCGTTGCGCCCCAGAGCATGAGCTCTTCCCACCTCGCTGCTTCCTTTATACGCATGCGCGTTGTCGCTCATTGTGTTCGCAAAGATGGCGTTGAGTAAAACATTTGGACAAAAACCAATAAAATTTCAACTCGAGGAAGATGAGGATTTTTACATGATAGGTTCAGAGGTACGTTTTCTGTCTCACAGAGATTTGTGCGTATTTTTACACCTGATATGCATTACTGTAGCCATCGTATTAACACTAAAACATCTTTGACTTGTCTTTGTTGGTTGTTGCCAGTTAAAGATGCTGACATCTGCATATCGACGTTATGAATGAATGATTAAATGATCAATAGAGCTTGCAATCATCCCTGTTTCTCTATAAAGTGAAGCACTTGCCTTTCCGATCTATAAAAGTCAGATTTGAACTGCGATATTTATATTTGGGCCAGACAAGTTGGCAGATAACATTATAAATATAGCGGTTTTTCATTTCAATAATATGTTAAACATGTTAAAGTGAGTTCACACAGAAAGTAATTCTGTGATTATTTACCCCTGTTGTTCCAAACCTTTATGCTTTCCCCCATTGGAACACAAAAGGAGATGTTAAGAACTGACAGCCTCAGTCTCCATCTACTTTCATTGCTTCTGTTCTCACAATGAAAGTGAATGGTGACCTAGAGTTTGGAATAACATGAGTGTGAATGATTTTAAAACTCTTTCAACTGACTTAAACATTATACTCTGACACTCCATGCACACGGAAACGCATACTAGTACACTACTCTTACTATTTTTAGCACATCTTTCTATGGCAGAGATAGTAAGAGTAGGCTAGTATGTGTTTGCGAATACAGCAATGCATTTCTTTTAAAGGGATAGTTCCCCCAAAGATGAAAATTCGTTCATTAATTAGGCTACTCACCCTCATGTTGTTCCAAACCCCTAAGACTTTTGTCCATCTTCGAAACACAAATGAAGATCTTTTTGATGGAATCTGAGAGATTTCTGTCCCTCCATAGACGGCTACGCAACTACCACTTTGAGTTCATAAAGAGATTGTTAATCTCTGATCCATGTTAGTAAAGCGGTTTAGTGCAAACTGTTCTGAAGAGACGATTGTTTTATATGATGGAAAGATTGAATTTAGGCTTTTATTCACATAAACATTCATCAACTCACACATCAGTTGTGGTAAACGGAAGCTCAAGCATGTTCGTTTGATGTGCAAGAACTAATGAGGTTCATTCTCGTGTGTTACGCAGCACGTTTGAGCCTCCGTAAGAGGTTTGTTCTTGCGCGCCAAGCAGGTTCGGTTGAGCTTCTGTTGATGTTCACTGATCAATGTTTATATGTGAATAAAAGCCTAAATTCAATCTGGTCACCATATAGCGTAGTGATCGAGTCTCTTCAGAAATTTTTGACTAAATCGCTCAATTCGTATGGATTCATTTGACGATCTCTTTATTAACTTTTTGAAGCGTCAAAGTGTCAGTTGCGGAGCTGTCTATGGAAGGATAGAAAGCTTAGAAAAAAATGTGTTCTGAAGATAAATGAAAGTCTTACAGAGTGAGTAAATAATGACAGAATTTTCATCTTTGGGGGAACTAGTAACCCTTTAAGACAAGACCCCACATGTGGAAAGTGTAAAAACTAGATATCATCAAACTTACTAGGTGATCAATCTTAAGACAGTTTTTCTTTTTGTATTACAAGTTTTCTGAAATGTTGTTTAAATATGCAAATGAGGCATTATTGAATTAAATATGCATTAATTGCATTAAAGTGCATACATTTTCTTACATTTCCAGAACAGAAATCTGAACATTGGATGAAGCCAGTTTCAAAATTCACGTTTCATTTTGGTGAAATAATTTAAAGGTTTATACCGAGGGGATTTTGGATATCTCTTTTTATTACTCTATAAAACGAGAAAATACTGTCGACAGCCAGAAAAATAATTCACTATATCTTTAGGAGTAAAATGTTAGATAAACCAGTTAAATGATACATCAGACACTAGTCTGAATCAAAGTCATGTTATGGGAACAAAATAGCCCAAAATCTCAAAATTGACCAGTGAATGAAAAAACAGTGTAGTGTCTTCCTTTAAACACATTTAGTATTTACTTTTTTTTTGCTTTTTAGGTTGGCAACTACCTGCGCATGTTCAGAGGCTCTCTGTATAAGCGGTACCCGTCACTATGGAGACGCCTTGCATCCGTGGAGGAGCGGAAGAAGATTGTAGCATCATCACACGGTAAGTGATTCCTTTCCTTTTGAATGATCTTTTCAAAGTCTTAGGTCCAGAAAGCACCTGTAAGCAGCACCTACCTCATAGTCCCTTAGTCCTGCTTCTAGACAGCAGTTTGTGCAGTGTTCTTTTTGTTTTAAATCATGGTTCCACAACTTTAGCCACCAGTGTGACCCTGCTGAAGGCGTCTGAATGTGAGGAGATCTTCGAGGGGAATGATGAGAAGTACAAGGCAGTGTCCATCAGCACAGAGCCGCCGGCGTATCTCAGGTGAGGAGTCTGGTGGTCCTCGGTTATGTGATGTACAGGTCTAAATGGAGAACAAGAAGTGATAAAAATATAATAAATACAGCATCAAATCAACTGGGGTTGTTTTTATTAATACACATATGGACACTTCCAGTCAGTTTTGTGAATAGATTTTTTTTAAAGTATTTTATAGCAGATTTTTATATCTGTATTCTATATAAATTATTTATAATAATTTTTTACGTGTTTATATATGTATATTTATTTACTATGTATGTCCCCAAAAAGAGAATTTTCTGTTGGAGTTTGTTGTTGTAACCTTGTATCTGAAATGTAGGGAGCAGAAGGCAAAGAGGAGCAGTCAATGGGTGCCCACCCTACCCAACAGCTCCCATCACCTGGACGCAGTGCCTTGTTCCACCACTATCAACAGAAACCGAATGGGACGTGACAAGAAAAGGACATTTCCATTATGGTAATATGAGTAATGAGAGTTTGACAAGTACACACTCTGTTTATGGCTTTTCGTCCACTTCTGTTAGCTTTAAAACAAAACAAAAAAACATTCACTAACATACATAAGTATGTTGTACTAACATACATATTTTACTATCTTTTAATCGGGTTGTTCTGTAAAGCACTATGGTCAACTTAGTGGCTGTTGTAAATGTGCTATACAAATAAAGTGAACTTGAACTTGCTCAAAAGTTTTGGGGTTGGTAAGATGTTTTTAAAATAATTAAATGTATTATGTTCACCAAGGCTGCAATTATTTGATAAAGATACAGTAAAAACAGTAATATTGCAAATTATTACTACTACTTAAATGTTAGTATAATAATAATTTAATTATAAATAGTAATACTACTTATTACTACGACTGTTTTCTATATGATTATAGTTTCAAATGTAATTTTTCCTGTGATGTCAAAGCTGAATTTTTTGCAGCAGTCTTCATTGCCACGACACTTCATAAATCATTCTTAAATGCTGATTTTGTTGCGCAAGAAACATTTCTTATCAATGTTGAAAACAGTTGTGCAGCTTCATATTTGTGTGGAAACCGTGATGCATTTTTTCCAGGATTTTTTCAAGATTAAAAAGTCTTACTAACCACAAACTTTTGATTGGTAATGTATATGCTTGCGTACTTCTAAAGTACAAACAAAGCCAATTTGATGCTGTCTGCCTCCATTTAAAATATTTCCGTAGGAAAATGTCAACACAGGAAAGAAAATGTGCTCATCAAGCCATTTCACAGGTCTTTAAACATTTCTTGGGTTTGACCTGTCAACAATCATCGGCATGTTGCTCAATCTAAATATAATTAAGAAATGTAAAACTCTGGATAATTATTTAAGCAACTGTTGATTAATGCATGATGTTATCAGGACAATATCGAACCAGAGGATGTTTATGAAGGAACCAAACCACATTTCCGCTATATACTTCCCATGACTTAGTTGTTTTGGGTCAGCAGATGAGGCAATAGTCCAAAACACTGGCTTGTTATTGCGAAGAGGTTCTTTCAGGTTATGTTGTTTATCGCTGACAGAATCTTTTCTGATTGTTATGAAAAGCAAATACCTGATAGGCTAATTTTCCTTTTCTTCTTCCTCATTTCCTACACGAAAAGATAACCTGATAAAGGTTCAAACGCTCAGAAAGTCCCAGTTTTTAAGACAAACCGAAATTAGCCCGATGCATTTGTGTTTTTAGGTCCTCAATTGACCTACATCATCTTATCCCAAGAGGAAGTCATTTTGGGATATTTAGCTGAATGTAATGGCCCTTGCAATTTTTCAACATACCCTTCTGAGGACTGTGGTAAATGTCAATGATTGGCTTTAAATGAGACTGTTCAGACTAGAATGCCACCAGCCAGCTGTTGGTTTAAAGCAGTGCTCCAAAACAACTTCATTCTGCTGTCATTACTTACAAGACAAGCATTTTAAATCCCTCAAATAATCACATATGTAGGTTGTTAAACTTTCAGGCATTTGTTGTGTCAGAAAAGGGCAGGACATGAAGGAAAAATGTGGGCAGTTGTTCAGAATCAGAGCCCTGGTGTGGAGTTGAAGAGCACATGCTGCGCACATGGTGCTAATTAATTTTAGAGTGTGTTTATGGGTCTCTGCTTTCTTTCAATGCATAGTTTCGATGACCACGACCCGGCAGTCATCCACGAAAATGCATCCCAGGCAGAGGTCCTGGTGCCTATCCGCTTGGACATGGAGATTGATGGGCAGAAGCTCAGAGATGCCTTCACCTGGAACATGAACGGTAAGGCAGCAAAATAGAAAATAGTCATTAAAGTAAGGTGCAAAACTCTCATTCTCATTATTAATCTCACTTTAATAAAGAAATGAAGTTCAGACACAATCTGTCTGTGTGTGTTTTAGATGCTGTGACATTCTTACGATTTAAAGTAACTTTTCTATATATTTTAGTATATTTTCATTTGCAGTGTCTCATGGTCCTCCAGAGATCATTCTAATATGCTGAGTTGGTGCTCAAGAAACATTTATTTCTTTTAATAATAATATGTTGAAAACAGTTGTGCTGCTTCATATTTTTGTGGAAACTGATCAATTCTTTCAGGATTCTTTGATGCTTAGAACGTTCAAAAGAACAGCGTTTTTTTTAAATAGAAATCTTTTGTTACAGTCTTTATGGCACTTTAATGCTCAATTTAATGCATCCTTACTGAATAAAAGTTTTTTTTTTTTTTAAAGCTGACTTAAGAGTTTTGAATGGTAGTGTATGTTTTTGCTTTTCTTTTGCTGTTGAATGCAAGATGCATTCATGCTAAAGACATTTAAGTGCAGAAGTGTCTGCTTTTGCATCTCCAGAGAAACTTATGACTCCAGAGATGTTTGCTGAGATCCTGTGTGATGACCTGGACCTGAATCCTCTCGCCTTCGTCCCTGCCATCGCCTCAGCCATTAGACAGCAGATCGAGTCCTACCCTACCGACAGCATTCTGGATGAGCAGACAGACCAGAGGGTCATCATTAAGGTGTGTTTTACAGTAGTACCCAAAAGCATTTTCCGTTTTTTGGACGTCGACATCTTTGATATTACTTTGGTCACTGTGGTTACTGGTTAGAGAATACAGGCTTGCCTCCCATTGCACATTCATACAGACAGTATTCGAGGCGTTACGGTAAGATGCTGTGTGAGTGGGACATTGAGACTCACACCTGTCAGTGAAACCGGTTGTCAATCCCAAAAACGAACAGTGTAAATTTAGTGTATGTTGAAAGCCAATCATAATGCATGTGGCTAATTCTAGGGATGCACCGATATCGTGGCCGATACGATAATTATTTATATTTAAAAGCCGATAACCGATATGTTGGCCGATAAATCTAAATCCAAATTTTTATATAATTTTTGAGAGCCTACAAAAACAGGTCATGATAGTAATGATATAATGATATTCTCATTATAATTTTATGTAGCCTTAGCCTATATGACAGACTTGCACTGCACATCTTGCACTTAACTGTATTTTCCTTTTTGAAGTGATTCCAATCATATTTCAAGCAATTCAAAACCATCAAGGCGAACAGTGCGCATCTGAAGTGTCTCAGCTGAAGGAAATAATCCATTATTTACCAGCTTTAATATATCATCCAAGTTTTCTTATTGGGCCGATAAAGATAATATTAAAAATGAAAATTTATCGGCCGATAATGATATGGTGGCTGATATATCGTGCATCCCTAGTTAATTCCATTGCTGACCTGCATTGTGCTTTCAGCTAAACATTCATGTGGGGAACATCTCTCTGGTGGACCAGTTCGAATGGGACATGTCAGAGAAGGAGAACTCACCAGAAACGTTTGCTTTGAAGCTCTGCTCTGAGTTGGGCCTCGGAGGAGAGTTCGTCACCACCATCGCCTACAGCATCCGCGGACAGCTCAGCTGGCACCAGAGGACGTACGCCTTCAGGTGGGCAACACGCATACACTTCCAATACTGGCTCCCCTCTAACATCAGTTTGAGTTCTAGTTCAATTTTTTATTCTTTTGCTTTCTCATATGGTCAAGCAGTGCTTCACAGTTTGTGAAAACTATTGATAGAAAATTCATGTGCCTTGGGGCTTTCAGTTTCAGGATGATGATGGTCCATTTTTATGCAGTAGGCAATAAATGAAGTGGCTTGATGCACAATCCCCTCTAGAAACACTGTATTCCCCGTAGAGTCATTTTAGGACAGTTTCTTGTTTTCAAAATCACTGCTTGCCATGATTTATATGTGCTGTCATGATCTCCAAACTCATTTATAAACCGAGTGAGTGTAAAGGAAGACTCGCTGTGGTTTTCCCTCTGCGGCTCACTGTTGAGACATGATTTGTTCTTTAGTATTTATACCGCCACTTCACTGTCATAAGGCAGAGAATGAATTATTTCCCTAGCCTGTAATATTGCCTTGGAATTTACCCAATAATCAGTAGGTATTTTGTAAACAGACTAAAAACCTATTCACAGTTTTCGCAGAAGAATAAAAAAAAGAAACTATGCATGCCTTTACAATGATCCAACTTCTTTGCGTGTAGGTTGAATTTTTTTCCACTTGCCACAAAAACCTATTTACCAGTGAGAAAGATGTTTATATGGGTTATGTGTCTGGGATGGCATTCTAATCACTGTCAAGCAACAAACTATAAAACTCATAGCAGCAACAAACAAGTGCAGTGAAAACAATGGTTATGGATGAGTACAGAGGATTGTATTTATTAAAAAAAAATGTGACGTAATAAGTTAATTAGTAGTAAAAAAAAATTAAATGAACTTATTAAATAAAATAAGTCATATATATTTTAAAGAAATTAATTATATTCAGCAAGTATGCAATAAGTTGAAATCAAAAGTGACATTTGTTACACAATTTCTGTCTTAAATTCTTTTGAACTTTGTTCATCAAAGAATCCTGAAAGAATACATCAGGTTTCCACAAAAATATTAAGCAGCACAAGTGTTTTCCTCATTTATAATAATATGAATCAGCATATTTGAATGATTTATGAAGGATCATGTGAAACTGAAGATGGAAGTAATGATGCTGAAAATTCAGCTTTGTCATCAGGAAAAAAATTACATTCTAAAATAATTTTTTGTTTTATTATTATTTCTCAATATTGCTGTTTTACTGTATTTTTGATTAAATAAATGCAGCATTGAACGTAAGAGAAGACTTAAAGTAAAAAAACATGGGACGGTAGCGTATCTCACATGTATGGTGTTCTTGCATGTAATATTTACATTGATATCTGTGTTTGTTTGTGCTGTACTGTATTGTTTGACCTGTATCTATATCTTGTGTGTCTGTAGAGATGTCTTGGGCCCGGTTCCATTTTAAACAATGATTTATAGAAGGTCGTATGAAGTGGAATTTCCATAACGTGGTCATATATACACACAAACACATGGCATGTCTTGTTTACGCCACGAAATTGAGACCATCTTTAATGCGGTCTGGGCCTTTACATTCTCTTTTATTTGTCCGACAGCAGGCAGACAACTGTTTAAGCATTGTGACTTCTCTTTATTATGCCCTGAAGTAGTTTTATGTGTTTCTCTTTCCTCCTTTGGTTATAAAGTAACTACATTTTCTCCCTGCAGTACAGCCTACATTTATTTTTGCTTCCATAATGATTCATAATTCAGTTGCTTTTCTCTTGCATGGCTTGCAACCTTACTTTTGCCTTTTAGAGGTTGGGGTTTGTGGGGGCGTAACCAGTTAGCATTACATTTTCACCATGAGATCATGCTGTCTGTAGATCATAGGTGAAAATGGCACATTATTCGCTTTGTGGTTTAGTTAAAATGTTACTGAGTTTTTGTTTCATTCTTTGTGATTAACTTCATTGCTTTTTGTTTTTGCTTTGCTATAACCTTCTAATTGTTTGCTTCTCCCACTGTCTGTTCCAATAGGTCTGATTTCAGGTCAATATGCTTCAAAATTTCTTGATCTTCTCTCCCTCTTACCCCCCACGTTTCATACCCTGGGAAGCTGAGTACTTTCATATTTTCTTAATTTTGATATCTTTGCAGGGCTTGTCCCTGTATATTGACATTCCGATAATGCCTAATTCAGTTTTCCTCCTAAAAATGACGTAGCATAAACCTAGTGATGCCAGAACAGACTGTTCTGTTTGACCCCTGCATGTGCTGCCACAGCCTGGCTTTGATATCTGTATGACGGTTAAAAGTAAATCGTACAATTTATATAAACCGTTTTTCTTAACAAAAGTTGAATAGGTATTTCTAGATATCAGTCATCACCTTTGTGCCTCAGTGGTCATCAATGATGCATCATTGGTCTTCCATGATGTTTAAGTGATGCTGTCCACTTCTGACCTCATCTGGCTCATTTCCTGTAGTGAGAACCCATTACCAACGGTTGAGATTGCCATTCGGAACACAGGTGATGCCGACCAGTGGTGCCCTCTGCTGGAGACCCTGACAGACGCAGAGATGGAGAAGAAAATCAGAGACCAGGACAGAAACACAAGGTGACAAATTCGACCTTGCCTACTAGACACATTTTTATTTATTTTACATATATATATGAATTCATATGTATTGCACCTGAATATTATTGCTTTTTTTTTATTTCGCAGGCGTATGCGACGACTTGCCAACACCGCCCCGGCCTGGTAAAGACAAGACGTTACTGATGCTGCCACTCAATAAGCTCAGTCTCTCGAGTGGCCTCAGGGTTGCTGGAGGCCTTTGCACAGATCCACACAGCTCTAGATAACATTCCTCCAGCCTTCTGACCTCCTCAACCCACACAGCATTACACACTTTCTTAATACCAGGCCTTTAAACTCTGATCTAGCAACCTCATGGAGGCTGTTCGGGACGTCTCATTAGAATGCCTGTCGTTGCCGTTTATCTGGTCTTCAGTTATAGAGACCTCTGTCTAGTCTGGTTGTAAGAACAGGACATTGTTGAGAAGGTTTGATTGAGTATTGTGTTTTTCGTTAAAGGTGCTAATGCATACTATGAACTTGACTTGCTTTTTTTTAAATAAAGACAATGGCAAATTGTATTCTTATAGTTCTCTGTGTATATATTTATATAAATATGTTATTATTATTATTTATTAAGTACAATGATCTCAGTCATTAAAAACCTCTTAAGTAATTCTAAAAATAATAAAATGATAATTAGAAAATATTTTAATAATTAAATGTCAATAATAACAATAATTATTATTTCCAGGAATCATGGAAATTAATAAAATCTTATTTATTATATAATTTATATAGTGAATGCTGTTTTTTCTACTGTTCACTAGATGTTGCACTTTGAGTCATACCAATTCCTCGCTTTAAAGCTGTGGGAATTATGAATTTGTCTTGGTTTATATTGGTGTGCTTAAAAATACATTTTTCAATGTCTGTTTCAGCAGTCATTTATGTTTAAATGTTCCGTCATATGTAGTCTCATTCTGTGCATTAGTTCATCAGCTGGGCCCAGAATCTGTTCTCTTAACCAGATACGTCATGCACAAAGGACCGTTTGCTTCAGTTTCCAAAGCATTCTTTTGAAATTTGAGATGATGTGTCTTTAATGTGTATGGAAACTGGAAGCAGTTCAATCAAAATCCAGAATGCCCTCATTAGACGATGCCTGTGATAGATTATACATTCCTATAACCCTGTGCCAATCTATCACAGCACATGTAATTGGTGGTTCTATAAAAAGTAATGGAAATAATAAATACAGTAGAGTTCCAACCACCTTGACCTTTGTTGTGCGCTTAAAGAATCAATGACATTTTTAAAAATAAAAGTTACTGAATCCTTTTAAGCAAGCACTAACATACATTGAGTAAACAATAGGTCCATTTCAGACTTTTTACTGTATATTATTTGTTCACTGAATATTTGAAACCTTTAAAATAGATGTAAATAGAACATACTGATGCAATGTAGGAACTTTACCTGAACATGTGTTTACTGCATGCCTAAAACTCTTTAAAGTCTTTCCATTATTAGGATGTTTTTCTTTCTTGCACTTGACCACTAAAACCAAAGCACAAGCATCTCTGTGTGACTGTGACGGGATTTTATGTGTGACTAAAGTATAACAAGAAAACACCATTTGGCTAATAGGCGACTGAAGTAACTTACTAGTGCTGAACCACAATGACATTTTTTTTTCCGACACAGCATTTCTGTGTTTGTCAAGTTTAAACTGTTCACTTAAACCAGTAAACAAACTATAGGTAACGGAATGGGTTTGGAAAGAAATGCTGCCATTTTTCTGTTATGTACATTGCAGCTTTGACAAATATCACCTTGTAAGTTTGAAGGTGAATTCCACGTGCAATAATCAAGAAGCGCATCATCGTTAATCGCAGAGCTTTTTGAGTAAGTTCACGGCATGTGCCGAAACACTTCAAGTAGCCTGAGGTCATGCTTGTACCAAGACTCAAGAGATAAAGCCTTGCATCCATTTTGGCATGCTGTTCGTCGGATTCGTTTGCACGTTATTCGAGAATGTTTGGGTTTATCAAAAAAGGTTTTTAAAACTTTTTGCCAGTATGGTCTGAAGATGATTGAATTGTCTTGAGCCAAGGAATAAGATGAAAAAAATAATGGTTCAAAAGTTATTAGAACAAATTAAGTGAAACTTTGGACAGTTGGTGGCGCTAGAGGGATTGACTTATAGACTCCAAAATTGCTGTGGTTAAAGTTCAGACTGTCCTCTATCTGTGTGCCAAATTTCACAACTTTTAACCATACTGCCATAGACTCAAGATCGGAAGAGAAGAAAAGAAGAAGAAAACTAGCAGATACAATGCACCTTTCTGTGCTTGGCCCCTAATAACAGTACGACCCAATGAAGAGATGAAGCTCCTTACTCGAACAAACAGATTGGACATTCCAGTCTTATGAAGATCAGCTATCAGGAGAGGTTGTCAGTACATGATTAACAAACTGAAAATCTGACTGTTGACTTTTAATCAGATCAGGATTAGGGACAGACATGATTCTGAAAAGTTTATTGTGCAGCAATCATTAAAAGCCACATGTTTTTCAGTTAAAATGTTCTCTGTGATTCATAGGAAATGTGTCAACATACAAACAATCTGCTTTTTAATTTAATGAGAGAAATATTGCAGGGGTTGATCGGGTCAGCTGTGTGCGCATGCTTGTGGTTAGACCTGTGCAGGCTTGTTTTATCCTGAAGGCAAACGTCCTTCTTCAAGTTCAAAATGCAGACATGTGTTTTACAACATACTCTTAGAACAAGTACATGTGTATGTGTATGCGTAACAGCAGCACTTTAAGACGTCTGGCACAGTGTCTGGCCTCAGTGACTACTGAAAAAGAAAACAATGCCGCTTTATTTATATTGCAAAAGTTAGTCTTAATTCATGACAACATGAGTGGTGTTGACGTGTGCAAAAATCACTAACTCAGCAACTGATATAATGGGTTCTGTTTGTTTGCTAGTCAGTTGCCAGAGTGTTCTGGGTGGTGGTGTTGTTTTTTTTGGAGGAATTAATATGCATCAACAGAACTAGAGGCTCTTGAATGAAAAGCATGAAACACAAAAATGCTTCTGAAATGTTTTGACTGTTAAAGAGCCCGGTAATCAGAATTGGTGTAAGACTTTCTATAAAGGTAAGAGAAGTGGCTTTCTTACGTGAAAAATAACACAAACCCACTCATGACTCTGGTGAGCCCATTTAGTAAACACGATTATGAACCGATTCTGTTTCAAATCCTTGATAACGCAAGAATCTGGGTTTGCGTTTCGTCCAAAGAAGCCCGACATCTGTAGTCACTAAAGTAAAACCCTACAAAACGTGTTAACTTGGCGAAGGATGGCGCCAACAGATGCTTCACATAAAACGGAACTGAAATAATGATGTCATCATGTTGCAATGTCATTGTGTTACAAATTTGCTCTGTGTGATAGAAGCGGGGGAAAGGGGAATTTCAGTCTGAAAACGAGCCAAGACAGCAGGATTCTGGAATTGTCTCGGCAGGAGGGTCTGCGGTACAGCCGTCTTCCATTTCCACCCCAAAACCTCTGATAGAACATATTAGATCCAGACCAGAGAGGGTGGGATGGACACTTTTGGCCCTTTTTACTTCACCATAATGTTATTCCCATCGCATTTCATGTGATGTATTGCGTCTGATAACATTCTGTGGTGGAAATTATATTTAAAATTGTAGATTATCCAAAAATTGTTAGAATTAAATACAGTATATTTTAAATATAAAATTTATGTTTTCAAATACTATTTTTATATATTAAAAAATATATCTTTATGATGGATTGAGCTCAATAAAATAAAAGTCTGAGTCAAGGACAAGAGTAAAAAATAAATAAATATAAAAAAACAAGTTGCAAAATAATGAAGGCATAGTGAATAATTTCCAATATGTTATTCTCATAAACAATAAAAAAAAAAAAATCTGTTAGTTTCATAAAAATTATAAAAGTGGCCGATGTTGAAGAAGCACACAAAACACTGAAAAATATTACAAGCTGTAAAGGAAAGTAATTTAGGAGCAAAATCACTATGCAGAACCTTTGATTATTCATATTATCAAATTATCTCTGAAAGGAGCCGAGACAACAGATAATTAGACAGAATACAATAAACAAAGAGAGGCTTTTATTGGAGCTGGAAATGTAATACAGTTCTTTTTACAAAATATTTACACAGTAAATGGATCATTAAAAACAATAACAGGAGAAAGAACTGATTACATGTCAAAAATTATAATAGCAGTGAATGAGAAGTGTACAGTTTCCTTAGATCAAAAGCCATCATTGCCCAGGCCATAAGGATTATATACCTCAGTAGCCCCACTATGCAAAAAGTTTGATTGGAATTACACAACATGTGCACCAGTGACCTGCACTGTAACATAGACATTATCACAACTGAAGAAGAGGTCTTCATAAGTCCTTTACACACACTGACAACCATTGTGAAATTGCCATTTCTCATTGAAAATGAATGAAATCGCTGTCGGTTTGAAGAGCACTAAATGCTTCAACAAACAAAATTAAAAAAATGTTCAGCTAGATCTACAAAGTCCAGTAAACATTGGTAACAGAATTTGTATCACCTATATTTGTGTATATATCACCTAAAAGTGCCACTGAACTTAAACTGCTAATGTAAGTAGATATGTGCACTTTTATTTTGAAATATTTAGGGCATTAAAGGAACCTTCCAGATTTAATTCACATTTTAGCAACAGCAACATGACACGCTGTCTATTACCAGTTCTTCCACGCATTCCCACCACTGAAAAAGAACAATTTAGATAACGTTACAACTCAAAAAAACACATTTTTATGGAGAAATTACTCTTTCTATTAGCATACCTTTCTGCTTTAACCCCCTTAGGAATCACTTGTAAGTGAAATTACAAGTTAGTTAAATCAATAACCCTTCCATTGTAAGTGCATTATAGTTAATGCATTTTTATATATATATATATATATATATATATATATTTATTTTTTTTGCTTGTTTTTAATGGGCACAATTATCTTCTGTGGTAATCAACAGCATGTAACTGTTTTTTAACCCATAAAATTCTTTAAATTTGTCAAATAATTTATCTAATGGCATGGCACAATATGGTTTGTTAAAAAAATTACTTTTTTCCTAACACTATCAATACTGCCAAAACAAATACAAAAAATAAATAATCAATTACACAATACGTACGAAAAATATTTTAAGGCCAGAATTTACTGCTTTTCCTGAGAGATGAGAGTCAATGTGTTTCCGTATATGGTTAAAGGGATAGTTCACCCAAAAAGAACAATTCTGTAATCATTTACTCACCTTCATGTTGTTACAAACCTATATGAGTTTATTTCTTCTGTTGAACGCAAAAGATGATAATTTAAAGAATTACCAGACAGTTGATAGCCCCCATTGACTTCCATGGAATCTTTTCAGTGGAATCATTCTTCAAAATATCTTCTTTTGTGTTGAAAAGATAAAATAAACTCGTACAGGTTTGGAACAACTTGAGGGTGAGTAAGTACTGACACAATTTTCATTTTTGGGTGAACTATCCCTTTAAGTGGCGCAGATGTAGCATCTTGAGTGACAGACTGAGTAGATACACAGTATCTGCTTGAAACCACAGAAAAGTGTTTAATCCAGTGGTCAGATATGGAGACGGCATATCTGACACTTTACCTGATTTTAAAAATAACCCTGCTCGAAAAACTACACTTGAGCTTGACTGATTCAAAACTGTTTGTGGGGTACTAGTTGCACTAGGTGTGTGAAAAAGATGAACAAATTAGAAACTAATTTGCTAGTTATGCCTAGTTGCACCCATGATTCATCGATACAGGGCTGCAGAACAACCGAAGAAATCCATGCCAATATATCGTGGGTATCCCTCCAGAACCCTCACTTCCACTGGGTCAAACTTCCAGTACTGCTTCCCTCTCAAGAAGTGGGCGAAGCCTATGGCGAGAAAAGGAACAGAATGATTTCAATGTTTCTTTAATGTTTAAATGACTCTTTAGTTTCCATCAAGAATAACCTTTGTAATTTCAAAAACATTTAAGAAACTGTTTACATGCACCCTAATAATGTGTTTGTGTGTGTGTGTGTGTGTGTGTGTGTGTGTGTGTGTGTGTGTGTGTGTGTGTGTGTGTGTGTGTGTGTGTGTGTGTGTGTGTGTGTGTGTGTGTGTGTGTGTGTGTGTGTGTGTGTGTGTGTGTGTGTGTGTGTGTGACTCATGTAAACACAATACCTAGATCAAATTGACTAATCTCATAATCATAGTAACTATAATCATAGTAAAATTTGTGGCATTAATCACAATATACAGGCATGTAAACATTTTAATAGCATCTATTCCATTCTGACCAAAGTGTGCATGTGCTTGTGACGTACATTATGACGTTGTCATGCGCAGATAGGTAAACATAGTGGTAAAGGTATTACATTTTTGGGCTGCTGAAAAAAACTAGTTCATGTTGACAATGTTGCGTGACATGAATATAATAAAGGGTATTGATGGTCAAAAACATTGTAATCGCAGTAAGATGTTTACATGACACGAGTAAACTTCTTCACTCATGTTTACATGCAATTTTCATTATTCACAAAAAATGGTGGTTATTTTTACCACTGTTATTCCCATACCTCACACACAGTAGCTGTGTTACTGGTTTTAATCTACAAGTGTCTTCATTAAAGGGTTAATTATCTCATAATTTACTCACCCTCAAGCCATCCTAGGTGTATATGACTTTCTTCTTTCAGCCAAACATAATTATATGATTAAATAACACAATTATAGTCATAAAAAAATATCCTGGCTCTTCCAAGATTTATAATGGGAGTGAATGATACCACAGATTTTAAAGCCCAAAAAAGCGCATCCATCCATCATTAAAGTAGTCCATATTTTTAACTTTATAAACTATAATCACTGGCTTCCGGTAACAGCCGTACGTGAGTCTAGTTCCGGCAGAAGAGTGAACTCTGACCCGACGCATGACGTATTGACGAACACGGAAGCACAGAGGATAGAGCAAAACAAAACACTGGTCACAATTTAGAAGTCTAAATTGTTCGCTAGAGGCGTCTACCCTAACCTAAGCTTACGCTACTCCTACATCCTACGTACTACGTCATGCTTCAGGTCAGAGGTCACTCTTCCACTGGAACTAGACTCGCGTGCGGCCGTTACCGGAAGCCAGTGATTAAAGTTATAAATATGAATATTTTTCTTACAAAAACGCATCCAGAAGGCCTTTATCAACCCACTGGAGCCATATGGATTACTTTTATGATGAATGAATGCTCTGTTATGGGCTTCAAAATCTTCACTCCCATTATAAAGCTTGGAAGAGCCAGGATATTTTTTAATAAAACTCTGATTGTGTTTGGCTGAAAGAAGAAAGTCATATGGCGCTTTTCCACTGCATGGTACGGCTCGGTACGGTTCGACTCGGCGCGGAACGGTTCGGCTCGCTTCGCTTTTCCACTGCGTGGTACGACTCGGCTCGGTACGGCACGGTTCGGTTCACTTTAGCTCGGTTGCTTTTCCAGTGCAGTTAGTACCGCTTCAAAGTGGGTGGGACTGTTCGTTATAGTTACTGTCTCTACTGGCATTACAACATCATATTAAATGCGAATTTTTCATTTCGTGTTTCCCCATCCACTCCTCGGCAACCAACGAGAGGAACGTCTGCACCTCGTCCACTGACCACGATTCAGCCATTTCTTTTTTTAAGTTTATACTCTTTTTTTGTTTTAAGCAAATACTTTTAAAACAGGTGCTACAGCGTTGGCTGTTGTCTACTGGCTATTTAAATCTAGCGGGTTTAGTGTCTCGTGTCGTAAATACAATGATGCTGGTAGTGATGATTCTGTCTGACCAATCAGTGATCTGCAGTGTTTTCACGTCACATTTTAGTATTGGTACGGTACGCTTGGAACCTCAACAGAGGTGGTACCATTTAAAGCGAGCCGAAGCGAGCCGTACCGTACCGTACCATGCAGTGGAAATGCGCCATAAGTGAGCCGTGCCGAACCGAGCCGTACCGTACCGTACCATGCAGTGGAAAAGCGCTAAAGCGTGCCGTGCCGAACCGAGCCGTACCGTACCATGCAGTGGAAAAGCGCCCATATACACCTATGGCTTTGAGGATGAGTAAATTACTGGATAATTTTCATTTTTGGGTGATCTTTCCCTTTAAGTCCTTAACTCTGATTATTGGAAAAGAAACACATTATTGGTGTGCATGTAAACATTAACCACAGCAATTTTGGAGTCTTTAAGCATGTAAACTCAGTGACAATGTACCGAATCGGTCCTGGAAAGCAGCATCAATGTCACTGGGTATGCCTCTCCAGTCTATCATGCTGCGAGGGTGGATGCTGTCTACACGGTTTTCCTTCAGGTTGAATCGCCAGTAGCTTCCTTTTTTGAAGAAGTAGATCTTCTGGGCCTTATCTTCCCCCCACATAAGGGCTGCCTGGATGTCGTTCACTGTTAGACCAAGTCGGCGTACAGAGTCCGGCCCTGTGATCTGCCGCTCTGCGTCAAACACCCAGTAACTCTGGCCTACAGAGAGAATAGTGGGTGAGAGAAGTTACATTAAACAGCGGCTTATGAATTTTCCATTCATCTTGAACCCCTGCTAAGGCTACTAAGTTTACTGGATAATAAGGGCACCAAAGGATATCTGGATTATAAAGTGCAATCCATGAAATGCAGGCTTGGAATTGGAGAATTGCATGCTTGGGATTGCTATATTTATATTTAAGGAACATTAAAGGAATGATTGGGGTTTTATACATCACAGCATCTGTGACATGATATAAATAAAAAAGCAAAAATAAATTTGCATTTTAAATCAAAGTAAAATAACAAATGATAAACTAACAAACATAAAAATATACACAGTTTCAAATGTATAGCTGCAAAATTTAAAATGGTACATGATATTAAACCTGTCCATACCACATACCCCTACCCCATATTTCAACTCCTGTCATAACCATGTAAAGCAGTCAATTTCATGCAATATGCACAAATACTTCTACCAGAAAATGACTGTTTACGTGAAGAGAAATATGCCAGAACACATAGCTAGCCGATTTCCTCTTACCCCACCTCAGTCTGTCTCTTTCTCTAGTATCTTCTTGATAAAATTGTTGGATAATTCTTTGTTAATATTATTTGCTAGGGTTACTTCCCAGATATCTCTTGTAGTCAAATTTTTTTGAGTAATTTGACACTGCATCATGCTAAAGATCTAGATGGCTTAGAGCAAATTTCTTAATGATTTGTTTTGGCGCCAGAGCTCCCATGAGAAACCACCACAGAATCCATCATTTTCCGCATACACTACCGTTCGTTCCTACGTTTGTTCGTTCATTCATCCATTCATTCATTCATTCATTCATTCATTCATTCATTCATTCATTCATTCATTCATTCATTCATTCTTTCTTTCATTCATTCATTCATTCATTCATTCATTCATTCATTCATTCATTCATTCATTCCACTCACTCATTGAAATACTTTTTTTATCCAGCAAGGTCATATTAATTTGATCATAAGTGACAATAAATACATTTACAGTGTTACAAAATAAATGCTGTTATTTTGAACATTGCACAAAAATATTAAGCAGCACAACTGTTTTCAACACTGATTATAATAAGAAATGTTTCATGAGCAGCAAATCATCATATTATAATGATTTCTGAAGGATCATGTGACTGAAGACTGAAGTAATGTCTGCTGAAAATTCAGCTTTATCATTTGAAATTGTAATAATACTACACAATATTACTGTTTGTACTGTATTTTGATCAAATACATGCAGACTTGGTGAGCATAAGAGACTTCTTAAAAAAATAAATAAAAAATAAACAAAGAAATTTCATACCCACCCAAAACTTTTGGATGTCTAATTTATTTTGAGACAATTTACCTTGGAAAAACCAGATATTTCCAGACTTGTCCTCAAAAGCAGCATCAATTTTGCCTGGGATTCCTCTCCAGTGCCTGGATGCCAGTGCAGGATATCCAGCCTGGAGTGTACCATCACGGATCCGCCATACATAACCCGACTTAAAGAAAAACAGCTCGCCTCGGATCATGGATACAGCATCAAAGTCGGTTTGGCAAGCATCAGGCTGGAAAGATAGGAAATAAATATAAAATATTAGAAGGATTGCCAAGATTCCCAAGATCAGACAGAATCAGCCATTTAACTCACCACTGTACTTTCAATCTCATTGGTCTCTGTGACTTTGGGAGGTCTCTCTTCCTTCTTCCTTCTATCATCTGAAAGTTTGGATCCATAGAGGGACTGGATGCCACGCTTGTCATCTTCACTCAGTTGGAGCGGGTAGGAGAAGGTGTAGAAAGGGGACATCACTGCGCCTAGTTCCATGGAGTGCTGCAATCCCAAAACATGACCAATCTCATGAGCAGCCACCTGGAGGAGGTCAGTACCTAGAAAAAAGAAAGAGGATTAAAATATGTATTTCTATATACTGTATATATATATATTTCTGACAAATATCATTGAGTGATTCAATTGATTCGTTCAAGCACACTGATTCCTTTGAAACAAGTGACTGGCTTTATGAGAGAGTCTTGAACCATTCTCTGAACCGATTAGTTCGATTCATTCAGGTACAAAACAAGTTACAAGCTGCGTCCGAAAGCTAAAAAATAAAGATGGCATCTGAAAGTTGGTGGTCAGTTTGTGTGTAAATAGTGTATGTACGCTTTTGACAAACGTTTTCCACTTCTGACGTAATTTCTAGCACGAAAATGCTATTGTAGTAATTAAATATTAGCTTAGTTATCACCAAAGCTCTCTCTATTTTGAGCCCTTTAAGCATTCACTCAAATGATTAAAAAACACTGATTCAGTCAGAAACGAAACACCATACAGTGTGTTGCTCGGATATGGGCTGGGCTTATATTTGCTTGGACTTCGTTTGGAAGCATTTTTGCACAGTTTGTTGACAAAGTATTTGGGAAATATGGAAATATTTTAAATGCACAAGAAAGTTGTTCAAACTTCCTTTTGTTGAACAGTTGAATAAAGATGCTAAATTATTAAAAAAGTATATTTTCTCTAGTACACTGGAAAAGAAATTGTGCACAAACTATTTTTGCTCAGAAATAGCTAAATACCACAAATAATTACAAAGAAACACAACATTTTTGAAGTAAAAGTTTGAAATAGTATTTTCTTGCAAAACATACTCTTTTGTTTTGTTTTTACAACAATGAAAAATCTTCTTTTTTTTTCTTTTTTTTTGTGCAGGGCACCAAATGAACCAGGATTCTCACTAACCCATACTGTTGCCCACTGTCCAAGACTCATCATAGTCAAAGTGAATGTCTCCCTCCCGGTACGTTCGGGGAAAGAAGGCATGAGCCAGAATTCCTCCTGGACCATCAAAAGGAAGATTGTCTCCATGCCAGTACCTGAATGTGAAACACAGTCTCTCAGGCAACAGGACAATACCAATGACTCTCATTCTCTTATTTCATCAACATGCCTAATGAGCTGATCACTGAAAATAATTTTATAAGCACACTTCGTATGGAATGGGTGAGAATAATGGCCTGCATTGAGGCATTGCTGTAATACCATGCAACTGTTCCACATTATAGTACTGTAACTTCCACACCTCAGTAACTTTCCTGATTCCCTTGTTTTTAATGGAATGCCAAATTCCACCCTGGCTGAATGGTACTAGATAAACCAAACTTTCCATTGTGAAATGTAGGGAGGTTAAATTACGCACATCCTTGCAGGATCATACATCTTTCAATCTTGAAGACCTGAAAGGTCGAGGAAGGCCACTATTCTGGCTAAAACAAACCCTCAAATGTTCGGTCAACTGCTATCCCATTGATGGAATCTGAGATTGAGTTAGAACAAATGAAATTGGCATGCCTAGAGCTCCACACTTAACTACACAAATCGACCCAGATGTTTTGCTTTATGCGAGATGGATCTTGATATTTCACTCTGCTTTGAAGAAAAGCGCTATCCCTCATTGGAGCTTCAAACGTGTGTATCTCAGAAAAACAATGACTGTATATACGTGCTTTAATATAAATCCAAGTTTTTATATGGACTTTAGTTTGCAAACTGAGAAAATGAAGCGCTGCAGGGAGCGAGAGCCACTGGCTTAAGTAAAACAAAATACACTGTTGAAAAAGAGGACATTTATATTGGTCTGGTGTGTAGTGTAAAAAGCGTTAAAAAACCTCAGCTTTTTAATGACAATTATTGTGTTTCTACTCCAAATTGTTTATTATGCTACCAAGTGGTGAGTAATCTGCTACCACCTAAGGTCATGCTTTTTAACATTCAGGTTAGTTTTTCAAAAAGAAAAGAATTGTGGGATTGATTTTGAGCCGCAGTGTTGCGTGTCCATATTTAGAACTCAACCCCACGGGTGTTCCGAGTTATGACTTTTCTTATATGGGAATTTAGAATGTAACACACGTGCATGAATGGACGTGCAGTGTAAAATTTCAACCTATAATCCTAAACCGACACCCTCTCTAATCTCCCACTTCTAGAGGAGATGAAAAGCGTCTATGTTTGACTAGTGAAGTGGAAACTTTTCCTCTTTGTGTCAATGAACACACATCTCTCAACTGACAATGTGGTGTTACAAGCTCAGTCAAATGAGAGCCAGAGAAACAGTTTTCATCAATAAAATACAGATTTTTAGAATATAAAGTGAAAGTGAGCTTGTTATTTTGTTCACTGCAACATTGTCTTTGATGATTCTTGGAATGCAACTTGCACACTTTAAAGGGGTCATAACATAAATCAGAATTGTATTAATCTTTTTAAAATAAGAGTTTCATGGACTATGGAACATTCTGTAGGCAAATTTTCAGAGCTTTTTCTTCCAAATTCAAAAAGATAATATAAGACTACTGAAATGAAGCTGCAAATATGACTTATTCAGAAATCTTTCTCCCTATAAACAAGCTCATTACATATTCAAGGTCGTTAGCCAATCACAACAGAGTACATTTACATACCCCTAAAGGTGCAATAAAAAATATCAAACCGGGTGGAAAATGTTCATGCATACATTATGATGCGAGACTCCTTAACTGGACCTCAAGTGAAAAGAAAATGACAAAATGTTTGTGACCCCTTTAAACACATCAACAGGGAGGTCATCATGGATTCTGACACATGCAAGAGGCACACAGTGGACAGTGAAAATAACTGTTTTTACCTGTTAAAGTCGATCATGATATCCGCCCGTCCGCTGACGACCTCAGTAAAGGTGAGAGGGGTGACGTCACTCCAGGCCCGCAGTGCCTCCCGCAGCACTTCTCGGACTTTCTCTAAACTCATCTGCCAAGGGGTCCGCATGATCCTGTAACACGAGCGCAAACTCTCATAAATGCTCATTACAGACCACCCATTTGGATGAAAGTGCATGACCTCCATAATCCCCTTTATTTAAACATGTTTGCTACCCTTCTTGGTGGTGGACTAAGGAACTGGATCAGAATCTGTCTTGTGTGAAAAGCCAAGCACAGTCTGAATGTTTGCCTAGTTAGGCACGACACCCACTACTACTACGCTCTCTGACCACAATCACAAAACAAATGTGATACTTGATCAGTGTGTGACAGTGATGGCACCCCTATCCAGGATTGTTTAAGTGCTTAAGCATTGTAGAAATACATAGCATCATATTTCTCCACTCTTTTGTTTCTTGTCATTTAACAAGATCTTAATTCAAAACAATTTTTTGAAGAGGTTTTAGTAGCATTCTTCCTTGAATTAGATTTGCTTCCTTCTAAAAACAAACAATTGTTCTTTCTACTCTTGATAAACAGCTAAGATGTTTGAATGCTGTTTAAAAATTAAAATGCTACTTTCATCCCTCATGGAGTGAGCCCAGAGGATTAACTTCTCTCAGATGAAAGACGACCTGCATTATAAAGCTTGCTGAGTGATGGAGACATGCATGCTTATTTTCACAAGCTGAATCCCCACCGAGCGCATTTAAACTGGTGGACCACAAGTCTGTATCATGTTCCACAAAGCTTCCCTCTGGTGCATTTCATTAAAAATAAATAATGAAATGTTTTAAAGCAGCACATCTGAAGTATTGTTTAGCTCCTGACCTGCAGCTATAGTGACTGGTGCCTCTATGTTGTTTTCATGCTTGGACACCTTCATGCTTTGGTCATTATTAGCTTTGTGGGACGGGGGATCGCTCTGGGGTTGCATGTTGGAGCCACAGACCATCTCAGATCGTGGGGCCTCTGCCGTCTGCAAGCCCAGACAGGAGCTATGACAGCGGGAGAGAGCCCAGTGTGGTAGTCTGTGGATTAAAAAAAAATGTCCTGCCATATTCGCTGTTCCAATTAGAATTCTAGGATCATGTTCTTAACTCTTGACTCTCGCTACAGTCAAGGTTTAGACTAGTGACTTTTACAGTGGCCCCAAAAAACAAAGTCAATGGTTTTTAAACTGGGGTCTGGGGACCCCCAGGGGACCACAAGAGGCCTCCATATGGAACTCGCTGCACAGGTGTTGTTCATTATTATCCACTGAAGGTGCACTTACACTAGACTTTAAGGGTGTATTCAAACCAGGAAAGTCCTCTAGTTCACTTGCTTTGGTCCGGACCAAATGCAGTGTTGATTTTTGTTTATTTGGTGTGGTTCGCTTTCACACTGCCCTTTTTGCAAGTGAACCAAAATTTGTAAACAAAACCACACGTGTGCTAAGGTCATCCATTCATTGGACAGAATTTCGAGCCAGAGTTCGTTTGGAACCGGACCGAGAACACCTCTTCAGCTGGATCTCGGTACGGTTGTTTGGTCCGCACCCGAGTGCGATTGCTGTATTCACATCTGCCCAAAAGATCCGCACCAAGAGGGGAAACGACCTTAAGTTGGATTCAATCGAACCAAACAAGACAGATGTGAATACACCCTAAGAGTGTGTTCACACTTGGCAGGTTTGGTTCGAATAAAACAGACTCTGGTGCGATTGCTCTGTTAGTGAGGTTAACTTGAATAAGTGTGAACACTGCCATCCAAACCCTGGTGCGGACCAAACAAGCGATCGAGATCGTGCGGTTCGACTGAAATATGAACGCAACACGGACCAAAGACATCTAAACAAAGCAAAAACATGACATGACATCAAGATGTGACCCTAAAAAAGGATAGAATGCTCAAGCATACCTGTTTTTCTGGTCATAGGAGCTACAATGTCCATCACAGCTCGGTACATGCATCTGAACCGCCAACTCATTGCAGTAGATCTTTGTTTGTGTGTGTGATGGAGGGATTCCTGACACTGGTTTGACTCCTTTACACATTTTATAAGCTCTTCACAAATTTTCAGATGGTCAAAATATTATCCTAAGCACAATGAGTGCATTTAGCCCAGAACACAGCATTGTTTTGGATGTTTGTTAAGTTCTGTCGCAAAATACGTTTCTTTTTCTTTTTTATCTTTAGGTTCTGTCTTAAAAATGACAGTGTGCACATTAAGCGAACCAGGACAAAATTTATTATTTTGTTTTTTGACACACTTAGGGCGTTTTCCTGGCTCATAGCATTTTGCCCTGGAACCTGGTGTGTTTTCTCCCTTAGTTTGGTTCGTTTCGGCCAGAGGTCTTCAATCCTGCTCCTGGAGGGCCACTGTCCTGCAAAGTTTAGTTCCAACCCCAATCAAACACACCTGAATCAGTTTATCAAGCTCTTCAGAATCGCTTGAATATTCAAAGTCAGGTGTGCTGAAGCAGGTTGGAACTAAACTCTGCAGGACAGTGGCCCTCCAGGAGCAAGATTGAAGACCTCTGGTTTAGGCATATATGAACACGACAATCGAAAAGGAAAGAGAAACTCCTACAAATGCATATGCAATAAGGTCAGCCACAAGAATAGCTGTGTCCACACCTTTACAGAGCTCATTTTCACTGCGTGTCTTTAGTAAATCCTGACAGTATTTTAACGCCAAAATAGTTTGATTTATCAATCAGAGCGGGAATCAAGGGTGCATTCATAAGTGTTTGCGAGTGTCACAACAGCTACAGATGAAACCACAATAAACCCGCGGAGTGAATGTCAATTCATCTTGATGGATGACGCAGGGAACGTAAACAGGTGAAATCTGACCAATAAGAGGACAGTTTTACTCACATGTGACTTGCATAAACACATTTTGGTACGCTTTGAAATGTTGCCTTGTGAAAGCGAACCAAACCAGGAAGAAAATGCAACATTGTAACAAATTATGTCCCTGTTTCGGAAAAAAGCAAACGATATATAGGTCTGAAAACGCCCTAAGATGCAAATTACTTCAGACCCCAAAAAACTGCACACATGTGACATGAGAAACACATACTCATTAAAACAGTCATTAAAGTAAAGAAACTCAATTGAAAGCGTGGGAGTGGGGGTAGGCCGGGGTTTGGTGTTTTTGAGCTCACTGTGCACATGTACAGTCCGTCATTAAGTGAGGGGACAAATTACAGAGGACAGTGAGGTGCTATAGCTCATAAACAACCTTCAGAGACGTGAGTCATGACAGCACATAGTGGCACAGCATTAGAATGGTGCTGACTGGGGTATGCTGGGGATAAAGTATGTGTGTGTATGTTGCTGTCTTGACATCAGATTCTGATGAGGCAGCATCTAGGTTACAAATTACACGATTTCGGGGAGGAAGGAATCCAATGGTCATTTTTAGGGCGCCACACAGTTAGATTTGTCTTGCTCAACCCAGTTAACCAAACATCAACAGACAAAAAAAAAAAGGTTTTGCTATATATTTGTTATATTTAAATTTTAAAAGCGATTAAGAATTGCAAGGGATGGACCAATATTAAAATTCTTAATTTTCACTTTAAAGTCGGAATGAAATGGAAATTTCACGTTAATCATTGGAACCGTCTATTTTCTAAATGCACCTCAATGATCTCAATGCGAATGGTTCATCCATGCATATGTTTTTTTGTTTTTATTGACCTTATAATTTTTTTATTAAAATGTCATAACTCGATCTTCCGGTAAAACGACAGACTTCTCTTTGATGATGAATGCTGGACTCCAATGGTTTATTTTGTTTAAATCCCACTTCTTTCTTACAATAGACAGGAAGCTTGCATTCAGATCTGCCTCCATCCAATAAATAACCAATGGGTAAATCCAAGACCCTATTGTAAAAAAAATTCCTTTTCCGATAATGTAGTGCTGTATGCCACAATATGGAAGAAAATATCTGTCACTACTTCCCTGCTAAACAAAAGACTATTTTTCTGTTAAGACTTCCGTCTCTACAGTATGCAGACGTAAAGTTTGCCCTACAGCAAAGTTGGTTGATTTGGATGGAGAACCACGGGAGATTTATGGGCTGTGATATTTTATGGGAAGGGCCATAAATCAAGGGGCAGTTTTAATCATGGTTGTACGCCTGGTTTTCTTTGTCTGAGCCCTCATCTCACCCCCCGCTGAGCACTGAACAGAAAACCAGAAGCATTTGGGAACCGCTGCCGTAATAACACACATGAGTGTTCTGAAATGTAACATCTTCTCCTGATCTTCTCTTGATACTGACTTGAGATTACAGAGGAGTCCTGTCCGGTGGGAACCATCTTAGACAAAGACGTACGAGGCAAGTCAGTCAAAACATGAAGTGGTGAGCAGACAACCTCAATAGTAAGGTCATCATGTCAATCAAAAAGGGTTCTTAAAGGGATTGTTCTCCCAAAAATGCATTGTGCTGTCACCAATTATTCAGCCTCATGTCATTCCAAACCTGTTTGCCTTTATTTCTTCTGTGCCACACAAAAGAGGATAGCTTGAAGAAAGCCAGTGACTTTCAAAACAGCATTGATTTTCATTGTATGCACAAAAAAAGACATTTTGAGACCATTTCAAAATATCTTCTTTTCCGATAGAAAGGTTTTGGAATGACATGAGGGTAAATAAAGAGTATAAAGAGGGTAAGAGTTATTTTCATTTTGGGTGAACAATCCCTTTAAAAACCAATAAAATTCAAGTTGACTTGAATAGCACCTGTCTCTCTCTCTCTCTCTCTCTCTCTCTCTCTCTCTCTCTCTCCGTGTGTGTGTGTGTGTGTGTGTGTGTGTGTGTGTGTGTGTGTGTGTGTGTGTGTGGTTCTGCCATTTTCTTGTCCCCACGATGAAAACAGCTTATGAATCATACAGAATGATGTTATTTGAAAATGTACAAATGCAGAAATTTTTCTGTGATGGGTAGGTTTAGAGGATAGAATAGGTTGTACAGTATAAAATCATTATATTGAAAGTCCCCATAAAACATGAAACCCCAACGTGTGTGTGTGTGTGTGTGTGTGTGTGTGTGTGTGTGTGTGTGTGTGTGTGTGTGTGTGTGTGTGTGTGTGTGTGTGTGTGTGTGTGTGTGTGTGTGTGTGTGTGTGTGTGTGTGTGTGTGTGTGTGTGTGTGTGTGTGTGTGTGTGTGTGTGTGTGTGTAAGAAAATGATTAACTGTTTTAAATCAAAGTGGGTTTGGTATTTAGCTGTGTTCTGGAGCCATGCAGTCCCGAGTCTGAGACAGTTTACTGCTTCTAATTAAATGGGTGTAATGCTGGAATGAGTGTGTGGTCTTCTTTACAACCGATAAGAACTATAGGAAATGTGAGAAGATAAAGAGAGAAACATTCTGATTTATTTTCCTAGCATATCCTGTGTGGGCTGTAAAATAATGTATTTCTGCCATAAAAAGCTAATATTTCAATTAAAAACACACTTTAATAAGAAAAAAAACCCAGAAAAATAAAATAGATTCAGTCAGATGTGTGTTGACTAAAATTAGAATACTAAAAATAAGCTATATCATTGCCTCAGTGAGGCCTTTGTTGTGTAAGGCTCAAAATGGTGCGTTGGCAAATACATCAAAGTTGTTTTCCCCCATTTACGATTTTATGTTTCATTCAATAAGTGTAGACACGGCAACCAAATACAACCGCAACCACCGTCCGTGCAAGTCTTACTTGTATGTGAGGTCTGTTTTGTCCCAGCGTCCTCCGAACAAATCAAAGCGTTTTCGGCGATGACGGCCCCCAAGCAAACCTACTTTGTGGGCTGAGTAATGAAGGGCGTTCCCTCCCTTCTCTGATGGGTAGTCTGGGACTCCACAGCGAGGCCTGTTCCAGAACTCAGTGTCATTCTTGGGAAGAGCCGAGTGTGGGTGCACTCTCTTATTGCCAGAGTCTTCACTCAGGGTATCCTGAACATAATTAAGTTGGTTCATCTTTTTGAGGCCATGGTGATGGGTCTTTTGAGGCCAGTCCTGTCAACACAAACATAAGCTGTCAATCAAATGCACCTTTGACAAGAAACACCTTCATTCTTAGACGCTACACAATTTAAATGGGTTAGTTTGGTTTGGTTTTGCGGTGGCTTTTTCTGGGTGTTTTTTAAGGTGATGCTATCAGTATTGTTATTGTTAATTAAAACTATTACAAATCTTTCTGTTAATTGAAATAAAGCTGAAATAGAAAGATGCTAAACTTAAAAAAAAACTAAATGAAAATTAGAAATGTTGCCTTAGCAACTTGCTGAAAAAAATCAAGTTGAAGTTGAAGTAATAAAATTAATTAAATTAAAACTGAAATAAAATAAAAATAAAATAAAGCTCAATAGAAAAAAAATTTTTTTAAACTAATAAAAATGGCAAAATTACAAAATTACCTAAAACTTAAACTTAAACTAAAAATGTAATGTAAATAAAATATCAAAGAAACTAAAATAAATAAAAATATAAACTTAAACTAAAATATGAAAATAAATGGCAATTCAAAAAATATAAATAATACTAAAATAACACTGTTCTGAGTGGTTTCTAAGCTGAAAAAGATTAAATAAAACAATAGCTGAAATAAAATAAAATATTAATATTAGATGAAAAATGTATTAACTTCAACTTCTTTTTTTCAGTTTGTTGCCAACATTTCTCATTTTAGGTTATGTTTTTTTTTTAAACTAAAACTACTAAAACTGAAATAAAAATAAATTACTAAATATAAATATTTAAAAAATAATACAAAATATAATAATACAAAATTACTAAAACTTAAACTAAAATTAAAATGGATTTTTTTTTTATATATATATAAACGTTAACACATTTTTAAAAAGCTGATAGAAAGATAATAAGATTCTTAATAAATACTATAATCGTAAATAAAAAATGCTTGGGTGCTTGGGTTGCTAGGGTGTTCTGGGTAGTTTCTAAGGTGTAGCTCGGTGGTTGCTTGGGTGTTCTGGTTGGACAAACAGTAAGGTGAAGGGGGCAAATAAGGCTACATTGTTCGCTACATTGGGAGCGGTCAAATTATAGTTATACAGCAGTTGGTTTTACGTCACTGACAATTTGCAAGAAGCATTATCACAGTCAATTTCCTCAACCAAATTTCAAGGAAATAGTTCTGTTAATGGACTGGGAGGTTAGTTGCCTGAAGGGAAAGTCAGATTGACCCAATATCGCTCTTTCCCCAAACCTCTCTACTCCAGCTGTGCTGGTTTAACACACCCCATACCACCTCTCTCTCTCTCTCTCTCTCTCTCTCTCTCTCTCCCTCTCTCTCTCTCTCTTTCCTTCTCTATACCTTCTTCTCTCTAATTTGTGCATGGTTAAGAGGCCAGGGGTGGTATAGGGATGAACTATTTTTTTTAAATGCTTTTAAAAATCCTTCCGCCACTCGTAGCCATAAGAAGTCTTTTAAAAGCTGTAATTTAAGTACAAGACATATTTAGACAACCATAAAACATTTAGAAATATAAAGCAGCATGTCTGAAAAGAAAAAAAGCCATTTGTTTAAGTGTTTCTTTATCACAGAGAGCAGGTTGGACTACTATATGAAGCGAGTGGCTTTAAAGTGAATAAAAATGTTTTTTGGTTAAACATTTGGTTGGATGGTTTTTTTTTCATTTTCTGTTGACAACAAGCAATTCATGACAACTCTTCAGTTAACACTGTGTCCTAACGTGTCCTAATGGTAAAACGACCAGGGATAAAATCTTGTGTTCATGACAAAGAATGAATGACAGGACAGTTAATCTCTCTGTATCTTTTTTGTTGCACTGGCTTGCCCCGCCCACTTTAAAATCTCATTGGTTCAAAAGCATGCTCCCCATTATAGAGAGCTGCTGCCATGATGATGTATTTTTGTAGGCCAACCCGTAAGATAGAATCACCCTGGTTCCTTCGACAAAAAAACAATAGGATCTTTACATTGTCTATTGGATTATTGCAGACAATAAGTGGCCAACAAACGTTTATGACATTTACACGTTTTGTTCATCATTGAAAATCTTGAAAATTAACACAACTTTAATCACAACTTGTTCACAACTAATCACAACTAATCACAACAAGTTGTTAATCACAACTTTAATCTTCACAAATTAACACAACTTTAAAAAAAATGTGAAGCCTTTAATACATTGCCAGAAGTAAAAAAAATATAAACCTATAAATTAATGGTCGCATGACTTCAAAGTCACCATCACTAATCTTCCGTAAACTCTTTAAGTCTTTATTTTAAAGCCTTTCGGCGTATATCAGATCGGCACAGTCCTTAACTATTTTTAAATCGTCTCTTAAAAATATTTTTTTCCCCTTGGCTTTCAATTCACTATGAGCTTTTGTTGTTTTTTTGTGTTGTTCAGCACTTTGGTCAGCTGTCCTTGCGGTTTTTAAATGTGCTATATAAATAAAAACAAACTTGAAACTTGAACTTGAAACTTTATTTCAGAAACATTTTTCCTGAAATTTTGAGTTAGAATAGTTTGCAAGAGCGTGATTATAAACACAGCGAACCTGTGAAAGCGAACTAATGAGTAGATTAGTTTTCCTTTTTGGTGTGGTGACGTTTAATATCCCGACAACCTCTGTAGTCCCATTTAGCCACTTGTTAGCAACCACCTTTAAAAAAATGTATTATTATTATTTATTTATTTTTATCTGATGTATAGACATGAAAATAACTTGATTTTGTGTTCACCACAGACTTTATTTCAAGCATTTAACAAAAAAAAAAAACAAAAAAAAAAAACATTGACTTCAGGACTATGGAACTGGAAAGGCGTAAATGCTACTTTCTGGGTTTTGGCCTAAAAAATATGTAATCTCTACAGCACTCTATACATCAAACATCAAATATCATCTGATTGGCTACAAACAAACAGTTTCCCATTCAGTGCAAAGTGACAAATTGCTTATTGCTGGACACTTGTTGGTTAGAACACGGTGTAAATCAAGACAAATTCTAACAAATAAAAGGAAAAACAACCAAATATTTGTGGGCAAGTTGAGACATAGTACCTTGGTAAAAAATACACTGACATGTGAACTTGATAGCGTTGCTAAAACATGACCCCACACCCCCGGCAATGAGGAACCGCAAAAATTCCACAGATAGAAGTGAAGAATTCACCGCACTTTATCTACTCTCAGTTTGTTTCTCAAATCCGCTGAGTGTGCATGGAGTTTCCATGGGCTGAACCATCATTAAACGGTCATACATGTTGAAAGCATGTAATTTAAGCAGTCTCTAAACAACCTGGAGACAGGCAAGTTTTTTGTACAACAGTCAAGATTGTTTATTGTAGAGCAGTCAAACCTTTCAGCAATGACAAACTGGCCTCAAGACTACTTAGAGAGCGACGGAGGTGGAAGAAAAACACCCGGGTGTCTCAGGTTCAACGGGAGTCAAGGGTCAAAGGTTAAAGCCTAAATCAATAAAACAGACCCCTTGGGCCAAAGTAAACACGCATACTCCCATTTCAAACCAAAACTCAGCAGACAGCCAATGTTCTTTCCCCTTCTAGAAATTTTTAACTGATAAATTCTGTATAACCAACACACAATTTCAAGTACTCTACCGTTCAAACGTTTATGGTCGTTATTTTTATAATTTTTTTTTTACCTTTTTTGGAAAAAAGTCTCCTGTGTTCATCAATGCTGCATTTATTTAATCAAAATTACAGTAAAAATATAATATAGTGACATTTTGATCAATGTAATGTGTCCTTGCTGAATAAAAGTATGAATTTCTTTCAAAAAAACAAATCTTATTCTGAATGGTTCAGTGTACGTGTACATAAACTTTATAAAAAAAAGTCATCGAAATACTATGAACTCTATGATCCAATTTTGTTACCACATTTCATAATATGCTATCAGTACAAGGTGGAGGTGCTAAGTGCAAACAAGATGGATCAGGTTGCTGATGTAATGACACATAAGTGTATATTATATCAGCTGAAACTGCTATAAGCATAGACTCAAAGCCAAGTCTTGTAAGAAACAGCATGCAGCCAGAACATACTTTTTTTCTCAACAAACATCCCAACTATCAATCTATAATTAGGTCTTATGAAACACTGCTCCATAATTGTGGTGAATCTAAGAGCTAAATTAAACTGAGACCTGTTGATATGTTCATAGAACACAAAAGGAGAATTTGTGCAAACCTTATCATTTTCATACATATCTTTTAAATGACAACTAAAAATGGTGTGGTGAACTGTTCCTTTATGACTAATTCAAAAAAATATTAAATGTTACTGCACTATTGAGGGAATGTGCTGCATGGGAAATCTTTACTTATAATATTAGATCGTGCCAACAATTTACCTCAACACGCACACATCTCATTTGAACAATAGGCCCAATTTAAAGAACATTTTCTCAACCAGACATTCCTCAAGTCTGTGCATATTTTACAGCATCCACCTGCAAGTAGTGAAACGTGTGAAAATGGAAGTCCATTCGGAAACCCACTGAAACGGCTTCAGAATTACCACTGCGGACATATAAAACAAAACTCTATTTTTCCAAACATCATCATTTTGTGCAAATTTTTGACATTTTTATGATCCCTTCCTGACAGATATATGCCTCTCATCAGCTGAGAAACAAAAACAACTGGGAATAATTTTTTTACCTTAAGCGGTAACACCTTTACGCATTCAAACATCAGGCATTTGTGCCTGCGGGAAGATCTGGCATGTTCTAAACCATACAGAAGAACTATTAGTTTTAACACCTACATTTATAATATCAAATATCCAACATTTGGGAATCATTTTAATGTAAATGAAAACAACTAGGCTGCATTTCTGCATAAATGTAATTCACTGCTCATGTTTACCATCATGTTCACCACCAGCATGTGCATCTAGGTCAATAGGCCAGTGGGTAAAAACTCTAACATGATACAGTATGTTATGCTGAAACAAAACACAGAGATCCTGAGCCGACGACAAGCCTTTGGGGGGAATCCAGAAGAAAAGAGCTGACATGTCAGTGCAAGAAGAAGGTTCAGAGAGAGATGGCGTGCCTGGCATCGTGCCATCTCTATAGGGTTCCTGAGGATAACCTCTTTGTTTGTAGCCAAATCTTTCTCTATGGGGCATCCGAATGATGTCACCAACTCCTGACAGATCTCTTACATTCATCAGCACAGCCGGCACCAGGAGCAAAACATTATGCGTTTCCAAAACAAACTCGAACGCCTATCTACATTTGGATGACTGTTTACTACTGACTCAGCAAGCCTTAAAAATACAGCCAACAGCACTTCCTATCATCCTGATTTTCTGGCTTGGTTATTTATTTCCAATGCAACAATGATACAAACATCCTGGCTCTGTCTCTTTGTCTCTCTCAAGCATGCCATTGTCCTGGGAAAAATTACAAACAAGAAATTCCAGCCTATAACAGGAATTTTCTGCCAAATTAAAATAGCCCACAACTAGAGATAATGAACGAACCAGAGGAAATCGGACTATAGGGTAAATATTTACATTCAGAGACCTCCAGAGATCTGCATTCTTTTGGGGTTGTATACATAAGTTAAGTGATTACACTGAAAAGGAAGATTGTTTAGTGGGAACAGGATAAGGATGATGTTGATTGAAGATGTTCATGCAAAAAGAGTGCATCCAAGGCAGACCATCAGTGTCTACTCTAAAGTCAAGTCTAGGGAGGGAAAATACAAGTGCTTATAAATGTTTTAATGGTTTCCACTTGTTAACTCTTTCGCTTCCATGTGGAACGATTAGCCGAAATCACATCTGATGTATTGCCAGAAGCAGCCATTAACTTGAAATAAAGGTATTTCAAGAGCATAAGTTCTTTTGTCTCTTAATTTCAGTAGAGATAGGAAACAGCTGGTGAGAGGTTTCTAGATCTAAAGGTCAGGTGACTGGAAAATGGGGGTTTGAATCAGAACCAGGTACATCAGGGTTTCTGGTGTCAATCATGCTCTCATGTGAGCCTACGGGCAAGAAAGCTAAACCAAACCGCTCCACAGGTGTTGTGTTGCAAATGACCCTGACCTATAGACTTGACCCTTTCTAACCTTGTGTGTCCTTTTTTCACATATGTTGAGATTGGGTTATAAGGATAACCAAAACTAAATAATTGGTGCTGATTAACAAGGGTGCCTAGAATGGGTAAGAAGATCTTTTCCTTTCCTCTCCCTAAAATTTTACAAAGGTTCTCTCAAACCTGGATTGTGCACGATTCAGAACTGAATTGAGAACACGTTTTAAATTGCAATTCAATTCTTGAATTTGAAACTGGATGCACAAACTTAAATTCAAAGAAAATAATATAACAAACTTTTGTCAAGACAAATTTTGAATGTTGGCTTGACAAAGACTTGTTTAAAAATTTGAAGAAAAAAAAGAAGGTTTAAAAATCCTTGAAGTTTGAGAGTTTATAGGCCTTATGGACAGACAGATAGACTAGTGCCATAGAATGATAGAACGATAGATAGAACGGTCGGTCAGTTGGTCAATCAATAGATAGATAGATGATTTTAAAGAGGATGGATGGATGGATGGATGGATGGATGGATGGATGGATGGATGGATGGATGGATGGATGGATGGATGGATGGATGGATGGATGGATAGATAGATGAAAATCTTCTTCTCAAATTCCAATCAAACTTGTATTGTGTGGCCAATTCGATTCAAATTCTAGCTCATGATTTGAAAGGAAATTCAGAATTTGGCAAAACCCTGTGGATTGCACATTAGTCATGTTTGGTTAGTGTGTTGACTGAGTTGTATAATGTTTTGGCAGTTCTCATGGAGCTTGTGATGCGTGCACAATGCCTTAAAGAAGGACATCAGCTTTTCTTTTTCTCAGGGGGGTCAACAAATGCAGTTGTAGCTATCTGGATCCTTCCATTTTCCTCTCTGTCAGCAAACACAGGGTTTGTTATCCTGCTCAGCGTACCAGATGACTTGTCCCTGCCTGCATAATCTCCTGCTCCCGCTTTGTCAACATTCAAGAACAAATTGACAGCACATGCTCCGCATCAGCTCTCTACTTTCAAACATGAACACTGTTTTTTAAAAACGTCTGGAGCTGGTTTGATTGCAGGTGCCATTCCTATTTGATTGGCAAAGTGGGTCAAGACAAACATACAATAAAAGTAAGCTGTTCTTCATATGCTTTGACAGCATGCAATGTTTCATTGTCATTTTGTGGTAATGCTTTGCATTCTGAAACAAAGACAGTGTTCAGTTGTTCTCCGCCCTGTTACAACTACTCGTTTCTGCTCTTTCATTCACAGTTTCAAATAGATATGTGTTTTTTAGCCCGACATTTTCCCTGGAAAAATCTCTGTATGGATATTTGCCAACAGGGTTACAACAGCCATCTGTAGTTCTTCTTTGTCCACTTCCTCTAAGCCCTACAAGCCCTCTCTTTCTTTGTGCAAAACAAAGTTCTTATAGCCAGATTTTAGTTCTTCGAGGATCAGCAAGAAGTTTAAACCATAAAGACTACAGGACAGTTAAAGATCTTTTCTGAAACCAATTCAACATAAAAGAGCTGGGTTTGGTTCTAAAGTATAACATTCAGCTATATGTATTCAAAGGCATGATACTGACAAATGAATGCGAATGCAGTGAATTTATTTAACAATGGCTATATGTAAAAAAATATAATAATCCAAAATCAAACATTTGCACCACATCCTAAATGGCATCTGATGGAGCGGTTGAAGTGAGTTCATTAACCTATTATTCCATTTCTAAACAGAAATAAGAATTGTATTAATAAATATTTGCTTGGCTATGCTAAGGTTCATTATAAATTGTTTTAGACCCTTAGACGTTATGTTATGGTGTTTTTGGAAGCCAGTTTGAATTGGTGCATTCACACACAAAACGCTGCCTTTCACTTACTGCCAATGACTCATTGACCCAAACACACTACCTGACAAAAACAACAACATTCCAATAGTATATCCCACCCTTTAGACAAATGCAAATATGCTAAACTACACTTATTAACATTTACAATGAAATTCTCGATGGCACAGTCATACAAATAGAATAGAATCCAATAGAATAGAATCGAGACAAGCTCTTCAGATTCTTAAGGTGTATGAGTTGTTTGGTAAATGAGTAAAACAAGTCAATAAATAACTAAATACCTAAATAAAGAACATTAAGAGAATAGCAGCATAAAATGTGAACGCAACTAATCAAAATTTTGCTTTTTCAAAGACAAAAAACTTAGATAATATGAATCTCCACTGTTACAACTGTGACAGTTGCCAAACATTTCACTGATGCAACTATAATGTAAATGAGCTTTGTGATAAAAAACAAAACAAAAACTAATCTCTGCTGGTCAGAGGTATTGCCTTCTTTTCTCATCTACACAAGTTTTGTTTATTGTAGTAGGCCTAGCATATCTTGTGTAGATCCCTATGAAACAGGTGAATGGTAACAAACGGGTAATAAATCATGTTCCAAGAAACTTCATCACTTGTTCACAGTGAAACAGAGGCTTATATGTCAATATTTGCGACTCATTCGTTTAGATATTAGTTTTTTTTAAAGTATTTCTTTATTTCAAGTTGCAATATGTTAATTGTTACTATTTTCTATATAGTCTCTTAAAATAACTTTAAAATAACTCACCGCAGCAGGTTTGTTGTACCTGTAGCTGTTTCCGTCTGGAACCGGTAGGGAATGAATGCACACTGAACAGTATAAGACTGCAGCGACAAGCTGTGCAGATCGCATCATCCTGCTGTGATTCAGAGCCGCACGCACCACCTGCATGCGCGCGGGACACTTTACTAGACGAGCGCGAGAGAGAGAGAGAGAGCGCGCTCCTGTCTGTCGAGCTTTACTGTGACCAAGCGCGGACTAGCAGAGGGATTTATACTCTCTGATTTCTTTGTTCTCTTTTTCTTCAAATTACACTTGTCTTTCAGGGGCTGGGGTGGCAAGTTCATCGGCAATCACGTGATCCAGCCCTCCATTCCTCTGGCGCGCTCCGTCGCGAGAGGGGAGACTGTGGGTAGAGGGCAGGATTGGTTTTCAGTGATGTGGGTTAGTAGGAGAGGTTTAGATAGGCTAGTAACCATCATCTCTAACAGTTGGATAAGGTAATAATATGCTGTTAAGTTAACATTTTGTCAGTCGTTTTATTAAATACGTGTTTATTATTTGTGATTTTAAGCCAATTTCCAAAGTGCACCTGTTCCATTAAATGATTTAACCCCTATATTATATAACCTACTGATTAAAATGATATCGTGTGTGTGTGTGTGTGTGTGTGTGTGTGTGTGTGTGTGTGTGTGTGTGTGTGTGTGTGTGTGTGACCCTGGACCACAAAACCAGTCCCATTGATCCATTTTACATTTTTATTGAGATTTATACATCATCTGAATAAATAAGCTTTCCATTGATGTATGGTTTGTTAGGATAGGACAATTTGGCCGGGATACAAAATCTGAGGGTGCAAAAAATGTCAACATTGAGAAAATCACCTTTAAAGTTGTCCATTTATGTTCGCAATTGTGTTGCATTCACTCACAAAAATAAATGTTTTATATATTTACGGTAGGAAATGTACAAAATATCTTCATGGAACATGATCTTTACTTAATATCCTAATGATTTTTGCCGTAAAAGAAAAATCGATAATTTTGACCCAATGTATTGTTGGCTATTGTCACAAATATACCTGTGCGACTTGTGACTGGTTTTGTAATCCAAGGTCACATAGTGTTGATTCAGAATAATTGGGTTATAAAAACTTTACTTTTTTATCACTTTTGACCAATTTGAATTTGTTTACTGTGAGAACTAATACAAATGATTATACATCATTAAAGCATAAAACAGTGACCTGTCTCATATACATTAGGGTTAAATTCATTAATAGAGGAGATACAATACTGGAGATGAAAGGTTTATAAGTGAGTCAAATACAGACTTGCTTTTTTGAGATTGAAACAAAGGCTGTGTTCTCTATTTGGCACCGCTCAGAAAGTGGCATGCTTGATTTATCCACCTGACCCTAAAAGCACCTGACAATGAGAAGACACATTTCTCAGATGCCTCTGGTTAAAGCGCATGAACAGTGTCATTAGTGTTGAGTCCATTGTTGAGGAAATTGCCTGCTCGGGAAGCAAGCAAATTAAAGGGCTTTTGCGGATCTCTTTTCAACAGCATCAGTCTGTGGTGTCAAGATATTTGCAGTTTTGAGGAAAGGATCTGATGTGCCAGTGTCAAGTACTGACCTTATAGAACAACTTTGTTCCAACGATCAACTTTGTCAAATCTTTAGTGTCTAACAGCACTGGGCTGTTCATTTTGACTGACTCGAACAGCATCTTTCATGTGCTTTGTTTGTTCACTTGTTTGTTGTGTACTAACTAACGGAGAAAGATCCAGCTTGATTTTTCTTCTCAAACTTTTGGCAGTTTTTCATTTTGTTTTGATATAAATCACAGCTGGGGAAAATGCTGAAACTTATATCTATATCCTGTTTTAGAACTCCTGCCAAATGAGTCAGACCCTTCTTTGTCTCCGTCACTGTAACAAAGAGCCTTGTTTAATTTTGCTCCACGCATTTGGATCCAAACCAAGAGAAATCTTGCTATGCAAAGCAGTTTTTTGAAAGAGTGGGCTGATGATGGTTTTCAATAGCTGCCCTTGGAGGGACACGCAAGCTTCTTCAAAACAAACAAACAATTATTACAATTTAAAGCCTGATTTTTTCTTCTAAACTTCACTGGAAATAATCACGAAAGGTTTGGTTTGACCGTTGGGTATTTCAAGCAATTTCAGAGATAAGCTTAGACTTTTATTCATGAGATGTTTTTTCCCCTATGATCTCCAGCTGGAGCTCTGTTTCCCCTCAGCGTTCTATAAATCGATAAGAGGCATTCATCTATTTTTTAAGATGAAGCTTCTGCACAATTTCAAATTCAATTTTACATGAACCCTCCAATCCTAATAAAACATTTTAGCACCATCCTGTGGATAAACAGAAAGCGTGTTGTTACACACTTTACCTTGTCCAGGACTCCTGAACCTAATCCACCTTTGTGAGTGGACTTCACCTACAGCCTCAAAAATAAAGGTTCTTAATTGGCATCTGTGGTTCCATAAAACCTTTACATAGCATGCAAGGTTCTTTTTAGTGGGAAAGGGTTCTTTAGATTATTAAAATGTTCTTAAAATAGTTATTTTAAGAGATTTTTCAAGGTTCTTTGGGGAACCCAAAATGGTTCTTTTATGGCTTCCCTGCAAAAACCTCTTTTTGAACCTTTATTTTTAAGAGTGCTGCCCATTTCCTCAAACTAAATGCCAGTGTTCGTTAACCCTTTGACCTGAGCCAACCACAACAAAGCCAATGAGACACACATATAAATCAATTATGTCTTCATATAGCTGTCTGAAAACAAAGGAAGACTGTCCAGACTTCCTTTAAAATCCATCAATCCCCCTCACTTTAGTGGAAAGAACCACAATGAGGCTGACTCATCTCAAATAACAGGGTCACTTGTAAACCCCCATTAGATGGGGGCAGGGGGGAAAACCACATTTTATTTCTCTCGGTTTTCTGCCAGGCATCCCAGGTGCGCAAAGCCGGAGAGATCAGAAAATGAAAAGCACAGATAGTGAATTCACTTCTGTTTGCACTGTCAGCTCCGTGTGAACGCAATATACCAATAGACGCTTCCACATCTACTAAAGGTACGTCTACCTTAACAGCACCTACTATTTACTTTAAACTCACTCACACTTTGCTGCGACAGCCCTGCGGTGAGCTTAACTGTGTATATACCGATAGCTGTAAAGTTAAGGGCCTCCTTGCTGTAAATTCTCTGCTACTGAACATTCAAAGTGCATTTACAGAAGGGAGTATCAAAGTATACGCAAACAGGAAAATCTCTAGAGATGCTTCTCAAATGTGCTTTTTTGTCTTTTTACGCCATTATTTGATGTTTTGGTTGTAAACATATGTCTACTCTCTCTCTCTCTCTCTCTCTCTCTTTCTCATCTGCACACCTGCAAAAATCAAAGTCAGCATCTACAAGGGGTCATTAGGGAGGAGATCTTTAGGCTTCCCATCATTGCATTAAGCTGTGACTGAATCACATAATCACTGACACGCAGGCACATTGATCCGTTTAAGAGAGTGATGTCTAATGGTACAATTCATGCCATCATACACACTGCCTCATAAACATTTAAATGTATCAAGGACATTTCTGATAGCAAAACCCAAGCCTTAGAAGTAAATGGAATACAAATGTGTCTTTTGACATTCAACACTTGAACTCCGTTTTTACGAGGTGTCTGGTAACACTTATTTTTCGCCGTTCCATGAATTATAGTCCTTTTTTAATTCCTCCAAAAATAGTTGGGTGAGTCAATTGTGAACGACAGCTTTGAGTTCTTCTCAGGGGAGAAAATACATGTTTTATGGTAAAAGACAGATTTGACACATGCTGAAAATGATTCATGTATCATCAAGCACATGATCTGAATTCATGCCTTCTCCAGCTGGTTCTCTTCCTCAAGTGATTATGGTGTATCCGTACAGGACCTGAAATGACACTTAAAACTAATACTAAACATATGGGAATAGAATATGCTGTTATAGTGTTCAAAAGTTTATGGTCAGTAACATAAAAATTTTCAGCAAGGATGTATTAAATTGCTAAAAAGTGACAGTAATGATTTTTACATTGTCACAAATCTTTTTCAAATAAATGCTGTTAAATTCTATTAATCAAAGAATCTTGAAAAAAAGATCAGTTTCCACAAAAAAAAAATATTAAGCAGCACAACTGTTTTCAACATTGATAATAATAAGAAATGTTTCTTGAGCACCAAATCAGCATATTAGAATGGTTTCTGAAGGATCATTTGACACTGAAGACTGGAGTAATGATGCTGGAAAATAAGCTTTACCATCAAATGAAATGTACAATTTATATTAGAATAGAAAACAGATATTTTAAATTGTAATAATGTATTTCATATTATTACTGTTTTAACTGTGTTTTTGATGCAGCCTTGGTGAGCATAAAATACTTCTTTTAAAAGCCTTGAATAACATTTAATCGACCCTAAACTTGTGAACCATAGTGCTGTCACAGGCCTATAGGCCTAAAGTAAGCGCACAGGGACAAAGAATTCCAGTAAAGTGTCTTTAATACAATAAATCACAGAATATAGAGCAGAATAACAGGGGAAAACACATCCACAACACTAAGAAAAGACCAGACAAAGAACTGAATAAAACAGGAGAATATTTACACAGGCTAATTGAGGTAATTAATAGAACGACAGGTGAACAGAATCATTAAACCATCAAGGGAACACAGAAATAAAACACAACGAAACTAAACCAAAACAGAACATACATGTTACAAGTGCATGTTTCATATTATTTTTATTTTTTTTACTGTTTAAATTTAGCTGAAAATGCTATAATATGATATTTGACCGGTTCAGTTGTGACATCTTACCCCATATAGTGTGACAACATGTCCCACTAATAGGACATGCTGTCATAATAGATCAATGTGTTTTTAAATTAACGGTTTCTTTTTCTTTTTTTCAGGGCAACTATTATAGAAATGTTCAATAGCTTTAAGATGTGCACTTATACAGAAATAGTCTGGAGTAAAATGAGTGAAAATAATAACCCCTGTCTGTCTCCCCTATTCTGTATCTAAGATAAAGTGCATTGATTTTCTCTGCTTAGTCAATGTCCTTTAAATTGAGATTCCTCAGATGAAATCCTTCACTAGTAATTACGCCTCAGACAAAGTTCAAAGCAGAAAGGTAGTCTGGTTTAGTAACTCGTTAGTTTCCCTGCTAAATTAGTATTTTATCAACACGCACACACACACACACACATAAAAATACCACACAGCATTGTGCAATTTGATTACAGAGATGAACGCGTGGTTGCAGTTACAGGTGGGTTTTTATTGAGACAAGTTCTTTGTTTCTGTGCCAAATGTTAAAAGCATTTATATAGCTATTTTGGGAGTGCAACTCTTTAAGATTCAGTGGGTTGTAAGAGGCGGGTATCACTAATGACGCCTATAGGGAGAGAAAGTTAACAGTGGAAAAAAGATCATACAGCCAAAACTACCTGAAGCCTCCCTTTTCTTCCTCTGTGCCCCAAGGGACTTTTCAATAATAAGGAATCCTGTGAAGAAATTACAATGCTAGAACCCTCACATCCCACCAGGATCATGAACCTTTGGGGTACGAATGGCATTCAGAAGCCTCTAATGACTCAACAAAAGACTCACTTCTATGTTTGCTGAATTGGTATTGTGTTGGTCTATGTTGTGCATTTCAGTAATAATAATAGCAATCTTTATGCTTATCATACAAGATGTTTGCTTTACGACTTACAGGGCCTTCAAGGAAAATATTTGTTCAGTATGTGTGTGCCATGCTACAAGTTGAACTGCAGGGCTCCGGCTCCATACCAGCATGCAGCTGTTAATTACGTGTTTATTTGTGAAATTCTATGTTGATTAAGAACAATAAAGCTAAGGTTTCGATCATGAAGACCAAGAGGTTCAAAACAAGCTTCTTTTGTGTTGTTGTCAGTCTTTCTCGGGGTCCGGGCCCCCTCAGTCTGATAAAATGCAAGCCAGACTCCTCAAACACTCCACCATGGAAGCAGCTTCAACCAGACCCCTGAGGCTCTATTAAACGTCACTCAGTGGAAACATGAAAGAAAGCCCCGTGGAAATGAATCATAGCCTCTACCCCTCCTCACCCTGAGCCCTCCATCCCATGTGCCTGTGACCACAAGAAAGAGCATGGAGAAGGAGTGGAGGTTATAAAACACAAGCTGGCTTTAGTGCAACTTGTTGTTTAGCACTGTGATGCGAGATGCAAATGCTGGCACAGTGATATATATAATTTCTTTCATCTGTTGAACACAAAATAATATATTGTGAAGAATGCTGGTAATCAAACAGTTGATGGAAGCCACTGACTGCCATAGTATTTTTTCCCCCATACTGTGTTTTTCCATACAATGGCTACAGTCAACTGTTTGGTTACCAGCATTCTTTAAAATATCTTTCGACAGAAGAAAGAAACTCATTCAGGTTTGAAACAACTTGAGGGTGAGTAAACAAAGACGGAATTTTCTTTTTTGGGTGAACTAACCCTTTGAACTGCTATCAGAATTTTTTTAACCGTACATAACAAAATGATTGCACTATATTTACCTCTTGGATTTTTTGCTTTTAATTGCTTTTTAGACTTAATGAATCATTCTGGATTCACCACAGACGCTTGTGGAACTCTGGTGCATGCCTCATCACGGACCATATTGGACATGGTATTCCTGTTGAGTCCTATTGGTCATTTAAGTTCAATCTCATAAAGTCATATAATGTAGACACAACAGACCACCTATAATGTTGAAATAAGGCAGAACCTTTTACAAAGCCTAATGTATGCTGAATCACCTCCTGCCATCTGAGATTGGGGTGTGAATCATGCCAATTTAAGTAAATTTGAGCTCCCCCATGCCACACATGCAGAAATTATCAGGCCAGCTGTAACCACAACACAATCTTGGACACTATTTGTGCTGTTTTTATGTTTATGTCCCTGGATTTGACTAAAAAGCATTTATGTCAAATTACAATCTTCCATTTCGCCTGAAGTTGAACCTTTCTTCACAGATTTATTTAAGACGATAGCAGATGCTTGTGTGATTCAGGAATTTAAAGGGATAGTTCATCCCAAAACGTTGTCCTCATTCACCCTTGTGTTATTTCAAACCTATGACCATCTTAAATAGAACAAAAACTTTATCCTTGAGAATAATGCCTATAATGAAAGCAAATGGTGAAGCTGTTTTTGAGTTGAACATTTCCCAATGTTTGAGTTAAAATGAGTTGAAAAATCAGAGCTTGGGCATTCACAAGAAACCATACAGGTTTGAAATTATATGAGGTGAACATTGACAGAACAAATGGATTACAGGATTTATCTGAACTTAAATTTGATTTAGAAAAGCAAGGATGCTCATAGAAATAGATTTTGAAATATGTCAAAAACATAATCACATCATATTTTTAAACATACTTAAACCCAGCAAAATAACTGAATATGTTCACATGCAAAAAATTCTACATGACACTCATGTAAAGAATGTTAAAGAAGACAAACAGTAGGCTATAGGCATATGCCTGAGAGATAAAATAGCCTAGCATTAAACAATTAAAGAATCTCAATCAAGCACATGACACAATAAAACATAACACATTTAGCCTAATAGAGCCTCTGTATTTTTGTCTACATTTTCCACTCGCTCTATTCTGTGCCAAACTGAAATTACCCTATTATTATATAGGCCTATTACAGTTCAAATTGCAAATACAGTTCGATGGTTTCAATGCCGATATTTTAGTGCCATCTAGTGGGAATGCTTGTTAATGTGACATAAGATGAAGATCCTAGATAATGTATAGTGTTGTGTTTCTGTTTAGTCAAATGTAGGAAAGGATTTCACATTCACAATCATGAATTGAGAAAATTAAATGAAAAATCTGTCAAATCATTCTACCCTAAATCTCAAATAGCCTATCTTATAAGAGAGAGGAGCCAGTAATCTACCATCTTGCCTTGGTAGTTTAGGAAAATCTTAGGAATCACGTGAGCATAACTGTTATACATAATACATTTACGTCACACACACACAGACAAAAATAAACCAAATGAATCGCGGCGCTTTTCTACAAATTTCTAGAACACTGACGCGCGCATGCGCCATGGCTGTAGTTAGAGTTACCACACAAGGTCAAACGCACGTGCGCATACCGGCTGTCATTCAGTAGTCTGTGTGGATAGAGAGGGTATAACTACCCCCGCGCTTTGTTCGAGACTTTATAATAATAATAATTGGGCATTAATTGCGGTTACGATCTACTTTTGAAATGGCAAGAGGAAGCCGCAGTCGTCCTTCAACAGCACAAGCAAGGTATGCATTGCCAACTGATAGTTTTTTTACATAGCCTACTGTAAATCTGCAATAGCGAGCTGCAAGCTTATTTTGACTCAGTGTACGAGTAAAGTCTCACGATATGTTTGCTGCATTCAAGGAAAAACTCCAGACTTTGGGACTGTAAAAAAAAAAAACACTAAACAATGTTTGTTTGCTTAGAAATTAGGGAATTCAGATATTCCCTTTGTGTATCCTAAATGCATCCCGAGCACAGTAACTTAGGTGAAAGGTCAAACCAAAAACCTTATTCTTAATGACTAGGAGTTGAAAAGCATTAATATCTGCTTAGTATTTATTTATGCTTATAATGTCTGTCATATAATAGCCTATGACGCAAGCAGGACTTATCTTCTTTCCATCTAAAGTTGCCAAAAGCAGCTCAAACTAAGTCGTGTTTGCATCACGTGATACTAATTCAGTTTAATGTCAAATATATTCGTTATATATATATATATGTATGTAGGCTATAACTTGCTTATACTTAGTTACTTAATAACATAGTTCACCTTATTTCCTTGTCAGTGCTCCTGCCCCATCCTATGCTCCAGCCCCCGCACCACCTCCTCCAATGGCAGTGGCCCCTGCTGCGGTCCAGCCCAAGCAGCCAGGTCTCATGGCCCAAATGGCCACCACAGCTGCCGGAGTGGCAGTCGGTTCGGCTGTAGGGCACGTGATGGGCAGTGCCATCACAGGTGCTTTCAGTGGAGGCAGCAGCAGCAGCTCGGAGGCACCCAAACCAGCACCTACATATCAGGTGATGCCTGGAAAATGTCATATTTCTCATATTTCATTTTGTTCTTTTCCATTGAGTGCAACTGTTTTATTGGGATTTTTTAAAAGGATTCATTACAGAGTTATAAGCCATGAACCAAAACATCCGAAGTGAAAACATTACAAACTTTGATTTAAAGCAAAGTATTTACAAAAAGATAAAGGTACAAGACTTAAAGGCTTTGAGGGAAAAAACTAAAATCCCATGAAGCATTGCAAATGACAAATTAAAAAACACAGATATAAAACTGTTGATTTAGAGATGTTGTTTACAAATATTTAAGTAGTTTGGGAGCGTAGGGAGTGCTTTCACAGTGCGTCATGGGACTTACATTTTTCTGATCGGTGCAGAATCATGGGTAATGTAGTTTTTCACCAGGAATTCTGCTGTTAAACACGATCATTTAAAAAAGTTGAAATAATGCGGACGGCTTGGATCAATAAAAGCATATACCACTGATTAACAACATCGTAACTCACATTAGTTCTGTCTTTAATGGTTTATATGTTGTTGTTAAATAACTTTTTACCTTATGGAGAAAATGAATGGGATTTTTACTTCCAGAACCCGACTGTTGCACTCGGCAACAACAGTTCATAGAGCCCACATATATCCGGCTCCAAAAAAATAAAATATATATTGTTTTAATTTCCATGGGTGTAGTTTTCCTTAAAATGTCCCTATCAACGTCAGGAAACTTGTCTAATAGATCGCTGGCTTGCATATGTGATGATGATGATGATTAGATTGATTTTAATGTACTTTTTTATCTTCATGAAGAATATGGAACAAACCGAGAAGCATGGCAGTGGTTACATCTCCTCATCTTGTATTTCTCTGTCTGATATCTTCATGTTTTCAGGAGCCCTCACGACTTCCTCCCTCTCAGTCTGGCCCATGTCTCTTTGAGGTGAGGCAGTTCTTGGACTGCGCCACGACTCAGGCTGATCTGACCTTGTGCGAAGGCTTCAATGAAGCTCTTAAGCAGTGCAAACTCTCACAGGGTAAGCCTCTCGCCAACAGACAACAACAATTTCAAATCGGATTGTTTTGGTTTTTTAAAGTGCTTGAAATGCGACAATGTTTTGTAAGAATTACTCACGAATAAAGTGAAAGATACACTTGCATTTATGTAATGTGTCAAATAAAAACTCTTGTCTTTGGTATGACTTCATGATATGTTGTCTCTTTAGGTGTAACATCTCTGGTGTGATGGAGAACTTGGAAGATCTAAACACTAGATTGAAGATTGGTCCTCAATCTCCAGCAGTTAATTTTAATGACTTATTATGTAGATAGTTGTGTAATACATACCAGTACTTCTGAATGTGAGATCATGTAATGTAAAATGATGTTGTACAATTAAAAAGCTGCTATTTATCCTTTTTCTTTGCTTTATTTTTTTAAGGATGGCACGTCATACATATAATATGTCGTCATGCTGCTCTGATGTGTAACTTTTCATGTGCACCTGAAACAGTGCCGTTTGGTAATGATTTGTTAATGACTTACAAGGATCTAATAGAGTTGCAAAACAAAAGCCTGATAACTAGTCATATGGCACTCTTTCCTAACTAAATTTGCACAGCAAGACTTGATTACACAATCTCTTGGTTTGTCAGAAGTAAAGGAAAAACAAATACTGACAGCATTTTTTACTTTACACAAACAAGAAGGAACAGAGCATCGGATTCAGTATGCAGAATATAAACACTTTTGTAACATTGCAATTTCATTGACATTAATTTTGGGAAAAAAAATCTTTGATTCAACCTGTACTCATCCGTACAAGAGGCGTGGAAGGAATTCGGCACGCTGACCAATCACAGAGCTCGGTGAACAGGCGTCTCTGTCTTTCAACCAATCAGAGAGGGCGGTGCATCACAAGGAAGAAGAGCGGCTGTAACGGGTCGTTCTCACACATTAGTCGGCAGAAGTAACTTGTGAAAAAATGCCGTTCATAGATTTAGAAACTAACTTACCTGCAAGCAAGTTTCCAGAAGACTTTCTGAAAAGACTATGCACTACATTGGCTGCAGCGTTGGGGAAACCGGAAGATGTGAGTATGACAGAATAAGTTATGCAAAGAAAAAACTAAAACAATTGTGGTTCTTACAATGGTCTGTGGACAGAAGAGATTTTTCTCTCCACGTGCCTTGACCTTGATCATATGACTTCCGCCTCCGTGTCTCCAGAGGATGAATCTGGTGGTAAAGACTGACCTGCCGATGATGATCGCAGGGTCCTGCTCCCCGTGTGTGTTGATGTCCGTGTCTGCCATTGGAGTGACTGATACTGCGGAGAAGAATAAGGAGCACAGCGCCAAAGTCTTCCAGTTCCTGAAAGGAGAGTTTGGGCTGAGCGATGACCGGTAAACAAATATTAAAAGACGGGAAAACACAGGGTTGAACACGCCTTGAATATACTGGCGATCTTTAGTTACCTGCTTCAGTAAAAGTTATAGTGTAGAGCTTGAAATCTAATATTTAAAAAACAAACAAAAAAACATACTTATTTAATTGTTACTATCTTTGTGAAAGACAGACCAAAATATTGTTGATTGACATTACAGCAATGTGCGTGACTGTCTGATATTGTCCCTCCCCCTTAATTATAAACCCCACCTGCCATTGAAAAGTTAATAAGTAGCAAATCATGGGGTGCATCTCATTCAGCTCTCTACTAGTTGCTTAGGTCATGAATCAGTATGTACACATATTCTGCCACTGGTAAGGACCCTGGCACACTACACATTGGCTGCTTCTGAAATCTCATACTCTCTTGGTACTTTTGAATAAATAGTGAATCAATTTTTGTGAATCAATAATTTGAATAAGTGTGTGTAGTATGAATGTAATCTGGAATCTCTGGATGTATTAGGCTACGTTCGCCATGGTCTCATTATCATGTGACCTACCAGCATCAGTTGCGTCACTTCACTGCCATTCATAAATTGCCAGAAGAAGTTGGTCATCCGAGTACTTTTTGCCTACTCTTTCATGAGTACTTTGAATTCGGACATACTTTGTCACATACTGTTTTTCACCTACTATATAGTTGAGAAGTATACAATTTCAGATACAGCCATTGGGACACTGATGACCAGTGTTGCCAAGTCTGCGGTTTTCCATCACTGTAAGTATGATTTTGGCGGTCCAACACACCCAAAACACCCCCCAGACGTTCAAATTCAGCAGATAATTCGGCTGCCGATGGAGAAAATCTCATTGAGCTATTTTTGGGCTACTTTTGTTGCACAGACCTGGCAACCCTGCTGATGACACTATTTTCAGCAACATGACACCATCCTCATTGTACAACAACATTACTGGTATTTATGCACAACAGCAGAACTGATGTGTTTCTGACATTATTTTTTAAATGTTATTTAAAGTACATTATGATAAACACTTTGCTTGTTATACATGCAACATTTCAGCCGTAAACAAAATTACAAATGTTTGCTAGATTGTTCATTATCTGCCTAGAGATGTATATTTATGCTGAAATATAATTAATTAATAGCTTGAATTTTAAAAACATCAATCGCGTGTCATTATGTGTGTTGAGTTAGCTCACGTGCTTTGTATTGCGCTTCAGAATTTCAGTCAAGGGAACATGTGGTGCATCCGAAATCGCACACTTCCCTACTATATAGTGGGTGAAAAACAGTGTGACAAAAGAAGTATGTCCAAGTTCACAGGAATCATAAAAGAGTAGGATGACCTACTACTTCTGGTGAGATTCTGAAGTGTGTATATGATGGACACTTTACTATCCCATGAGACCACAGGAGAGGATTTGTGAATGGCAGTAAAGCGATATAACTGACGTTGCTAGGTCACATGATAATTACAACAGGGCAAATGTAGTACATATGGATTACATTCATACTACACACATTCATTCTACATAGAATGTACTTGTTGGCAGTTGTGAAGTAATTAAAAAAAAAGTACCTACTCAAGAGACTATGTGATTTTGGACGCAGCCCCAGGGGGCATCTATGCTCCCTAGTTTTCACGATGCATTGTAGGACTTTTAGGGAGCAAATGTTTCAGTGCCCTGGTAGGATTTTGCAATTGAGACAGCCCTTAAAATGTCAGACTTCCTCATCAGTGCCCTGACTACTGAACTAGGGTTCTGATTGAGACTCAAAATGGCTACCAGATAGACCAACTTGCCTTAAAAGTGACCTTTGTTCAAGCCATAGTTTGCATTATAAAATATAATGTCCTGATTGTCTTTCTCTTCTTTGTTCTGTTGCAGTATTTTAATATTGTTCTACCCTCTGGAGCCATGGCAGATTGGGAAGAAAGGAACCGTTATGAGCTTCTTATAAGGCATTCCTTGTTTGAAAGTGAATTCTTCATATGTGATTCCTATTTGGGATTCAGCTAGCTGGGTTATAATAAGGAAGTTGTGTTCTTATAGGATTAAGAATATTTTGCATTAACATCTCCAAGTTCTCTTGAAAAGTAGCTAATTTATGTGATTTGAAAATAATCGGTTTACTAATATGTTAAATATAAAATGCATTTAGCATTTTAATAGCAAGTCATAGTGGGTTGGGTGTGTCTTATTTTTTAGTTTTAAAAAGTTGGAAGAAATGAAGCTATAAGAGTATATTATAATAATGTATTCCATTAGCATTGTGTTTGTCAAACTTTTCCAGGGAAAGTGCCACATCAATCAGTTACCTATTAACCACATCTATTGGTCAAATCAGACCATATAAGAATAATCATCTAATCACAAGCTTACAAAAGCCATAGAAATTATTCAAAGCCAATGTAGTCAGTTTAGAGTGATTTATGAATTGCACATTTATTTTAAAGACATCAGTTTCAAACACATTTTCTTTGGCATAGTACATAGTCAGACTGTGTTTGTCTGGAACATTGATTCAGCCTTTCAAATAAAGATTTGCAAAAACAATAAAAAAAGCTTTTGAGTAAAATGTCTGTGTAATTCATTCGGGGGATTTGGTACGACGTAGGTTGCATTTGCTTCCAAGGGAAAGTAGACAAATGAAGTTCAGAACTCTGTGTCTCATGGTTCAAGAATAAAGGTAGAACACTCTGAGTGGTTTTGCACATGAATAAACATGTATGAATACATTTTAATTGTAAAGTGAATAGACAATTTTATCTCCAAGTTTTATAAAGACTTTCTAAAGTCAGGAAAGTAGTTTATTAGTATTATGTATTATCTTCTGTATGGATATCTTCAATATCTGTAGTTTTACAAGACACTTATCAAAGCAATATGCATAAATTAATTTGTAAAGAATAGATTTCTTGTTCTTTGAGCTGTCACGGTCAAAATACCCTTGACTTCCGACAGATGGCGCTCATTGTTCCAGGGAGGGAAGAAAAGAAATGGAAAAAAATGTATCCAAAGTTGTTGCTTTCTCATTTGACATTATTAATTAACTTTAAATGTTATCAGTATTAGGTCGTTTTGTATTTTTTGTGAGAAAACTTTATACTTTATATTTCGATGAGGTGCTCTAGTGTTTAGGGACAGAGTTCAACGGGGTGTGGTGTAGTAGTAATAGTTATGTAACCTAGTAGGCAGTAAGTTCTTTTGCGGCAGTGCAGTCATTCATTTGATTGCAGTTTTGGACTGGGTTGTGCTTCAGTGTAATAGTCAAGTCCTTTAAAAAAATGTCTTTGGAAATTTATTTGGATTTGTTTTCGCAGCCCTGTCGCTCAGTTTACATATTTACCAAGAAAAACAACATCCAGTTCGACCACAAGAAGATTACGCTGTTTGACGGTATGATATATTTGTATAAAACTGCGTGGAGTTTGTTTGTGTGCACTTTACTTTGATTTTGCAGCATTCATCAACTTTTTCATAGGACGGAAAAGCTTTAAATTAGAAGTTCTTCATTTTAAATTGAAATGTAACTCGTTTGCCCTTTTGTCACAATTCAATTATATGTGTGTGGAGAAAGTTATGGTTACTTTAGACTAGCCTACTACATGCAATCCTAGGCAGATGTGGTTAGTCAAGCTTACTTGGCAAACAGTTGTAGTTCCTGCACGTCTTTGAACATTTAAATTGTGCCTAATTGTATTTAAGTAAAATAAAAACCGTGATAATATTACATGAGTATTTTACCGAAACGTAATTGTCCCTTAGGTTCTCAATATGGTGAAGAGTTTGGGAAAATCAACGTGTTAAGAAAACTACCAGCTATCAAAGATGGAGACTTTTGCTTGGCTGAAAGGTAGGCTATGTGGTGAATGCAAGTTATTTCTTGTTTTCAATTTAATTTAATTTAAGATCTAATAAATAAATAAAAATGTTCTAGATCAGTGGCTCTCAAGCTTTTTGACTACAGGAGTGCGATTCTCTTAATGATTATGTATAATCATATATATATATATATATATATATATATATATATATATGATTGTCTGTGTCGTAAAAAAAATCCCAAGTATGAGATGCGTGAGAGATTTCACTTTGAAAATGGACCGTGTTCTTTCTGTGTGTATTCAACAACAAAGAGGATGAGATCTAAAGAAGCTTTATTCATGATTACACACCATCTTTTACAAAATTCTTAATCTTCTACCCTACATTTTTGGAGACTTTTGAATCCTAAGACCCCTGGGAATCGTGCTAACCCTCCAATATTCACTAGTTGTGACATGGAGGAGTAAGATTCGTAAACATTTATTTTTATTTTTGATAGACCCTTTTTTGGTCTGAATACATTTTTCCAGTGTGCTGTGTTGTTAGAAATTAAAATTGAAATAAGAAATATCTTGATTTTTGATGTTATTGTGGCTTTAGCTTATTTTAATAGTTTTTTTTAGTTGATAGCTTATTTTATTGCTTGTTTTATTTTAAATAATTCTATATAAATATTGAAGTTTATTCAGGCTTCCTGCTTGAGAACCACTGTTCCAGATACATATGAATATAAGTGTCGAGTTTAAGATGCACCTGTTGTTTGTTTTGTGCCTCCTGTAAAACTGTTCATTGTGTAAATGAACTGTTACTTCCTGTTCAAATGATCCTTAGTGTTGCGATTATGATGTACCTGGCTGAGAAGTTTCACACTCCGGACCACTGGTACCCAGCTGACTTGCAAAAGCGTGCTAGAGTAAATGAATATCTGTCATGGCAACACTCTTCCATACGGATACATGGATCCAGGATACTCTGGTTCAATGTGAGTGAAGTGTATTTGTTCTTATTCGAAGGCACTAGTGAATAGAACAGTGCTTAGACTTCAGCAAATCCCTTGTTGATGGCTGACTACAATTGCTCTGTGACTTTGGGATTGAAACCTAATCTTTAGAAATGCTACTCAGCTAACTGCTAGCTTTTTGATTGTTATTTGTTAATGGAACTAAATTGTTTTCTTGTATTGCTGTAGCTTTTGATCCCAAAAGCTATGGGAGTTGAGGTCCCTAAAGAAAAGATCGACAATGCAGTAGAGAATTTTGACGGATCACTGAAACTTTTTGAGATGAAGTTCCTGCAAGACAAACCGTTCATTGTTGGTGATCAGATCTCATTGGCTGACCTGGTTGCTGTTGTGGAAATCATGCAGGTATCCATTCAATTCAAGATGAAGCAAAATGATAACCTGATAATTTAGAGGGAATAATATCTGATATCTTCATATTTGATAACGCCTTGTCATTTCTGATGGTTTGTTTCAGCCTGTAGGTGCTGGAATGGATGTGTTTGAGAACAGACCCAAGCTCAAGGCATGGAAGGACAGAGTCAGAGAAGAAATTGGGGCTGAGCTGTTTGATGAGGCCCACCAGGCACTCCTCTCTCTCCAGGAGGACGTGAAAACCATGGATCCCAAAAAGATGGATCCCTTAAAACCCACAGTTTTGAAATATTTCCTCTCATAAACAAACTGCCAGACATTGCTGGTTAAAACAGCCAGTTATTCATGAAACTTTATAATTATACAAAACATTCTTTATAATTTTCTCAGTAATTCCATGTACTTTCCATTTTCATTAACCACTAAGAATGAAATGAGCTTTTATTAAATAAAGACAATCATATGACATGTTTCTGTGTAGAATTACCTAATAAAAATAATCAAACTGTTAAATTGCATGTTTCCAGCTGTTTACTCTCAAATTCTGAATTGCTGCACTCACTGTGACCTTATCTTTAAAAAACTAGGCAATAACACCGTGACACTCAATACAGCATTGTTCCAAAAAATCACTAAACGCCCATGGGAAAGAGCTAGGAGGAATGTTTCCTCCCTGTGCGTGTATGGCATGTAATCAGATATTATGTGATTTCCTGCAGCATATACTCTGCACGAATAGCACTTTTTGTTAATTTCTTGTGTAGAAAATATTTTTTCCCCATTAATCTCTCAATACTGTCAATAAAGTTATATTTCGTCACCAGTCTCGGTCTATTTTACCTTCATGTGGATAAAAAGAAGGTAGCCTACATTTAGTCAATTCTGCACGAAGGTAACTTTTTGTTAATTTCTTGTGGAGAAAAGAAAAAGGTCCGATTTTTTCCCCCCAATAAATCTCCCCAATAGGCCTATTGTAAATAAATATATCTTTCCTCACCAGACTCTGTCTGTTTTTTTCAGACTCCGTACATAATTTGCCTTAAGGGTTGAATATTTGTTAGTTGTGCACTTCAGTAAATGTCAAGTGAGAGCTCAGTGGTATTTGAACACCTTATGGAAGACTTAGAATTTTAATTATTAAATTATTTAAATTAAAATGTATGGAGGCCTCTGGCTGAGCCAGTTTATTGAAGGAGCTTCTCACCGTTCACTTTCATTGTGCAGAAAACAGCAACGTCATCATCATTTCACTGAACAAAACATGTTAATAATACACAGGAACCACCTGACAGCCAACTATTCCTTTAAAACTGCTATTGAGTAGGAATTAGGAAATGGTCGGATCTCCACTCTCTGAAAGTGAAACAAGCACAACACTTCAGCGGGAAGCGTGTAAGTTTGGATCGGACCGCGGCGTCGTGGAAAGTTAACCTACTGAACTTGTAACTGAGTTCAACACATGCAGTGGAGGAAATGTTTTAACTATTTAATCAAGCGATCACAATGAGCGAAAAAGGTTGCTGTGATTCAGTAGGTCAGTGTTTTTTCGACTATTACACGTCAAAAATATTGGTGATAAGGAGCCGGAAAGTGGGAACGCTGAATCGGTTCACTCAAGCTTTAGTCATAGCATACATCATCGGGTAAGTATTTTACACTCCATTATTTTTTATTAAAAATAAATAATATATCGTTTAAAAACGCCCTTATTTGGGTACAGATATGTGTGTGTTCTCAAGAAAGGCTACCAGGACACGGACACCGTCCTCAGCTCGGTCACGACCAAAGTGAAAGGCATTGCTTTAACAAACACCACTGAATTGGGCGAACGAATCTGGGATGTGGCTGACTACATCATCCCACCTCAGGTAGTCCGTCGATTTGACAAAGAGGAGGTACAGGCTTGACAATTTACATGTCCACTGACCCCTCACTGGTGCCACCACCACCTTCATGGGTTACAAAATACCTGGTTAATCGCACCTGCATGCTGTGTTCACTATTTAAGGACTGTGTGCAATCTTTGAAAATGTACACAATATGTTTTTCATTGTGGTGTATTTGAACAATGTATCTTAAGCCAATGTGACAAGTTCGCTTTAATGATCTTAAACCAGTGGTTTTCAACCTTTATAGCTTGGTCATTCAGACTAGTCAATATTCCAAGGCCCTCAACTCAGGCTATGCTTTTTTTTTTTTTTCTCTTATGCTGATTTTTTTTTAAATGTATTTCTTTTCATGCTTGTTTGATAAGACAATATGTTTGATGTTTGATCAATACATAAAGAAAAAATTAAACAAGTAATTTCACTTGGTTGCTTTTTAAGGTCAGAAAAACTAAATGTATAAAAACAGTTGCATTTTGCTTTTTCTGAAGGCAGACTTTTATGCAAAACTTGTACTCAATACTCACACCTCAGCTAGAATTTAATTTTCCAAAACAAACAAGCATGAGTAAATATGTTGTGTTGAAGAGTATAAAACCCACAAAATTTCCCTATTCAAATAAATTTGCCTGGTTGTATGCTATACAGTAAATAATGTCAAATTAGAGCTCAAGTTGAGCATGGCCCCTTTTCAAATTTAAGAAAGCCTCTGTTTTAGAAGTATCCACTTTTAAAAAAAACTTTTTTTATTTTTTTTATCAAAACTGCACATCAGACCATACTTTTTGCAAATAGCAGTGACTTAGCAGTTTACACCATATTAAAGGAAATGGAAAAGTGTTCATGCCATCTGGGCATTGTTCAGTTGAGGAAGTATATTTTCGATATTACTTGAAAACACGTGCTTTTGAATGTTTCAGGAGGATGGCTCATTTTTTGTGCTGACCAACATGATTATCACCCCTAACCAAACACAGTCCAAATGTGCAGAGGTGAGCCATTATGGGAGGTATACTGTTCATTTGTCACTTAATAAAAAGTAAAACAAAGCTTACTGGCTGAAATCAAATACCAAAAAGATAAGATTTTTTTGGGATTGTAAAATTAAATATTTCATATAACAAAGCGCAATTAAATAATATATATATATATTTTTACATTCAAATAAATGTATTTTCTTTATCATGTATCTTAAACTTATTTTAAATTTGTGTGACTTAGAATCCAAATCCATCATCCATATGCACCTCTCACAGGGACTGCAAGAGAGGCTTCAATGATGCTCGTGGGGATGGTATGGATTCAGTATTTACATTATGCATAATGACATTACTGTGACTTGTCATCTTTGCAATCCCATCTGTTTAGACAGCAAGCAGATAATTTTATATACACAAAACAATGCGTTATATTTTTTTCAGGTGTTCGGACAGGCAGATGTGTCAATTACAATGACACAGTGAAGACTTGTGAGGTGCTGTCCTGGTGTCCTTTAGAGAAGATTGTTGATCCCCCAAAGTAAAGTCTTGCAAATTATTAAATCAAGATTTTTTAGGGTTTTTAAGTCTCTTACGCTCAACAAGGCTACATTTATTTGATCAAAAGTAAAAACAGTAATATTGTGAAATATTAATACCATTTAAAATAACTCTTTTCAAATTGTAATATTTTAAAATGTATTTCTATAACAGCAAAGCTGATTTTTCAGCATCATTACTCCAGTCTTCAGTGTCACATGATCCTTCAGAAATCATTCTAATATGCTGATTTGGTGCTCAAGATACATTTCTTATTATAAATGTTGAAAACAGTTGTGCTGCTTAATATTTTTGTGGAAACCATGAAAACCTTCCATTTAAAAGTTTGGGTTAAGATGATAATTGTGCACTAAATCAGCATTTAAGAATGATTTCTGAAGGAATATACTGTACGTGTCTAATGTTGGTAATATTATGTTTTATTTCCCTTCTTGTCTTCTCAGTCCACCACTTCTGGCAGATGCTGAAAACTTCACTGTGCTCATCAAGAATAATATCCGATATCCCAAATTTAACTTCAACAAGTAAGCTTTTTAAATGCATTATATTTTTCTACGTGGATGGCTGCAAAATAAAACAATGTAAGCCAATTTATTAACTGAATAAAATGTGCTCTTTTTGTCCTTACAGAAGGAATATCCTACCAAATATAAATAGCTCCTACTTGACACAGTGTGTGTTCAGCCGTAAAACAGACCCGGACTGCCCAATCTTCAGACTCAAAGACATTGCCGGAGAAGCTGATGAGGATTTTCAGACCATGGCTGTCCATGTCAGACACTTAATTTATATTTATCTGCCATTGCTGTTTCAAACTCATTTATAAAATGTTTTAATGTCATGCTTGGTGTTTTTTTTTTGTGTGTGTGCACGTTCTTCCTTCTGCGTAGGGGGGAGTGATGGGAGTTCAGATCCGGTGGGATTGTGACCTTGACATGCCACAGAGCTGGTGTGTTCCTGTCTACGCTTTCCGCAGACTAGACAACAAAGACCCAGAAAATACTGTGGCACCAGGTTACAACTTCAGGTAAGAGGTGTTTGCAGTTAATAAAAGTGGTTCCTCAGAGGAAGCTAGGTTGCATTAAATGAGTGTGGTTTGGTCAAATCTCTATAGATTTGCTAAATATTACAAGAACAATGATGGCAAAGAGTCCAGGACACTTATCAAGGGATATGGTATTCGCTTTGACGTCATGGTTTTTGGCCAGGTGAGACGCTTTGACATTTCTAATGTTATAAATTAGACTCCTGTTATGCAGGTTAGCATTAAAATTGAGCTCTTTAACACATACTATTCTTTTGTTTCTACAGGCAGGAAAATTCAATATTGTACCAACACTTCTGAATATTGGTGCAGGCTTGGCCCTTTTAGGCCTGGTAAGTATGTCTGTTACTTACTGGATTACAATAATCCAAAAAATGAGAATTCTATTAATAAAATCTTTTGTGGTCCATTTCAGGTGAACGTTATATGTGATTGGATCGTGCTGACCTGTATGAGAAGAAAGCATCATTACAGCGACCAGAAGTATACATATGTTGATGACTATGGACTTGTGAGTATTTATGGCCTCAGTTATCAAAAATTTTGACATCATCTGGTTAACTTTCTATAATTGCTAATTGAAAGTAAGCTCTTGTGCCTCACAAGAAACTAACATGAGATATTTCTTTCAATTAGTTATCAAATGAAGAAACATAGAAGATCTTCAGGCTACTGATTCTACATTAATTCTATGCCAGTTTCATCATGAAGTGAATGTATTTTTTCAGGTTCTAAATGTTATTCTGAATGGACAATCAGGGAAATTCTATGAATAAAAAATTAAAATACGAATGATCAGTGTGGTTTACTTTGTGTAGTTTTGGGGTGATGTGGGTTCTGTTTGCTTCCAAATTAGGGGAAAACAACTTTTTAAAAGTAATATAATTAATATAAAATAAATCTCTAAAAAATTATTTGCCAATACAAATGGTTTACAACCATTGAACCCTTTGAGGGCCGTAGAGTTCTGTAGATTTGTTAAAGGGACTGAACTCTGTAATTATTAAATGGTTATATATCTAATGTAATTTATAAAAAAATTCTTTATGTATAATCAGTTTACTGAGGACCCCTAGTGGGTGTTGAGAAGCACTGCGGTAACACTGCATCCAGCAGGGGGCAGTAGAGAAACACACACTTAGCGGTTCCTAGTTCAGGAGGAAGATCGCAGCGACCCCTTCCTCACCTTAAAGCATGATGGCGGCTGCGTTGAGAGGAAGCCTAGTAACATTGGCCAAGGTGAGTCTTGAAACATGATGCTGTCATTTTCTCATAGCTCACACTGAAATATTATTAATCTATGTTTGCGTCACACGGCCAATTACAAAGATTAACTGGGGAATAAACTGCTGTCTGTAGACGTGTTTAAGTTCAGATTTGCGTTACACATGACGATGGGTAAGTTAACGTTACTGGGAAAAAATAGTATAAATATTAGATGACAGCTCACGGGCGGGGTCCATTAAAACTCGTCTGTACATGTATTTTATTATTACTATTTAATTATTATTTTCTATTAGCATTATATAGTACAATTTTAGACACACACTGAAGGGTTGTTTACCTAACATTTAAAGGGATAGTTCACCCAAAAAAATTTAATTATGTATGTCATAAATTGTTCCAAACAGGTATGAATTTCTTTCTTCTGTTTGACACAAAAGAAGATATTTAAAGAATGTTGGTGAATAACCAGACACTTGACGACACCCGTTGACTTCCATAGTAGGAAAAAAAAACTCTTCTGGTTATCAGTATTCTTTAAAATGTCTTCTTTTGTGTCAAAGGCTGTCAATATTTTTAGGAAATGATGCAAGGGGAATGTATTCTCTTAATTAGTTGACTTAAAATGTAAAACATTTTGGCTGATTAATTGGCCTGGGCTTTTAGGATCTGAAAGACCTTTTAGAACCATATAGAGAAGTTCATGCAAATCCATTTTCCAATGACTGAATAGCTCTTTAATTATCATGACTGTTAAATTCAGAATTTAAATTCACTTCATAAATAACAGCCTGAGCTGTCTGTGATGTCAACTCATAATAGTCCTTGACCTGTGTTGTTTTTGACTCCTCAGGGTCTGAGTGCTGCCCGTTTGCAGCCGCTGTGCGCCCGCTCCCTGAGTTTGACCGGTCAGAATTTTGTGGAGAGTCCCCCGGCCCGTGCTGACAGCACCTTCAAGGTCACCATGGTCCCTGGAGATGGAGTTGGACCTGAGTTGATGACTGCTGTCAAAGACGTTTTCAAGGTACTGATGCACTTTCTCAGCCATGTTTTCAAAGACTTGAGGAAACTTTTAAACATCTAACCTTCAGTGGCATTCTTAGCCGATATACTCACGATGAAGTTCTTTCATCCTTCACTTAGGGATCGATGAAGTTTGAAATACCTTTGCAGCAGTACACTGTGTAGACTTGCATCTATGCTTGTTTCCAATTCCCTTTTCACTTCACCCTCAAGGCAGCTGATGTTCCTGTGGAGTTTGAGGAGTTTCATCTGAGCGAGGTGCAGAACATGGCCAGTGAGGAGAAACTGGAAGAGGTGCTGTCCTCCATGAAGAACAACAGAGTTGCCATCAAAGGTAACGTTTCTAACAGCTGATCACATTTGAATACAGTGGCTTTTAATTCAACATGTTAAATTAGTGCAAGCTGATTTATATATTGATGTACTGACATGCAGTAAATTAATTTGGCACTTAAAATAAATGTTTTAATTCTCTCTGTGCTTAGGAAAGATTCACACTCCTATGGAGTACAAGGGTGAACTGGCATCATATGAGATGAGACTGAGGTACTTTGACGTATTATCATGGCTGCTTTCTACTACTCGTGGTTCTCCTGCTAGTTTTTGATTAATTGGTTATTTCTGTTGTTATAATGTACAGGAGAAAGCTGGACCTATTTGCCAATGTGGTTCATGTGAACAGCCTGCCCGGTTACAGCACCCGCCACAATAACCTGGATCTGGTCATCATCCGGGAGCAGACAGAGGGAGAATACAGCTCTCTGGAGCATGAGGTATTTGTTGTGCTTATAATTTATTTCTTTTAAAGGCATTTAAGTAAGGATGAAGAGACAGGTGGTAATACAGCAAAAACGCAATGCAGATTTCATGAATAAAACTTTTAAGCCAATTGTCCTCAGTGAACTAGTTGGTCCTAGTCACATATTGGACTGAACGATTCAACAGATCTGGAAGGGAACATTATGGCATCATAATGTTCATAATTAAGGTCTGCTCTTCACACAGAGCTGTCATATTACTTTGGAATATAACACACATCATATGAGCTACATTTATCGTGCTTTTTGGTATTTTGTTTTTATGTTGACGGGTGTGGTTACTATCCTGGTACGAAGTCAGAAATTCTCCTTTTTGTGTTTTACAAGAAATAGTACAGGGGTTTAGAAACACATGAGGGTGACCACATTTTCTCCCAACAAAATTATATCATTAATATCTTTTTATTTATTTTTTTATTTTTTTATTTTTAATGTCAGTAATAAGCAGGTTTTGAATATCAAAATTGTAACAGACTCAGAAAAAGTATTTTAAAAAAAGATATATATTTTCATTATTCTTAATTGGTAAGTTAAATTTTTTTTTTTTGAAAGAAGTGTCTTATGCTGCATTTGTTTGATCAAAAACACAGTAATATTGTGAAATATTATTACAATTTATTATTACATTACTCAATTCTTCAGTGTCACGTGATCCTACAGAAATCATTCTAATGTGGTTGGTGCTCAAGTACATTTTTTATTATTATTAGCAATCTTGAAAACAGTTGTACTGCTTAATATTTTTGTGGAAACTGATAAAAAAAATGTAGGACTCTTTGATGAATAGAAAGAACAGCATTATTTGCAATAGAAATGATGAATGTCCTTACTGAAACTTTTGATCATTTAAAGCATGCTTGCAGAATAAATGTATTAATTTCTTTAAAAAAAAAATAAAAAAAATAAACATAATGTACCTCTGCATCATGAGCACCTCTGTGTTTGCAGAGCGTTTCAGGAGTGGTCGAGTGCTTAAAGATCATCACCAGGGAGAAATCTCGCCGCATCGCTAAATTTGCATTTGACTATGCCACCAAGAAGGGCCGCAGCAAAGTGACCGCTGTCCACAAGGCAAACATTATGTAAGTGTGATGGGATATTTCTGCCCATACAGTTTTGGAAGCTCAATGCATAGACTCACTCGCCTTGGATTATCTCCACAGGAAGCTTGCGGATGGTCTCTTCCTGCAGAGCTGTGCGGAGTTGGCTGAACTTTACCCCAAGATTAAATATGAAACCATCATCATTGATAACTGCTGCATGCAGGTATTATTTCCAATCTTTTATTGGTGGCTGGCAATGAGGATGGCCTATACATGTAGTTAGCATATTGTTCTGTGTCCCACAGCTGGTGCAGAATCCATATCAGTTTGATGTGCTAGTGATGCCTAATCTCTACGGCAACATCATCGATAACCTGGCGGCTGGGCTGGTGGGCGGAGCCGGCGTAGTTCCAGGCGAGAGTTACAGCGCAGAATATGCTGTGTTTGAAACGGTTGGAGTCTAAATCTAAATAGTCTTTCATACCTTCTTCATTCATTACACATAAACAGTTTCAGACTCATGAATTGCTTTGCAGCGTGTGATTTTTACAGTTATTCCTGTATTTCAGGGTGCCAGACATCCCTTTGCTCAGGCTGTCGGCAGGAATATCGCAAACCCCACCGCTATGCTCCTCAGTGCATCGAACATGCTGAGACACATCAAGTGAGTTTCCCACTGTTATCCAGCACTGATATTCCATATTTACTTTTTCACCATCATATCTTATGTTTTAAAGCTTAACATTTTTACCTTTAATCTCGGTTTTGACTTTCTATTCATGTTAAACATGATTTTCAGATCTAATGTGGGCTTATTTGTTATCTGAATTTACACTTTACATCATGTAAATTTCAGTTAAAATATTATTTCAATTTACAATAACTATGAAATGAATATAATTTTTTTTAATGTAATTTATTCCTGTGACGGCAAAGCTGAATTTTCAGCATCATTACTCCAGTCTTCAGTGTCACATGATCCTTCAGAAATCATTCTAATATGCAGATTTGGTGCAAACATTTATCATCAATGTGGAAAAAAGTTTTTGCTGCTTCATATTTTTGTGGAAACCATGAGTGAGTGGTTTATTCTTCTTTCAGCCTTGAGTATCATTCAAACATGGTGTCTGAGGCTGTCAAGAAAGTCATTAAGCAGGGCAAGGTAAGAAGTGATTGTGTGTTCATGTATAAAATGGGAGAGAATGGTGGATTGTGTGGCTGATAGAACTAATAGAACTATATATGTATCTCTGAATTGTGTAGAGAATATGATCGTGCAAGTGCAAGTGTTGCAATGGTTTTAATATGAGTTCAAGATGTAAAATTTCTTGTCGATGGATGTTTTACATGCAAGTCTATATAGTCCTGGTGGCATTGGTTTTCATCCTAATTGGTGGATTTTCCTTTGTGAATGGTTTCGGATTAATGACCCTAACCACAACACACCCTCTTTGCTTTATGTGGATAGTGGGGCTTTTTGGTTAGTTTTGTGGGTTGAGGTTCTGCTCACTATCACGCTCACTAACTTTGCCTTTTCTTATATTTGATCATTCTCATCTTATTTAAAGATCTTAGTTTAAGACTTTCAAAATTAATCAAATTTCAGCCTCTTTCTTAACAGCAAATAAAAAAAGAAATGAAACGCTTTACAATAAGGTCTCAGTTGTTACCATTACGGTAGTTAACGGTATTAATCAACATTAACTGTTTAGATTTATCTTTGAATCTTTGATGATCACTTTATTTTACATGTGCACAGGCAATGCTTCTATCGCTTGTTTCTTTTGGTCTGGAGATTATGTATCTTTCAGAAGATCTTAACCATATAACAGTGAAAAGCATGGATTGCCTAAAAAATCTGTCAATTGCGGGGAAAGAGTTAATACTTCTGCAGCTTTTTTAAAGCTTAATGTTAATTTCAACATTTATTAATACATTTTAAAAATCTAAAGGTAAATCTGTTAATATTAGTAAATAAATGACTATTAATGAACGGTTCTATTTGTATTAACTAACATTAACAAAGATGAATAAATGTTGTAAAAAATATATTGCGACACTTTGAGAACCACTGGCTTAAAGTGTTAGAAAAAATAACGTTCAAGCTTCAGTACAACTGAAATAATGTATGGTTTGCTGTCGCTGGTCAAAGCAGGTGGTATTTGTAATTGAGAGCATTTTCAGTAAATGCACGTCTGCTAGATAATTGTTACTTTTAGAAGTGCACTAAGACAGGAACTAAAAGCCACAAAATATAAATTCTGATTTAATGTGGTCTTTAATCCATTACTTTCATACATTAAAAACTCTGACATGGATGTCGTCTATGGATACATTTGTTTGTTTCCTCTTAAAAGAAGCTGTCTTGCAGTCAGACTCTAGCCAAGTTTGTGCTTGTTGTCCATAAATTCTCATGTGGTCTTCACCTCCCCTTTCTCCACCTTTCATCCATCACATCCTGTTCTGGGTGTATGTGACTGTCTGTGTCTATTTGTGTGTGTGTGTGTGTGTCCCAGGTGAGGACGCGAGACCTAGGGGGTTACAGCACCACTAGTGACTTTGTTCGTGCGATTGTGGCCAACCTCAGTCATCGGACTGTTTGAAGATGCTTGCCAAACCCAATACCTATCCCGGATCCCCTACATTTCCCTCCCCCTTTCCCGTCTCTCACTTTCATTGTCTCTTATCATTTTTTTTTTTTACTGGTTACTGAATGCATTTTTGTTTCGTTTTTATTGTTGTTGTTGTCGTCCCCCCTTAATGTTATGTATTCATGTACATTTATTTTCATTTCTGTTTTTCACAGTATGCATCTTTAACCAGAATCACACTTCCATTTAAAAGTTTGGGGTCTGTAATATTTTAAATGATCAAAATATGATATGCTCATCAAAAGTGCATTTATTTGATCAGAAAATAGTCAAATCAGTAATATGTTCTTAATACCTATAGAGTCTAAAATAACCTTTTTAATAAATTTGAAAATGTAATTTATTTCTAGATGGCAAAGCTAAATGTCACATGATCCTTCAGAAATCATTCTAATATTTGGTGCTCAAGAAACATTTATAATTATCATTGTTGAAAACAGCTGTACTGCTTAATATTTCTGTGGAAATTGTGATGCATTTAGATTTTCTTCCAGGAATCTTTGATGAAAAGTTTAAAAGAACACCATTTATTTGAAATAGAAATCCTTTGTTACATTATCAATTCTTTACTGTCACTTTTGATCAAATGAATGTGTCTTTGCTGAATAAAAGTGTTAACCCCCTGAAAAAAAGTTATGGCCCCCACACTTTTGAATTAGTGCATGTCTGACATCAGTTTACTGCACTACTTTGTTCACTCCAGTTTTAATGGAAGTTTTAGTTCATCCTAAGCTGTACGTACCCTGCTGTTTCTGTAATGCTCAGTTTTATTCCTGCTTTTGTCATCTCTGTTTGGGGCTGGTCCTCCTTTGTGGTTCCAGTACCTCAGTGAATTTGATTATCAACAAGTTTTCAAAGGCCATTTGGCTTATTGAGACGGAAGTTCCAGCAGTGTGATTGTTTTTCCCTTCGCACTGTTACTAACGCAAACATCACTAATCAAATCTGCTGCCGTCATAAGTCAGATAGGCAGTTATTGGTTTTGTTTTGGTGATGCAAATGTTCTGGAAAGAAAGTCTGCTCCGTGCCATTGCTGACTAACCGTGACTGACTGATATCAAAGGCAAATGAAATCACTGCCTCTCAGTCATTGTGACACTGCTTTAATGTTTTCTTCATATGTTTTTAAGCTCAGCACCTGCAGTATTGATATTTTCTATCTTATGGTGTTTGGGAAGGTGGAAACAACACATTTCAATTTCACAGATTTATCAAGGTTTATTCGTGCCATTGACTAACTGACCAGTGCTTTGTCAAATACATTTTTTCAATGCCAAAAAATAAATAAATATGTAAAACCAAAAGGATTGAAATGTGTCGCTTTGTAGTCACTTGTATTGTGTGGATTGCTTGCAGTGTTTGAAGACCTTCATCCCCATTTAACATTTTGTGTTTAACCATCACAAACTGGAAGTCAAAATAACCGATATAGCCGGGATGTGCTGAATGTCTGAGGAGTGTGTTTGCGAGAGAAACTGTTAGATATTGATGTATTTGTTACACCTCTCAATGCAAACAGACAACAAAATATATTTTATTGCTCTCTTGGGTATAGGTTCGCACATCAGACCTGGGAGGCTACGCGTCAAGCGATGAGTTCACCAGGGCCGTCATCGCTAATCTGGCTGTCTAAACCAATCCACAGCGCTGGTTCTCCAGTATCAAAGTCTTTTGGTCCAACATTTCTCATTTTCCCTGCTCAAGCCTTGCTAGTGGCCTAACATTTCAGACTATCACAACAGAGCACAAGTGTTGTAAGATTCATATATTGTCTCTGGCCAGAACCACTGACATTCCAGACTATTACAGAACGACCGGATTGCTTTATGATGCTGCTTAAGAAAAAAAATATTTATTCAGCTATTTATTGTTTAAGTGCAATTGCTACAAGTTCATTAACATTAATAAAACATTATAATATAGTGGCAAGTGTGTGGTCTTTTTCAGTAATATTACAGTAAATATTACAGTAAATAAGTACTCTATTTGCTAAATGATGCAACTGCTACAATAACCATGTTATGTTTTCATGGTTGAATTATGTGGGGGGAAAACTGAAATGTTGTATATAATATATAAAATGTATATAATAATGGACCTTTTTTTACTAGTATAGTAAAAAAAAAAAAAGTAACAATATGAAAAATATTTTGCACCTATTTTAAATACTATTTTTTCACAGTATAAATTGGTTGTTCATACATGAAAGTATAACTGCCTTTTAAATTTTAAGAGGCTAGATACATTTCTAGAATCTAAAAGAATTCTCCAGTTGTGCTGTTCTCCGACTACTTTCCATGCAATACCTCAACCGGCCGCAGGGTGGCGCATTGCGCCTAATCGCTGCGCATTCGCGCATTCCCCTTTCCTGGAAGCAAGTCGTCCGCCAGATGTCGCGACGTCTCTGCGTGGGAAGAGGAGAGGAGGGGCTTGGCCTGGGAATCCGCTGCTTCCCATTCCAGGCGCAGGGGCACAACATGGCGGATTAGGAGGCGACCGACGCGCCCGGATACAGCGAACAAATCGTGGGATACCGATTCCCCGTGTCGTGGAGAGGGCAGGAATATAGGCTTTTCGGAAAGCTAACGCACACCTTTAAGAATTTCCGAGGCATGCATTTTGGATACCAGTAAGCGCCTTCGCTGCTTTGCCCAACTCCAAATTGGCTGTCTGTCCGAGATCATTCCTATCACCCAGGCCCCCCACCCCGAACACACTCTCGGTTCCTGGGGTGTGGAGACAGGGGCCGGGGAAGTGGAAAACAATCGCACTTTATCTGGAACACCGGGCTCCGTAGTGCGGGACAGGGCTGTCAAGGTGAGTTACATCGCTGCTTCTCTGAGTATATTAACAGCGCAAACTTCTGTTCATCGCTTCAGTTTGTCTGATATTTATCCCTTGTGTCACTCAGGTTTTGTCACGTTTGTGGGTCGTCTAGCCAAAGAAAGCAAAGCCCTTTGTGGCACATCCGAGACCCAGACGCAGATTTATGTAATGTTTACGCACCGCGCAAGGATGTTTTGGGAGCGCATCCAATAATGTTTGAAGCAACGCGAACATTTGCCGAACTAGCTGGGAGGCAAGGAGGGAAAAATGAGGGGGTGGGGGGGTCTGCCGAGAAAAGGAGGGGGAGAGGAAGAGAGAGAGAGAGAGACACGCATAGCTTTTAGTGGAAGTCAGGCAGATTGTGCGCCAGAACGCAGGCGTGATTTCTGACTGGATACAATGGAACGTTATGAACGATTCATCACTTGATACATAGTGTCGATGTTAATGGCTCAAGACTGGATAGGTTGTGAAAAAAAAAGTGATTTCTGACTAGAAAATTGTTGCTATTAATGGTTGATGGACAATTGTAGCAGTCTTTATAATTTATGACTTGATGCATTGTAGCAACGTGAATGGTTCTGAATTTGAGATATTGCAGCAAAATAAATGATTTAGACTGGTTTCATAGAAAAACTATTAATGCTTCTGGATATTGTACCAATATGAATCATTTCTAACTGTATAAACGGTAACAGTATACATGATTTAGGACTCGGTACATAGTTACAACATTTATTGATGGTTCTTCTAGACCGGTTAAATAGTTGCAATATTAATGCTTCCAGACTGAATATTAAACCAGTATTCAGTATATCTTACTGGATACATTACAGCAATATAAATAATTTCTGACTGGAATATATTGTTTCAATATAGATATTTTGATAATATTAATGGTCTCAGACTAGATACAGTGTAGAAATTTAAATACTCATAAATAAATGATGACTAGATACATTGTAACAATAATTATGAACCATTTCTGAATGCTTATCTGTTAATAATTGGCTAATAGATAACCATCAGTAAAACTGTTAAAAGTCCCGGACTGTATACATTTTTGCAGTGTCAATATTTATTTATTTATTTTACATTTACATTTATTTCAGAAATTATTTTAATTGCTACAATATACTACTACAATGTAGGCCTAATTTCTGAAGTAAATTCTGACTGGATGCATTGTAGTGATATTAATGATTTATTCATTGATATATTGCAACAGTTTGAATGTTTCTGAACTGGGTACATTCCTGTAATACTATTGTTATTTCAAAAGGATGCATTCTGGTCTCAGACTGGATATATTATAGCAATAAATAAAAGTTCTGACTGGTTAAATTTGACAAATATGTACGATTTCTGACTGGAAAATGTTTTAACTATGGTTCCAGACTGAATACATTGCAGCTATGCATATGCTATCTGACTGGACACATTGTAGCAATATTAATCATCCCAGACTGGATACATTCTAAACATTGTAACAATAACGAATGGGAAGACAATGGCAGTCCAGTGCGTTCGCGTCACGCGCTGTGTGCGCGCTGCAAGTCAACATATTGATCAGCGCTTTGTCGCTACATGTTTTTAAAGAGTGGGCTATGTGTGTGTGTGTCCAGGGGAGGGGGCCACGCGAGGGAGTTGGTAGATTGTATCTCACAAACACAGGAATTATGTCACTTAGACGTCCTGTCAAGTGCTCTATATTCATTGTCTGCACTTAGGTGAGAGTTGCCATTCTAATTCGCCCTTTTCTGCGTTATAAATAGGAGTTTTACTTCTATTCGACGTTAGTTTGCTCGCCACTGCAGTGCCAGCATTCCTAGGGAATACTGGATTGAGAATTTAACTATATTTGGCCTCTGCCACTTGATCTGTTTGTGTCTTGTGTGAATGGTCATATATGTCAAAGTTATGGAGCATTATGTGTATATATAAATGTTTCTATATTGTTTGTTCACCTTTTGAAGGTGTGAGAAATAGGCCTAACTAAAATAATTGAGGTTCCCTCTCACTGCTGCACTCATGGTTAGCTGATGCAGTTTACCATATATATATATATATATATATATATATATATATATATATATATATATATATATATATATTTATTTATAGGGTATTTTACCATCCGCACATCGTAGAAGACTGTTGAATGATGTATCTTGGCGCATTAATATTGAAACTATAGTCAAGTCACTTTTGTTATATAGCTTTTAATTCCATTCAAATAGTTTCAAAACTGATTCACTGCAATAAACAGGAAAAAACAGCAGCTCAGCTACAGACTACATTGGTGTAATTTTTCAGCTCAATTCAGATTCAGTATTGGTTCAATAACAGTCTTGCAAAGTTCATCAGTTATGAAACAACTTAAATTTTAACTAAAACAACTCTACAGAACATGTTAGTGTCATTATTCAGCTCAATTTATGTCCAATGTTGATTCAGTTCAGTTCAATGTGTCTATTGCGAAGTTCAATTATGAAATGACAACAGCTCAGTCTCAGCTCATTATCCAGCTCAGTTTTGCAATCTCCTCCGAGAGTGTCAGTACAGTCATATCGATTATATTTTCTCAATATTAGTTGTCTTTTATTTGAGCAAGCCAAATGTGACAATGGCAAGGAACCAAAGCTTCGCAGAATCGGAAGAACATATTTTGTACATTTTGTTCTCTGCATTTTTAACAATTCAGCCAGTGTCATGTCATTGTACATTTGATGTATTGGTCTATTCTTACCCTGCTTGGGTTTCTCTATCGACTTGTCCTGTTTGGACCTGTTATTACTTCTCCCTGCAATCCATGAGGTTATGAAATAGACCTGCACTTTTGGCAAGGAGAGATGACACCCTGTAGTTCTCCCACAGCTTAACTTTTGCGATGATCCAACCATCTTGGGTAGCTAGATGGCTTTACGGATCCTGCAATACTTCTGTGGGTTTTTATCACAGTAATTATCACAGACATTAGGTATATTTTACACACATTCTGACACAATTCCAACAATAGTGCATGTCTGAGTGTTTATTTTTATTTTTATTTTTTTATAATAGACATTTAATGTTAATTCCAGAGAGGTTATTCTTCATGAACATGCCCTTTTTTTGTTACACTCGTGTCACGTAAAGCAATATAGACATGAATGCATGCCTAATATGTGCTGATGGCAAAGATTTGTGTTTCGTCTCAACCCGGTCTTGATAAGTAGCATTAATTATTTAAATTTTTTTTGCAAAATAAACATTTAATAAACATTGCATGTAATGCTCAATTTGTCTGTAGCATCCTCAAAAGTTCATAGTACTGTATTCTAACAGTCTCGGAGGCTCTTTCTGACATGTTGGACTTTTGATCCAGTTTCTATGATTAGTAATTTTTCATCTGTAATTGACTTTTTGAAGTGAGACTTCTGAAGTCAGAAGCAGTTTAGCTAATTACAGATGTCAGAAAGGATAAGCCATTGGACCAGTAGAGAGGGTGGCTTCTTGGCCGTTGGTTTCCTCCTTGCTTTCAGTAAGCACAAGGGCCCAGACAGAATCCATGCCCGTTTATATTAGCTATGGATGGAAGGATTTGCAAGACATCTCATTGAGGAGTTAAAGGCTGATCGGGTTTGATCACTCATTACTAGGAAGTGAATTATTGTGCTTTGAGTAATAGTCAATCAAGTTTGTTTTCTTAAAGGGACGGTTCACCCAAAGTCATTATTTACTCACCCTCATGACATTTTGAACATGCATGACTGACTTTCTTTGATGGAATGTAAAAAGTGAATTTTTGAAGAATTTCCTAACCAATATTTTCAAGACAGTGAAAGTGAATTAGTATGGAGCAAAAAAGCATCATAAAAGTGCTCCATATGAGCAAATTTTTTATTGATTATGAGGAGTTCATGAAATAAGTAGCGATGTACAAATTGTGATCATTTTGTAACAAACTTCTAATAATTTTTTTTATCCACGTAAATCAGTCAGATGATCCATTTTAGAAACCTTTTTACTATGTTACTATTCACAAATCAGGCAGTAAAGTTAAAGCAACACTAAGGAACTTTTCCTCTTTGGTCGCCCTAGAGGTTGGAGGCGCAATTGTCCATTACCGCTGTCGTAAATAATTTCGCCGCCCGCAGTCTACTGTCACACGCACGCTAGCTGTTTATCTAGCACCGGCTTTGAATGAACGATGTCCACATACAAGGTAGAGTATGTTGCATGATTTCATGAAAGCATGATGTATTGCGACATCAGAAACGAAGAAAAACTAAATAATGACTATTGTAACGCTTGACGTAAAGCAAGTGAAATTTGTAGTTTTCTTATGTCTCATTCGAACTACAGAAACGCGACCCGGTTTGGCAAACTTGCATAGTGTGTTTATAGCAGATATAGGGCTGCAAAGCGAATCCAGAAGTGCCTTTCACCCTGTTACGACTTGATGAACCACTGATACGATTTTGGAAACATTATTTTAAGGTAACATTTTGTACTTAGTGTTGCTTTAACATATCGCTAGAAGTGAAGGTTATCAATAAATTACGACTTTGTTTTTGTTTTTTTTGTCACAAAAAGTCGTAAAGCTTTAGAAAACTTGAAATATAAGGGCCCGTCCACACGGAGACGCGTTTCGCTGTATACGTATACATTTTTTATCGTATTGGCGTTTCGTCCACACGGATTCGGCGTTTTCGGAGACTGAAACCGCTATTTTTTGAAACCGGGTCCCAAGGTGGATAAATCTGAAAACGCCGCCCTTGCGTTTTCGTGTGTACGGCCAATCCGTACATTTTGTGAAACGATGATGTCATCACACCAAGTGTCAACTAGTCAGACACCGTTAAGTCACAGCAACTACATTTATGGTTTTTCATATTGTTCAACAAAGTTCTTGATTAAAAAAGAAAAAAGAAAAGAAAAAAAGAAGCTACTGTCTGTGCCTAATATTATTGTTGTATACAGCGAGCGCGCAAGGTTTATGCGCATGCTTTAAGTCTTCTTCTCCGTTTTTAGTGTATGTCTGTGGCAGAATTACAGTGCCACATACTGGTCTGGCATGTATACTACATCGTTTTGAGTCGGTTTCAGTGGTTTCGTGTGTACGCAGATATTTCTTGAGACAACGCCGTGTTTACGGAATTTTTTTTTTTGAACGGGAAAAAAAAAAAATCGGATAGGGAAAGCTCTGGCCTCGTGTGGATGTGGCCTAAGTCCTGAACCATTTTTATGATGCTTGGTGATTTTGCATCAATTTTGAATCTTGACAATCCCAGTTTTCATTCACTTTCATAATATTGAAAACCAAGCCAGTATATTGAACCTTTTGTGGAAGAAAGAATACAGGTTTGAAATGACATGAGGGTGAGTAAATATAATGATAGAATGTTATTTTTCCTCAAATTCTCTGTCGACTCTGAGAGAGAAAGGCACGAGCTGTGAGAAAGCGCTCTTTCGGATGTCCACTGTATGTGTGTAGACTCACTGTGTGGCTCAGTCTGACTGTGTGCTAAATACTGACCTCATCTGTGCCACTTCCTGCCCTCTGTGTGTGATGTGGTTAGACCAGAGCATTCTCTGGGAAACCCTGACACAAGACTGCAGGCAGAACACCACACAACCCTCCTCTTCCCCCAGATGGGTCAAAGGTATCTGTTTACCTTGACTTCAGTACTTGTTTGCACATAATTCCTCAAGTCACACTGTGGGAATGATTAGGGATCAAATAAAGACAAAAAGTCTTCAATATAGCTATTGTATGTGACTCTCAGGTTAACCACAATTCCTTCTTTTTTGTGTGTGTGTGGCTGATTTCTCATTTTAGCCTGCATTTTTCTATGTTTCATGCTTCTAAAGGCTATTTTGTTAAACAAATGTTAACCATTAATATAATCTGACGTGATACAGAAACTATACACTGTCGAACAAGTTTAAAAAATATTTATATTTTATGTTTTTTATTTAAGTCTCTAATGTTCTCAAAGGCATTTTATTTGATCAAAAATACAGTAGAAATGGTAATATTGATAAATGTAATTAAAATGTTTAAATATCCATTTTCTATTTGAATATATTTCAAAAATGTAATATATTCCTGTGATGGCAAAGCTGAATATTCGGCATCATTACTCCAGTCTTCAGTGTCACATGATCCTTCAGAAATCATTATAATATGCTAATTTGCTGCTCAAGAAACATTTCGTATTATTATCAATGTTAAAATCAGTTGTGCTGCTTATTATGTTTATGGAAACCATGAAACATATATTTCCAGGATTCTTTGATTTAATAGAAAGTTCTAAACCACTAAAAAAGTATTAATTTCCTTTAAAAAAACGTAAAGAATACTGACCCCAAACTTTTGAACGGTTGTGCATATTTAAATATGCAATATTTATTGTGAAATAAAAATTATTTACTGTCCAATTCCATGATCTTATCCTTTCAGAAATAAATCACATTATGGACATAAATGTTATCATAACAATAGGATAATTTACTTAAGTCCAAGAAGAAATTAAACTAAACAGGTTTTTAAACAGTTGTGTATGGCTTATAATGGACTATAATTTGTATGTATGCATTTATGTATACCAGAAAATGATATTAAAGACTTTATCAAAGTAAGAGCTAAAGTTACACCTAGGAACTAGGAAACAGTGACACAAACATCATGCCAAACCAAGGATTTTAGTGAACTAGCCAACAAAATAAGTTATAGCCGTGGCCCAGACAGAACCTTTTTGAGTTTTCTGTGCTGATTTTGGAGGAAAATATGTGGAATTGTAGCAATCACGGTCAGTTGTGTTCATCTGAGCCGAGAGTCTGTTTTGTCTTTCTTTAGATCAGTGTTTTTTGGTGTGCGTTTACTAGAGAACGAACATTCTCCCTTAGCCATTTTGTAATCAGGTAACTTGAGTAAATCATTAGATCCCGGCTCATCTGAATGAGTTGCTGGAAGCGGTGCGCAGGAAGTTGCCGGAATGGCAGGATGTGTGTGTTATGAAACACCATCAGAGTTTTCTTCTTGTGACAGTGTCATCTTGCCTGTCCGCTAGGCTGTCCCAGTTTGAGGGAGATGAAGAGAGGCATTGAGATTATTCCTGTCACACTGCACACTCCTCCAGGGTGCAGAGCAGCGTATTAATAAACTGTGAATGGGGACAGACAGATACCCATTATCTCTCCATAGAAAATGCTCTCTGGCTGCAGAAAGGACCTCCATTGCAGCATTCTCTGCTACCTCAGTGGGCATTGTATTGATCAGGGCAGGGGTGGGGAACTCATTTGGGGTCGGGGCCCACATTGGCAGAATATCACACCAGGCAGGCCGAGAACAGTCAGAACAGTTCAAATGTTATACATTTAAATAAAGTCTTAAACTTGATCACCCAAAATGGAATTCTGAGGTATATAAAATGCTACCACAGCTAACAAACAACATGAAAAGCAAATTTTTATTATAAGGAAAAACAACGAGAATCTGAGATTATCAGACAGATGTTATTGAATGAGTACAAAGCAAATAAGTAGATTAGTCTCTATATCTGTAAAAAGCGTAAAAAATAAACAAACAAAATATTAGAAGGCATACCCTACTATGCACAATAAGAAGCTCTTTACTTGTAAATATATATAAAGATACATGTCTATAGCTTTGACTGATTTTAAATTGTAATTTAATATCAGAGAAAACATACAAAATCGCAGAATACAGGCATAAAATGTGTACAATATAATGCAGAATGTCATGGAATTTGACAGATTTTGGATGAATAAATCAAAAGTAGGGCTGTACTGTACACTTAAAGCTGCAGTCCGTAACTTTTTGGGGTTAAAAATTATCTACAATAAATTTTTGAGCAAGTATATAACCAGGCAGTGTTCAAAACGATCTGCTTGCTATTAAATGCGAATTAAAATGGTAAGCTTGTAATAATGTTTTTAATTCCAGTGGTACTGGTGGATTTCCGCAGGAAATTCGAGCATGTCTTTGCGTCATTACATCACATCTGTACACATAAAGAAGGTGTCTCGGCTAGTAGGCTATATTGCGTGTGAGAATGTTGGAGGTGGAGATTTATAGCCTTTTCTCACAGCACTTGATTTAATTAAACTTATCAATTTGATGGTGGATCCAGAAAGGTTCAAACGACAATCACCAGTGACAACTGTAGATTCACCCGTTGTAAAATGCAAAAGACTTAGGAGTGGCTACAGAAAAAAAAGAGACTGCAACCGGGCCCATGCGAAAACAAGGATAAATATCGGAAGGGCTTTTGAAAGGTGGCGTGAACTCTGTGTTTTGTTATGGAATCAAAACGGACACATTTTTTTCCCTGCTGGATAGGTAAGACATTTCAATGGTTCAATTATGTAACAGTAGCGCACTTGTTCACTTAATTCATACAGTTACGGAGTAACGTTACTGAACTACATGTAGCCCTAATACACATTAAATGTAGTCACGCAATGCTGATGTTGTTAACATTAACAGTTTGAGAACAAAGTATAATTTGCACGGTTTAATGTGATATGATAAGCAATCGATAGATTTAATCTGCAATGCTTTTTTCCCCTTAGTTGGTCAGAACAAAAGTGGATGTTACTTGTTCAGATGACATTTTCCGGTGAAAATTCTTATGTTGGTCATACTTCCAAAAAGTAGAATCTGTGATTCAGAATGACATGATCCACACCGGCGCGGTGACTGACAGCCGCACATTCTCTTCAAAACATTGGATTCATCCGCGCCGTGCCGAGGCACAACCCACGTAAAGTTGATAATTCCGCTAATAACTGCAATTGCCGATTTCGAACACAGATGGCAACAAAGAGGAAAAACTACGGACTGCAGTTTTAAATTATGAGATGTAATAGTGTCTGTGAATGTTCAAGTGCAAAAAGACTATTTAAATATGAATGCGTCTCTGCGTGAATGAATGATGTGGTTTTATCTCCTCTACCTACACAACAAAAGTGCATTTCTAAGAGATGACTTCACAAACATTTCACCATTTATTTGATTAAAAACCATCACATCACACCATATACACACAGAAACTCAAAGGTCTTTACGACAACCCATCAAAATAACAGATATCATAGGGCCCTGACTGATTCCCTGACCCAAACTCGACTGCAGTAAATAAAGAGTGTCTTGACTTTCTTTTAGTGCTGCCCCCGACTAAAGATTTTTTTACTCGACTAGCAGCCACTCATTTAAGCCATTAGTCGACTAATCAGACATTTATGATATTAATTTATTTCCTTAAAAATATATCCTTGCCATCAGAAAATGTTTTCAGTTTCAGGTTTGAGAAAGAATATTATCATTGTATATATAAATGTATCATTGTTCTATATAACAGAGAAATACTACAACCATAATAATAAGCATTTAAAATATAAATTAAGCGCTCACTGCATAAAGCTTGCTCAGCACACCGGCAAAAGTAATGATTATGAATGTGTCTGTCAGTAAAAAATAGCAAGGAGACTGTCTGGACATTTTAATAATTTAGCAATTTCTGAATCAGTGTCGGCTGCAAATATGAAGTTCATGAAGCTGACTAAACATCTTCTCGTTGACTAACGTTTAGTCAACTATTAGGGGGCAGCCCTACTTTCTTTGCCACTCTTGTGTTCTTAAATTTGTGGTTTCTAAAAGCATACATAAAGCACACTCCACCGGTTCACAGGTTGGTAATTCATAGAATAGTGGTACTGTTTATGGTGACTATTTTGCCTGGCTGTAAAGGATGTGGAAAAGAGGAAGATGATATGACTACTAGAGCCTTTTCTTATGAGATGCCCTCGAGTTTGAGAGTGATAAAGAGAGCAGTAGTAGTATGTGTTAGTTTAGCTGTATTTAAAGCATGATTCCTCTGGTATGTGTTAAGAGCTGCACAATTAATCACAGTCATCAGTTTTGGCCGTTTCAAGACAGAGTAACTGCACATGCAATAATGGGTTGTCATCGTGTTGCTAAGGTGTTCTTCGCTTACGTAGTTGTTACTTCCCCAGGTTAGTACCCAGGGAGTGCTTAAAGGGATAGTTCACTCAAAAATGAAAATTGTGTCATCACTTACTCAACCTCGTGTTGTTCTAAACCTGTATGGGTTTCTCTGTTCTGTTGAACACAAAAGAAGATATTTTGAAGAATGTCGGTAACCAAACAGTTGATGGACCCCATTGACTTCCATAGTGGGAAAAAAAAATACTATGGAAGTCAATGGGGTCCATCAACTGTTTGGTTACCGACATTCTTCAAAATATCTTCTTTTGTATTCAACAGAACAGAGAAACCCATACAGGTTTAGAACAACACGAGGTTGAGTAAGTGATGACACAATTTTCATTTTTGAGTGAACTATCCCTTTAATGTTTGGGGTCTCTAAGATTTTTTTATTTTGTTAATGTATACTTTTATTCAACAAGGAGGTAAAAGTGACCATTACTAATTTGAATGTTACAAACGTTTTGTTTTCTATATGAAATATATGTTGTTCTTTTTAACTTTCTATTCATTAAAGAATCCTGAACCAAAATGTATCATGGTTTCCACAAAATATTAAGCAGCTCAGCTGTTTACAACATGAATAAAATCAGCATAGAATGATTCCTGAAGAATCATGTGACACTGAAGACTAAAGTAATGATGCTGAAAATTCAGCTTTGCAGATCACAGGTATAAATTATATTGTAAAACTTATTAAACTAAATATTTTTTTACTGTATTTTTGATTGCATAATGCATCCTTGGTGAGACTTCTTTCAAAACATTGAAAAGTCTTACCGACTCCAAACTTTATAATGGTAGTGTAAGTTTATTCAGATAACAATGTTTCAAATGCAGCATGTAAAGCACCTTTATCTTAAAACAACCATGTTGTTCCAAATCTGTATGACTTCCTTTAACGCAAAATTTCCTCATGCAAGGCATATCATGATGTTGTGTGTAAATGATGATAACCATTTTAATTTTTGTGCGAACTGTTCCTTTAACAACAAGAAGAACTATAAAGGTCAACTTTATCTCAATTCAAATCTGGTGCAACTTAACAGGAACAATTTGTGCAAGAGAGGAATGTGCAACCTATGCGTTAGTGCATTTTCATGTTCTGAAAACCCTCTTTCACTCTGAGGTGCGATGTAGATATTCTGCACACGCCCAGCGTGCTCGTCCTTTAGGAACAAGCCTCTTGGTGGAGCTGGAGACGGGCCATTTGTGCACTTAAAAAATAAATGATGTCAGATCTCAGAGGAAAACCCCTATTATGGGTGTCATCTATTAGAGGTGCGCCATTTCCTCTGTAACTCACTAAGATGATAACCATGCCTGACTCATCAGTCCTGAAACAAGCGGATGGACAGCTTGCATATACGTATTCGAGTGATTTGACTAAAAGTAAAATTATGCAATCGCTTGGCACATTTCCTAAATGCTGTTTTACTTTCCGTGATGTGTTAGTTAGGTGAGGGTGTGGCGCCTTTTGGGCTGAATGACGGATCTGGCAGACAATCAGACAGACGGCGAAGGAAGGAAGGAAGGAAGCAATGTGCTCTCTCGGGTTTACGGCTTTCCTGCCAACTCCAGAAAGAGAGATTGGAACAGATAGAGACCGACGATTAATGTATAGAGCGAGAGAGGAGAGACGAGACCATCTGTCCCTCCCATCTGAAGGATTTCTGCAGGCTCAGCCAAAAACAGCTCAAATCGTTTCAGATTTGCCCTCCACCTGAAGAATGCTCAGCCATGTGCATGCTCAGCCTTTAAACAAATTGTATTTGACAACGAGCTTCTAGAATTCGTGCGGTTGGCTGTAGAATAACGGGCTTTGTGGCAAGGCTGATTTGATTAAATTGTCAGAGATGGATTTCACTGTCAGTGCATCTTCTTTGTATGGAAATGGTCAGCTGTTTGCATTACCTAACTGCGAATTTCCATCCGAATTAACGCTGGAGGGACACAGATTAACATGTAGCCATTCATAGCACAAAATGAGCTAAGGCAGCGTGACGAAGTGAAACGATATCCAACAAATAAAGACACTGTTTGGGAAAACTCGCTGCCACAATGCTACCACATTATGAGTGGTTGCCATTAGAATGATTTCTGAAGGATCATGTGACACTGATGACTGGAGTAATGGCTGCTGAATTGTAATATTTCACAATTTTACTGTATTCTTAACCAAATTAATGCAGCCTTGGTGAGCATATTTAGACTTCTTTCAAAACATTTAAAAGTATTACCCGCCCCTAAATGGTTTATGGAACTTTTTTGCCATTTTATAGTTCATTGGGTGAGATTTGTAATCACTTAACGCAGGGGTGTCCAAACTCGTTCCAGGAGGGCCACTGTCCTGCAAAGTTTAGCTCTGACTTGTCTCAACACACCAGTCTGGAAGTGTCTAGTAGAGGTCTGCGCGGGACTGTTTTTTTTTTTTTTTTTGTCTCGCTCCCGCCCAATCCTTCTAGGTTATATTCGGCACAAACTAGCTCCCGCTTAAAATTCACTCTGCTCACCCGCTATCTGCGTAGAATGATTTAATTCCTGAACCGATCCCGCTAAATCCCACTAATCTTACATTTAAATTTCCCCTAAAGAAAGAGAGAGTGATTGGGGATAACAAATATAAAATGTTGGCTGTACAAGAATTATATTTGTTATGATTCTGTCAACACAGTAAAAAATACAGTTATCTCTAAGTAAACTACAAAAACGCAAATTTGTGAAAACAATGACGTCATACCGCATGCGTATTACGTGCTCTGTCTATAGACCGTATGCGCCAGAGAAACGAGGGCGCCGCCATCTTTAGAATATTGTCTTTGAACTTCCGTTTTTGCGGTCGCTCTGTATATTTCTATGGCATTGCTGTCCAGGAGTAATTCGCTTTTGAAGTGGATTTACTTCATGTAAAGTTAACGAAAGTTATCATGAGGATTGTAATGTTTAAAGCAGATGTCTTAACAAATGTCAGTAGACCGGGAAGATTTTAAAATGAGCCGTTCACTCATAAATATGCAAGATCCCTGTGAAAATACAGACTGGAAGTCAAAAGACAACGAGCGGAGCGCTGAAAAGGGGCGGGGCTACATAAGGTCTATAGACGCGTAGTGTTTTGTTTTTTTACAATGTGACATCACCAACTACTGACTTGGCATGCTAGTGCAGTTTGTCTGAATCTACCAAGAAAATTGCAATCGGTGCATCTCTAGACAAATCTCTTATTGTTGAGCTCTGTAAGAGTTTCAAACAACATGAGGGTAAGCAAACAACAATTTTAATTTGTTGGGTGAGCTATTCCCATAAGAAAGGTTTCTTTATGTAAAGTCATCGCAATAAATTGTGATGTAGTTCCTGAAATTCTCATGTAAGCAGCTCAAACTGTCAACGAAATCTCTTGGAGGGTTACTGGGCGGAGCCTGCTGATGTTTGGATGTCAGGTTGAAGCTGATTGGACCGTCCGTGGAGCAGCAGTACCACGAATGCTCTTGCTTGACGAGTGGCAGACGGGGTGGATTATTTCAGTGTCTGACCCTTCAGATTGGCACTAGGATTATCACTGTTTAGTCAGTGAGACACCATTGAGATTACAGCACGGGTTAGCGGTCAGCCCGCTACCCTCAGGCTCTTGGCTTCAGATGTTGTGATTATATTTTCACTCCTCACATCAAACCATTTCACAACTCAGAGCTTAATCCCTTCGGACCAAATCCGCAGGCAATCTGCTGGATGGATAAAGACACTTGGACGTTGTCTGTCTAGTATCTGTTGCTCTTGTCTTGATACGTGGCCATGTGCGCCGCGTTTGGCTGGATCGTGTGTAGAGTTGTAAAAGAGATGGCTATGGATATTCTTTTTTAGATTTTTCCAAATTGCCATGATGCCAATCTGTTTCATTTAATTTATTTTATATAATTGGATTTGTTTTGAGAGAGAGAGAGTTTGTTTTCATGAATTTAAAAACCCAGTCTTATCTGAGCATTTCACATTGATTGCATGAGCTTCAAATCTCTGCTTGTGTTAGTCTGAGAGAAATGACTCATTTTCTGTCTCAATACAGAAAGTGTGCGCACATTTATGAATGGATTTATGAATTATTTTTGAATTTATGAATGGCATGTAATTTTATGTATGGCAGTAGGTTTGTCACAATAATAAAAATCAGTTGTTGATGCCAATATTAATCAAACTTCACTATTCAATATAAATTTTGATACAAGGAAAAACGTAGTTAAAAAAGGTAATTAATTAATTATAATTGTCTTGTTATATTAAATTTTATTGTACAAATTAAATGTTAAAAATGTAATTAAAACAATTGCATCATAATCTTCAAGTTTCCTCAAGTAAAAAAAAAAAGTTCATTCCAATGTGAACGATGTGATAAATGTATGATATTATAGATGTAAATGTTAATGTAGTTGCTGAGTTTAACGATGAATTCTCCATTTCTTTCTGTCATCTACAGGAGATCATTGTGCGAATGAGTGAGTGATGCAGGTTTCGTTTCTTCAGGTAAGTCTCTTCACTCCACCTCCATCAGAACAGCCCGTACCAAACTTTAAGAATTAATTTGATTCTTGACAAGCGCAACAATCCCCATGCGGACGATCCCTGCCGAAACGTCTCTATAGTGCCGTTAACGTGTGAATTTGTGAAGTAGTGCTCATTTATTAGACTGAAACATGTCATAGATTGATTTTGGCTTGTGTGTATTCTGTTTCAGGGCAGAATGGGTGTGTATCCCCTGCTCCTGCTACTCCATGTGGCCTTTGTGGCCCTCAGCACGGCCCAGACAATCCCTGGCCCTTCAGGTAAGGCACTTTTATGACACACAAAAGCTTTGAATAACGCAGTCGCATTTCCTCCATTAGATAAACAAACTAGTTATTATTTGAAGGCCTCGGTATTTTTTTGGTGATGATGCATTTCCTGCAGAGTTGCTTTTACCCCAGATTGATCTTGGCTTGTGAGTTAAAACTTCCTGTAAGTTATTATGTAATCTTAATAAATTGAGATAAATTGTATTTAATCTGGAATATTCATATCAGTTATTGAAATAGGAAATTAAATACAAGTCTACTTTAAAGTATGTGAAGTTGAACTTTTGTAATCCATCAACAAAAACCAACAACACAAAAAATTTAAAAAATTTGAGGCCCAGAAAATTACTCAGGAATTGCCTGGAGGATAGAGTATTTTCACACACCCCTAATTTTGTTTTGTGAGATACTCTGTTCAGTGTTAACGTTGAGATCCCAAACTTCAGTTGAACATAGAGTTTTGGGGTTGGTAAGATTTTTAAAATGTTTCTGAAAGAAGTTCATTATGCTCACCAAGACGGCATTTATTTGATAAAAAATACTGTTTAAAACAGAATGTTGTTTTGCTTATTTTTTTTGAAGCCATGATATATTATTTTTATTTTCAGTATTCTTTGATTAATATAACTTTTCTTTTGCTACATTATGAATGTCTTTACTGTCACTTTTGATCAATTTAATGCATTCTTGCCAAATAAAAGTATGAATTTCTTTCAAATAAAATCTTACTAACCTCAAACCTTTGAACGGAAATGTACAATTTAGCATTAATGGTCTATGAAAGTCTGTTTTATATATATATATATATATATATATATATATATATATATATATATATATATATACATATACATACATACATACATACATACACACACACACACACACACACACACACACACACACACACACACACACACACACACACATACACATATATATATAATATATAGATTATTGCATCTGTTTTTAAAGCTGTTTTAAAATCTCTCTTTCTCAGGTGCAGTCTTGACCACCAAACCTACAGACCCTCCTCCCACGTCACCCTTCATCGCAGTCACCCAGGCTCCCCCATCAGCCACCCCATCTATGACACCGTCCCCTGAACTTGTTGGAACAACAGTATTCAAAGACTCTGAGGTTATGGGGACGCCGGAGATTCCCACAGCCCCTCCTGTCGTCCCCCCTCCAACTGCGCTCGTCCCCACCGAAACACCACCTGCCCCATCAACCCCATCTGCCGCGTCCCCATCCCTCACCTCCATCAAGACTACGGTTTTGTCTACATCAGAGATCCCTACACCTGATCTGACATCCACTCAGTCCTCTTCAAGTCCCAAAACAAACAGTTCATTTACCCCTGCGGATGCCACCACAACTGGCGACCTTCCAGGTACCATTTCGAAGAAAATTCATCTGTTCTTATTCCAACTATTTGTAAAGAACTGCATTTGCTCTTTTCAGTTATTTATTCATTCTCTAATCTATTTCTGTTGTTTTTCTTATGTAATGAAGATAATGGGCAAGGTAAGTTCCATTTTATTTGTCACTTTGCTTGCATAACGAAGCCTTTTCTATAGTTTATTAGTAACCATTTATTACACAACCTGTCAGGAGTTGCTTATACACTACCAGTCAATAATTTGGACACAATCGACAAGCGGTCAACCGAAATGGGTTTTTAAATAGCTATTGTCCAAATCTTAAGGAGCAGAGTATAAATCAAATATATTGTCTATGACATCACACAATTACATTTTAAATAAAACATGAACAATATTTCTGCTATTTTTATTTTTATATGATCAAAATAAAGAAAAAACACCAAAATCTTACTGACCCCAAAATTTTGAATGGTCGTATATTAGTATAATTACTAATATGTACTAAGATTTGACGGTATAGTTCATCCAAAAATGAAAATTCTGTCATCATTAACTCACCTTTAAGTTGTTCCAAACCTGTATACATTTCTTTCTTCTGCTGAACTGTAGCCATTGACTTACATAGTATTTTCTTCCATACTATGGAAGTCAATGGCTACCGTCAAATGTTTGGTTACTCACATTCTTCCAAATATCGTCTTCTGTGTAAAACATACAGGTTTGGAACAACTTGAGGGTGAGTAAATGATGACAGAAATTGGGTGGATAATGTAAAAAAAAGATTTGCAACTGTAATTCAATAGCTCTTTTTTTTGTCCTCTAAACTCAGATGACACGGCGATCATTGCGGTGATGGTTGCCCTGTCCTCTCTGCTGGTCATTGTCTTTATCATCATCGTCCTGTACATGCTCAGGTAAGTCCCAGTATTCAGAAACTTTCAGCTGTTCACACAGTACAAAAAGTGCTCATAGCATAGATTCCAGCTCAAAAAACAACATAAAGACAAAGTTACAAGCAGTTAGAGCATAGAAGATAATAGAACAGATGAGAAAAAGTGTTCAGAAAGCTCCATTCATTAGGAAACCCACAATGTCAGCAGGGGGCCATGGGGCTGAATGTCCAGTTACCATGGTAATGATTGGCTTTTTGTTTCGCTCCGTTGTGGCAGGTTTAAGAAGTACAAGCAGGCAGGGAGCCACTCCAATTCCTTCCGCCTGACCAATGGCAGAGCTGACGACACAGGTAGGAATAAGAGTGTGTGTGTGTGTTTCTGTGACTGTTCTTGGGAATGTTTGTCCTTTAAAGCAGCAAATATATTAAGGTTAACAGTAAAGTACATTGTCTGGTTTATAAGTTGGAGGCACTACTTGTCATCTTTTAATTTCCATCTTGATTTAGTGATTTGATTGAAACATATTTGACCTTGAATTGTACTGTGTTGCCCCCTATTGGTTGTCCTGTACACAACATGGATAAAGGACAAACTGCAAGTCATTCTTAAAATATTTAATTGAAAAAAACAACAACTCTTTTATTTTTTTGTGGTTAACACATATATTTATGTTTCTTTCTCCTCCTCATGTTGCTTTCCTGCTCCTTACACTTCCTTTCTCACAGAACTTCAGAGTGTGCCACTATTGGCTCGTTCTCCTAGCACCAACAGGAAGTACCCGCCCCTTCTTGTTGACAAGCTTGAGGAGGAGATGAACCGCAGAATGGCCGATGACAATAAACTCTTCCGGGAAGAGTTCAACGTAGGTGCACAAACACACACACCTCTGATTCAGTAATTGACCTGATTGGACATTTCACCATTTTTGGAATGACCCCAAAAAATGGCATCTTATGCTGTGTTCGTTTGCTATCGGAATTATCGTAAATATGAGTTTCCTAGTTAAAAATTAGACATGAACTATTTACCACTGGAAAGCTTGGGGATAATTTTGAAAAATGGTTGTCATGAATGAGACACCAAATAGCATTTTGGCTTTATTAAGATTTTCCCAATACATAGACCGGAATAAACCTGGTATCCTCCATTATTCCTGTTCTTTCCGAATGTGACGATCTTGTAATCACGACTTCAGAAGTGGGCAGTAGGAAATTTCTGATAACACATGAAGGCAGCATTAAATACAAATTTCCCAAAAAGAGTGCACTTTAGGCTGATACATTTGTGCCGTTGGTGTATGATGATGATGACGATGAAGACTTTTATTGTCTGACTAAATCTGAATTTTTTTCTTGCATAACGTTATGTTCATTCACAAATATTACCCATATTCAGACCCTTACAATGTTTATTCACAGATATTACCACATAAAACACAAGACCTTTACAATCACATAGAATAAAGTACAAAATTCCATATTAGACAGTGTATACACACACACACACACAATTCCAGTTAGTGTAGATTCGATTTTCTATGTACCATATTAAGTTCCAATACAGCTTGAAGCACAAAAGAGTGCTTTAATCTAACTTGATTATATTCCTCTACCGCTGTTTAGATGGTCCCTGTCAATGCTTTCGCCCTACTTGAACTGTGTGATTGGTTTCTTTTTTTCTGCAGGCATTGCCTGTATGTCCCATTCAAGCCTCATGTGATGCTGCCTCGAAGGAGGAGAATAAAGAGAAGAACAGATATGTCAACATCCTGCCCTGTAAGGCTTTCCCACAACTTATCTCTAAACCAGAACTGATAATAAAGCATGCTTTTACCAGAACTGCAAGGCCCTACAAAGGAGTTCCTTATGTGAAAATGTCTGTACTGAATGAAACATTAATGCTATGAGCCTTATAATCTCCTTTCTTAATTTGTTTTTTCATTTTTATCTCAGATGATCATTCTAGGGTGCATTTGACCTCTCTGGAGGGTGTTCCTGACTCAGACTACATCAACGCTTCCTACATTAATGTAAGATCCCAAGCGCTAGCCTAGTCATGAGAAGGAGTGCAATGTTTCCTAAATTTTAGCCGACGAGTGTTTTCATGTTACTGCAGATTTTAAAACTTTTTGTCAATTTTTTGTCTACTTTTTTAATACTATTTAGTCTAAATAAATAAAATCCCTAAAACATAAAATCATTTGTTTTAAATGCTACAAGTAAATTTAGGCAGTTTTATTATAATATTATTTATATAGTATTATAGTATTTATTTATATTTTTAATTATCTTTTCATTTCAATTTTAGTTTTTAGTTGCTCATTACAATGTAATTTTTATTCGTTTTTGTTTTTTATTTGTTTAGCTTCAATTTATTTTAATTTCAGTCTTAGTTTTAGTAATTTTAGAACTTAAATTTATTTTGTTTAGTTGCCAAGGCATAATTTTTTTTATCTAATATTTATATTTTATTTTATTCTAATTCTACATTTAGGCAGTTTTATTATAATATTATTTATATAGTATTATAGTATTTATTTATTATACATTATGAAAAATGGATTTTCATTGTGATATTTGCTGAAGATTACAATTAACACTATTTTTAAGTCATTAGTGTTTTTTAAAGATTAATTGAGTGTTGGATGAAAGGTAATCTAAATGTAAAAATATGGGAAATGAGCATGCATGTGTAAATCCTTAATAATAATCCTTTTTTCCACACTTTTGTTTTTCTTTTCAGGGATACCAGGAGAAAAACAAATTCATAGCTGCACAAGGTAAAAAATGGTTTTAGTCTCTTTCATAAATATCCAAATGCTTTACATAGCTTTTTGATGAATGATTATAAAAAAATAAACTTTCTTATTGCAGGACCAAAAGAGGAAACGGTCAATGACTTCTGGAGGATGATCTGGGAACAGAACACTGCCACCATCGTCATGGTAACCAATCTGAAAGAGAGGAAAGAGGTAAATGCCGCAAGAAATCTATTAGATGTAATCTAGTGTCAAAGAGGAGTAAGCTGATCTTTGATTTTACAGCCTCAGCTCTTATCGCGGTCTCACATAATGGATTTAGAGTGCAACTTTGAGGAAGATGGCCATTAATAAAGATGTATGATCACCGCAGTGATGATTATGATATACTGTGCTTCATATCCGCAGTGTAAATGTGCCCAGTATTGGCCAGACCAGGGATGCTGGACCTACGGAAATATCCGCGTGTCAGTGGAGGACATGATGATTCTGGTTGACTATACTATCCGCAAGTTCTGCATTCAGCAGGTAGGACCACAAGGGTTACAATCATTACCTATATATCGGACAGGCTGATTACTCTGTTGATTTTTGCCATTTTGAAATTAATGGAACTGGTTAATTAAGCCAATTTAAAGAAGTGCTAACTCCCTCTTTTGTCAAAATGTACCAACAGTCTCAACAGCTGTTAATGTGAGTTTTTAATGATTCTTCAATTAGTGCCAGTTTAGATTTTTTGTTTTGTTTACCTTTTTCAAACTATGCACATTTATCACAATGTTGATCAAAATTCTGAAGAAAATAGGATAAGGCACATTTTCAGGGGGTCTTGGTCCGCTTCCAAACCGATCTGTTGTGCGGTTCGAAATATGAACGCAACACAAACCAAAGACATCTAAATGAACCAAAAAGAGGACGTGATGTTACAAGATATGACGCTAAAAAAAGGAATATGCAAGCATACCTGATTCTTGTACCGGTGTTGCCCATCATAGTTCGGTACAAGGGACTAAATGTATCATTTTCCTTTTTGGCCCGGACCAAAATAACCAAACTACAAGTGTAAACATCCTTAGACTATCACAGCAACTTTACTAGCAGTCAGTTAAGTCTGAATTAGTAAAAACAAAAAGAAATGGACCATTTGCTTGGCGTGATGGTAGTGACAGTATTTAGGACAGTGATAAAAGTGTACACCAAAATGCCGTAGGAAAAATTGTAAAAGGTTTTGTAGATGTATTATAGAGGGAGAATTAAAAAGTTAAAAATGGAGAAATCCTGCCAAATTGAACCTTTCAGCACTTCAAAATTAGGAACAGAAAACAAACACAATAAATGGTTTAAAGCTTTAATTGAAGTATCCATTTATTTATTTGTGTATTTTATTGATTTTATCTGTGTATTTTATTGATTTTATCAGTGTTATTGTTTCTTTTTTTTAAATCATCCAATGTTACAGGTAAGTTCCCCCAATTCACGAAGCACCAATATATATATCAGTGTTACTTTGGTCATGAGCCACCTTGCCCCCTAGATATCAGATTATAATATTTAAAAAGGCCTATTCCTGTAACCTGTAAAGAAACAGCTGTTATTACTAGAAATATTGTTGAGATTTTGTTTGATGAATGATGAGATTGGAAAAACTCTTTTGTGTGTTAAGGTGGGTGATGTGTCTGGTAAGAAGCCCCAGAGGCTGGTCACACAGTTTCACTTCACCAGCTGGCCTGATTTCGGGGTTCCTTTCACTCCCATTGGCATGCTGAAGTTCCTAAAAAAGGTCAAGAACTGCAACCCACAGTATGCTGGACCCATAGTGGTTCACTGCAGGTAAGGAGCTTCATTATCTTAAAAGCTTAAGGTCAGTAAGATAAAAAAAAAAAAAAATGTAATACTTTTATTCTGCGAGTACATTATAAATTGATAATAATGAGAAATGATTCTTGAGCAGCAAATCATCATATAAGAAGGATCATGTGACACTGAAGACTGGAGTAATGATGCTGAAAATTCAGCTTTGGCATCACAGGAATAAATATTAAAATAGAAAACGGTTATTTTAAATTGTAACTAGATGTACCGCATGGCGGTACAAAATATGACCGCCGCTCAGGCCTGCACTGGCTTTCCACAAAAATAAATGACGTGGAGCAATTTGGCTGTATTGCGTGTTTATGTATATACCTAAAAAAAGTAGTAGTATGTGTGTGTATGTGTGTGTATGTATGTGTGTGTCTGTGTGTGTGTGTGTCTGTGCGTGTATGTATGCGTGCGTACATGTGTGTGCGCGTGTGTGTGTCTGTGTGTGTGTGTGTCTGTGCGTGTATGTATGCGTGCGTACATGTGTGTGCGCGTGTGTGTGTCTGTGCATGTGGATTTGTATGGGTGTGTGTCTGTGCGTGTGGATGTCAGTGTGTGTGCATGCTTGCGTTTGTTTGTATTCCTGCATGTGTGTGTGTGTGTGTGTGACAGTATCATCCTAAACCAGCAACCCTTTGCTCAACAGCACCATCTACAGGCCGATGAGTGTACAGTCACTAAATGTGCACATAAATGAATTTATTTAAACCCCCCCCCATGGATGAAATTCTACAAAACTTAGCAGAGGATACCCCCAGAGGATGTCAAGTTAATCATACACATGAAATATGGTGCAGTTCTGAACATCTCCACTGAAGATAGGGGCGATTAAAGCAGAATAATATTGCATTTTCATTTTTTATGGGAGGGGCGCAAATCACAAATGAGTGATTATGGGCTAGGTTGATGTGGGCCCTTAAGACCAACATACCATAAAAATGTCTTCATTTCGCCACGGTTCAGGTAGTTATTTAGGAAAAACGGCATTTTTTTCACTCCAAACGAAATTTTTCCGTAAAAGTCTAGTGGGGCTACATGCCCACCAAATTTCATGTTCCCCGGTGTTTCGGTGTCCCTGGTATCGTTGACGAAAAATTCAGTAGATAAAAAAAAAAAAAAAAAAAAAAAAAACTTTGACAATCCCTATATAGTTCACATTATTACTTTTATTTTTTATCAAATAAATGTAGCCTTGGTGAGCATAAGAGACTTCTTTCAAAAACATTTAAAAATCTTACTGACCCCCAAATTTCGAACAGTAATGTACAGTATGTGAGCTGGGGTTTTTGTGCGTGTTTTTTGTTGTTGAAGGTATGTAATGTCCATTCATTAACTGATTCTCAATTGCTCATCTCAGTGCGGGTGTGGGCAGAACGGGGACCTTCATTGTGATAGACGCTATGCTGGACATGATGGGTGCAGAAAGAAAGGTCGACGTCTTCGGGTTTGTCACACGGATCAGAGCCCAGCGCTGTCAGATGGTCCAGACTGATGTGAGCTCATAAAAAAAAAAAACTCCCAATAAAGTTACCTCAAGAAATGTATCAAGAAACTAATCTCCCACCCTCTTCTTCTCCCTTCAGATGCAGTACGTGTTTATATTCCAAGCTTTGCTAGAGCACTACCTGTACGGGGACACAGAGTTAGAGGTGACGTCTCTGGAGTCTCACCTGTCTAAACTCTACGCTCCTTTACCTGGAGCTGGCTGTGGAGGCCTGGAGGCGGAGTTCAAGGTGGCACAAACTGTTTTTTTTCTGTATTTATTTCTTGTGTTCTGCATGTTTAGGAAACATATTGTTCTGGTACCATTTTGAAATGTTTTCTTATTTTCTGTTTTATTTATTATAATATCTCTCGTGCTCTCTGTTAGAAGCTTACCTCCATTAAAATCCAGAATGACAAGATGAGAACAGGGAACCTGCCTGCCAACATGAAGAAAAATCGTGTTTTGCAAATCATTCCATGTGAGTTGTGTATCCATGTTTAATAACCAGACTGTGATTTCGGAGAATAACTTCGAAAATACACTACCGTTCATAAGTTAATTAATAAATTAATACTTTAATGCAGCAAGGATGCATTTGATGATTTATATTTGATAAATTCTGTTCTTTTGAACTTTCTATTTATCAAAGAACCATGAAAAAAGTATCGCCTCTTCCACAAAAATATTAAGCTGCGCAGCTGTTTTCAACATTGATAATAAATCAGAATATTTTCTTGAACAGCAAATCCACATATTATAATGATTTCTGAAGTATCATGTGACACTGAAGACTGAAGTAATGATGCTGAAAATTCAGCTTTGCATTCACAGGAATAAATTACATTTTAAAATATATTAAAATAGAAAACAGTTATTTTAAAGGGTAATAATATTTTACACTATTACTTTATTTTATTTTATTTTTACTGTATTTCTGATCAAATAAATGCAGCCATGGTGAGCATAAGAGACTCATTTCAAAACATTAAAAAAGTATTACTGACCCTAAACAGTTTAATGGTAGTGTAGTTGTTTCTAACATGCTCTCTGCTGGGGAAAAAGTTTCCTAGTTTATACTTCTTTATATTATCCAATTACATCATACTTTATCTTTATCCTTTTATCCTTTTACATGTTATACATTTGCCAGCTGCTTTTATCTAAACCGACTTGCAGTGAATTTGAGGTGTCCATTTATCAGTATGTGCATTCCTGTGTTTCTTTCTGAACCTTTGCTGTTTCTTCTAGATGAGTTTAACAGAGTGATCATCCCTGTAAAACGAGGGGAGGAGAACACAGACTACATCAACGCTTCTTTTATAGATGTGAGTAAAACCCGTCTGACTTCAGCCAGCATTTACTCCCAACTAACCTAAATACCGCTCAGTGAACCCTGGAGGTAATGCTACAATATTCTACGCTCTATTGAGAGACCACACAGCCTGCTTTTTTTTCTTTTTGGGTGTGGTTTAGAAACATTTTTTAGCCATGAAGTTATTTGGATGCCCATACTGAGATAAGCAGCCTGGGAAGGTGGCCATCGCTCTGTTCCAAGGCCTAGAGACTTATTATAAATAAATGTATTTTAACTCTACACTGAAAAGTTTCCGTAATAAAAACTTTATTGAAATCTGAGTGTCCTGATTTGCTACCAATGTAGACTTTTCCAAATCAATCACTTATGAAGTCCCATGATGATTAGGAAGACAGCAGCCTAAGTAGGCAGTAGGGAGCAAGACAATTCAGTATGTTTTGAGACAGACCTCAGACCTCAAGACCTCTTTCACTTCCTCTTTCTTTTGTTTGAATGAAACACTCTATCAAGGTAATCAACAGAGGAAAATATCACCAGGGCTGCTACATTGGAAACCCAAGTTGCATTGCAATCTGGAAGATAGCTATACTAATAATCAAAAGCCTGTTTTGTCATAAGTATTGTGCCTTCTTTCTCCATGTGTCCATGAATAAATGAATATTAATAAATCTGCTTGGTACCACCCAAAGAGTGCTGGAGATCTAAAACATGCAGTGATGTGGTGTATGAATGCTTTTAATGTACCGTTAATACAGTAATAATATAAACAACTGTTCAAAAATGTGGGTCAGTTAGGTTTTTCTTTTTAAAATAATACAGTTAATACTTTTATTCAGCAAGAACACATTAAATTGATCAAGTTTTATACGATTTCTGTTTAATATTAATGCTGTTCTTTTGAACTTCGTTATTCATCAAAGAATCTAAGAAATGTATCACGGTTTCCACCAAAACTGTTGTCAGCATTGATAATTGATCTTGAGCACTTCTTGATTTCTGAAGGATCATGTGACTTTGAAGACTGGAGTAATGGCTGATGAAAAACAGTTGCTGTTTTTTTTTTTTTATCAAATAAATTGTAGCCTTGGTGAGCATAATTCTTTAAAAAACCTTTTAAAATGTTACGACCCCAAACTTTTGAACAATAGTGTGTATCCATGATAACAGTTGGAAAAAATGCCCAATGTATACAAGTGCATGAAGTAGACATACTTTGTGTGTGTGAATGCAGGGTTATCGGCAAAAGGACTCGTACATGGCATGTCAGGGGCCCCTGCAGCACACCATCGAGGACTTCTGGAGAATGATCTGGGAGTGGAGGAGCTGCTCTATTGTTATGCTGACCGAGTTGGAGGAGAGAGGACAGGTAAGATCACCTGCTTCCTGACTTTCTGTTTGCAGAATCTGTGATCATGCTAGCTTTGTGTCTTTTTGTGGTTAAAGATCTGTGCCCGGTTGCATAAAGCACCTTAAAAGTGACACTTAAACCCTCTCCTAAGGGAATAATTTAAGGGTGTGTTGCATATAATCCCTTAAACCACTTCTCCTAGGTAAGGGAAACTGTAAAGTGCAGAGACCCCGGATTTGCCATAACAAAATTCTATTGCAGGGGCGCCTGCAGGATTTTATCTCAGGGTACACACAGAACTACGTTTTTTACTTTACTCCAGTTGCTGAGCGGCTTTGTCCCGGAGCGCGAATTGTTTTTAGAGAAACGTGGTCAACAAAAAAATGAAGCCTCGCTTTCTTTCCAGTTACGTGAATGCTTCACTTTGCATTGAGTGTTTGAACCCAGACCACTACTCTACATGTTTATGGAAGTTCAAGTCCATTCACAAATTATTTTTATATATAAACCTATAGCCTATATTACATTATATATTCTGCCATATAAACAGTATAAAAACCTTAAAATAATTAGAGCACAATTTACTTGCCTCAAACAACACTGTTGGTATTATTATAATTAGTATTGTTATAATTATTGTTGTTGTTACATTTAATTTATTGACACACTTTAATATGTGAATTATATTATCAGAAAACTAAACACATTTAGCGTTGTCAGGCTTTTATTTGTGCGTAATGGATTATGGTTGCTATAAATTTGACTTGCCACAAGATGGCACTGTTTTTCGACACTCGATGCTTCGAATCTTTTCCCGAAACAAACAGAGAAAAGCTTTAAAAAGTATTTAGAGGCTTCATTTCTCCATCCCTAATCCTATTATGCCTTTTTGCAAATGTTTCAATTACATATAGCCGTTTTAGAGAGCGTTTACTCATTTTGTGCCTGGTTTTAAACATTAACTGTCTGTAATGTAATTTTTTGTGTGTGGAAAAAGCGTCAATTAAACAAAACTAAACTAGCCAATCAGATTTGTTTTCATTCATCCCCCACCCATGCACGCCCATGCACACTTTTGACTTTACACACACAAACACACACCTTTATTTTTTCCCGTTCTCTCTTGCTTTCTCAGTATGATAGCGGTACGTTTTTACAGAGAACAACATAACATGGATAAGGAAAACAAAAAAGAAAACCAAGTATGAAAGAGAAGGACCAGACGACACGTAAACTCAAAAGGATAGTTCAACCAAAAATGAAAATGTATTCATTTACTAACCCTCATGTCGTTCCAAACACACACGACTTTAGTTCATCTTTGGAACACAAATATGTTTTAAATAGTCTCTCATCATTTCTGTCCATTCATTAAAAGACATAAAAGAAATCCATATGATTCAGGCTGTTTCAGAGGAGCTTTTTGATGCGCTGCAGCCCTGAACACTTAAGGTCCTGCAACACTCTTAAGTTTAGGGGAAACCTAAGGGCGATCCTAAGGGAAAATTACACTTTAACCGGACATTGGGATAGTAACAGAAACATATTGCTAGAAAAAACATGTTCCATCCCACCTGGTGGGGCATTAAAACAGAAAAAAAAATTCTGTCTTTTTTCCCCACTATCTGCAGGAGAAGTGTGCTCAGTATTGGTCTAGTGATGGTGTGATGGTTTGTGGGGACATGTCCATTGAGCTGAAGAGGGAGGAGGAAAGTGAAAGCTACACTGTCAGGGACCTTCTCGTCACCAATAACAGAGTGAGTTCACTTCAGAGGATCTCTTGTAACAAAAAATGATTTGTGATTTACGTATATTTAAATTTTATCTCTGTATTTTAATGTTTGCCGTTTTCTTTCTCTCCTCAGGAAAATAAGTCTCGTGCTGTGAGGCAGTTTCATTTCCACGGCTGGCCTGAGGTGGGCATCCCCTCCGACGGGAAGGGCATGATCAACATCATCGCTGCGGTTCAGAAACAGCAGCAGCAGTCTGGAAACCACCCAATCACTGTGCACTGCAGGTAAGCCACACTTCTGGCCAATCAGAAGCATTACACTTTATTTTGTATTGTTTGTATTAATATACTTGTATTAACATATATATTCAGATTGTAATACATTTTTGTCTTTGTGACTGTAGAGTTCTTTTTTTTTATCAGTATATGCTCACCAAGGTTGCATTTTATTTGGTGAAAATACAGTAGAAAGCGTAATATTGTGAAATATGAATACATTATATTTTTACAATTTAAATTAATTTCTTTTTTAGTATATTTTTAAATGTAATTTATTCATGTGAAGGCAAAGCTGAATTTTCATTAGTCATTACTCATGTGTCTCACATTGACTTCAAAAATTAAGTTATTATGCCTATTTTGGTGCTTAAAGGGATAGTTCGGCCAAAAATGATATTAAACCCATGATTTACTCTCCCTCAAGCCGTTCGAGATGCATATATCAATCATTTTTCAGACGAACACATTTTCAGTTATTTTAGAAAATGTCTTAGATCTTTCAGTGGTTATAATGTCAAGTTATGGGGTCCACCTCCTTCAAGTCCCAAAAATGTGCATGCATCCTTCACAAAAGTAATCCATCCGGCTCCAGGGGGATAAACGAAGGCCTTCTGAGGGTAATCCGTGCGGTTTTTTTTGTTGTAAAAATATACATATTTAAAACTTTATAAATGAAAATAACTGGCTTCCGGCAACGGTCGACGCGCGTTCACGGGAGATGGATGCCGGCGTATGACGTAGCGTAGGAAGCGTCGTGACGTAGAACGTCATCGCTGTACTCCGGTTCAAACAGATAGGGCTGGGCCAAAAACTCAATATCCTCTTCTCTAATATCAAAATCCTCCGACATTTTCTTTTAAATACACGTTTTTTAAATCGCGGAAATCCTGAGTGGAGTTTTGTTTTGCTCTGCTCTCTGGCTGCGCTGTCGCGTTCGTTCTACGTCACGACGCTTCCTACGCTACGTCCTACGTCATACGCCGGCATCCATCTCCCGTGAACGCGCGTCGACCGTTGCCGGAAGCCAGTTATTTTCATTTATAAAGTTTTGAATATGTATATTTTTACGACAAAACCGCACAGATTACCCTCAGAAGGCCTTCGTTTATCCCCCTGGAGCTGGATGGATTACTTTTGTGAAGGATGCATGCACATTTTTGGGACTTGAAGGAGGTGGACCCCATAACTTGACATTATAACCACTGAAAGATCTAAGACATTTTCTAAAATAACTGAAAATGTGTTCATCTGAAAAATGATTGACATATGCATCTCGAACGGCTTGAGGGTGAGTAAATCATGGGTTTAATCTCATTTTTGGCCGAACTATCCCTTTAAGAAATGATCAATGGATCAATCATAATTCATTTTTGTCAGGATTCTTTGATGAATAGAAAGTTCAAAAGAACAGTGTTTATTTCAAATGGAAATCCTTTGTATCATTATAAATGTCTTTTACTGACACTTTTGAATTTAATGCAGCCTTGCTGAATAAAAGTATTAAAGAAAGTATTTCTTTCTTTCTAATGGTCATCTATATTTAACTTGAAAAAAACATCTGTGTGTGGCCCTCCAAAAGGGAACTCATAAAACACAAACAGGAAATAATGCATGATTTGTGGTTGTTACAGCAGTACACTTACTCGGCTTATTACATAAATAGTTATTCAACCTAACCATAATTTTTCTAGCGTGGATACAGGACCTTTTGGTTAGACATGAATGCCAACTTTAACAGGTCTCGCTGGTTTGGCAGCTCAAGTAAGGTTTAGTGGTTTTGTAGTGCTGGAAGGCATCCATGGGCGCTTGGTATGACTTAACAAAAACCTGTCCAAAGCACTGGGTAATGATGAAACAGAGATGGAGAGACTGCTGTGTCCAGTGGGATTTCAGGGTCAGGCAATTAAGGAAAGGAAAGGAAAGTAAGAAAGGGACTGATTGATGTCCACAGAGCTGTGTGTAATTGATTTTTGTGATTTTGTGTGTTAACAGTGCCGGCGCAGGGCGCACAGGGACATTCTGTGCTCTGAGCACGGTCCTGGAGCGGGTGAAGGCTGAGGGCATTCTGGATGTTTTTCAGACAGTGAAGAGTTTAAGACTACAGAGACCGCACATGGTGCAGACACTGGTGAGAAAACACACCGCTCACGCTGCAGGTGTTGACCTGCTGAATTTAACTGGAACAATAAAGTGCAGTTGAGCAATTTTTTAATGTATTTTGTTTGTCAGAGACATAAAAACTAGTGCTTCACTATTTGGGGAAACACTCAAATTCTGTTGTTTACTGTCTCTCTTATAATTTTTTATAATTATAATTTTTGTTATAAATATTTTTTATTAAGATCGAGCAGAAGCCTCAGCCAATCGTTTGCCTCACCAATGGACGGCTAGCTGACTATTGGTCTAATATTACAGCACCTAATTAATATTCATGGTCTATGCTGATGGTTTTTTTAGATAGTTCCTACACCCCTTTTTTTGTCTGGTTTTGATTCTAATTCTTTAATCCAAACATCTCAAGTCCCTCTCAACTCATATTTCCCTGCTTTTCCCCACAGGAGCAGTATGAGTTCTGCTACAAAGTGGTCCAGGAATACATTGATGCCTTCTCTGACTACGCCAACTTTAAGTAAAGCCACGTCCACCTGCAGAAAATCGGACAGACTTTCCCAGTCATGCACTCACGTCCACACTCTCACGTAAACAGCTCAATGAGACGTACTGCCAGCGCAAAGCAAAAGGGAATCAAAAAATCCTTTGGCCGGCAAGCACGAGAACACGTTGGCTGCCGAAGTTGGAAAGAAAACAAAAACAAAGAAAACACCATTAGAGATGCCTTCTTGAATATTTTGTAATATTGCTCTTGTTAATAAGGCCCTTACCCATTTCTCTCAGTGTAAATATGCTCTTGTATTTTTTATTTTTTTTGGTTTTGTTTTGTTTGTCTGTTTTTGGTTTTAGAAGCCGTTCTTGTTGCGGTTTTTAGAGTGACCTTAATATAGTTTACTGGTATATAAATGCATACATGAATATTTTAAGATGGCGCTATAGAGACAGACGCGAAAGAGCGGTAGCAAGATGAGGGTGCTTTTTTTTTCACTGGGTGTTTTTACAAGAAAATTCCTTCTTTCTCTGCAGTTGAGTGACTGAAAGCGATTTGAATGGCAGCTCAATCCCACTTTGCTGTTGCTTGTAGCTACGTAACGCACAATGCGGCAAAATCGACCAATCGCGGAGCCAGTGTAAACGCATGCGTTCGCAGAAAATACTTCACTGTGCTTTTTGATTGGGTTCACTGGAGTGACGGATAACATTTTGAGTGTTTAACAGGAACCTTTTTTGGGGGCGTGTCTAAGGCATCCCTTAGAATTGTAAGATGTTTAGACTGTCAAGTGTGTCTTTGTGGTGTCAATTTTGTTAACTTTGCTTGCCAGACCCGACTTGTGTTCTGCCTTGTACAGGAAGATAAAGGAAACTTAAAAAGACAGATAAAACTAAACCCTTAGTTTTTAGATCAGAGGAAATACAGCTTAACGGACTCCCCCTTCTGTGTTTGCGATTGTAACCCAGGAAGTGATGCGTTTACTTGCCTGGATGTCTGGAACAACTGTACTTGACAATAAGGGTTCGTAATGTACAGGCAGTTACTTTTCCTTCTTTCAAAGTTAAATGATCCCGCCGGGCCGTCTACTTGCAAGGTACTGGTGCAAATTTAATCCAGAAAGTTCTAGAAAAAATGACACATGATCACCTGATCATCTGTTCCTGCCCGTGTAAAGGACTTCGGTCATTGTGCAGAAGTCAATGAGCCCTTTCCTGCTCCACTGAGCCAGTTAGATCGATACACGTTCCTTTCAGTCCGTAGAGTAATTTTAACTTCTTGCAAAAAGAACAGGTAGATGGTATAAATAAGGTCAGTGTAGGATGATTGTCTTTTACATTTAGGTCATTTGAACTAGTGATGTGATTAAAGCTGAACGTGTAAAGCTGATTGTCAGTGGAAAGAAAGTTATTTTCCAGCGAATGTTTTATGTAGGTTAAGTCCTCGTTCCACACGTCCTTGTGTCAGGAAACATAAGTTATATTAAATGTATGTTTTAGCTCCTAAATGTATGTAAACCCAATGGGTGTCGCTCTAAATCACACGCCCGTCAGTCATTCCATATTAACAGGGATCTCGATGGAAACTGTTTTTATGTTATTTCAGATCCACAATGTTACGGATTAAAGAATTATGGATCTCTAGTACAGCTTCTTACGGGCTTGATATTCCATGAAATGCTGATGGATTTGCTTGAATATTGTGTGAGTCGACTGTTGCGTTTTTGCTTAAAGTCACACTAACCTTTTCCACATGAGACACTGTGCCAATAGCAGCCTCTCAGGGGCAGGATCCTTCTTCAGAGGTGGGAAAGTGCCTCATCACGTTCCTGTAGCTTCAAGCATATTCCCGCCAGCTCTTTTGTAGCCCGTGTTCTCCCAGTCTCACAGACGGACATTGTGGCCCATATGGCGTATGATAATCTGTAATGGAAACCAAACTGTTACTGGTTGGTTGCTTTTCTGTGTTTTTGGTGTGTCAGATTTTCATGCATTTATTTTATTTTTTTTCACCTGCTCCAGACTTCAGGTTGAAATCCCTCAAAACTTAAGCTCTTAATGTATGGAGAGCAATCTAGATCTTCTGGTCGAGAAGGGAAGCCACGTGTCTGGAGGCTCATTTCATTCTCCTGTTGAATGTGACATTGAAACGGCCTGCTCAGATAAGAGAATGAAAGAATGAGGAGAACGACTGAAAAATAAAGGAATTCTGCTCTCCAAAAACCCCATTTTGAGGATTTTATCTGAAACTTTTCTGTCTTCGATTGGATCAATTCTAAATTTTAAACCACAGCCTGTTTACGTTCCATGAATCCTAAAACGTTCCCCTTTCTTATTTTTCTTTACTCTTTATGCACCCCTCTGTACATAATGTAAGGTTATTTATAATTCATTCCTATCTGTTGCCTTTATTTTATTTTTATGTTTCTCACTTTTTTTTTAAGATACTTGTATATTAAACTGTACTGGGACCATTTTGAAATGTATTAGATGTTTTTTTTCCCCCCGCTTTTAATTCGGTATTATTATTGTCTTACAAGCTTATTTTTTAATTTGCATCTTTTTTTCTAGTGTTTTGTTAAATTTGAATATATATGTATATATAATTATATATATGATGCAAATTATATATAATTATATAATGCCAAACGGCCTTTCTAAACAAGATACTGTTCAAACCTAATAAAAGTGCTTGAGATTTTATCTGCTGTGTGTATCTCCAAAACTTTAGAAATGTATAGTTGGCATTTCTGAATATCTACCATTCAAAAGTTTAAGGTCAGCGAGATTTAACATACACACATATATACATATATATATATATATATATATATATATATATATATATATATATATATATAATATTGTTATTCAGGAAGGACACGTTAAATTGATCTACAGTGACAGTAAAAGCTTTTACATATTCACAAAATGTGTTTATAATGTATCAAAAAAAATTTGCATTCTTGGATGAATTGAAAGTTATCACGGTTTACACTAATATATTAAGCAACACAACTGTTTTCAAAATCACTATTAAGAAGAATGTTTTTCAATCTTTGAATTAGTATATATGTATCTCTTATAAACTGCATTTGTAATATCTTGAATCTCTGAGCAAGGAAAGACATATTTGATCCCTGAGGGGTAAATTCAGGGAGTGAGTCACGTCACCTTGTGTCACCTTGTCTTCCATCCTTCCTGACCCTTAAGACCTGGTGTCAAACCTGGGATGTGGATGGATTATCCGAGCAGACCCCTGTGCGTGTTTAAACATTGTTTGACAGGAACTCAATCAGAACTTGAAACTCTGTGATGAGTCAGTCGTACGGCGTCAGTCACATTCTCTGCTCTGATCACCTCGAGAGAGACCTCCTCTGTAATTAACACTGCGGTCTGGCTGGAGTGTTTGCACAGTGTTTTTCCCTCTGGGCCAGTGTAGGGTCAGGGGGTCACAAACGACGGATGTGAGGTCACGGTGGCCACTTTTTACAGCTTAGAGGAAATTAGCTAGACATTGACTCGTTGAATGAAACATGCTCATCCAGAATGTTTGACGTCGGGGTCACCACTTTGTAAGCGCGTCTAAATCGGTCCAATGCCGGTTTCTGATAGAACGAGTGAAGAACTCTGCGTGTTACTGTCTTTCCTTTCACGCAACACAACACGATTAAATTAAATACATTTTCTCATATGTATTACCTTGTTATTTCATCTGACTTCATAAATGAAAAAGGTTTTAATGATATCTGTGCATCATTAAATGTAAGCGAATGTTTACATGTTTAAACACTTTAAAGGGGTCATATAATGCCATTTTTGTACAAGCTAATATGATTCTTTAGGGTCTAAATTAAAAGTTTGTAATATACTTTAAAAATTCTCATTAGTATTGTAAGAAAACACTAATTTTACCTGGTCAAAAACAGCTCTGTTTTCAGCACGCTGTTTAAGTGCATGTATCTTTAAATGATAATGAGCTTTGCTCACCCCGCCCCTCTGTTCTGTGCATACACTGTTTGTAACACAATAACACAATAACCATAACGCGTTGTTCATTATAAACGTGGGATTATGAATTATATTGAGAACGTCGCACATAGAAAACATGCCGTAATGTACCCTGAGTGTTAAAATAGACTACTCAAAAATTACACTCAGCAGGAATACGAATAGTTGGTACCGATCCTTTTTTCAGGAGCAGCTTCTTAGCAAAAACAGCTTTTTACTGACCCTCGTTTGTAAAGCAGTCTGGTGTGTGAAGTGATTCGCGCAAACATGAAAGCATTGACGTTGATCGTGGGGAATATTCCATTCGAAAACAAACTCAGCCACTGCGTCTTCAGCGGTTCGGATTTAGGAACATCAACATGACTGTTGTGTTCGTTATTACACCCAAGAACAGAACACCACAATCGCTTAGACGCCATTCTGCTCAGTGCTCCAGCAATCAACAATGATGACGCGCTGGTCCGCGCGGGCTATGATTGACAGCTCGCTCGCGAGCAAGGGCAGGTCTGTGTTGAAACGCTCCTGTCAATCAACAATCGTGGGAGGGGCGTCGATTTTGTGATGTCACAAAATCGAACAGCTTGATTTGAGATGGGGGGAAACATATAAGAAGATTTAAAAAAAAAACACTGGATGGATTTCTATCATTTTATGATGGTTGTGTACAGGCACTGCCAACACACATTTCAGTACAATCAACTTGTAAAAGTGCATGTACCATTATATGACCCCTTTAAGTATATTTTACCCGTTCATATTAGGAAACTATGTCGCTCAGAGGTCCTCACGTCTTCTGTTTAACACGGGTCTCACGATCACAAGCTCGTCAGTTTTCGGTCAGGTAATTGGCTATGTACCTGAGTTGGTCGCATTCACGCTTACACAATCAAAGATACTTTTGTATAGCCCCCATGGTTTTTGTATAGCCTACAGTTGAATTTAAAGTAACGTTTACTTCAGGCAGAGGTATGGCCACTACTACAGATATAAGTCGACCAACACCTGACCAACAGACTTGTGGTAACATACGAATCCGTTTAATCTACTTGAGAAACAATTTCGGAGTCAGTCAGAATAAAATCAAATGTTTACAATTTATTGACCAGGTAATAAAACAATAATTCAAAATCCAATTCATAGAATAAAATCATCGTTCAATCATATATAATAACAACAATTCAGAAATCGAGGAATTGTAGAAATATTTACCTGGCAATGGAAACTAGGCTACACACAGCGCACAGAAAACTACACAGAATTACACACAGTAATTCACTGAATATTTTATGCATGTACAACAAATATACAATGATCAAATTTAGACAGCTGATGGCACAATTAATGTCTTAAAAATGTACCATATCTTAAAAGATGACCTCAGAGAATAGCCTCTTTTGTTAGATACTGTTAAAAAATGTGGTGTCAATAAGATAAATTGTTATAGTTGTTTTGTTATTTGTTTTTGTCAGAAACTAAAACTTTATTTATTAAGGATGATATTCAATTGATCAAAACACAGTAACATGTATAAAATGACATGGAAAAACATGCATCATGATTTCAATTGCTTTCAATATTGATAATAATCAATCTAAATAATGTTAATTGAGCACCAAATCAGCATCCAATGATTTCTGAAGGATCATGTGACACTGAAGACTGGAGTAATGATGCTGAAAATTCAGCTTTGCCATCACAGAAATAAATTACATTTCAAAATAATTTTTAATTAAAATAATAATATTTCATATTATTTCGGTTTTTATTTTTGAACAATTCAATGCAGGTTTGGTCATAAGAGACAAATTCAAAAATCTTACCGACCCCAAACTTTTGAACAGTTAATGTTTTTTTTTTGTTGTTTTTTTTTGGCATGATCTTTGTATATATATATATATATATATATATATATATATATATATATATATATATATATATAGTATATTAGTATAATGTATAATAAATAAATAGTAAGTATATTAAATAAAATGAAGAGTCAAATTTTTTTTTTAAATGAAATCCTAAATGAATATACAATAGCCTAATATACAATTCGATAAATAAAAAATATAAAACAAATATAATAATTTCCCTAGTGCTTAGACATTTTTTCCCTTTTCTTTAATTAGCACATCTGCACACTTGGTCGTGACACTTTTTTTTTAGCTGCTGGATAGCTTCAAATTTACGCAGGTGTGATGTAGTTGCATAATGTTTCTGGGCGTAACTCATGTGTACATTGACGTGTGTATTTTTTTTTATTTTTTTTTTTGTGAGATAGGGGTCAACAGTGTTTGAAGATGATAATTGGGATTGTGCTCATCTTCCACATGCTCTCCTCCCAATGGAACCACAATGAGCAAAGTGTTTGAGGACTAGGGAGGTCAGAGTGTGTGTGAGTGTGTTTTCAGACAGGGAGGGGAGATCTGGTGTGGAACATAAATTGTGAGGAAGAGGAGGAGGAAGACTCCAGAGAATGAGTTGCAGGCGCATCTCAGAAGCTCTGTGATTGAACAGAACCGTTCACTTGAGGGAAAGCAGACCATATCAGGTTCACCAAGACCAGGACTTCACAGTAGAGGAACTACTAGAGAAGACACTTCAAGAGAAGACGTGCCAATAGATAAAAGGTAAGAACAGTGTTTAAATTTGTTTAGTTGTGATTGAAAAATGTATTTGGTTGTTATTGATGTATTGACAGTAATTCGGAGTAATCCATTGTGCTTTGTTGTCTTTTAAACATGACCATCATCATGTTGTCTAGAGATTTTCAGTAATTTTTTCCCCTTAAGTTATTAGGCTGATAAACCTAGACCTGATTGACTGTTAAATGTGTCAGTGCAGTCATTGCTCACTCTTTTTGTGTGATAAACCTGTCCTCTTCCCTCAGTTATGGTGCACATCTGCAGGCTGCTTGTGCTGATGGGGATGTTGCTGTGTCTCAGTGCCCAGTTTGCCAGCTCTCAGCACTGGTCTCATGGCTGGTACCCTGGAGGAAAGCGAGAGATAGACATTTACGATACATCAGAGGTGTGTGAATATTACTAAAGAAAGTACAAGACAGTTAGAAAAGCATGGTCTTGTTGTGATGTGGCACACAATGTAAAATTCTTCATCATTTCTAATGAAAAACCATTAGTTGACTGATTGGTTATCATGTGGTAAGTTGCTTTTTTTCATATACTGTGAGGAGTTAGATTTAAAAGGGGGAAAATATATACATTTTTATTTTTATTATAATTTTTTTTATTTTAAGTAATTTACAGTAAAATGTTTGGGGTTTTTTTAAGTAAAAAGTATTAATTATTAATTTACACTAAAGATCTATATCATTTATTTTTTTAATCAACATTTATTTTTAAAGTGAATTGGTTATGATTCTGTCATGTTTAAAACAGTCTCTTATGCATTATGATTTATTTGATTGAAAAATACTGGGGGGGAAAACAGTAATATTGTGAAACATTATTACAAGTAAAATAATGTTTTTCCCATTTTAACATTTTAATATGCAGTTTATTTCTGTGATTCGCATCTGTCTTCAGTCTTCAGTGTCACATGATTCTCCAGAAATCATTCTAATATGCTGATTTGCTGCTCAAGACACATTTCGTATTATCAATGTTAAAAACGGTTATGATGCCTAATTTTCTTTTTCTAGCCCTAATACTTTGATGAATATAAAGTTCAAAAGAAAATGCTGGTAACATTATAAATGTTGTCACTGTCACTTTTGAGCAATTTAAAGCATCCTTGCTGAATAAAAGTATTAATTTATTTCAAGAAAAAAAAATCTTATTGACCTCAAACTTTTAAATTGAGCTGTATGTTTATTCTTATTACTACATTGTTAATTAATGGGTAACAATAAGGTTTTATTTGTTAACATGAATTGATGTATTAACATGAGTCATGACCTTACCATGATAAATATTTGTTACTGTATTGTTAATCTTTGTTAATGTTAGTTAATAAAAATACAGCTGTTCATTGTTTGTTCGTGCTAGTTCACAGTGCATTAACCATTGTTAACAAATACAACTTTTTAATAATTTTAATAATGTATTAGTAAATGTTGAAATTAACATGAACAAAGATTAATAAATGCTGTACGTGCAGTTCATTATTAGTTCAAGTTACAAGTTAACTAATGAAACCTTATTGTAAAGTGTTACCAATGAATGTTTATTGCATTATTTTAGTGTCACGTTTCTTGATGGGATTGAGAGTTTGTGTGGAAGCTTAGCCTTTGTTTAAGGAAAGACGTATTTTGATGAACTTTAAGCCATCACATTGCCTTCTATTTTACTTTAAAATCAGGTTTCAGGAGAAATTAAACTCTGTGAGGCAGGAAAATGCAGCTACCTGAGACCCCAGGGAAGAAACATTCTGAAGACAATACTGGTGGGTATACAGCTCTAGTTTTGGCTTGATTTTATATATATATATATATAATATATATATATATATATATATATATATATATATATATATATATATATATATATATTGCATAAGCTAGACATTACAGAATATATTGAGTATTTCTCTAAGACATGACTAACTTGTTTCAATGGCTTTAACAGCTGGATGCCCTCATACGGGATTTCCAAAAGAGAAAGTGACACCAAGATGACTCATCAGCCCTTGTCCAAAGAAACAAGCTTTCCAGCAAACACATTAGACCTGCATTTACATCCAAACATATGAATATACATTTTTTTTTTCTGTGATTTTTTATTTTTTGTTCTGTTTGTGAGTAAACCTACTGCCAGCATTATGTAACCATTTGCAGCAGTTCCTACAATAAAGGCTTTATTTTGGTATTTTGTTTTAATTGTTCAGTGTCTTTTTTGTATTAGTTATAGGTACGCTCACAGAATTTGCACAAGACATAGAGAAATTGTTTCTAAACAACTAATGTGTGTGTGTGTGTATGTTGTTTTATATATCAAAAAATAACTGGTATCAACTGCAAAAAAAGTGGCAAACATCTTTATTTATTTAGGGAAATAATGTTTATTAGAGTTTGCAAATTAATATATTATGTTTTATTTTATTATATTTTAAAATATGTTAGTATATTAAATATACATTATATAATATATTATATTATATATAAATACATAAAAAGTTAAAGTGTGTGTGTATATATATATATATATATATATATATATATATATATATATATATACACATACATAAAAAGTTAAAGTATATATATATATTATTGTGTATTATTTTTTACATTTTAAAGTTGTTTACTTGGATGACAAAATATATATCGTTTGATTCGGCAGTATTATTGTTTAGCCACCAGATGGCGTAAATGGACATACTTATCAAAATGTATAAGGCCCACGAATAATCAAGTTAATATTGACATTCTTGTTAAAACTAAAATCAATGTCATGCAAGCCAATATGATAATTATGTAATAAAGCATGTGCTGTCAAATGAAAATGCAAGACCATGGCTCTTTTGGTACATTATGAATATAGGCTACACATCTCACTCAAATACTATCTTGCAATCAGGTTTTACAATAGAAAGGAAATGACCAAGACAATATAACTCGTGATTTCTAAATAAACACATCTGTTGACCCTGGTATGAGGAGATAGAGAATATTTGCAGGCGAGAGAGAGAGAGAGAGAGAGAGAGAGAGAGAGAGAGAGAGAGAGAGAGAGAGAGAGAGAGAGAGAGAGAGAGAGAGGGGGGACATGATGCTGGATGTTTTCAACCTTCTTCGGCTCTAAAGGGGAACTTTTCAGGATCAGTGGATTTCTCTCTCTATTGTTTTCGTAATACAAATTAGCTCATGTGACTGACTGAAAACTGAAATTAACAGGAAGTCACTGTGCACAGGAAGCCCACAACTGTCATGTATGCACAAACTTAGAAAATGGAACAGCATTTCGTGTGTGTGGTTCAGGTATACCCGAATATCACACATTTTGTATCTTTGATCTTGGTCCTTGTGTGTGTGTGTGTGTGTGTGTGTGTGTGTGTGTGTGTGTGTGTGTGTGTGTGTGTGTGTGTGTGTGTGTGTGTGTGTGTGTGTGTGTGTGTGTGTGTGTGTGTGTGTGTGTGTGTGTGTGTGTGTGTGTGTGTGTGTGTGTGTGTGAACCCTGTACAAAGGTAGAGGATAGAATATACAGTTTTGTATAGTATAAAAATCATATATGTGGAGTGTGTGTGTGTGTGTGTGTGTGTGTGTGTGTGTGTGTGTGTGTGTGTGTGTGTGTGTGTGTGTGTGTGTGTGTGTGTGTGTGTGTGTGTGTGTGTGTGTGTGTGTGTGTGTGTGTGTGTGTGTGTGTGTGTGTGTGTCCTCAATAAAACACAACTATTAACAATGAGGATGAAGTTGGTCAAATATAGTCACAGTAATTCCCTTATTATTTATTATGTAAATTGATATTATTTCCACCATTTGGCCCATAACAATAAACCTGTTGCACATCCTCTGGGTTTAACAAATCCAATACATTGTCCCACTGCCACCAGATGTAAAGTAATACATCAACAACATTTTTTTTTTTTTTTTTTTTTTTTAAGTCAAAAGATACTTGTGTATATTCCCCCACATTTTTTGTCACGCATGTAGGCTAGTTAATGAAGTAAGCCATATGTGATTAGGCTACAGTTAGTAGGAGGGACGTGAAAACAATCCCACTCGGCATGAACTGCTCAAACTCTTCGAACATCACTTTTTATTTCTCTTGCATTAACGCCGTCATAAGCAAAAACAGATGTGTGATAGTCATTTGATAGCTTGCATTCTTGCGAAAGAGGTGAGTTAAGGCAAAATACTTTATTGGCTGGATATTTTCCAGCTTACTGAATGCAGTTTATAGATAGCCTAAGGCATAAACTGTCTTTGGGCAAATCGTGTCAAAGATAAATGTTATTTCTTTATAATATCAACGTCATGTCTTCATATGGCAATGGACTTTTCTGAACTCAGTGTATCTCATCGTTCGGGAATTTATTGCTGTACGTCTGGGTGTGTTAAAAATAGATTTGAAATAGGGAAGCAGTGTGTATCTGCCAGTATCAGCAAACCGAGTGGATTTTTCAACATGCATGCACTTAGCCTATACTTTTCTCTGGGCTGCACTGTCTTGGAATTTTGTAAATCCTTTAAGTTTGTCATCTGTCGATGTGGAATTAATATTTTATTATTATTATTATTAATATTTCACCAGAACTACAGCTCCAGAATCTCACTTCCATGTTTGCGGAGGACGTCGATGTAACTGCATAGTAAGTTTCACTAATGTTATAATTTAGTCAAATCCGCTTACACGTTTCTGTAGAACACTAATAACGTTTCATGTAAAGAAATTTACTAGCATTTATGAATAACCTACTACATTCATTTGCAAAAACAAAAAACATATGCCAAAATGATATACAAATTGACTTGACTTTCTGCATTTATAAACGTGAGAATTCAAATGGCTACTATATTAGGCTATATACAGAGTTTACCTCAAATGGGCTGTTGTGTCGCCGTGGGAGAAGTTGAACAGCAAATATAATTATACTTCAACGAGGTAATTAAAGCCACAAGAAACTACTAAAGTTAAAGTTGAACTGGGTCACTTCATCTACTGTGAACGCGTGATGTGCACGCGCGAGAGAATAAATGTGTTCTCATATAGTTCTGCACGAACATTAATTCGCTTAAAATAAATTCTGTCAGTATACCCTTAGTCCCTTACGAAAAAGAAGTATACTTCAAGTTCATTTTATGTATAGATAAAGTATATTTACATAAGTATATTTTTAAGTATAGGCTACTTCATGTAGTAAGTATACTAATATCAATGTGTAGCCTACTTGTAACAAACTTGTAAGTGTAGTATTTCAATACTTAGTATATAAAAGTAAACGTTTAAGTGTAGCCTACTAAGTGTAAGAGTAGTAAACTACTTAGTTTACTATTTTAATACAAGTAGTAGGCCTACATTTTTTAGGTTATGAAAGTACACACTGAAGTGTAGGCCTACTCTCAGTAAACTACTAGTTTAGTATACTGTCTGCAAGTATACTTTTAAGTTTTCTTTAAGTGAACATAACATTATTATTTTTGCACTTGCAGTATACTATGTTCAAATGTAGATATTATTTTTTATACTTGAAAAATACCTTTAACTGTACTTTAATTTTTAAAACATTTTATTAGCTTCATGCATCCTTTTTTATCAACACTTAAATGATGGTAAGTTTCATAAAGAAAGGCAACATTTTAAACAAAAAAGTTGAGAAAATCACATTTTTGTCAAAGACTAGCTTAATCTGATTCAGAACGATGATCAAAACACAGATGGAGGAGATCGAGTCCAACACCCCCAAAGCTTCACAGTCGTTTTCTCTTCATGGGTTACGCTTTATTTCATTTGGTAATATTAAGCAGTTTTGAAAAAAAATAAAAACTAATTGCATCACAATAAGTGTATTGTGATTGTCACTAACATTTTAGCTAAATATAATGCGTTTTTAAAATGATAATAACAACTTTATTTAATGATATAAGTACAAATATAATAAATATGTAATATAGTACACATATTTAGCAAAATACTCTCTATAGATCTTTTTTTCTAGCCAACTAACGTGCTATAGCGTATAGCCTATATTATGGTCATTAAATGGCTGTGTCATTCTGTGTGTGAGAAAAAGGATGTGTGGCATGAGAGCGTGTGAAAAGTGACGCTCTCACGCTACACATCCTTTTTGTAAGGCTCGTGCTCGATTGGCCAAAAGTTATTGGTTGTTATCGATCGGCCGCGCTCTCGTTATTTCATCTGACTCCATAAATGAAAAGGTTTTAATGATATCTGTGCATCATTAAATGTGAGTGAATGTTTGACTATTCCTTTTAACTCTTTAATGAAAATGTATTATGTCAGGTAAATGTATCATGCCAATTTCATAATCAATTCAAAGATAATCGATACAAACATCAAATGCTCTGGAATAAAGAGAAGAGATGCGAACCCAACATTATACATGAAGCTGAGAGTCTTACTCTCAGCCTCACGGGCTAATCTGAAATACAGAAAGGCCCCGACCCAACATTAAGATACATGATGCTAAGAGTTTACTCTTAAGTAATAGTCACTCTTAGCATCATGGGGCAACTTGAGTTACAAAAAGGCCCCGATCTTCTCGTTGCATTCCATTATATAGACAGAACCTCTTTCACATGGAAACATCTTCTAACAATGGAAATTTGCATTCAGAGGTTACACCTTTTGGCGATGTGAGACCATTTGCCAGGAGACCACCTTCCTTTGTGTGCCAGTTATCCCTAAACTCTTAAAAACCTTATTACCTTTTGTTTGACTTATTTGGAAATGAGACATTTGTACCAGTCGCACTGAGACATTTCAAATGATACCAAAATGTACAATACTCGATGATAATAATTCACATTAAACTATATATTTTCTTGGGTGAATTCAGGTGATCTGAGCATGAGAGAGAGGGGGTGAGGGATGAGGGATGAGGGAATGAAATGTAGATTAGGATGACTCAGAGGTGAGATTTTCGTCTCGATAGTGCACAAGGGGGAGTTCAAATGTTAATTTCCAGAGAGGTCCTTTGTCCTCTCAGGGTCTGGTCGCTGTTCAACCAGACTGTCCGCCATTTTCTAATTTCTCAATTCTTACAGTTTTCCCTCCTTGACTCCGTGGGTCAAATTCAAATGAGTCCCCATGGAGTCACTGATAAACGTTTGTTGTAATCCTTGAGATGTTACCCGAAAATTGTCTTTTCAATGTTAGCATCTGTAGAAGCTTGCAGAGGGCTGGTTTCACCAGGTGTATGTTGCTTGAGTCCAGCAGGTGGATGAATGCATTCAGGTTTTCTTCCTGTGATCCTGTGATGTGAGTAGAGTTCATAGTCAATCTGGACCTTTGTGACCTGTTCAGTTGATGTGCCATTCCTTCATGGAGAAACTTCTGCTTCTCTGGCACCTTCCCCATGATGATAATCTGACCCTTCTGCACCAATCCTGTCACCTCCAGCAGTGGGGTTGTCTGGGCAGACCTCAATGGATGAAGGGGTTCTCCTTTGTTCACACTGCTTTGTGTGAGACACCTGAAAAGCATCTTAAATGTCCACTTCACAATTGAGCACTTATGAACTTAAAGTTGTAAGGAAATGCATAGGAACACATAATGCAACAAAACAAAATCATGTCATGTTCAATATAAAATATCATGTTCATGTCAGCAAGTGCGAATGGTACATCTGGTCTCAAGTGTTTCTCAAGGTCATGTATGGTAGGGTGGTCCCATTTTAAATATCCAATTCTTCACTACCACTGTGATGTTAAATGGTAGTGGAATTTAATTATTCTTGGTCTGAATTATTCAAAGGAAATGCAACAAGAGGTCGGTGTAACCTAAATAATCAAATGGATGGTACGCATCAATAAATCTTGTAATAACAGTAATAATAATATTCAATCACAATTAGGAAGAAATGCATGCATGTATATAATAATCACTTTGTTTGTTCAGCAATCTTCCAATGCAAGCCACCTATGCAGATCTTTTATGATGTTTCTGTTATTAGTGGTATGTTAAGAAATCAGGGGCCCCCCAACCACTCTAATAACAGTCAGAAAGTTTTAACATTTTGAAATTTAATAGCAGGTCTGTCTCTGCTTTATAATTTGCATCATTGATTTGTGACTGTAGCATTCATATGGATATTACAGTGTTTTCCCATGAGTTGGTGTAAGGGAGTGTACACCCCCCACCACTTTTTTAAAATCCCCTACAGCGCGAAACATGAGTCCTACAAACGCGGCGCCGAGGAGCTTGTATGTAATCGGAGGACAAATGGCTCCTTAGTTTCGAAATGGTTTGGGTACAAGGTGATCGCGTTGAAAATAAAGGCGTTTGTCTAGCGTTAGAAGCTCATTTGAAACATTGCCGCGGCTCATTTAAGAAAATGACAGCTCCGAAGAGACGCCGCTTTAGTTTGAGGTAGTGCTAACAATAATAAAGAAAGATGATGATCATCATCTCCTTATCTGTTACCACTGAAATGTAGATGTAATGTATTTCCAAATCTAAGCCCATCTTATGCGGAATGTTGCCTAATAGACTGCAACACGATAAAACCAATGGATAAAACAGGCACCTTCAGAATGCGTAAAAGACGCACCGGCCAAGGCAGGTCTAACTCACTGTGTGCCTTCTAATAACGGACAGAACAACTCTTTTGTATAATTTTGTTCACTTCACACAAAAAGATCTTGGAATGAGATGGCTAACTGTAGTAGCGTTTAGTCCACTGTCTATAATAGCCTAATTTAGAGATGACTTTTTTTTTTTTTTTTACCGACAACTTTGATCGGTTAACGTTGATACGGTCAACCATCGGTCAAACGGTCATCGGTTAACATACCTATAGTCCGGCCCATCCTGGCATCCGTCCTCCGAGGAATTTGCAGAAGTAAACCTGAGACAGAAACAAATGCAGAGAGAACCACTTTTAATTCTGATATTTCCAACAACTTCAAATTCAGACATGTGGAATTATTTTACTTGCTCCATTATCATGTCCATTGCAATTTTAATTCCAGTTGTCACATGAAACCAAGTTTCATTGACCAAGTCTGAATTATTGCTGTTGTTTCAGTGCAGTGTGTGATACCTAAAGCTGCTCTTGCAGTTCAGACTTCACAGTCTGCTGTGTCATATGAGCTTTTTGTGAGATATGGTGTGGATGACAAAAAAAAAAAAAGTGCTAAGAAAAAAAATACAGTTAGTAGCCTATATTTCTTCTGTGCCAATAAAAATAGTTACAAACGCAGTCCAAGCAATGCACAGACTAAAAGCCGGCCTGAAACAACGTAGCCTGGAGTGGGTTACCAAAATGTAAACATCATGTAAATCCATTCAACCTGGATATATGTATATTGTATAACACTCTTCAATCATTCTGGAAAATTTGAAGACTTGAAGCTTAAGTTTATACCAAAGTTTTAATATTTTGTTATTCTATTTTGTATGGCAACAGGTGGCACTGCTCATGCTCACCAAACTCATGGTCATGTTCACTCAGAGGATATTTCCAATGCTGAGCAAGTTTCATCTTAATACCTCAAAGCATTGCAAAGGTGTGACCACACTTCCTATATAGCATATACACAAGATCAAATTTATTGGTTAAAGTTGCATGAATTTGACTAACATGGGCTTTCATTTCTCTCTACAGAATGAGAAGTTTTTGGCTTCACCTCAAACTGAGAACTGCCATATTTATCTTTGTAACACTAGTACTTATTATATGTTTTTTCACTATCATTTTTTCAAGACTCAATAAAGGCGGAGGACAGAAAACTAGAGTTTCTGAGAGGCCACGGCTTATGGTACAATATGGCATTAATTGCACAGCAATATATGAAATGGAACCAGTGGAAGTGGGCAAAACATTAGCCATCCGCAAGCAAAAAACCTATGTATCAGCAACTGACCAGACTATCGCTGATGCCACCTCTAGTTGTGATCAGTTTGCGACGCACGGCTATGATGCGATTCAAGGCACTGAATTTGAGCGTGAATTTCCTCTTGCTTACTCTTTGGTTGTTCACCAGGATGCAGCTCTTGTGGAGCGGATACTCAGGGCCATTTATATGCCGCATAACATATATTGCATACATTATGATCTGAAGTCCTCAGCTGACTTTATTTCAGCAATGAAAGGTCTGGCCCGCTGCATCCCCAACGTCTTCATTGCCTCTAAACTGGAGAGGGTTCAGTATGCAGGCATCTCACGACTCAAAGCAGATCTGAATTGCCTGTCTGACCTGCTAGATTCTGAGGTAAAGTGGAAGTATGTCATCAACCTGTGTGGTCAGGACTTTCCACTGCGGACAAACGCTGAGCTGGTGTCGGATCTAAAGGAGTTGAAAGGCAGGAACATGGTGGAGAGCAAGCGGCCTGAAGGAAAGAAATGGCGCTGGAGTGTTCATCATATCCTGAAAAATAACAATTCTGAGTACTATGAAACACCAGTCACCACTTCTGAGGAGAAATCTCCACCACCTTACAACATTGAAATGTTTGTGGGCAGCGCATACTTTACTCTCTCAAGGGAATTTGTGGTTTTTGTTCACTGGAGTCCCGTAGCCAGGGATTTCTTGGCTTGGTCTGAGGACACATACTCGCCTGACGAACATTTCTGGGCGACTCTGGTTCGTGTGCCTGGAGTACCAGGTGAGGTGCCAAGATCTGATCCTGAAATCTCAGAACTGATAAGTAAAACTCGCCTAGTGAAGTGGTCATATTTAGAAGAGAATCTTTACCCACCGTGCACTGGAGACCATGTGCGAGCAGTGTGTATTTATGGTGCTGCTGAGCTCAGATGGCTCCTAAACTACGGCCACTGGTTTGCTAATAAAGTAGATCCAAAAGTGGATCCTGTTCTTATGGAATGTTTAGAAGAGATACTTTTAAGAAAGCGTCTTAAACTGCAGTGAAATGATCTTATTTTTCTACTGTTGAGACTTTTGCATTGGTGAAAAAAATTTATATATTGTAATTTTTGGAAAATCCAAATGAAGTTACTTTGAAAATGCACTTTTTATTGTGTTGTTTATTAGCCTGCATGAAGTGCGATTCTTTGCCAAAAAAAAGTTTTAGGGTTTGATGCCAGTTCTCTTTTAGGTCAACACTTGTTCTTTTGTTTATGAGACATGTCATTACAGTTTTTCTCAGTCGCTTTGGTGCATTTCTCACATCACTATTTACATTTGCACAACAGTTAGTTCAACCTCCACAACATTTAGTCATTTGTGCACATCATAGTAGCAGTTTCTCATTCCTTCCAACAAATTGCAAATGCTTTTGGACATGCATCAATTGCTTTCATACAACTCTCTGCTGTTTTATAACATTATAATTTGCTTATGTCATGTCAGTCAAAATTAACTATACTTGTGAATGCTGAATAGTCATTCCATAATATAAAACTAATAGTCCTCATTTCATTGCTTGAGTCATTACATACAAAAATGTTGAACTAGTTGTCAAAATCTGTCAAGCAAATTTTACACATTTTTTTTAATCTTTTTTTTTTTCTGAAAATGTCTCCTAAATTGAACAATTTCTCTCAGGTGAATTTCAGCTTTCACTGATGAGAAGGGGTGTGTGAAGCATTAGTTGCAACCAATGTTCAGTTCCAATATGTACTGCAATATTGTTTCCAGTTGTGCACAAGCCTACCCAAAGGGAGTTTATGTTTGTTGTAAATAAGGTTTTTTTTTTTTTTTTTTTTTACAATGCTGTGAACAAATTAGAATTGCAAAGAGCATATGCAGTAAAAATGTGAAACATACATATTCAGTGTCTTGTACTCAGTTACCTCACTAAATACAGTAATGTGTAACTTTACTGTATTTTTCAAATGGCTGTGCAAATAGTATACAGTGCTGCCTTGAGCATTACTGTAAAATCCGATTAGTTCAGCTTACTCAAAAAAAGCATGCAAACCGATTGCACTTAAAAAACTAAGTAACGTGAAATAGGAATAGTATGTAGTACTAACAAGTGCATTTCTAGTAGTGTACACTTACAAGAGAGTTCCAGTAACTTAAAACTAATTTGTATAGTATACTTGATTATTTACTTTAGATGTACTCATTTATGCTAGTTGTGTTAACTCTGATGTTTTCTGCATACAACTTGGAATTACTGAGTTTACTTTACTTCAAAAGCAATCCAGTTTACTTGTTAAAACCATGCAAACCGATTGCACTTAAAATAGCAAGTAAGCTTTACTCCAATAACTTAAGTGCTATCAATCATCTATTATATATCATTGAGAATACTTTCACAATTTTACAAAGATAACATTTACAACTGGACAAATAAATGTAAGGCAATGATACAGTTCAAAGGTACATTTATTGTATTTGTTTTCTAAACAACTGACACAGGGGTGGTCCACACAAGTTTGCATTGGGGTATACAATTTATGTAAATAGTCACTTTAGGTTTTTACATTTTTTGGGGGAAAAAAACCAAAAAACATTAACACTTTATAATAAGGTTTATTAGTTAACATTAGGTAGTGTATTAACTAACATGAACTAACCATGATAAATGCATTTGTTACAGTATTTATTAATCTTTGTTAATATAAATACAGCTATTCATTGTTCATGTTAGTTTACAGTGCATTAACTAATGTTAACAAATACAACCTTTGATTTTAATAACGTATTAGTAAATGTATATAAAATCTGAATAAAAAAAAATATATTAAAGACGATACCCTGACTCTAACAGATTCTCAACAAACAGCTTTAACAATTCAATACATAACAATGACTCACTTTAATCAATAACACTTCGGAGACCAAACTTGGTATATAGAAGTGCAAAAAAAGTGGCTACATTCATTAACGATGGAATAGTATTTCATCATTTAAGCCTAAACGATGAAAAAGCAATGTCTCTGACACACATGTACATTAGAAATGAATACGCTGACAGATTCTTAAAGGGTTAGTTCACCCAAAAATGTTAATTCTGTCAGTAATTACTCACCCTCATGTTGTTCCAACCCCGTAAGACTTTTGTTCATCTTAGGAACACAAATGAAGATATTTTTGATGAAATCTGAGAGGTTTCTGTCCCTCCATACACTGCAATGTCATTGCAACTTCCAAGGCCCAGAAAGGTAGTAAAGACATAGTTAAAATAGTCCATGTGACTACAGTACTTCAACCTTAATGTTATGAAGCAACAAGAATACTTTTTGTGTGCAAAAAAAGCCCCAAATAACGACATTATTCAACAATCTCTTCTCTTCCACGCCATTCTCCTACGCTGTTAACGTAGTGTAAACGCCCAGTGCTTCTGGGTTCTACGTCAGATTGAGGCTTATTATTGGCTGACGCTGGTCATGTGTGATGCTGGCCAATAATAAGCCTACGTTCTGACAAAGAACCCAGAAGCACTGAGATGTTTACACTACGTCAACAGCGTAGGAGAATGACGTGGAAGAGAAGAGATTGTTGAATAATGTTGTTATTTGGGGTTTTTTTTGCGCACAAAAAGTATTCTTGTTGCTTCATAATATTAAGGTTGAAGTACTGTATACATGGACTATTGTAACGATGTTTTTTTCTGGGCCTTGAAAGTTGCAATGACGTTGCGGTCATTGGGAGGTAGAAAACTCTCAGATTTCATCAAAAATATCTTTATTTGTGTTTTGAAGATGAACGAAGGTCTTACGGGTTTTGAACGACATGAAGGTGAGTAATTACTGACAGAATTTTCATTTTTGGGTGAACTAACCCTTTAACTTGCTCATGAACTAATGGGCTGACAATTTTAAAGAAGTGGCTTAGTTTCCCTTTTATTTTTCTATCAACTAATCTAATTCCACTGTCATAAACAAATGTAATCTAATGCCAAACATCATCAATCTTGCACATTTGATTAATCAACAGGAGATTGTTCAGAGATTGCAGTTTTGGTGAGAGTTTGTTCTGTCTCAAAGCAAGCATCAATTTCTGAATGAAGTTAAAAGTATTTTTCATGTCTTTTGGGTAATCCAAATTTAAAGCATAAGACAGACCAAAATAGATGCAAATTGCCTGAGGCAGGTTCTGCAGATTATCCATTACAATACCTCTCTCAACAATGATGGCAGTAGACACTGGGCAAAGGTAGAGTTTATTTAGAGAGGGAAGTTGTTCTTCATCAATGACAGTCAGCACCCCAACAGATAGTTGTGCCCAGGCTTCATCAACATCACATACCTGAATGAAACCAAACAATAAAAATATTACAACAGAGAAAAGTGAAAAGGCATGATTTATCAATTATAAATTAAAATTGTATAATTTAAAAATGATTTATGGTGAATGGCTGTATATTTTAATGATGGATAGATGCACTTTTATCATGGATTGATGCATTTTGATGGACTTGAAAAAATATACGGCCATTCACTGCCATTATAAAGCTTGGATGAGACAGGACATTTTCTAATATAACTCTGATTGTATTTGTCTGAAAGAAGAATGCTATATACACCTAGGATTACTTGAGGGTGGGTAAATCATGGGATAATTTTAACTTTTGGGTGAACTATCCCTTTAAGTATGCAAGGTATTGAATTAAAACTACAGTAAAAATAATTTTGTTAGAAAATTATAAGAAAGCCATTGAAGTCCATTATATGGAGAAAAATACTGGAATGTTTTCCTCAAAAACCTTAATTTCTTTTCGACTGAAGAAAGAAAGACATGGACATCTTGGATGACATGGGGGTGAGTAAATTATCAGGAAATGTTTTTTTGAAAGTTAACTAATCCTTTAAGATTACAGTCCACAGTTAAAGAGTTTATCAACAAAACCCCACAACACTTTAGACAACATCTAGATTGATTGTAAGCAAAACCATGATCAACTCAGAATAATAATTAAAAAAATTAAGGCTGCAGTAAACTCACCCCTGTATTAATTTGCTGCATAAGCTCATCTAATTTCTCTCCAATGCTTCTTGAAGACTTGAAGATTGTGACAAAGAGTGGTGTGTAGCGATCCACAGCACCATAAAAGTTACTCTGCAGTCTGCAGATCTGTGGGGACTATCCTGTTAAACTCTGCAAACACCTAAAACACAGGCAAAAAAAAAAAGAAAGAAAAAAGGCATGGGACAGTGTGGAAATCTTTCAATGAACAATTATTTTTGATTTTTCTGATCTTTATAAAAAATATCTTTCAATGCATGGTCAGGCCAACAGGCCAATTCTAAAGCCAAACCTAAACAGAATGTGGTTTCTCATGGTGGAAAAGGGTATGAATAAGTACTTACTTGTCTCTCTGTAAAAAGAGCTGACCACTGCTCCATCTGCATCCACAATTTCACGTCTTTGCATTGAGAAGGTCTGGTCCATCTTTGATGCAGTGATAAAGCAGTTGAGTTCGAGTAAAAAAATAAAATAAAAAATAAAAATCACTCTACAGTGCTTGCATTACAATCTGAATTTACTCAATTTAAAAAATAATAGTTTAATGCTGTTGTGAAATCAAAAATACTGTCAAAAAGCATCACATACTTAATCTCTGCATAAGCTGCAGGTTACCTTTAACTGTAGACGTGCACCATTTCACCAGATTTGGAACCTTAATAATGTATAAACCAATGCCAACAGAGGAGAATGCATCAGTGAAAATGGTAAAGTAGAAAACCATAATTCTTACATTTGGAAAAAATAAATCGCTTTTCAGGCACTCCAGGAACTGTTATGGTACCTGATAGTTTTATGCGCAAAAAAAACAAACAAAAAAAACATATTCTTCAAGCTCTAATTATCTAAATTATTTGGTAACGTTAGACATTAAGGAAATCAGTAAAAATTAGCGACAGACAGTAAAAAAAAAAAAACATTCACACAAAAGTCGCATGCTTGATTACTCACCTTATTATTATTCCAAAAACGTAGCGAAGCTCCAGATAAAAATGTAGGTAGTCTGTCAAAGTCTTTCCACATCTGCAAAATGGGCGCCGAAAATAAAATACGCACAGAATCTATTGCGCATGCTCTCACAAGTGCCGCTTCTTCTTCTTTGTTTTTTCTGCACATTAGGCATGCTTTATTTCACTGCTGCCTCTCACTGGTTTAGTAACGTCATTGCATCCTTTGTTGCTACTTGCTTATTTCAAGTAAGCGTCACTCAAACGATTGAGTAACTTGTTATTTTCACCCTGCAATTGACTGTAACTCAACAAAACCTAGTAAGAAGTATGTATTTTATGTTACTGAGTAAAGTTTACTAAGTATATGTGAGTCAGGAAAGCTATTGGATTTTACAGATCTGACTTTTTTGCATTGGAAAACATTTACAGAGTAAACTGTCATAATGAAAACATGACAAAGCCATTTGACTATCTTGTTCATAAACAATGGTGTCAGGACTCTTCATCTTGATGACACTGACACTTTCATTGATATGAATACTTGCTTTTGAGGAATGAGCTATCCATTTTGAGCAAGTGACACGCTTTTGCAGGTTTTCAACTAGGTTTTGCAGGTTGTACTAATTGTTTTGAGAACTGCATTAACTGTTGTGCAAATGTAAATAGTGATGTGAGAAATGCACCAAAGCGACTGAGAAAAACTGTAACATAATGAGACAAAATGTGAATTTTATTGGAGCAAAGTGAAGGAGCCCAAATACATTTACCCAGTTCATAAAAATAAAATATTGAAAAGTAAAGGAGCACACACTTGTTAATTGTTGACAAAAATATTCTCTCTGAGCAAAAGTTGTAAACACAATTACAGAATCAAACTCACTGGATCGTCCATGTCTTTAGGTCAAGATAGATAGATAGATAGATAGATAGATAGATAGATAGATAGATAGATAGATAGATAAGCAAAGCTTTATGTTGACAGAGCAACGTATGCAATAATTACCAGGAATGAATTTGCATGTGCTACCTGGGTTGCTTTTGCACCTGATTCACAGAAGGAATCATGCAATGATTAAAACAACCCCAAAATAAATTAGAGCTTGACTAATTTTGCATGTTGCAATGCAATTTCTCATCTTGCGGTTTTGAAGGCTTGTGATCCGGCATATTCTACTGGGACCCCAGCGATCCAGACACCTCAAATAAATAGCTCTTTAACATTCAGAAAATGTGCTTGACTATCATTTGATGAATAACTGCTGCCAAAAAGTTTATTTAAATTTGTATCTTGCATTTGGTCAAGCTAGATTCTAGATGGTTAGTGAAAAAAGGTTTTTGTGCTGAAATAGCATGTGCAAAAGTGCATATCTTGTGAATTCACCCCTGAGCATTAGACTGCTTTTGCTGATATCAACAGGAAGTAAATGCTAAAGAATTTCCTTTGGTAAAATAAAAAAGCTTTTTCTTTATTTTCACTTCTCCTTTTCTTTCTTTTTTGCAGATAATTATTTTAATTTTTTTAACTATATAAAATTTTAATTTAGATTTATCGGCCAATATATTGGTTATCGGCTTTCAAATATAAAGAATTATCGGTATCGACCAAAATTTTCACATCGGTGCATCCCTAATTCCTTTAAAGGGTGTTCACCAAAAAATGAAAATTCTCTCATCATATACTCACCCTCAAGTTGTTCCAAACCTGTAAGACTTTTGTTCATCTTCAGAACACAAATGAAGATATTTTTATTGAAAATAGAGAGATTTCTGTCCTTCCGTGCAATTACCACTTTGACGCTTAAAATATGTAATTACAAGATCATCAAGCTAATCGATCGATTTATATGATGAACAGACACGATCGCTTTATATGATGGACAGATTTAATTTAGGCTTTTATTCACATGTATTCCGTGGATATCGCCTGTCTTCCTTCACTTGTTACCACTGTTTTTCTCATGGTTTCTCTGCCAACACACGCAGCTGCAAGTTACCTAACTGTAAAGTCTTCTTCTTCTTCAGTTTTTTGGCGGATTACTGACACCTACTGTTAGCATGATCTAAAGACTCTAACTAGGCCTACTCCCCATCCTCCCATGGCCAACGAGAGCCATCGCTTCAGCCAGCGCATATGGCAGGTCTTAGCTTAAAATGTTGCCAGCGTTACTCATTGTAATTGCATTTATAAATTAGAGAGATCTTTAAAAAAAAATAAAAAGATTTTTTACTAGTAAAAATACAATTATGGCGAGTAACTCTAGAAACATTTTAAGCTAAAATGGCTTGCCATTAGCGCTGCATGTTCAGCTCATGACTCCCCAAGCCAGAAGAGGATGGACAAGAAAAACCACAGCAACAAAAAACTCTGTTTCATGTTGATTAGACCTGTATTCTCCAAAAATGTGAACACTAGGCCTACTCTTTCTTCTTTATTTTCACAATACATATTGACATGTTCTACTGTTTAATTTCCTCCTCACCATTCAAAACGAACTGTTGTCTACTCCGAAATGGTCTATTTAGTAGGCTATTATCATCAGATCAATTTTTTTCTTTAAAATTTGTTCGATGGGGTACAGTTTATGGATTAATTTAAAATAGCCTACATTTATTTTACTTTGTTTTTTGAAGATTTGTTGTTGTTGTTGCATGGAGTAGTTAAGTATTTCGTTCACTTCCATACATTACAATTTACAGCATTTAAAAAAAAATTTTCCTGTTCTGTTTAAATGTAGGGATCACTAGATTTAGAGAGTTTTTAATATATATATATATATATATATATATATATATATATATATATATATATATATATATATATATATATATATATATATATTAAATGGCTTAAATGAAATTGATGATCACATCTTTTCAGAAAATGACTGTCAAACTAGTTTCCTGTTTTGCCACCTAACATATCAAGAGAATAATCAAGAATAAATAGGCATGACCACATTCCATGAGTGTGACACCAGGATTATGATGATCATTGTGAGAAAAGATAGAAAGGAAGAACCTGACTAAAAATGCAAGTTCAATAATTCTCCATCTAGGTTTATTTCAATTCAATTCAGTTTATTTGCCAAACTCATGTCCAAAATTCACGCAAGACAAGACAGATAAACAAAACAAACAAACAAACAATAAAAAAAACAAATACAAGAATTCAAATACATACAGACATTTCACCCAATGCACTCTCAGTCTGGATGTGTACCTGGAGCAACTCACTAAGGGATTTGAGAGTGCCACCATGATACTGTTGGTAGACTCATCCAGACGTTGCATAAACTTAAACATCAAATTCCTTAAAAGTGCTTTCAGTGTGGTTACTCCTACAGATACAAACATCTGACTAGCACTCCCTCCTCTGGGAACCTTAAGTAAAATTCTCATTGCATCATTGTAGGCAACTTGTAACTTCTGCATGCTGGATTTTTTGTAAGAAGACCACAGATGGGCAGTATAGAGTGGTGTACAGTAAGCTTTGAACAGAGCCACTTTAACTTGAGTAGAACAGTAACTAAACTTACGTGCTATGATGTTTGCCTGTGCATATAACTTATAACACTGTCTGTATATGTCATCATCATCATTCATATCATCTGCAATACAATGACCAAGGTATTTCATCTTTTTGCAGACCTCAAGACAATTATTGGCTAGCATGAACACAGGACAATTTAGCCATTTATCCTGTTTCGTTCTGCATATTAAAACAGCACTTTTGCTGGAATTGTATTTTATATCAAATTCCACCCCATAGTCAGAGCATATTTATATCCTATTTATAGGCTATATACCATACTTTTTAATAGTGCCCTGTCAAGCTCTCTACTAAGCACAGAAATGAATATAAGTAGTAGTCAGTTTATTTGCATAGACAGTGGGGACATAGACATTGTCCCACACGTTGTCCTTCAGCCAAAGTCAGTCATCTACAAACATTTTTCAATATCAAAGTCATCAATTGTCAGGTCAGGTCGTGGTGTACAGACTTGGTCAGTCAAACAACATTCTCCTCCTTTGTCCACTATAATCTACCAGACAGAGCTTGATGACCAATCAACTTAAAGCTTGCCCCATGTTCTGTATTGTCTTTTCATCAGATTTTTGGCTTCTTTAAAATTTGTCATTTGCCTTAACCCATCTGTAATGATAAAACTCATTCCAGAGGTTAATGACACAATATACACACTATGGAGACAGAATAGCTCCCCTAAACTAACACATACCAAACATGAATTAACACTCATAAAACATACAATGCTGTCACCATCAAACAAACACACACGCATACCTGACTATGAACCGCTCATATTCTCATATTCATATCTTTTGGTGTTTACTCTAAACATATTTAAATTTTAAATAAGATTTTAAACTTCACATTTTCCTGTAGCTTTTATCTAATTTAACATGGTGTCTTAACCAGTTTCAAAGCACGTCTGTTCAAAAAGTCAGCTGGGTTGTTTTGGTTCATTATCATTATTTTGCTTCAGCTTGCTTTAGCAGGCCGATAACAGAAAGACAGACAGAGTACCATCTCTTCCTCCACTCAAGCAGTCTCTCTCACTATAAACAAATAATCTTTTCAACAGCCTCCTAAGACTGTAACTTAGACAAAATATAATAATAAATTCATTACAATAACCTTTGACCATTCACCTTTGTTATCCAGACTTTTCTCGAATCTACAAAAGCTCCAGAACCTTTGGACATAGCTGTCTTTACATGTCTTACACAGCTATCATTCATATTGGCTACTTAACTCATTACAAAACAAGTACATATTTATTCTCTGGAAGCCGGGCTAAATAAGCAAGCACTGTTGCTGTATTCCTAGCATGGGCTAGACCCGCAGTCACTACTCAGATCAATACAGACATCATAAATACCAGGACATATAGGTTTCTATACATTTTCCTTGGTCATAATGCAATTAACATCATAAAAAAAATTGTTACTGTCTCCACAACAAATAATTACATTCACCTCATGGTCTCAGTTGGCTCTTGAAAGCCCATTCCCATTAGCTCTTTATCTATAATCTCCATCAGGGTTTTGTCCCCTGCAGTTTGCAGACACTTGTCACAATGAAAAACAAGCCATGCAATGAATGCGGTTTCTGGTGAGTGGTATAGAGGAACTCACATTTCTGGGTCAGACTGCCGTAAGTTCTCACAGCTCATCTCCCCTTAATGATAATGATGCTGTTGGCCAAAGAGGATCTTACCCGTCGTTGAGTAATCACTTCGTGCACACTGGTAACCGCTCTTTCCCATAACAGAATCTTTGACCATTTTCTTCAACAGACTCAGTTGTTTTCTGGAGCTTAGGGAAGGCACATTCAAGAGTCACCAGAGCCATCTGGACTGCCTAATAGTGTTAACACAGGGAGACAGGTTAATAACAGCAGTATTTAATCACTTAAATCTTTTAAACATCTTCAAATCAGCAAAATCGCAATACTGAGATTATACTCAGTGAATTTAGTTATCACAACGTCCATTCAGTGTACTGTTATCTGTAGCCGGAGCCATCAGCCCTGTATGCTGGTGGAGACAAAGAAGTTACTGGCCCTGAATTAAACTAGTCAAAAACGTCACTTCTATCATTTAAGACTTCTTTAAAGTCATTCAGTTTTACTTTTAAAACATTTACAAATTTCCCTTTAAATGTATGAAATCTTAACTGCCTGTAGCATGATTTCTTTTAACATCTCCATGTCTAAGGTTTTCAACTAAAACACTGTGCCTTACTATAAATAGCTTATTAACACTTATGACACAGGCTCAGATAACAGCTTTTAGCTGACTTTGAATGAGAGAGAGACTCGGAGGCATTCAGGACTGGTACACTGCACTCTCATAAACTTTCATTTTACTTTCTTTTGACTCTTGTCCAACTTAATACATTTGCCAGAATTGACATGTATTTTCAAACAACCATATTTTATATTTGTCTTTTGCCCACATCAGGGAATTTAGACATTACAAATTTCCACTCAGATGGTGTCTCTGTCGCACTGGCCGTTTCAGCCACAGCACACACCAGATTCAGATAAGCAAACTGTTTCAGCCGATCACAAGCTTATCTTTTGAAAGCATCAGCTCCTAGTTCTTTAATGGGCAACACTATTCCTCCACGTTCAAAACACTAACAAGCTGTTTGTTTAATCAGATGCCTTTCTACACATTTTACATTTAGCAACTGTTAATCCAGTAATACTGCTTCTGCTTATTTGATCAATTCACTTATAAAAAAATATTATTATAGATCTTCCCTTCAAAAGGATTCCCTTAAGACTTCAATATTTTGACCTTGTTTTCATCTCTTATTCTTAGACGAACACTTTGATATTGCCATTTAAACACTGATCTACTTTCAAACTCACATTAATACCAGAAATTTCTGTTACTTTCACATTTTTTCACCTTCTGAGTGGCCATTTACAATTACAGGCTAGATGGCCCTGCTGACCATAATTAAAACACTCTCTTTGCCTATAGTTTGATCACTATGAGCTTGCGAACGGCTCCAACTTACTGCACACCCTTGAAGCAGTGTGTCCCAATCAGGAATGTAAACAGAGCCACTGATAAGCAGTTCTCTGTATTCTTTTCCAGTCCACCAGTGGCGGATTCAATCACAATAGCCGAATCATACTCTTCATCATTATCATTGGCAGAACATTAATTTTCATAAGCTGCACAGAAAATCATTCAACATATTCTAAGGGGTTTTCACAATGTTTCTGTTTAACTTGAGTCACATTTGTCCAAGGAAATGATCCCCGACCCATAATTACATTTACTTGCTTTTTGTAATCATCGGAAGCAATACAAGGCTAAAAATTAAAACATTTCAGTTTCTTTCTTTGTTTAGCCAGTCAAGTTGTTGTTTAAATTTCCAAACAGAATCAAAACTCTTACTAAACATTTTCTTTTTAATTTCATATTTCTTTGAAGTCAGAGCTTCAGAGCACAGCTGCTTACAGCGTTTGCTCTCTTCTGTCTCACTGTTTGTTTCAGGACTCTTCATAAAGTATAAAATTTGTACTATATGTCATCATTTTCATTAAAACTGATTTGTTTGTTCTGGTCTGCAGATTCAACTTAATGTTATCATTATTTTCTCAGTCCCACTTATCTCTGCTGTTTCACAAAACCCCAAAATATTATATTACTTTCCCTACATGCTAGTTCCTTCTGCATCCTTTTCCTTTCTTTTCGCTCTGGCTCATCTAACCAGTAAACGATTGTTTGCTTACAATCCACACACACGTCTCTCACCGCTGTCAGCCTAGTGACACTTAACATTCCCTCCCTGGGAAAACCATGGTACTTGATCAACTTCTTGCATGCATTTTGCCCTTAATTCTTTCATTTGACAGAAAACTGGTGTATAAAAATTATCGCTCTTACTGCGAGATGACCCCATATTGGCTGATTTCTATTTCCCTTGGATTTTCCTCCAACACGCGTCTACCAATCTGTCAGACGTCTCAGACAGATCCAATTTTTTAACCCAAAATCGGCCAGGTCTGCACTTTCCAGTGCCCTGTAATTACGGCTTACTCAAAATCTTTTCGTGAGCACTTTCCAGCGCTCGATTGATTCCGGTTCACCAAATTAATCAGGTGTGGCACTTCCGTCCACTTTTACGAGCTAGTTACCGGCTCCCCCTCTGTAACTTTCTATACCTGCACCAAGGAAACAGTCTTAACCACCATGGTTCACCCACAGTCATACCAAAATTACACCACCACACAAAACAAATTTGACTGTCTCTTACCAGAGATGCTTCTGTTGCAACTGGGTTCTTTCTGATTCCAGTGGAGTCCCTCCTGGCCCTGATAGCAGTTTGCTCTTCTCTCTCAATTCTGCTAGGCTAAAGCCTGGTGCTTCAGGATGATCAATCGTCAATCCGCTTTACTCAGGACCAGAAGAAACTGCCATGGAATCCCAACTTCTGACACCAATTGTTGTGGCAAAAACAATAATTAAACAATCATCATCACTGCATAAGAGACACCAAGAATCAAATTGTATTTTAAAAGATATTTATTCTCTTCCATGAGGCTTAGTCACAAAATCACAGCAGCTACCCCGTGACGTGAGCCAGACCTGACACCCAGCCCAGGAAATTCCCTTCTTATACTCCTTCTTCAAGGTCTTTCCTGTGTAGTTTTCCACTCACCCAGCATGGCCACATCTAGCTGATTTAGAATAGAATGACCCCTCTAACTGGCTAAATGATCTTCCATACCTAAAGAGTTAAAGGTTCTTAACCATTTGTCTTACTGTGTGTGTCTTGCTTACGCCAGGTGCACAAACATACATTACATCAATTCCAGAAGAGAAATGAATGCTTAAAACCACACAATGTCTAAGAAGGTTAATTAAAAAAAAAGTAAAATATACATTTTTCTACAACAACCTTCTGTTTGCTTGGACCATATGGGATAGCCTTCATTGCCCTTGTGCATCGATGAGCCTTAGGTGCCCCCCAATACCCTGTCGCCGGTTTGTGGTTTGTCCCTCCTCAGACCACTGTTGGTAAATTCTCACCACTGCTGACCAGGAGCAACCCACAAGCCTTGCCGTTTCAGAGATACTCTAACCCTTTCGCCTTCTCATAATAATTTGCCCCTTGTCAAAGTCTCTCAGATCTTTATTCCTGCCCATTTCTCCAGCATCCAACATGTTGATTACGAAAACTGATTGTTTGCTTACCCTCTAATCTACCTAGACCTAAATGGATAGTTCACCCAAACATTTAAATTCTTTCATTAATTACTCACCCTCGTGTCACTCCAAACCCATAAGACTTTTATTCATCTTCGGAACACAACTGAAAAGCTTTTTGATGAAATCTGAGTGCTTTCTGTCCCTCCAGACAGCTACGCAACTACCACTTCGACGCTTCAAAAAGTTCATAAAGAGATCATAAAACTAATCTGTATGAATTGAGAGGTTTAGACCAACATTTTCTGAAGAGACACGATCACTTTATATGATGAACAGATTGAATTTAGGCTTTTATTCACATTTAAACATTTATCAACTCGGTAAATGGCAGCTCAAACATGTTCGCTTGACGTGCAAGAACCATTGAGGTTCATGTTGGATTTCAGATGTTAAATGTATCCAAAGTTCATTGGAGTTGTAGAAATACAACTTGGTGTCTGATTAAAACATGGGACAAGCACCAATCTTTTTCTTCCTTTAATTTCCTTAAGTTCAGGATGCACTTAGGAAGAAGTCTTAAGTAATTCACATGACATACACTTCATAGATTCACATGGAGCAGATTCACAAAAGGACAGTCTTTGGTAGATGGAGAGGATGAACAGGACGAACAGGACGAACAGGATGGTTTTAAGTCACTACAAACAATACAATAAAGGAAACTCCTCCGTTCACTCCTATTACTTATGAATGGGAGAAAGTGCAATGCACAATATGGCGGTATAAGTCCCGCCTTCTAAATAAAAGCCGGTCGCTGATTGATAAAGTCATCGTGTCACTGCAGCTTAACAGTCAATTTTCCAAGTCTCGTGCTAAGGACTGCATATGCAATACGCAATGCGGCTGGTATAGTGAAAAATACACTTTTTGTAACGTAAATTGAGCATAAGAAACAACTTTTATGAGACAGTTCATGTCAGATTTTATTGCTGATTTGAAATATGTTATTCAATTGTGAGTTCGGCAAGCAATTTTGAGATTTCAAGATTCCCCCATTCAAATAGATAGGACTTGGTGGATGCCCGAAATAGCTGTCCGGAGCCAATGAGGTTAATTCTCGTGTGTTGCACAGCACGTTTTAGCATCTGCAAGATCCAATGAGGTTCATTCTCATGTTACGCAACACGTTTGAGCTTCTGCAAGAAGCAATGAGGTTCATTCTCGTGTTACACAACACGTTTGAGCTTTTGCAAGAAGCAATGAGGTTCATTCTCGTGTTACACAACACGTTTGAGCTTTTGCAAGAACCAATGAGGTTCATTCTGGTGTGTTACACAGCACATTTGAGCTTCTGCAAGATCCAATGAGGGTTCATTCTGGTGTGTCACACAGCACATTTGAGCTTCTGCAAGAACCATTGAGATTCATTCTTGCGTTACGCTTCTTTGTTTGTTTGAGCTTCTGTTTTTGTTCGCTAATATGTGAATAAAATTAGTTTATATGTGAATAAAAGCCTAAATCCAATCTGTTCATAAAGCGATCGTGTCTCTTCAGAAAATGTGGACTAAACCGCTCAATTCATATGGATTAGTTTTACGATCTCTTCATAAACTTTTTGAAGAGTCAAAGTTACGCGTCAAAGGTCCGGAATTTTTTTTTATTATTTTTTTTATTATCATTGTAAATAACGTCTTCTCTTTGGCTCCGTCTGTCGATGACGACAAAGGATGCACCAAGGTATAGTCATCATTTAGAGCAGTGATGACTGTGGCTAAACAGTCTGATTTATCCGGCAGTCTTTAGCGCAGTTTAGCACACATAGGTTGATGATATTGGTGTTTGTGCTTTTGTAACCTTCATTTTCGATCGTTCTTCTGCTATGGCTAAACGACCGTTACGTACAGTCTCTTGCCAAGCAACGGTTGGTTGCTATGTTCTCTCAGGTGTCCAAATTGATGCCGGCCGGGCTTGCATGTCACGCTTACAAACATCCCTGTATCGTAACAGAGTCCCTGTTTACAATCCCTACATTTTAAATTCCTTTAATAATCATGTGGTTTATTGATTGATGAAAGAATTTAATTACAATGGTTTTCATATTTCAAATAGTTTTTAACGATTTCAGTTGATCACTGTCACAGTGCATTCATTTTGTGTTATACATATGTCATGCTTTAACTGTTTATTGCTTCAAGCAATGTGTGTATTTGAGTGGTGACTGCCATGTAGTAAGTGCTTACACTCCTGGCTTCATAGAAAATATATGCATTTCTCTTGGATTTCATTTATTGATACATTTACTGAATTTAATATTCAATTAATCAACAAATATGGTTATGAAGGTAACTAACTCAACACATGAATCCCCTAACATAAGCATTCTTAAAATTTCGAATTATTTTATAGTCCAAAGCTCCATTCGATGCTATGGTAAATGATGCCAATACATCCTAAATAAAAGTTTGTATCTGTTTAATTTAGCTGGGTTTTTTTGTGTGTTTTTTATTTTTTTATATCATTCAACTATAACTGTACATGTTTGGATTCAGCAGATTGAGACCTGCATTCTAGATCTTTATCACTTAACATTGAAGGGGAATGATACCACTTCTGTTTGTTCTGTCATAAATATGTCAGTTGCTTTCACCACCACTCAAAACCAAAATAAAAAAGTGGGTGTTGTGAGGTTTTGCGCTCGTACACGGCTGCCTATGACGGCTGCATGCGGAAACCTCACAACACCCACCCCTGTCGGTGATTGGTTGGAACACTATTTATTTTGGTTTTTGAGTGGTGTTGAAAGCAACTGTTTTTGTGTGCAGATCTCAGAGCCAAGGCTGCCTACAGAGACGCGTTTTTTTGACGGCCTGCTTATGGGGCGGGCAGCTAGCGGATCGTTAGGAAAGATTAGATGAATGTGATCATTTATGTTTGGGCCTGAAATCGCTGATACAACCTTTAACTACTAGTTATAGCACCAAATAAGCACGAGTGAACATCCGAGGGTGTGTTGAAAGATACTGAAATGTAATTCATGTAATCGCTGTGTTTCAACAACAAAAAAAGATGTCATTAAAACAGCTCATAACCTTAACATTAAAGTGACCAGACAAATGAGAACTGAAAACACAGCAACTTAAATAGTAAGGCAAACAAGGTTGATGAATGACAAACATCTGTCACTAAGACCAAATCACAAACAATCCGAAAATGGCTGTTGCTGGTGTTGTGCCGAATTTCTCATTTGTCTGGTCACTTTAATGTTAAGTTTATGAGCTGTTTTAATTACATCTTTTTTTGGCGTTGAAACACTCAGTGATTATGAATTACATTTCAGTATCTTTCAACACACCCTCGGATGTTCACCCGTGCTTATTTGGTGCTATAACTAGTCTAGTAGTTAAGAGGAGACTCCTGCCAAATTATTAAGTGAATAAAGTGGACGACTGGTTTTGGATGCAAGGAGGGGCATTTTTACTGTGTGGTAAATATAAGCAGCACAGAAAAACGGTTCATATGCTCATTGTCTCCTAATTATGACCAGAAATGGATAAATATTAAGTCTGCTGTTTAAAAGAAATAAAGAACCAATGTAGGAGAATGGTTATTATGCAGGAAACTCTGTATATTCGTGCAGTGTGCGATTGCCTAATCCTAAACCCACTAACCCGCCTCTTCCCATTCGGAACTCGGTGCCTAGGCTATCGAGGGCGACGATAGGACATTATTTTCAACTTGGCCGAAATGTTTTATTCTCCATCATTCAATGCATTTTGCCTGTACATAAATGACATAACCACTTCGCTTCCTGTCTACACACTGTCCTAAAATAAGAAGGCAAAAATACCAAAAATAAGCATTTTAATATATATAGCCTATATTAAATTTAGGCAGAGGGATGCAGAAAACTGTCGAGGTAACTAGGTGAGATGGCTGAGCCTGTGTGTGTATATATATAAATATATATCTGCACACTGTAAAAAAAAATTACATCCCCAAGTCCAAAATTTCTAGTGACTGATAACATCACATTTTTTCAATTAGTCTGACGGATTATTTCTCATTGAGCCAATGTTAACAGACTATTGCAACAAGAATTGCACTTGGGCCAATTTAAAAATTTAGATGTGACCAGTCACTAGAAATTTTTGACTTGGAGAGGTTAGACATTTTTTACAGTGCAATCTCTCGAGATGCAGATATGTAAGAGAGCAGATAAGAGCAGATAATAGCAAATAAATCAGCTACGAGGTGAAGCACAATTGTCACGGTTAGTAAGGAAGACGAGGAAGAAGGTTAGTGTGCAAATAATAAAAAACTTCAATAAAACAAAACAAAGGCAGTATTCCAGATCATGCAACAGAGTTGCAGCATAACAGTGAGCTCAAAACACAAACAATACCATAAAATAAAGAACTGATTGGCTTAAATACACAGGATAACAAACAATAGTCAAACAGTTGTGATCTAATTAATCATATAATGAATAACCACACTGTAAACCCTAACGCTCAAAATAATTAATTGGTTTGAGTAGGACAAACTTAAATTAAACAAATTAGTTCAGTCAAATTAACTTTTATGAGTATTTAGCACTTTCTTAAGTTTACAGAACTGATGTATTTTAAGTAAACTGAACTGTTTCATTGTTTTGAGTTTTATTAAATTATATTTTAATTTAGATAAACGTAAGTTTAACTGAAACGGCTGGGGTGTCTATTTCCCAGCATGCTTTGCCAATGGCACTCGAAAGGGAGCGTAAATGCTAAAATTAAGCGTAATATACTGGGCAATTATTAATGTTATTAATTATTAATCTTCTGTGCAAGATTAATGTTAAGTGCATGGGTACTAACTTGGCAATAAAATGAGAACAAAGGAAAAAACATATACAATATTTTATATAATTATATAGGCTATATAAAACAATATATTTTAAGTTTATTACAATATATACAGTATATACAGTGTATATACACACACACAAACATTGCGTATTTTGAGAGCGTAGAGAGAGCGACTCGATTACATCATTTGCAGTACTTCATGGGAGTGGGTGGAGCTAAAGAGCTATTTTAGGCGTGTGTTGCTTTTTTCAACTAGCTGAATGGTATAATTTTCTTTACAGCATCATGGGTAATGTATGTGTTTCATCCAGAATTCCACTGCTAAACACAACTATTTAAAAAAAAGAAAAAATCGGATGCCTGCCCATAAGAATCTCTGCTTAAGATTATTACTCAATTATTTATCACTAGTCAAATGTTAAAATTAGCCATTATGACAGTCAGAGTAACTTTATCATTACATAATCCTTATCCAAATCCTTCCAAACAGGTTGAGACAACACCCCTAATTTCAATAATAAAAATGATAAAAGTCATAAAATTCTTCCTTGTTCTGTCATGGGTGTACCAGAAAAGTCATAAACACCAGCATAATGACTGAATGACAACTGAATGATTTGTCTGAGAAATTTGTCTTTGTTGTGCATTCTATGTAAGACAAATAACTATTTTGTTATCACGGTAGTCTGTCTACATACCTGAAGTCTTTATACGTGCACGTAATATTATGCCTGTAGTATCACTTTTGATGTCAAAGGACATAAGTGACTGTGAACAGGTTTAAGTCTTTTAATTCTCCTGCAATATATGTACAATTGAAGGTTGTAAAAATGTAAAAAAGGTTTTTGTTTTAACAATTTGTACCGTAATGGCATAATTCAATTCATTTCACATAGCGCTTTTCACACATAGTTCCAAAGCAGCTTTACAGAAAATGCATGAGTTAATTTAGAGTGATCTGTTATTAGAGACTGTCTAAGTTATGTATTTCAGAAATGTACATATAAAAATCATATAGTAATAGTGAGTAGAAAGGAAATGGGAAAATGGGAAACAAAACAAAGGTGGCATCTGAAAGTTGTGGTTAGTGGTCAGTGTGTGTGTAAATGTAGGTTTTTGACCAACTTTTTCCACATTTGATGTCGTTTCTAGCGAGAGATTAGTATTGTAGTAATTAAATAGTTTTTTAGTTATTACCAATGCACCAATATTGTCATATCCCAGCAAGCAATTTTGCATTTAAAATACGTCTAATAGCCGTCCAAACACAGCTCAGACGTCTAGGCTAAAACAAGGCAAAATTTGGGCAGTCAGTGAAAATTTGATAGACCATAGCCCAAGAATAGACTAGTCATCAATTAGATAACGAAGAAATGAAATGAGTGTAGAAATGAAACCAAACACCTTGTAATCACTATTGACTTTGCTTACATGATGGAATATCATACATCTCGCAAGTACATCATATCTCGCAAGTTATTTTGGCAAAAACAACATGTAACCAAATTCAAGGTTATTTTGGCTAGAAGTGGGTTACTCATAGCCGGACTATAGCCGGACCATATAGCCGGACTATATCGGGTCTAGTTAATCTAAACTGTGAAATGATGGCTATTGCTTGCTGGGATATCATTAACCCATTACGCTGTAATTCAGTCATTGTCTGATAAGACAGAGAGGCAACAAGTCAAGCCTTCGGTCACAGCCCATGTCAGGTGTGGTTTTGTATATAAAAGAAAATGTAGCACCAGCACTGGAGTTAAGGTGAGTGTTGTTCATTATTAAATTGACTGTATGTGTTCAAAGTTTTCAGAAGTATTAAAAAACTACAAGTGTATGGTTTTGTGTGTGTGTGTGTGTGTGTGTGTGTGTGTGTGTGTGTGTACTAACTTGGGTTAAATGCAGTGGACAAATTCTGAGTATAGGTTACCATACTTGGCCTTGCCTTAACTTCACTTCACTTCACTTTACTTTACTTCACTAATAGAGCTTGAAGGTGGAAAAGTTTGGTACTGCGCCACTAATGAGAACTTTTTCTTTCTTTTTTTTTGAATTCAAATTTGGAACACAACTGTATGGCTTTGATTTTATAGTAAAAAAAAATGTCAAAGATTTTACATTTAAACATCTAACTTTAAATGATCTATTTCACATCTACAATTATGTGCCAAGTGTCTTTTTTAAAGATATGTTGGCCTATACTCCAAAGCTTTTACAACAGTTACATTTGGAAATGTCATTTTCAGGTCAATGCTCAAAAAGTGGGATGGGCAGTTAACAGGTTAAACATGTCTGATAATCTCATCTTTTCAGAAAGTAATTGTCAAATGAGTTACCTGTGTTTGTGCCATGCTATGAGAATAATGAATAAAAGGTATAAGGCATGACCACATTCCATGAGTGTAACACCAGGATTATGATGTTAGTTCTGAGAAAAGATAAGCAGGAGGGATCTGATCTAAAAATGTTCAATGAGATCTTCAAGTTAGTTAACTTGTGATTTTTATTGACTTAGTTAACATGTACTGTATCCTTCACATAAAATCGATCTCTTTTGACACTTTTGGCCTTTACAGCAGCTCTATAAAGATAGCAACAGAAGTGGGATCAAAGGGAAAAGAAGGGCTGATGGAATCCTGTAGAACAGGTTGTGAATAGTTGAGGGCCTGTTGCCCTTTTCACTGTGATTGGTGCACTGACTGCCTTTTAAGAAGTTATCTAAATTTAGTTGAGTCTTGACTGTTTGGTTGTTTGCAATTTTAAGTTTGGATACAGTTGTTATATTGCACAGAGTGGAATCATTTCATGGTGTCCTCTTGCCTATAGGATTTGTGTGAATTTCTTAAATAGGAGGAGGGAATCTTGTAGGGTAAGCAACTTTTTCTTTTTGTTAGAAATGAATTATGTAGTATGTTTAAATATGATTAAGCATACAAAATGACACCACAGCAACATGTACCTATTACTAATACAATTAGGTTTCATTAAAATAAAGTTAAAATAAGTTAACTACTTTAGTTAAAGTGATTGTTCACCCAAAATTGAATATGTTGTCTTCATTACTCACCCTCAAGTTGTTCTTAAACTGTATGAGTTTCTTTCCTCTGGTGAACACAAAAGAAGATATTTTAAAGAATGTTGGTTGGTAACCAGATAGTTGGCTTCCATAGTATATTTTTCCTCTATGGAAGTCAATGTCTAGCGTCAACATTCTTTAAAATATCTTCTATTGTGTTCAACAGAAGAAAGAACTTCATACAGGTTTGAAACAACAATTTTTGCTTGTTTTTTGCTAAACTAATTTGCAAAACTATCCCTTTAACATGAATTAAGAATGAACAATACTTCTATAGCGTTTATAAATCTTAATCAATGTTAATTTCAACATTTATTAAAATCAAAAGTTGTATTTCTTAACATTAGTTAATGAACTGTGAACTAGCATGAATGACTGGATTTTTATTAACTAACATTAACAAAGATGAATAAATACTGTAACAAATGTATTGCTCATTGTTAGTTCATGTTAATTATAAAGTGTTACCAATTTTTTTTTTTTAACCTTTCTCCTTTCTTTTATTTTTATTTATGGTTAAATAAATTAATCTGTCTGGTTTCACTGTAACGTCATGCTTTTCTCTACAGTTGGTGTGGCTTTAACATCTCAAAACACTTCAAAACACTGAACGAAAGACTGGAACTTGTAGTTTTCTGTGAAACAATTTGTTTTGTACTGTCAATACATGTCTGTAAAATGTAAGTTATTTAACTTTCTAGTTCATTGATCTGTTTTATAAAAGCAACATCAAACGCTCATTCAAGTGTGATATAGTTGAAATATTTGTCCATGTTTAAATTGCGTACAGTGTGCATAATTTGTAATGTGCCTTTATTTCTCCATACAGAATGAAAGGATTGTGTCTTCACCTCAAACTGAAAAATGTCTGTTTCACACTGGCATTCATTATATGCTGTTTTATGATCATAATTTTAAGAGTAAATAAAGGAAGAGGACAGGAAAGTGTGTTTGAGAGGCCACGGCTTATGGTACAATATGGCATTAATTGCACAGCAATATATGAAATGGAACCAGTGGAATTGGGCAAAACTTTAGCCATCCGCAAGCAAAAAACCTACGTATCAGCAACTGACCAGACTATCGCTGATGCCACCTCTAGTTGTGATCAGTTTGCGACGCACGGCTATGATGCGATTCAAGGCACTGAATTTGAGCGTGAATTTCCTCTTGCTTACTCTTTGGTTGTTCACCAGGATGCAGCTCTTGTGGAGCGGATACTCAGGGCCATTTATATGCCGCATAACATATATTGCATACATTATGATCTGAAGTCCTCAGCTGACTTTATTTCAGCAATGAAAGGTCTGGCCCGCTGCATCCCCAACGTCTTCATTGCCTCTAAACTGGAGAGGGTGCAGTATGCAGGCATCTCACGACTCAAAGCAGATCTGAATTGCCTGTCTGACCTGCTAGATTCTGAGGTAAAGTGGAAATATGTCATCAACCTGTGTGGTCAGGACTTTCCACTGCGGACAAACGCTGAGCTGGTGTCGGATCTAAAGGAGTTGAAAGGCAGGAACATGGTGGAGAGCAAGCGGCCTGAAGGAAAGACATGGCGCTGGAGTGTTCATTATATCCTGAAAAATGACAATTTTGATTACTATGAAACACCAGTCACCACGTCTGAAGAGAAATCTCCACCACCTTACAACATTGAAATGTTTGTGGGCAGCGCATACTTTACTCTCTCAAGGGAATTTGTGGTTTTTGTTCACTGGAGTCCCGTAGCCAGGGATTTCTTGGCTTGGTCTGAGGACACATACTCGCCTGACGAACATTTCTGGGCGACTCTGGTTCGTGTGCCTGGAGTACCAGGTGAGGTGCCAAGATCTGATCCTGAAATCTCAGAACTGATAAGTAAAACTCGCCTAGTGAAGTGGTCATATTTAGAAGAGAATCTTTACCCACCGTGCACTGGAGACCATGTGCGAGCAGTGTGTGTTTATGGTGCTGCTGAGCTCAGATGGCTCCTAAACTATGGCCACTGGTTTGCTAATAAAGTAGATCCAAAAGTGGATCCTGTTCTTATGGAATGTTTAGAAGAAAAGCTTGGAGAAAAACGTCTGAATGTGCAGAGTAAAGTATAAACAATGGGTTCTCGTCCTGGAGTTCGCTGTAATACTGACTGCCTGGCTGGATAAGTTATTCTCTGCCGCCCCCTGCTGTGTACAAAGCAATAGAGCATGCGTTGGCACACCACTGTTAAGATGTTCTATGGGGCTTAGTGCAACAAGGTGCACTTAATGGGGAATGCCCTTGTGAACCTGATATGGAAACCTTTTGTCACCTAAAAGATCATATTACTGAACATTGGAGTGCAATTACAAGAGGTGATATAACAAATCCAGTACCGCAACATAAATGTGATTAGAATGTAATTCTAATATTGACCAAATTCTAAAAAGATGAGAGGGATTTTAGAATTTTATTTGTTTTTTATTTTAAAAGTTTATTTCCTAAACATGAAAAGTTGGGTCTAAGAATTGTTATGACATTTAAAATAAAAATAATGTATATAAAATGTGTATGTATGGATTCGTGCCGTGGATATATGAAGGTATATTTATCTTATTATTTTTTACGTATTTTAATATTTACTTTTTGTATAAATTAGGGTTTATTAATTTATCATAAAAAAAAAGGCTTTTGCTCTATTGGTCAGACCCTAGGCTATGGCCAGCTTCGGCTCCATACCGGTGTGATGAATCCGATTGGGAAAAATATTTGAATGCTACAGATCTCAATCTGAATTCTGACTTGCAGCCTGAATCATAATGACACCGTGTTTGTTCGTTGGCCAGTTCTTTTGTTCTGAGCCTGGTTTATACTCTCTCCATTCTGTCACCTGATGGAGTTTGGGTTCCTTGCCACTTTCGCCTCTAGCTTAGTTGGGGACAGTATTCAACAATATTTTTGATCTGACTGTATTGATGCTGTTGAATGAGAACTGAACTGAGCTGGACGATGATGACATCACTTTTTGCAGAATTGCTTTATATGAAATGAACTAATTTAATAATTGATGATCTTTACAACGAAACTAAATCAACACTGACCTGACCTCAGCTGAACAACAGCCGAAATGCATAATTTTCCTGTTATCACTGTAAAGCTGCTTTGAAACAATCTAAAGCACTATATAAATAAAGGTGACTTGGCTTTTGGTTTGTTTGGTGGCCTCTTGGTGTGTCATATGATTGATCCTCTGATTTGTTCTAACGCTCGGATTGGTTTATTGCAATCTTGTCTTGGATTGCATTTAAATGGGTTTTCTCCATTTGCTATTTTTTCCCGTGTGTGGAAATGTGTTGGCAAAATAAAGAATTTTTCATATTTTGATTCTATCATTTCTCCACTCCACAAGTTCTGCTGGTTTTGTTTTTGTGATCCATTGTTAACATAGGATGATCATTAGCTCTCGTCTGAGAAGTTTGCAGAACTCTTTCTTTTAAAATATCTTTCCTAGCAAAAAATACTAATAAATAAGTTCAAGCAATACTAAAGTTAACTCAATTGAAAAAGAAAGCGTGATAATGCGTGTAATGTAGTCCTCAGCCCTATACCATCAACATTTTTGTGAATTGTTATATCATCATGCAGCTCAGCTTCAAACAATATGAATGTATGAATATTTGTCATACCAATAAAGTACCTTAAAACTGATGAATGTAATCTGCTTATTATGAATAACACATCTAATTAACACTGACATTATATGTGAATCTATACAGGACACAATTCAGCACATTCTTCTAAAATATCTGCAAGTTTACAACTGATGTGCTATTTTAGTACTATTATAGTATTTATTAATATTTTGAGTTATAGTTCATTTTTATGTTTTCAGGTTTCATTTTAATTTTAGTTTAGGTTTTAGTAATTTTGTTATATGATTGTCATGTTTATCAACTTTAATTTATTTTATTTCAGTTATAGTTTTAGTAATTTTCGGTTAAAAAATGTTAAGCATGTTTTTCATTTAGTTTTCATTTGTATCTTTTTAATCCATTTAAGCTTACATAAATCCTAATACATAAATTAAATAGGACATTAAACCTAAAACTATAATAAAAAATTGGACATAACCCTTATTATAGTCAAAAACTTTTTACAGCCTGTTTGATCTTTTTATTTAGCCTATTTATTTTCAGCAATTTCGTACTTTATTTAACTGTCTGGCACTTTAGCACAGAATCTCTGTTGCTCTTATGCAATTTGTTATGAAGCATACTGTGCATTCCCTCAGATCATTAATTTCTCAATCTGCCATTAGGCCTACTATAGCTCTTTTTTTTTTTACAAATTCACCAGATTTACATGAACACCAGATTTACATGACACCAGCTTTAACCTGATAGCCAATGCAAGACTATGGTCTATTTTTACACCTCCACAAACTTATCCTCTTGCACTTATACGTCACATTCTACATACGATAACCTGTGAAAGCTGACCTTTCCTTACCTAATGCACATCAATCTTTTTCGTGGAATTTTGATAGGTGGGAGTATATTTAGCCTCTCAAGACACTTAAACATAAGACAAATATAGTAAATTCCTCAAATCCTTTACTTTTTTGTGGAGATGTTTGAGACCTCGCACACCCCGTAGAAAGCTAGCTCTATGGGTGCGCGCGCAGGGCTAACCGCGTCTCCAAGCTGACGCTATTAACATCAGTCGGAGGTTCCGTGCGTATATCGGCTATTGGATTAAAAAACTCACCAAAAAGGAACATTTAAAACGCTTAAAAACCACATCGTCAGCAGGGCTAAGGTGAGTCGACAGTTTTCCTCCAGTCGCGTGCATGGTAGATAGTTTCTCGAGTAGCCTATTGTGAAAACGAACTGAACTGGCACGGCCCAGCATTGGGGGATGCAGTTTATTTAGACGTCTCATATTAAATATAATTAGAAATAATCTATCTTTACGGTTGTATCTTTCATAATCACTCAAGAGTGGTCGTATTTGAGACTTTGTGTTGAAATGTTGCATTATATTCGTGGACATTTTGTTACAATCAAAGAACGAAATGTGCATGCGACTTCAGGTGAGGCGCACAAATATTGGGTAAAAGATGGGCTCGCGCACTCACGCGCTTTACGAAACTCGTGTTTAGCCTACTTTATGAGTTCTGAATCTGCGTGCATTTACAATAAAATGTGTCATTATATTAATTACGGGTATATGAACTTTTATAATCCTCTTACTATCATTTAGACTTTTAAATTCTGTTTGAGTTTCAACGTAATACCTAGTGATAAAACAATCTTTTATTTTTTTTATTTTAATGTAGCCTAGTTTTTAATGTAGTCATGACGCTGTTTTTTGTTGGTGGTAGAGCAACATGATTAGACACATTTTCTGACACACCCCCCTGAGTCTGAATCGTATCCTGCACATTATAAAACAAAGATGCTTCGTTTATAATTGTATTTTTTTTTTATACCATTATCGGTTATTTTGAATAAAGTCTATGGAGCTTAATTTGGGAGCTAGCGATGTCCAATTCGTCAACGAATCGTAACTTTTGTCAAATTTCATGATTCAGTTTGAACCGGTTACAAACCCGATCTGAACCGATCCGTCTCTTTGGGACAAACATGAGAACCGATGATGAGTGAGTTAATGAACTAGTGAAAATTAAATGACTTGACTACGAATAGTCTATGTTAACGTAGGATGAACCATAATGGAATTTATTTACAACTTAATTGTATGACTGAATCATGGCTGCAAAAAACCTTGCACACAATTACAATAAACGCCCATCATAAAACATGAATCAGTTTTTGAACCGGTTCTGTGAAACGAACTGTTCGAAAGAACCGATTCTTTCCAATAACTGGAGCTTGTGAGGTTTTCGTCCATGGAAAGAGAACATTGTGTTCTTTTTGACTGAGTAAAGAGAGCAGTTCTGTTCAAAAAGATTCATGAATTATTTAGTTTTGCTTACCAGTCCTCCAGGGTAATAAAATGTATGCCAATTTAATGTAGTTTGATTTGTTAACCAATCACTGTAAGTGCATCTACGTGTGATCAACAAATTATTTTAATTGTCTCTATAAAATCTGTTCAAATCTGTTTTGTTTTGGCTTTGACCTCTGATTCAAACAAACTTTCATCTCCAAGTTATTGTGTAGTTTTGCTTTCTAGTCATGTCCTTTTTGACCAAACCTGTTCAATCCAGCATTAGAGTTCAAACAACTCTCCCTTCCCTCAGAAACATCACATTTCTCACACACACCCTCCTTGTTTTTATGACAACAGGATCTTTCCACCGTCTGTTATATCTCCTTTCACTCTAGTTTGAGTTCACTCTGTCATTTTTTTATGCATTTTTTCAAAATATGTACAGTGGCATAGCATTTAGGGACTAGTAAAACATGTTTTGCGTTGTCTTAATAGACTTTGACCTCAATTGTCAGCATAAGTGTTGATTAACCATGAGATACTGCCTTCAGAATTTTCGTTTTGTGCTTGACAACTAATTCTATCTGACACGGTATGAGAGAGTGAGTGAATTGGCTCACATGTGATGTAGCCTAAGGATAGCTGTGGCGATCACGCACACATTCACACAGTCTTTACTTTCTGCTTGTGTGTTACGACCAGCCATTTCATGTTCAGGTCAGATGACTAGGCCTCTACTAGTTTTAATATATAAAAGAGACTATATCAGCAACTCTAAGATTTAAAAAAACGTTTTTTTATCTGAGCCTTAGATCAACAGGACTTCCCTTCCACGTGCAGTGACTGTAATGCACTAATAACCCCTCCTGCTGATTTTAGCTTTGGATTGATTAAGTTAATTGGCTTTACCTGCTCTGCTTGCGTGTGCGTGATACTACAACAGAGGCAAGAATAGATTCAAAAAGCCCTCGTCGTGAACCATGGCTGTAGACACAGGATTGTAAGGAGTTTCGGATTGCTGGCTTCACTCAAGAGTGGAGGTTGCTTTCATTTTGGCCAAAGCAAGACCCCTGGTAGTTTGGAATGCTAGACTCCATATGTGCTTAGTTGCAAACATAGTGTGTGTTTTAAGGAAGAGACATTTTCACTGGTTTTAGAGTTCTATGTGCTATAATTTTTTCTGCTTGTACATTTTTTTTTCACACTTTGGGAAGTTTGGGGGTGTTTTTTTTTTGTTTTTTTTTAAAGAATACTTTTATTCAGCAAGGATGCATTAACTTGATCAAAAGTGATTCGAAAGACATTTATAATGTTACAAAAGATTTCAATTTTAAATAAACAAATTTTCTTTAAATCTATCTTTCTTTTAAAAAAAAAGAACAATAAAAATCTATTTCACATAATTTTTTTTTAATCTTACCGACCCCAAACATCCAATATTGCATTTTTAATTATTTTGCTTATTATGCTTAGAAATACTTCAGTTAAAAGTCCTGTATGTGTACATAATGTGTGTGTGCATTAAGTTCTAGCTGACAAAGCTTTCTCTGTCTGCATATCAGAGCGTTTGCTCAGTAACTGAGCACATTCTATACATTCTACACTGAGAGCAGAGTGTGCTGGGGGCCCCAGCCGTTTATTTTCGGCCTTTCCTGTAGACAGCTGTTACGCAACATGCCCTGCTGCACAACATGCTATTGATTGGTTTTAGCTTTTGCACACATTAATGAACTTAATTTTGACCGATGCTAAACCTGCATTTAACAGTAAATCAAAAGTGAGAGCTTTCAAAAATTAATTTTTATATGATATTAGTTGGATAATGCAAATGCAAGTATATTACATTAATAGGATAGTTCACCCAAAAATTCAAATTATTCCATGATTTACCCGCCCTCAAGCCATCCTAGGTGTATATACTGTATCTTCTTTCAGACAAACACAATCTGAGATATATTTTAAAATATCCTGGCTCTTCCAAGCTTTATAATGGGAGTGAATGGGTGGTGAGATTTTGAAGGCCAACAAAAATGCATCCATCCATCATAAAAGTAATCCATAAATCTCCAGGGGGTTAATAAAGACCTTCTGAATGTGTTTGTGAAAAAAAACAAATTCATATTTAAAACTTTATTAGCTATAATAACTAGCTTCCAGCAGATGACCGTACGCATACTGCTCAAGTCGACTTGCGCCACAAGAGTAACCTGCGATGTATGGCGTAGGAGTGTCGTAAGCTTAGACACCTCCCATGGTTTAAACAAATAGGGCTGTGCAACAAACTCAAGCTCCTCTTCTCTTATATCGAAATCCTCTGAAATTTCTCTTTAAAATTGATCATTTTAGACTTCTAATTTGTGACCAGTGTTTTGTTTTGCTCTATCCTCTGCGCTTCCACGTTCGTCATCACATCATGCGTAATGGATGTAATGGGTTACTCTTCATACGGCCATTTGCCGGAAGCTAGTTATAAGTTTAAAGTTTTAAATATGGATGTTTTTCTTACAAAAACCCATCGCTTCGCTTCAGAAAGCCTTTATTAACCCAATGGACCCGTATGGATTATTTTTTATGATGGATGGATGCTGTTTTTTTGGGCTTCAAAATCTCGCCCCCCCAATCACTTCCATAATGAAGCTTAGAAGAGCCAGGATATTTTTTAAATGAACTCCGATTGTGTTCATCTGAAAGAAGATGACACGTTTACTGGGGCAAGGGCGCGACAGCCTGTCACTCAGATGAGATCACAGCAGAAGCAAAAAAACAACGAACCAATCAATTCCCGATGGACAAAATCATGCCTTCCGTTTCATGCCAACTTTATCTCTTTTTGTGCATTCTGTCTCGCTATGATCCTTGCATGAAACATAAGTTGGTTCCGAGCCTCAGGTCCTTTGGTGCGCCCCCCTCTGGCACATGTAAAGAGATCATGCATTCCACTGGAAGAATGCCAGATATGATGGGTGTGTTTTGGTGCCTGGTTGGGTTTTTGTGGCTCAAGGCTGATGCGTGTGACTGTGTGGGATGTGCTTGTAAGGATAAATGTAATATTGATTTCTTGTGTGTGTGCACCGTGTCCTTGAAAGTCACAGCTCTAGAATCTCGAACATTGTAACAAGAGAAGAACATTGTATCATAAATTCTATGGCAAGTAAAAATGTGGTCGATCATGGTTCATGGTGCTCTGATGGACACCTACACTCATCCCTGGCCTTTTATGATTTATTTTTATTTTTAAAGCATCGAAGCTTGCCTGGGTGTGTGTAAATGTGATTGGGAATTTGTGTGTGTGTGCGCGCACTACTGTTCGGTCTGATTGTCAGTGTGACACAGATAGTTGTTGAGAGGGGATTCATTGAGGCCAGCTGAGGATGGACAACAGCCAACTGTGATGTTCAGGATAGTGTCTGCACTGTTGGAACAGAGACACTGTTTATGAATTTGTGTTTTGTCTCCGCTTTGTTTGGATAAAATGTGTTTGTGTATTTTTTTAAACTTTTTTTTAGGTTTGTATATGGTCGAAATAGTATGTGCAGGGAATTATGAGGTAGTGTGAAAGCTGTTTGAGTGGAAGTGTTGAGTTTTAATGAAGCAAAACCTTGATTTCGGTATCCAATTAGTAGAGATGTACATCACACTTACAAGCATGTAAACATCCCTTATGACCAATTAATAATTCTGTACACAATCTGATTATATGAGATACATTTTTTTATATGAGATTTAAATTTTAAAGTCCATTGTCATGCTTAACTACACTTAACAAAGCTCAGTGTTGATTGCAGAATTTCTGACAGAATAGGGATTGCAACGTGCAGTTCCCCATCAACCTTTCTGGCTCTCATTTGGATCAATCCTACATTGTCTCACAACAAACCTTTTTCTATTCATAACTAATGGCAGCTCCTATATGGCTATATAGGAAAAATCTTTCTGTACAACCTTATGACACCATGCTGCACCCAAAGGAGGACTTGAAGGACCTTTTTTTTAAAAAAAAAGTCAATAGGGGTTTTAACTGTGATCAGTAAAAAACAATTGACGTTATTGAGGAATTTGTATTTTTGCTTTTTGTTTGTCATTTTTGTGACCTCTGACCCCTGCAGGGATGGAGTTCCCTGTAGATGTGCTGGTGTCTGTGAGACATGAGGACTTGGAAAGTTCAGCCCAGAGCTACATGAACAAACTGATTTACAGCAACCCAGATAACACACAATACCTTACCCTGCCCAGCACCAGAAAGGTAAAACACACACACACACGCACACACACAGACCAGAGCTCAGATAACACTAAATATAGCCCTTTTTTGCATAAAGTTATATCAAATTTGACAAGTTTATTTTTGCCACGGCAATATAACACCTAAAACAACCATAATGAGAGGAACTTTACAGCTCAAATAATACACAAGTTTTGTACTGAAAAATTAAAAGGTTAGTTCACCCAAAAATGAAAATTCTTTAATTAACTACTCACCTACTCACTTTCGTTCAACACAAATTAAGATATTTTTTAATGAAATCTGAGAGCTTTCTTATCCCTCAATAGACTGCTATGCAACTGACACTTTGACGCTTCAAGAAGTTCATAAAGAGATTGTAAAACTAATCCATACGAATTGAGAGGTTTAGTCCACATTTTCAGAAGAGACTCGATCGCTTAATATGATGAACAGATTGAATTTAGGCTTTTATTCACATATAAACATTGATTAGCGAACATAAACGGAAGCTCAGCCAAATCTGCTTGACTCATGAGAACATGATGATGAACGAAGGGTTTTGGAAATGACATGAGGGTGAACTAACCTTTTAATGTTAGAGCTGCACGATAGTGATTAAACTGAAAAATATAATCCAAAATATAAAAAAAATATAAACCAAAAAATATAATCATGATTAATAATCACGATTAATATTCAGATATTCCAGAGAAAGTTAACACGCACACACATTTATTTATTTATGTTGTTATCAAAAGGGGTAACAGACAGACTAGCTGCATCTGTATGACATTCAAGCAGTATTTCACAATGGACATCGCTAAACTTCAGCATACATGTTTGTCGGTGATCAGCATTTTTTTTTGCAGCCCAGAGAGAGCATGTGGGCATGGTTGCCAGGTTAAGAAGATTAAGTTAAACACTGGACAGAAAACGTTTCATTTTAAGAGAAAAGCTCAGTTTAGGTGATTTACCGTTGTGCTCAAAAGTTTATACACCTTGCAGAATTTGCAAAATGTTAATTATTGCATGAAATATAGCAAAATAAGAGAAAAACACAAAATGCATGTTATTTTTTATTTAGTATTGTCCTGAATAAGATATTTTACATAAAAGATGTTTACATATAGTCCACAAGACAAAAATATAGTTGAATTTATATAAATGACCCTGTTCAAAAGTTTACACACCCTTCATTCTTAATACTGTTGGTCATTACCTGGATGATCCACAGTTGTTTTTTTGTTTTGTGATGGTTGTTCTTGAGTCCCTTGTTTGTTCTGAGCAGTTAAACTGCCCAATGTTCTTTAGAAAAATCCTTCAGGTCCTGAAAAATCTTCCGGTTTCCAGCATCTTTTGCATATTTGAACCCTTTCCAGCACTGACTCTGTGATTTTGAGGCCCATCTTTTCACACTGAGGACAACTGAAGGACTCATACGCAACTATTACAAAAGGTTAAAACATTTACTGGTGCTCCAGAAGGAAACACAATGCATTAAGAGCCGGGGGGTGAGAACTTTTGGAATTTGAAGAACAAGGTAAATTGTACTTAGTTTGTCTTCCGGGAAACATTCTGTTGCTTCTGAAGGGCTGTACTAAAAATTTTTTTTTTAACAAAATAAGAAAAATCTGGATGACATCCTGTTCAAAAGTAAAAAAAAAAAAAAAAAAAATTCTGAATAAAAAATAACATGCATTTTGTTAAAATAATGAACATTTCGCAGATTCTGCAAGGTGTATGTAAACTTTTGAGCACGACTGTATGCTCTTGACATCTGGCAACCGCAAGCAGTGAAGATAGTGGAGGCTGGTTACCAATTCAAGATAACGGAAATGACAAATTGTCAAAACGTTTTCACGACAAATAACCAGCAATATTGCAACGGTTATTTTTAATTAATCGAGAGAAGCAGATATCGTTATCACGACTAAAATACAATTAATCGTGCAACCCTAATTAATATAAGTGCTTTTTTAAAATCACTTTTTTTTTAAATGTGGAAATTCCTTTAAGAATCCTGTGCTTCTGGCTATTTTAGATCCGGATCAGTCCTGCCAATGTCGGGTTTGTTCCTCTTTATGGAACCAACCTCAAACACAAAGTCCTGGCTCTGTTTGCTCCTGAGGACCAGTTCACAGGTAACCCATTTTCTTGCCCCTTTTACCTATGATAACATCTTGGATGGACTTATATGATAGTCAGTTTCTTAGACTCTTATTTTTCTTTATTCCACTTCTTCTCCCTTTTCTTGTTTTTTTATCTTAGCTGTGGCATTGTTCTTGGCTGATCAGTGGTACACAGTGGAAGATATTCTCAGAACGTCAAATCCTACAAGAGAAGGCCTTGCGAAGGTAATCTTTAATTTTTTTGGAATGGTTTGGGTTTTTGATGAAATTATTCAGACACATTTTTGTACTTTGAACAGTGTCTATTTAGAAGGTTGCTTGTTTGCCAACTAAAATAAGTTCACTAAAACAGGAATCTGGCATTTTCTTCGAGGCCTTGTTAAGGACTTGCAAATGTTCTCAAGCACCCCTACGATGATCTTGTGTTTTTTTATATATATATAAAATGTGTTTTGGTATGTGTGTGAATGTTTAATTATAGTGAGAGAAGAGGAAACAATAGGGAGTGTTTGAGGAGTGAAATGTAGTGGTTTGGCCAAACAAATAATTGCAAACAGGCAGTAGTTTGTTGCTGAACAGTGAGCCTTTGTCTCAGACTCTATGCTTTGCATACATGGGCTTGCTTTCATAATTCCTCACAACAAGATCCTGAAATAGTTCTCTAAATGTACACATAGGCACTCTTTCTCTCACTCACTCAAAAATACACAATGCACTCATCTTCTTTGGGCTTGTATTCGTTCATTCCACTGTGCTGTGTAGCGTAACACATTCCATGTGTTGTAATATCCTGTGAGACAGACTGGATCTTCTGCAGGAATGTCATCTTTATTACTTGACTGTTGATTTACGTTGTACACCTGTTGCTTAAAGTCAGCATGAGATAAAAAATCATCTTTTTTCTAAATGCATGCATTCGATCTTATTGTGAACAAGTCATCCATGCAAATGTTTCATTTTCCTTTTTTTTATTTATTTTTTATTTATTTTTTTATCAAAATGTCATAATCTTTCAGTAAAACGACAGGCTTCACTCTGGTGTCGAATGCCAGACTTCTCCAATATTTAGTCAAGTTTAACTTCTTTCTTACACAGAGTTTCACATAGATGCATACATCACAATACAGAAGAAAACATGCCACTTCTGTTACATCATGATTTTAAGGCCCGAAAAGCAACATGCAAACCTTATGTTCCTCAAACACTTTTGTGTATAATTTTGTTTGGGCAGGTAAGGTCTGTGGGTGAGAGGATAGTCTTATATGTGCTGAACCGCATCATCTACCGGACGGCGGAAATGGGTTCAAACGAGGTGCCGTTCCTGTGCCACGGAGAAGATGTCTTTGCCAAAATCCTCTGGACGAATGGAGAGGCGGTGGGCTTCTACTCTGTCAAATCTAAAGGTCGGTCCTTCTCCCAGGAGAGTGTGGCAGTGCGGTAGATGCATTGCTCATTCTTCCCTCCTGTGTAAGTTTACATCATAAACAATCTACAGTGTCTTCATGAAAGGATGAGTGAGATATAAAACCAGGTGTTGCCTAGCTTGTAAGAAGGCAAGCTCATAAGATTCTGTAATTTGGCCTAGGACTAAAGATTTGGGCTTGTAAAGGAAGGTTAAAAGACTGCTAAAAAAAATCAACATCATTATTATTATTATCCCGAGAAAGATTTGATAGACCTAGAAGCAGTCATTTAAAATCCCATTTCTGCCACATAAGTAAAAAAAAAATCATGCTTTGATAAATACATAAATAGTCATAATGAGTCAATTATGAGAAGGCAATTATGGCACCTTTTAATTTTCATCTAATAATTATGACTTGGTATGTCATAATTTTGATGTCATAGAATTGTTAGTGTCACAATTATGATTGCCAGAATTTTGGCTGTTTATGTCATAACTATGACTTGGGATCTTAATTTCGACTTGTGTAATAATTATGACTTACATATTTTTTTACCTTTTTATGTCATAATTCTGTATTTTTATATTATAATTATGACTATCTCACAATTTTGTACTTTTTTTTTGGTCATAATTGTGACTTACCAAAGCATGATTCTTTTTCTTATGTAGTGGAATGGCTATAACTCTATGTGGGTAATTATATGGATATTATTATTATCCAATATAAGTTTTACTGGTAGTAAATATAAGTGTCACTGTTCAAGATAAAGATCTAAACTATTTTTTACTGGTATTGTAGATGGAAACCAGTGAAACATGCAGTGGTTTTGCTCCAGATGTTTCTTCCATCTGTGTTCATTCTCATCCACAGGTAGCTTGTGTAATACCTTTGTGAGCCAGTGTTACCTACTTCCAGTCATGGACTCTATATTTGTGCGGAAGGATCACCGGGGTAACGGTCATGGCTTGCAGATGTTGGAGGACTTTGTGGACTCTTTTAAAGATGATGAACTAGGCTTAAAATACCCTTTAACATTGGCAATGCAAAAGGGTAAGACATCTGCTTCACTTTTTTGTATGCCTCTCTACAAGGAAGGAAAAAACATTTGAATGAGGGTCACGGTGTTGAACTTTAGTAATCAAATGACTACACAATGTTATTGTATTGAGAACCTGTTTTGATACTTGCTCAAAGCTATATTGACATTTTGTCAGATTATCACATTTTGAAAAGGGAGTTTAAAACCGTTTGGGGTCAGTAAGATGAAGACATTTAAAATTTTTATAAAAATGTATTTTCCACAAAAGAATATTAAATGGCACAGCTGTTTTCAACATTGGTAATAATGACAAATGTTTCTTGAGCAGCAAATCAGCATATTAGAATGATTTCTGAAGGATCATGTGACACTGAAGACTGGAGTAAATTCAGCTTTGCCATCACGGGAATAAATTACATTTTTAAAATGTATTAAAATAGAAAAACGTTATTTGAAATTGTAATTAGGCGCCAAGCACTGAAAGTGCGTAGACACCTATTGAAATCGTTGGCGTTCTTATTATTCTTCTTCCATTTCTTCTTCCGCTCTGGAAGTCTATGGCAGCCCATAGAATCGCTTGCGGGAAAGTTATGAAATTTGGCACACTGATAGAGGACAGTCTGAAATGTCACCATAGCAAATCTGGAGTCTCTAACTCAGTCCCTCTAGCCTAGCACCACCAACTTTCCAACTTTCATGATGTTTATGCTAATAACTTTCGAACCGTACGGGCTAGAAACAAAATGATTTTTTCCTCTGATTCCTTAGCTCAGGCCGATGCATCATATAACATCATTTTCTGTCATGAAAATATTCCCGCCATTTTGAATTTTTCATGGAAATTGAACCAGATCATCTTCAGACCATGCCGACAAAAAGTGATGGAATTCATATCGATTCGTCAAACCATTCTCGAATACCGCGCAAACTAATTTTACGTTGCGCTTGTGAAAACAGACGTAAGGCTGTATCTCCGCAACGCTTTATCGTATTCAGACCAAACTTGGTACATGTCATCACAAGCATGACCTGAGCCTACATGCTGCGTTTAGGCGCAGCGCCACCTTCTGGTCCGGAGATACAGATTTTTGCTTATAACTTCTGAATGGTTTGTCCAAAAAACATAAAAGTGGTCACGTTAGATTCAGGGCATCATGCCGAGTCAACTGATATCCAATTTTTCCCGATCAAACATTTTAGGTGTCGGCCGTTTTTAATTTTGTACCAAAATGCTGTATTTTATGAACGCATGAACGTATCGTTACGAAACTCGGTATGGATCATCAGTATGATGCCCTGAAGGAGCCTGAGAAGTTTCGAACCAGCGCCACCTAGTGGTAAAATTTCATTTTCAAATGCTTATAATTCTGGGTGTGGTAGACTTATTTTCAGGGGAGATTCCGGAATCCTTGCCGAATCCAACCATACCAAACATGCTAGGTTTCGCCTTAAGGTTTGTGTAGCGTTGTGCGCTTAAAAAACATTTGGCAATATCTTCGAAACCGTTACACCGATCGAGACGAAACCACCGTAGGAAGTTCGGAAACAGGTCGTTGGTCGTACACTAATGCCCAAATGTCAAAATAGTAATGGTAAGTGGCAAGAAAATGCAAACAAAGTCAGGTGTGGATAAAAAAAATTGTGTTTATACTAGGGCTGTCAAAGTTAACGCGTTAATAACGCGTTAACGCAAAATCATATTAACGGCACTAATTTTTTTAACGCGCGATTAACGCAGCGCGTATTTTCTGTTTGACCCGTGGCCCAACCTCTAGTTGGAGAAATGGAGATACACTGTGTTGCCAACGTAGCGACATTGCAGACCCCTTTAGCGATTTTTTCCCTTCAACAAAGCGCCCAAACCTTATTTAGTTTCTGAGAATCTACTGCTCTCTCAGCACGCGCGCGCACCTCTCTCTCTCTCTCTCTCTCTCTCTCTCTCTCTCTCTCTCTCTCTCTCTCTCTCTCTCTCTCTCTCTCTCTCTCTCTGCGTCTCGCGCGGAGGAGCAGCGCTTTAATTCAGTTAAGCACAGATATTATGTTGCTTCACGAATTTTACAAGTATAGCCGAAATCAGAGCACAGATATTATCTTTATCTTATGTGAATTTGATTTCACCAGACGACGGCTCGATTATCAGAATTGTTGTGCAGATTAACTTAACATCTTGGAAGGGAGAGCTGGTTATGTCTTAATGGGTCGCGTTTCAGTCACCATTTCAAATTCATTCCGTTGTTTGACAACAGAAACAGTAAAATATACCAATGAAAACAGTTTTATTGAGAATTTAGCTTCATCAAAATGGGCACAGAGAGCGACAAACTACAATGTAATAATAAATAATAAATGTACATTTAGCATTTTCAGAAGAGCTGCCCTGTCATGCAAAAATCTAAACATGTTTGTGTTAGTAAATTGCTCAGTGCAAAGAAAGAGAAGTAAGGGTAACCTGGCATTTTTTTGTTCTTTCTACATGTGTCTAATAGACATGAACAAGTTCTTTGAAAAACATCTATGACCTTTGAAACATGTCTCGTCCTTATGCTCTATATTGACTATGGTTTCAATAATAAACATACATTTGCAAAAAGCATCTATATTTATCCATTCCCATGTTGATTAGAGTATTACAAACTTGAAAAGTATTAATTTAAGGTACATTTAGAATAAATAAAAAAATGTGTGATTAAATGCGATTAATCGCGAGTTAACTCATGACAATCATGCGATTAATCGCGATTAAAAAATTTTATCGATTGACAGCCCTAGTTTATACATATAAATGTCTATAACTCCAAAACGAAATGAGATATTTTCACCAGATTTGACACACACATGTATGGGCTCACTCTGAGGACACATAAAGAAATTAGTGGGATTGTGCCTCTTTTTGGCGATATAATAGAACAAAACATGAAATTGCCATTGACTTCAATACAGTTTTTTCACCTATTGGTCAAAAGTGACAAACCATTAGGCCTAAATCATATTATTAGTGACTGTATATATGATTTTTTTAATCTTTTGATCATCTTAAAATGTCTTTAATTGCTCATTGTTGCAGTTAGTTTGACACTCCCAGACATGTTGGCATGGTTTGTTGTCTTCTTTGCGCTTGGCCCCGTTAATGGCTGCTTGCAGCTATATTATTTCATAATGTTACTGTTTTACTGTATTTTTGATCAAATAAATGCAGCCTTGGTGAACAGAAGAGACTTCTTTAAAAAAAATCTTACTGACCCTATACTGTATTGTATTTTAAATGTGTATATTTCATTATTTACTTTTACTTTTACTTTATATTATTATAATTATAAAGTACAAATTCTATAATATGTTTACTAAGTGTATAAAAATAATTTTGATGAGTATGATGTTCTCCAGTATGCAGACAGTACCTGAGCAAGTACCCAGTCGATGTGGATCTGCTGTGGGAGGTGGAAGGAGTTGGAGGTCCCTACCAGAAAGTGAAAGTGGCAAGCAAACTTGGCTCTTTGATACTACAATGTAAGCTTTTGCAATGGCTCTGCCTGGGTCGAATACGTCACTGACCCTCTAATATTACTTTCGAGATTCCTGCTAAAATGCTAGCATTTTTAGCTGTAGGATTTTTTCTAAAAATACCAGCCTTTACCAGTGTATATCTCATTGCTCATTGCAAGTAACATCACACCATCAGCTAAATTTCACAACAACAACAGTTGATTTATAGGTTAGATATTAGGTTTATTGTTTGTGTCTGTCTCCATACAGGTAACAATAGCTCATGGGCAGCAGAGGAAAGCAAAAATGGAGAGGTTGCAGTTAATGAGGTGGAGATGACCGAGGAGAGCTGCCTGGACATCACAGTAAATTTGAAGATCCTATCTTTATATCTAGATTTTTTTTTAGCTTTAATATTTTAGTAAAAAGGCTAAAGACAGAATTTATATCTCTAATGTATCCCATTCAACGCCTTAATACAAGACAATGGCTGTATGACTTCAAATCACCAACTCATAGCAATGGTCCCTTTATTAATAATATTTAGGTCTTTATTACGTGTTTTGAGGATTATGATTTTTTTTTTTTACTTTAAAAGACTATTTATCCTTACTTAAGTATTTGTCAGTTACACGTTTGAATGTTTGTTTTTAGCATCAATATATTGCTAAGAAAAACATTCAAACTGGTGGTTTCTGGTGGATATTTTTAAACGAGTTGTTCATACAAAAAATATGTAGTTTATCACATTCCTACTTTGTTGCGCTTTTTTTTTCCTCTGCATGTGAGATAAAATATTTACATTTAGATATTTAAAGAATCGGTTAACCCTTGACTGAAAAGAGTGACTTGTTTTAATTTGGGTTTTACAGGAAGATGTGGTGGTTGTCAACAAACATCTTACAGTAGCAGAAGGTTTGAAGTTTTGTTCTAAAAACACCCTTTCCTGCTAAATTCTAGTGGGTTTTAAAACCCTTTTTTTCTTTCTTCCTCTCGCTGTAGAAATTAACGACTTGCCCATTTCCACACGTACGCGGAGCATCGAATGCAAACAAAAGAAAAGGCAGAGGGAAGAACCAGAAGAGAGTGACGAGGAGAACCAACCTGAAAAAATTAGCAGGTCTCTAAAACCCCTCAAGATTGCAGTAATGGGGATTTACTCATGTGTGCCACTGAGATCAAATGCATAATATCACATTGCATCAGATGGGCTCTTAAAATGACCCTCTGCCATGGGTATGATAGTAAACTGTTGATATTAAATACTGACAGGATAAAATATAGTACAAGAAAAGCATTTTTACTGTGGAAAAAAATCCCATAGACATGCAATGAAGGAAGGAGTGACCCAAACCACATAAACACTTTACAGTAAGGTTCAATTTGTTAACGTTAATTAATACATTAGGTATCATGAGCTAATGATGAACTATTTTTACAGCATTTATTAAGATAGGGCAATGTTAATTTATAAATACTGGATTATAAATTATAAATTCATGTTTGTTCATAATATACATAACTATTGCTGTATTATTTTAAAAAGGTAATGTATTAGTATAAATTAAAGGGGTGGTTGATTATGATTTCACTTTTTTAACTTTAGTTAGTGTGTAATGTTGCTGTTTGATCATAAACAACATCTGCAAAGTTACACTGCTCAAAGTTCAAAGCAAAGGGAGATATTTGCTTTTAAAGAAATCGCTTTTTAAGGACTACAACAAATGGCTGGTAGGGACTACACAATATTCCTCCCGGGTTAGTGACATCACCAACCCTAGAATTTACACAAAACGGTGCGTTTTTGCTCACCCTCAAAAATGGACAACTTTAACATGCTGTATAAAAATATCTGTGGGGTATTTTGAGCTAAAACTTCACATACACACTCTGGGGACATCAGAGACTTATTTCACATCTTGTGAAAAGGGCATTATACCACCCCTTTAATATTAGTTTTAGTGTTAGTTCATGATATACTACCCTTCAACATTTTTGGGTTTGTGAGATGTTTTTAAAGTAGTCTCTTATATGCTCACCAAGGCTGCATTTATTTAATAAACAAAAAAATGAAAGTTTATTTTAATATGTAATTTATTTCTAAGCTGAATTTCCAGCATCATTATACAGTCTTCAGTGTTACATGATCCTTCAGAAATCATTATAATATGCTGATTTGCTGTTTAATTAATGTTGAAAACTGTTATTTATGTACCACAAAATATAATGTAAAAAATCTAGTAGGATTGGATTATTTTTATTGTCTTTTTGTGTCATTTAAAATCTGTAATTTGTCTTTAGATTGGTTGAACCAGAAGCAGAGACAGAACCTGATGCTGTTGTACCTGAGACTAAACAACACAGGGATGGAGAAAATGGAGAACAAGAAGAAGAAACCTCTGTCCAGGTGGAGGAGCCCGTGACCGCAGAGGCTCCTGCAACAGACACAGAAATTCTGGTGAGGGACAGGGGCTAAACACACTGGCAACCTTTGTTGGATGTCTCATCTGGTACATTACTTCATCATTAGTTTAGTATAATATGTAAGGACAAACAACGGTTGTCAATGTAAATTATGTTTGTGGTTCATAAAACAATTGTGGAACGGCATGTTTTGTGTACCAGAGATGCAAACTTTTACACATGCAAATATGTGCACACCCAAACCTCAGGTATACAATTTCTCTGTCTCTCTTTAAAGGTGGCAGAAGTCAATGGAGAAATAAGTGACAGCCAGGAAGTGAATGTAGAGAGGTCAGCAGACACATCAGAGGATGCACAGGCCGACCAAGTATGCCCACTAGAGCCAGAAGCTGTCATCCAAAATGGCGCTGTTGAGGAGATGGAGGTAGAGAAAGAAGCACAGGTAAGCTCTTTAGTTCAGGAATGAGGTCAAGGTTGAAATGTTGCATGGTTTGAGCAATCTGTATACGCTACTCTGTTGCAAAGTTTGAACTTGGTAAGATGTCTCTTATTTTGAACTCTTTTCTATTTTAACATTTTAAAATGTAATTTTTTCCTGAGATGGCAAAACTGAATTTTCAGCATCATTACTCAAATCATTCTAAAATGCGTATTTGGTGCTCAAGATACATTACTTATTATTGTCAATGTTAAAAGAAAACAGTTGTGGTGCTCAATATTTTTGTGGAAACGGTGATGGACTTATTTATTTGAAATAGAAATATTTTATAACATTGTTAAAGTCTTTACTTTTAATCAATTTAATGTGTCCTTGCTGAATAAAAGTATTAATTTATTTCAAAACACATCTTATTGACCTCGAACTTTTGAACATTGGTGTGTATTATATCTTAATATAAATAATAAATGTTCTTCAACCATGCACCCAACAACAGATCTTAGTTACTGGCAGTGCTGATAAACTCTTTAAAAAAACTTGCTAATCTTAAATGTTTAACAAAGAACATATAACGTTAATATTGTCATGTGGGCAATGCAAAGTTGAAATCCTACTCAAGACATTTCTTCTTCTTTTTTTATGATTAAGAGCATCAATGTTACTCCTTTATATTAGACTAGAACTAAACGCATTCACTATTATCCCATTTGTCTTATGAAGGATGACATCATCGACACACCTAAGGAGTCTGAGGAACCATCTGAAGGGGTGGAGCAGATCGACCAAGAACTTGTTGCTGAGGAGAAACAGGAAGCAGAGGCAGAAGTTGCTCTTCCTGTTGAGGAGGAAGGGGAAGTTGAGCAGGAACAGGATGAGGAAGTAACTCCTGCAGTTAAAGAGGAAGCAGCTTCTGCAGTTGAGGAAACTGAGGACACTCATCCGCCAGCTGTTCCTGAGGCTCCAGTCCTTCAGACTGACCTGATTGAGTGTGTTTCCTCTGTACAGGACAGTGAGGCTTCAGAGGAACCAGCCGTTCCTGAGCAAGAAGCTCCAGAGGAGGAGACGGACACTTTTCCTTGTGCTACAGGTGAAGAAGAGGTTATTATAGAGACCAAGGGGCCAACTATGAACTTAGAAGATGAGACGGCCTCTGATGAGCCACTTGAGACAGAGGAAAGCCAGCCTGCCACGGAGGACTCTGAAAAAGAGGGGCCAGAGAAAGAGAAACCACCTGAGACTGATGAAAAAGATGAACAGAAAGAAGAGGAGGACACTGTCACCACTGAAGATGATGATGAGGGGAAAAGCTCAGACGAAACTCACGATTCTTCTCCTGGGGTTCGAGTTCTCAGAGGAGGCAGGGGCAAACCAGTCCCGCCAACACCCAAGCGCACATCCGGTAGACTGAGCAAAGCTGTGGTCGTACAGGTGCTCGATGAGGAGTTTGATGATGAAGAAGAGGAGGAGGAAAATCTCACAAGCACTGAAGAGGAGAAGGGGAGCACAGAGGAAGATGAAGCTGCCAAACACAATTCTGAAGATGAGGAAGAGCCTCCGGTGATTGACAGGAGAGTGCTTCGGAGGAAAACCAGAGTGATCCAGTCCACACCCACAAAAGCAAAAAGACGCAGTAAAAACTGAGTACATTCATTCTTCATGACACTCCACTACACTACATTCAAAAAACACAGTATGAAAGTTAGCAGCACTACTGGAATAGAGTGTGTTGATCATCTTTTATACTTGTAACAAGTGGTGTTTACAGCATCTAGGTTTTGGTTTAGGTTTTGTTTTAATACTAAAAGACAAAATTCAAACAAAAATAGGCAGTAGTTTATGTTAGTATGTCGTAAGCACAGCCATTCATTTACAGTATTGACTGCTAACAGTTATAACTGTGATTTTAATCACTTTTCTTTTGATTTACCTTTATAATTGACTTATTTACTGATCCACTGCTTAAAAAAAGCAGCTAAGCTTGCGAATTACCCATAAGTTCCCAGTTATAATGTGAAGATCTTATATTAGATGAGCAGTGAATTGAGTTTCACTAATATTGTTTCTGATTTTGTGATATTTCAAGTTCTTACAAGTGTTAAACATTAAAAACCATTTGAATTTTAATTGTCTCGTTTCAATTTGAAACGTGTCTCAATTTCACGTGATAATTACAGTTTTTTTTAGTGTTTCCACAAAATGTACACACATACACGAGTAAATATGACAATTTTCATTTTTGGGTGAACTATCCCTTTAAGAAATGTAAAATCAAGATTTGTGTTGACCCGTTAGAATTGTACTCGTCCTGAATTCAATTAACCTTTTTTAAATTCTAAACACCCCCCCCCTACAAATCTAAACCCACGTGTTATCAAATCACATATTTCGCATCCATATTTTGTTTAAGCTGTGAAAGAAGCTCGCACTGTTATAGTTTGAGTTTTAACACTCCATGGTTAATATGGGCGACCACATGAGGGCGCACTTGGATGCTAAAAAAAGCCATTGCTGGAGTCGGTTCACACTCTTTCAAGACTGTTGTTTGTCTTCACCGTTATCTCACTGTTAATAGGACGGTTGCTTGCATTTTATATCAGGTGAAAATATGAAAGAACACTAGAAATCACCATTTTATGTGAATTCTTCCAGATTTTCTCTCAACTTAAAGGAGTCAAAGGTCATGCTTTTTGTTGAGAGGAAAAGTAGAGCATTTTGATCAGAATCTTTAGTGCTTTAAACTTTATTTACTTGTTTTAGGTGTTTGAGCAATATTTTTCTGGAGTAGTTTCCTCAAACTGTGATTTTTCCTGTAGTAAATAAATACCTTTCTTATTATGTTCCTTGTCCTCTTCAGTTTTTTCAACCCAGTTTCTTTCACACAAGTGCATAAATATTAATGCTCTGTGTGAACATACACATATGGATGAGGCAGAGTGATTTTCTACAGCTGTAGGGTTGAATGATATTTGGGTGCCAATCATTTGCTAAGCAAGGTTTGTCAGAGTGCATGTTCCGCCTCTTTTGTGTTTTCTAACAAAAGCCGCCCAGCTGGCTTCCTCTGCCTTACCATACCTTGTTCTTCCTGCTTTTATCCATTTTAGCAAATTTTAGGCAATTTCCACATCTTTTGAATATGGGGTTTTCATTGACTATATGCGTGTAACATTGCTAATCTTAAAAGAGAATTGGTTAAGGGATATTTTGATAGGTTTTCAGAGAAATAGATGTAAACCAAACACAAAGATGTCCACCTCTTTATGCATATTTCACACCTTTTGAATTTTATATGGTTTATATCTCTCTGCAAGTGTGTGTGTGTGTGTGTGTACCTGCGTGTACGTCTGTGTGTATGTGGTGAGGGCGCACTAGCTTCTGTGTGTGTGTGTGAGTGTTTTATGGTCCTGGCTGATTAAGCTTGGCACTGTCAGGAGTGGGTTTGTGTGTGTAATTAATGATGTGTCTCCTGCTCTCTCCCATGGTAAAGGCTAATAGGATTTCCCAGCCCCAGGCTACAGCGAGGAGAGGCTGTGCGCATGAGGAAGTGTGCAGGAGAGGAGAGGGGAGGCAGATTTCGAGAGGGTGATAGGAGAGGTGACAACGCAGGAGGTTTGAGCAGGTGGAGGTGAGAGGTTACAGAGGATTCTGGATGGTCGGGCTGCGCTTGAAGGGAATTTGGGCTGCTGTGGGAAAATTAGAACGTGTTAAAAGGGTAAAACCTCTGGAGAAAGAAACTGGTAAAAAAAAAAAAAAAAAAGTTGTTTGTAATTTATCATTTGATAGATCATTTGGTTTTAAGTTAATAATTTTTTGTGTTATGTTAATGTATTGAAATATTTACAAATACTTCGAAAATTAGAAATATAATTTATTGGAGTTTATTTTGTCATCATTAAAGATATACAGCTAGAATAGATCAAATGTTAATAGCCACATTAAACCCTTAAATATTGCAATATGCAAATAAATAAATAAATCTTGTAGTTGAGTTAAATGTATTAAATAATAAAAATAAAATGTATTAAATAATTGATTTAATAACAGTGTTTAGAATATTTAATTTTAAAACAATTCATTTGTTTATTTTCAGTCATCATTAATGTTACAGCTAAAATAGATAACATTACTAGCCAAAACACTTTTAATAAACACATTTAATATTGCTATTGCATGTACTATAAACATTTTTTTTAAAATAAATTGTAAATTGAAACGTTCAATAATTAATTTAATAATTATATTATATTAAATATTTACAAAAGTATAAATATAATTTATTAAAATATTTTCAGTCCTTATTAAAGTTATATAAAGCTAAAATGAATCAAATGTAACTAGCCTTTTAAAACATTTGATATCACTAACGTATAGTTTTATGCTCTCGTTTTTTTTATGTCTGTGATTGTTTTGATTGTATTATGATAAGTTAACATGTTATGTGTTATGTAAGCATCTATGGTAGAAACAAATTATCATATCATATCACTATTGCATATACTGTATGCACAGAATAGAAAAGAACACAACTCTTAAAATAGTTCTACCAAACAGGTTGAAAATCTGCAAATGGGAATTGTATTTTTAGCTGAATTGAAAACCCTGTAATGTAATTTTCAATCTGAAGAAAAAAAAATCCACAATCAATAGCCTAGTTGATTGGCACAAATTAGCGTGAAGCAAAAACTACTTTTTAATTGTTCAGTTTCCTCCGTTTTTCTCATGTAAAACTACTTGAACGTTTGACCTTCGAAGAGTCAGAAATCAAAAAGAAAATGTGCAAATTTAACTAATCTTTAAAGATAATGAAACATCGCTGGAGGAAGGCTGAAGAGAGATATAACCCAACCAAAGTAAGGAGGGATGCTGAGAGGCTGTGCAGTGAAAGAGTCTTTCTAGGGGGTTCCTGTGCTGTGGGGATGATTGTGTGCCGGGTGGAGGGGGGCATTGTGGGATAGCATGGGACGGAGAACAGGCGGGAGAGAGGTGTGAGAGAACGAGCAGGTGATTTATAACAACAACAGAAGGCTTCTCTCCCCTCCACCACCACCTCTTCCCTCTCACTGAAGCAAAACAAGGAAATCCATTACAAAAAGGCTTGTGTGATAATGGACTTTTCTGTGTGCGTGTGTGTGTGTGGGACCAAGACAACAGATATATATGGGTAATAAAACCGTAAAGATTTTTTTGAGATATACTAGTGTGCCCATGAAGCTCTTGGTCAAAGCATGGCTCCGGTCCGTAAGTGTATGTATACAGACACGTCTTCAGTCCCCGAGCTGCTTGCCTTCTCTTCCTCGCAGAACGAGGGATGGTGCTGGCAGACTCCAGGGAGCAAACAGAGAAGGAGGAGAAGTAAATAATAGAGGGATATGGCAGGCAGTAATGGTAAGGTGGCACTGAAGACCACGTTCTCCACGGCAGGAGGGGTTGCATGCGGGATGTGACCCGGCTCAGAGTCTCCCTCTGGGGGAGGAGACTGGATGGAAGAGCCCGTGCCTTGCTCCTCTCACATTACCCCTTATGTTAAAACCAGTCAGGGGGAAAATTGGGGCCTGCGTGGTCCTCCGCAGGCCCACCTGAGCCCACTGAGACACGGAATGAGGAAGGGTGGGGGGGACCTGCAAGTCTCTAAATGCATGAGTAATAAGAGTCATAACCTTGAAAACATGTTGGGCATGAAAGAAAATACATGTGAAATGCACGTTAGAATGTGATGGCCGTCGACTCCTAGTAAGAGAGTTGGAGAACTTTGTGGTTAATTCAGTCATTTCTATAAATCCATTCAAATTTTACATGTAATTGTTTATTTCTATTAGGAATCAGATGTTGCATCCTCACGTTATAGGTATAAAGGTTACACCTATAAAGCAAGCTAAGAATTCATGCAATATATGTGTATTCAGATACAATCTTTGTGAGTCTTACAATCTTGTCATACAATCAGGGCAGTCGACACAATTTTTCTGATGTCGATCCTAGTCTCAACAGCTAGATGTTTTTGTTTTGTTTTTTTTTTCAAAGAGACATTTCTTTGGTAATTTGTCTTGTTTGGTTTGCTGCAAGATTGTTTTAGTTTTTTGTTTTGTTTGGTGGTTTGTTTTGCTTTGAATTTTTGGTGGTTTGTTAGTGTAGCATTGTTTAGTGGTTTGTTACATATTGTAGTGTTTGTTTTGGGTTGGTTAGTGTTGTAGAGTTTTTGTTTTGTTTAGTGGTTTGTTTCATATTGTAGTGTTTGTTTTGGGTTGGTTAGTGTTGTAGAGTTGTTGTTTTGTTTGGTGGTTTGTTTAGTGTAGCGTTTTGTTTGGTGGTTTGTTTAGTGTAGCGTTTTGTTTGGTGGTTTATTTAGTGTTGTAGTGTTTTTGTTTTGTTTAGTGGTTTATTTGATTTGATTTATTAGACATAGTAGTAAAATACACTCATTTGTTAAGCATAACTTCACTCCTAGCAACAGGCACATTGGAATTATATAGTATTATAAATACAAAATTACAATAAATTGTCACATGTACAAATTTTTTGTTTGTTTTGTTTATTGACTTTTTGGGTGTTTTGTTTTGTTGGCTCTAAGATTGTTTTAGTTTGGTTTAATTTATTGAATGCTGCTCTGAAAGCATAGTTAGCATAGTTGAAATGCTCTGCTACTGAATAAATAAGATTTTTTGAGATTATTTAAATAACTTTATACTCTTTCTTTGTGGTTATATAAATGCACAGGTTAAATTGGATTTTTTAAAAATATATATACTGTATGTATATATATATATATATATATATATATATATATATATATATATATATATATATTATATAATATATATAAATATTTTTTATTTATTTTTTTTTAAGTAAAAAGCTCAGCTTCAATTACCCCTAACCATAGGCACTTATTTGGTTTATAAATAATGGTGAAATCATTTATATTAGCCTACTACGTATGACAAACTATAGTGTATTTTTGTTTTATACAAGCAATTTGAAGTCTTTTCTTAAGAAATAAAATATAACCCATTTTATATACTCCCCTTGAGTACCTGGAATCCTTTAAGACTAAATACTGTAGTGCATGTTTCTACATTTCTCTTTAGTGTCAAAACTAGTTAATTGAATTCGTACAAAATTATTATTATGCCATGCCCCCTATTTCCAGGTGACATTTGTCTAGACAATTGTTTTTCTTCACTAGCCCATCAGATGGCGCCTGCTTTCAGTCTGGAGGCTGTTCAGGGTGCAGTGGTAAGTCACAGATGTTGCTTGTCCCGATCTTTTGTTTTCCCCCCTTTGAGAAGAGAGACCTCAGCTGTTAAAGGAGATTCTTCATTATGGCTTTAATGTTCTTTTGAAAATAATTTCCATTAAAACATTTTTTTTTTTCTTCAAAGGAAGGTATTAAAGCGAAGGTTAAATGAAGTTGAACAACGCACAGGCTCGTCAGGCATTTTTGAGAGCTTCTCAATGACCGATCACTGTGTGGGCAAAGGCCTCTATCCTGAGGACTACAGCAGGCTCCAATAGAGACGGGGGGGATGGGGAGAGATTTGGGTAAGGCAGATGTCTCCATGTGTTGCAGGTGCATATGTTTGTTTTTTAAAAATAGAGATAAGACAAAATATCCATAGTTGTTACTGATTTTGGCCTCTTTTGTAGTGGTGACTTCCTGTTGTGTGATGTCACAAAAACTAATTGTGATGTCATGGGACGTCGGTTAATTTCAAAATTTGAAGTGAAATGTCACAAAAACTATTACTGAGACAACCAAAAGTGCATATGTGACCCTGGACCACAAAACCAGTCACAATGGGTTTTTTGTTTTTTTAAATTGAGATTAAAGCATCATCTGAATGCTGAATGAATAGGCTTTCCATTTATGTATGGTTTGTTAGGATAGGACAATATTTGGCCGGGATACAACTATTTGAAAATCTGGAATCTGAGGGTGCAAAAAATCGAAACATTGAGAAAATCGCCTTTAAAGTTGACCATTTATGTTCGCGATTGTTCTGCATTCACTCACAAAAATAAATGTTTTATATATTTACGGTAGGAAATTTACAAAATATCTTCATGGAACATGATCTTTACTTAATATCCTAATGATTTTTGGCATAAAAGAAAAATCGATAATTTTGACCCATACAATGTATTGTTGGCTATTGCCACAAATTTACCCGTGCGACTTATGACTGGTTTTGTGATCCAGGGTTACATATGTCCAGCTTCAAGAGGCGTTTCAAACCCTAAATCATTTACATTTTATTATCAATCTAATGTTTAGTTAACCCCGTCTTTGCTGTATGAGGGTCATTTTAACTGTTTAGACTTTAACATAGATTTATAGTGGCTTAACATCAACTTGTTAATTCAAAAGTTCAATTGTTTGAGTGCAAATTGTGACCCCTAGGGTTCTGTAATAGTTTTGTATCAACTAGAAAATAGTATGTGTTGTAATATTTAATTCAGTGAACCTGAAGTCCAATTACGTATCAAAATCAGATATGTGATTAGTGCAAAGCGTGTTTTGACGGCCATAGATTCATCAGAACACAGGTATACTGAGTGTTCATCAAAATGTTTAATGAACCAATTCATCGGTTAATGAATGAACCAAATATGTTACAAATGGACCAGTTTTAAGACAGAAAAGAAAACATTTCAACAAATTGAGCCTCAGAATCTCAGAAAAGGAAGAAACTAAAGCCAATGAAGGATGAAAATGGATTTACCTTTAAGTACTAGCTCACTTCTGACCATCAAATGCAGTTCGACAACGTTTGCTAATCAGTGAGTTAAAGCAGTAGAAAACCCCTTGGACGAACATCTGAGCTATTATCATAAAATAGAACTCAGGAAACCATAACAACGGAATCAAACCAATGTGATTGGTCAAGATGACCACTGACAATACACATCCTTTGACAGTAGAAACTAAACTGCGAGAGGGTGCTCATTTGTGCTTGATGTCTTTCCGCCTCTCAGGTTTATGGTCCAAATATTGGTTTGCTCTGGTCGATGACCAGCCAATAAGCCCTCCCTCAGGAACCTATAGCACTAAGGTGATCATTCTGGGTAGACCGGTTTGAGTGGAATCCGCTCTGTGTCCATAGTTCAGAGTCTTATCTCAGACCACCTCTCTGTTCTACCAAACAGTGTTCTCCCCCATCTCTTGACCAGGATGGGACATGGGGCCATTGTAACTGGTGTTGTTGGCCAGGGGGAAGGGTGGACTCCCTGCAAAGCCACCCTCCCCCTGTGGATTGGGATGAAGAGGTCCGGTCATGCCTGGCTCGGGACTGGGGGTGTCTGCGTGAGAGATCATGTCCGTGAACCTTTGGTCGTCTGAGGGGTGGTGCGCAGAGACCGGGCCGCCCTCAAGGGGTCCTGAACCCGAGCCTAGGAGGTAAGGGGACTCGGCTGGAGACTGAGCTTGTGATGAAGGGGGTCCGTGAGGGAAGAAATCGTAGTTGACCACTGGGCCGTAGTAATCAGCTTGGTATTCTGTGGAAAAAAAAGTCCATTCAGTTACTGCTTCTGATAAATATATATATAAAAAGAAAAAGATTTAGAGTTGATGAGTATGACTTGACATTTAATTAATTCACAAGAAGTCATTTTTTTATTTGATGCCCAATTTCATCTGTTTTTCACATTTTCTGAGAGGATGTGTCAGAATAGTTTGGCTATGACCAAAAGACTCATTACGAGCATGTAACAGACAGTGCTTTAATGAATGAAAAATACTCTAATGAAACATGAGGAAAGAGGATGTAAATAAACATGGAAATCATAGGAGGCATGTTTCTTTATTTTTCCTCACATATCCATCCTCTCGCTCCGTCATACCATTGCGATTGGCCTATATAATTAGTGCTACACAAAGTCATTAACATTCCTCCCCAATTCCATTATTTTTTTCCTGCAGTTGTGATACTTTAATGTGCTAATCAATCATCAAAAGACATTTTATTATAAAGAAACGCCACTTGTTCACTGAGTGATAGATCGTCGAATCATCAATGCCAGACCTCCAGAGATCAGTACATCTATCTGTTCCCATGTTCAGAAAGCTTTTGCACTGGAAGAAATGTATGCTTTTTTTTAGGAATTTGAAATGTGCAATTTTCCAATTAATTATAGAATGGTTGGTGACCTTATTCTGATTGTATTGCTTTGTTTACCCATTACAGAAACAAAAACACAGCTTGCATCTTTGCCAAATACCTGTTAGTATGACAGATACCAGATGTGTGAGTGTGTATGTGCAAATCCGATCAAAAAGACCAAGCTGGAATGTCGCGCAACAGGTAACACGCATGGTTTTCAGGATCCTTTCGTGACTGAGACCCACTGCACAATTCTCCAATGAACACCAGTGCAATCCTGTGTTATAGTTCTCATTTTTTGATATTTTGCTCTGATGTTTAAGAGACAACATAAACTTAAAGCTCTGAGGAATGATGGGTGATACTGAAGCATCTTAGCACCGCTAGAGAAACTGCATGTAAGAGTCTTTGTGCTTTCAAAGTAAGAGAAAAACCCTGAAGTTACAGCAAATGTGTGTGAGGAACAGAACATGATATTGTGTGAAAATGTGTTTAGACAGAACATTCTTTATGTACCTCCGTAGTAACTGTATCCTCCAGGGCCCATTATTTCAGGGTCCTCTAGTCTTCCTCCAAGCGGCCTCATTCTGCGAGGTCCCCTGAAGAAAGCGTGCCGTCGAGCACCGAGCGCGCTGAGCTGCTTCATCCTACGTTCTTTAGACCGCCGATTTTGAAACCACACCTACGAGGCAAAACCACAATTATAAATGTGTGATTACCTCACAGAGGTACGTGATATTCCTTACATATTTATACATTGCACATTCCTATGATTTTCCATTTAGAAAATGGTTAACAGAAACGGGAAAAAAAAAAAAAAAAAAATTCCACACTTGTCCAGGTTACTTGATTGTTTACGGGAGTATTGTGAGTAATTATACCGTGCACAACAACTAAACTAGATGTTTCTTTCATCATGACTTGTTTTATGTTGGTTAAAGGGACATTCTTTCTTCTGTGGGATATAAAGATATTCTGAATAACAGATTTCAGAGTCCATACAATGAAAGTCAATGGGGTCCAAACAATTTTAAACAATGTGACTTGTAAAGAATATCATCTTTTGCCATCTGGAGAAAGAATGTCATACAGAATTTTCAGTTTTGGGTAAACTATACCTTTAACAGTTGCATTTTTTTTTTTTTTTTTTTTTTTGTCATTGCAGGAGGAAAATAAGATTGCTATATTTTTTATTATATAAGATGGTACATACAGAGACTAAAAGAAAACAGCCTAGTCTTAGTTATGTACTATCAACACTCCTGTTGATTTAATGGTATTAGAAACACTTAAACAACTTAATGAGGGAAATTAACACTGCATACGTTACTGGTCAATGTTAATCCGAAATATTGTCACAGTGTTATATAAGCTTTGACATGTCATTCTATAAATAATAATATGACCAAATGAACTGAATACCAAGAGGATGGATGGAGAAATTTGAGCCTCACTACACCAGGTTATTTTCCATTGAAACTAAACACTGTTCTAAAGATATTGGCCGAAATGGCTATATTGCACACACGGACAAATATGTTAATCATACAGCTCAACCTAATAATGACAGAACCAACACATAATAATAATTGATCCGGCCCAACCTGTTAAATATGTCTTGTCAGACCTAAAATGCTACTGAACTGCAATGCAATAGATTCCTGAGATTTATATTCCTGTGGAAATTAATATGCTGTGATGATTTCACCAGTCCCTCATCGTTGTGCACGCACGCACATCATTTCTGAGACACTGCGGTGCTGACAAGTATCGTTTGATCACGGCGCCGCCAGCTCATTACAAATAGACCTGATATAAAAGTGTGTGACAGATGCAATATCAGACTCATCACTGTCGAACATTGTTTCAATCTTTTAGCAAGAACGAGGCAATCTGATGTACCACTGTGCCGATGGAACTCAAACATAACCTTTTAGTCAAAAGAATCACAACCATATGCTTCAACAAACACCACAAGGGCCGTTTTTCACACTGTTGTCATATAAACTGCTTGCGCAGGAACAAAGAGTAGAGAATATGAAAATGTCTGACATAAGGTGACATTGTTATGCATGATGGTTCAATGTAACACATTCATGTCTGAATCTGCATTGCCACTGCATAATATATGCTAACAACAGTTAGTCTGCTCTGGAGGCACAATCCTGCCATGTACGAAAGAGAAAAAGAGAGAGAGACTATATTGAGAGTGTGTTAGAGAGACAAAAACATGTTCTCTACCTAAAACCACTTAAGCATTCCTCTCCATGCACAGCAAAGGCAACACCTGCTTATGGAGAACAATCGGCTAACTGTTTGGTACATTTTTATGGAAATGTTTTGCCTCCTCCTGAGTGAGCGTTGCTTAGGGATTACACACACACGCTGCTGAACCGGCATGGCTCCGGAGGGCTCCCTGCGCAGAGCGCAATCCACATTTAACACATAACAAATGAACAGGGACGTGTGGCAAAGGCCGTCTCCATTTTGGCTCAGAAACAAAGCACTGAGCCTTGCTGGGATTCAGAGAGGGTTGTGATTTCTTGATGACAGCGACACATGAAGATGAGCTGTGCGCTTGAGTGGATAACTTTACTCAAGACATCAAGAATCAAGTTCCCTTCCCTATAACTGGTAATCAAACAAAGGTGTATTTTTATATGGACCTGGCAATGTGCTCTTATCCTTATTGTTAATAAATCCATGTTCTGTATTTTCTTTACATTTATAATCATTACGGCATCCTTCCCACAAAGCTCCTAAATTGTAATCGACATCTAAATATGTTTCAGGACTGAACACTTTTGGCATTTTTCACTGAAAAATTATGGAAAACTCTCGCTCTCACTAATAGTGTTGATCTTTACCTGGACTTTAAAGCATGGCTGTGTTTGTGTTTGACAACAACACCTCTCCAATTAAATTTCACCTCATAAATAGCGTGAGAAATTTATTAAAAAAAGTTCTTAAATTTAGTAAGAACGGATGGCTGTAATTGCAGTTAGAACAGCTTGTCTTTCACAGTCATATTTTCTCAGCAGGAACTGACAAGCCTATCATGAAGCTGATGTTATCTTGCGTTTTTGATCAGTGCCTATAGCCTACTACCTGATATAAATCCATTAATGACTTTAACTGCTTTACAACTGTGAAAATGCCAGCCTATATTTGGATTTGTCATATTTTATATATACCAGAATCCCAGACTGAAAATATGACAAAGTATTGGCATTTAGAAGCATAATATCTTAGTAGTATGTTAATTAAATATTACCTTACACATAACCTGTTATACTATTAATAGGTGTAAAATAGAAATGATTAACTGTTATACTATTAATAGGTGTAAAATAGAAATGATTAACTGTTATACTATTAATAGGTGTAAAATAGAAATGATTAACTGTTATACTATTAATAGGTATACAATTCTCTCAAATAAACATTCAATCATCATCCTGCACTTCCAGAAGTTAAAAGTGCCCTCTTTTTACACTTTATCACATATTTTGTATGGTTTGTCAGTGTGATATGACCTTGTCAAAACATGACTTTGAACAGTATACAACTAATTATTGAAAACTTTATAGAAATATCAGCATTAAAATGTCTTTGTATAAATGTCCTTGTAGTTTCATGACCTTGAGTTCTAGGTCACTAATAAATAAACTAACTTTTTTCCCATTTTAAATCATAGCCATATCCCAGTGGTTCTCTATCCCGGTGGGGTGTGTGGAATGGGATTGAGAACTGCGACATCCTTCCTGCCACATATTATTATTTTCATTTAGCTCGAGGTGACACATTTGGTTGTGATGTAATGTTTAAAATCTTAGAGAAATGTACTTTTCACAATGGATACAGTAACAGTACATATCGTGGAACGGCCTAAATAAATAATCAAATAAATGTGTATTCTCACCTGTATGACTCGCATGTTGAGGCCTGTCTCCTGCGCGAGCTGCTCGCGGATGTGTCGCGTGGGCTTCGGCGTGGCCACGAACGCGGCTTTCAGAGTCTCGAGCTGTTTGGCCTTGATGGTGGTGCGCGGGCCCCGTCGCTTCGTGCACGAGTTCTGCTCCTCGTTCTCGTTGTTGTTAGTGTCCTTATCTGAGGATGTGGAATTGTCCGTCTCCTTCGTGTCGTCCTGGATCGGATCCGGAAGATCAGGCGATAAACTCCGGTCCGTACACGATGACACTTAAGCATGTTAAAGGACCAATGAGGGACATATTAGACTCATTGCAATTTCCCCCCCAATGATCACCATCCTCTTGAAATAACAGTTGTAAGTATAAAAAAGTACGTTACATCGTTCACCCATTAATGGTAGCCTAATATTAATGTTAAATTGCATAATACAATTGCATAATCTGATATTTAAGATAGGCTATAGGGCTAACATCAATTTGACACATTTCAAAAAAAAAAAAAAAAAAAAAACTACAAATATCATGGCTGACCAGACATGCGGGGTTGTACTTTCCTATACTTTTTCTGGGCACAAAGATTACACAAAATTGCCTTAATTTGTCTAGGTATAAAGTTGTTAGTCTATAATGAATGTTTGTTATAAAAGGCCTATATTATTAGGCTAGCCTACTAAATAAATGTTTGATTAAATATTACGTTAAAACTGAATGCGGGCTTCAAGCAAGACCATAATATATATATATATATATATATATATATTTTTTTTTTTTTTTTTTTTTTTAAACACGCACACACGCGCACACACACACACACACACACACACACACACACACACACACACACACACACACACACATACATATATATGAAACAAAGGAGAAAACAAGCAGAGATCACTTCTGCAAAATATCGGAGGAATTAAGTCTGGTTGTCTCTTGGGACAGGCTGCTGTGCTTGATAACAGCTTGTCATTGTCTGAGGAGCGGGGATATACGACTACAGACGTTTATCTGACAAGAACGCGCATGGACTGAGGAGAATGAGTTATGGACACTTCTCCATAGGTGGACAACACCAAACCAAAAGAGTCCTCAGCTTGCAATGAAAAAATTGATTGACTGAATCATATTCACGGACATAGACTAGCTTAAATCCTTTTAACTAGCCCGGTTCGATGTAGGCCTACTTTTATTTACCTTTTATTTAAAAATTCTAAAACAAGTTATTCCAAAAAGAAAATAATAATTTTACAAAAATATAACACTATACTCGCAATCTAATAAGCGGTAAGATTTATCCTTGTAGTGGCCTTGGGTGGATATATTTTTGTCTTCCAAGTATGCATCAAGTCATTCAAAATAAGGATTGGTGTAAAAATAGCACGCCACCAATTTCAAAAGACCATTTTCTGCATTAATGAATCTGAGTGTAGTACGTCCCTTTTAAATCGACTGGACGAAGCACTCAGTCGCTGTTAAATTAATTGGACTAGCACTGACCCACAAGTGGAGGCGATAATAATGTCATCTGTGTGTTGGGAAACAAACAGCCTGTCCGTGATTCTGAACACTCGTGAGCATCACAGTCACGGGGACGCGCGTAAATAGTCAACTCGCACACCTCTGAATTGGGCTGCTCGTTTTCTTACAATAGATTTTACATTTGAATTCAGCACACGCGGGCTCTGTTAATGTGCATTTACATCTTTGAAACAATAGAAAGATACAGAGAGCACGTTAGAACATCTTACCTAACTAGACGACAAACAAACACTAATTAAAATGTTAATAAAAAAGAAAATTTGTATTGCTTCATTTAATGGGAAACGAATGCGCTTCCCTGAACAGCTTCGCCTTATGACATCTTAAAATCGAGTTTAAAGCATGTGCAAAGTTTTTACAAATGTAATCTTCTTATTAGTGTTGGTTTTTGAAAAAAAAGTATATATACAATTTTGACCAAAAATATTTGATTTAATGAATAATGTCATGTGGTTTAACCATCAAGTAAATATTTCTATATCATTCTTGAACACGTATTCGTTATTTTTCGCTATTTTCATTTATATAAATTTTTTTCCAGATTAATTTTGAACTTTTTAATGAAAAGCTTAAAACTTGAAATGTATAATAGGCTATTTGTAATAACCTTGACAGTTATTAGGGTCTAAAGGTGTCCTCTCAGTTTTATAGATTTCATATCACATGACAACAAAATGGCTTCCTTCATGATGGTTATGCCATGACATTGATAGCCTATGAATCATGTTTTTTAAGAAACTGCATCACATTTTTTTTTAAATAAATTAATAATAATAATAATAATAATAATAATAATAGTAATAGAAATAATAATAGAACAACTACAAATTACTTAGAGAAAATTATCTAGAAGAAAAGTTTGGTTTGTCACCACCAAAGCATTTTTACTTTAAGCCCAACAAAAAATATCTAAATTAATTGAAAATGAAACCGTTAATATTAATCAAGTAATTTTATATGAATTGCCATTTTAATGTAATATTGAATAACTAAATAGATCCGGATTAAAAAAAAAGAGCGTCACGTCATTGATCCATAATTCATACAACTGAGTCAATCTCTCTCTCTCTCTCGCTCTCTCTCTCTCTCTCTCTCTCTCTCTCACTCACTCACACACACAGCCTACATGTCTTTCACTTGTACAGCTCTATTCGTCTCTCTCACCTGAGTTTAAATTGACCTCTTTGATAGCGCTCGCGCTCAGGTAGTCCTCTTTACACACAAACTTGTTTTCGTCGATGACGTAGAGCTCCTCGCCCGTGGACAGCTGTTTGTTGCACACCATGCACGTGAAACAGTTCAGATGGAACACCTTGCTGCGCGCTCTTCGCACGAGGTCGCTGGGCGAAATGCCCTGCGAACAGCCCGCACATTTCGTACCAAAACGCCTGTAAGGAGACATACATTTTATAAGTAAAGAGTTATGGTATGTTTAACCTAATGAACAACACAAAAGGTTATGTAATGGACATTGATGATATTGCATTCCAGTAGCTACTACATAATGAGTCAATAATTGTTTATTTTACAGATACTCCCCCGGGAACTATTTAATGACCTGACTGCAACTTATTTGACGATTAAGTAGGCTAACTGTTTAAGTATAATTGTACATCATGTATAACGTGTAGTATGTGCATTATTATGCGCTATATTGTGCGTAGGGCCTATGTGTTATGTGTGAGTAAATTGTGAATTCTGTCATATGTAATTAAAAATACTGCAATACGGATAACGCACAATTTCACTCATTGTGTCAGCGTAGTAATTTGCACATAATATTATTAATATTATCATTCTGTATACTTCAACAGTAATTTCAAGTCACTGATCCATGGATAGAATTATCTATATTTTCTATTTAGCATTTTAATAAACCAAGCCATCAACTTGGAATTTGGCAGTATAGGCTCAAGTCGACATGCTCTAAATGAAGTGATATTGTGGGATTAGGCAAAACAACAAAGCCACGTTTTAGGTGTTAAAACACAAAAGCACAAGTCAGCTCACCTACATAATATTATTTCCATAGCGTGAAAAAGGGACAACAGAGTGTTTGTTTACACATCTTCGAATTTACATCCTGGTTTTCTTTTATTCATTCAGCCATATGAAATGAGAGATAATCCGCCAATTATAGGCTATAGGCCTATATGTTCTATTGCTGATTTGTTAATCTGCGCCTACCCCGTTTTCATGGAAAAATAGGCAGAAATAATATAGCCTAGAGAACGTGCAGTTTGTTCAATTTATATTTCAATGACAACGAGACGGGAAAGACCAGGTATACAGGCCGGTCGTGGTTGAGGCACGTCAAGCGCACTACTCCCTTCTGTTTCTCCCCTCGGGTTTATTTTAACACTAATGCACTAAATCTTCTTCCATTTGTTATGGTATCGAGTCGCTCTCGCCCTTTTCAAATGCATCTCTCCCAGTGAAAGGCCATAACACTACTTACACAACAAATGGACGCATTACGGGTGATTACTGTTTCGCCCCACTAATGGCTCCACATTCAATCGCCGAGCTCGATGGGCCCCATAGAACGTGATATTGGCAAGGCCGTTTGGGATAACAATGGCACATATGAAAGCTTAAACACTGGATGACGTTAAATAGCTGAGGGAAATGTAAACTAGAAGAAAACCTGACAGAACTCATTTAGCGATATTAATGACTAATAAAAATAAACAAGCGGCCTGTTCTAAGAATACAACAAAATAATTACAGGTATACGCAACACAAGTGTTTTGAATGTTGTTTGGGGGCTTTTATCTTTCAGGAATTTAGTGCATGATTTTATTACACGATTTAAACGTAATTCGGGTTCGGTGATTTAACTTGACTGCTGTTTATATTATTTCAACGAGGTTAATGCTATATTAACTTACTACTTTAATATTAATTAGGCTAGAACTTACTTAATTATTAACAAAATATTTAAATGATCTTGGCTATTTTTACTACAATTTGGAGGGTATTTGACTGAATCTCCTATGTATAATTATTATAAATTTTTTTAAATAGGCTATTTCAAAAATAAATTTTTGTAAACGTAAACAAAACAAAACAAAACAAATGTTTGTTTTATATGAGTATTCAAATGAATGTTCCACTAAATGCATAATAATAATAATGCGTAAAATGATGACATTTTAGAGTAGGCTACAATAAACAGTTATTTCCCGAACAGGGTTTCTTTTTTCCCCACAATAATGTGCACAAAGGTTTTCAAGAGGAATTCTCCCACCGAAAGCGTGTGAATACAATACGCAATGAATGAGTAGGCTAATCAATCAAAAGCTATTAATGAACGACAGAGGATCAAAGGTTTAACAGTACGTTACACATTTTAGGCAGGTTAATCCACAAATGGAGACTCATCCACATAAGAGGAAAACAAGGGTAGGTAAATCCTACATGACACATTCTTCAAATGAGGATTAGTCCAGAAGTTTGACGAGGTGAGGCAGCCCAAATACAAGCAGCTGCAGATCTTACCTGAAAAAGTCAATTTTGCAATAGAGCTTTCCGTCCCTTGAGAAACATTTTTCGGTCAGGTTGCAGTTACACTCGCAGCACTGGACACACTTCGCGTGCCATGCACGGTCGAGAACGTTTAAGAGGAACCGATCGAGAATGGGCCTCTCGCAGCCCGCGCAGTGCACCATCATTCCGCCCTGGAGGGGACCGAGAGCCGATCTTCCCAAACGGGCACCGCGCCTCGGATTGGGGCCACACGAATCGGTGCGGAGCAACGTCTTGGCTTCTTGGAGAGGGAGGCAACAGCAGAGCAAATGTTCCGTCTTGAGAATGAGTCTCCACCACGCCTAGAGGTAAACACTCCGGACGTGAATGTTATGCATTATACCTGTCGGCATCCAGAAATCCACTGAATCAAAAAAATATATTCGTTGAAGAGAGTTTGTTAACGAAAAGGGTTCTCCAAGTTTTCCTCTTGTTTTTTTTTTTTGTTTGTTTTTGGGCTCTTGATCCACCTGCTTGTGTCCACTCACCTCACCGACACTTTTTTACATCACTCTGTTCCAGTTCGCGGGAGCTTCTCGCATCCGTATTCAGATTTGATGACGTTTTTTCTTGCACTTACGCCGCGGTGACCAATCACAGACAAGTTGCCATGGCAACGGGTTTAAATATTGGCACTCTCAGATTGCTTCCGAAGGTCTACCTTGGGTTTGGTAAAACGTCTATAAAGGCTGATGGCAGTAAAGGTACTAATTATTTCATCGACGTGCTTGCTTTTTTTCTTTTTCTACCGAATTTGCAACTTGGACTGGATCGCTAAAATCTGAAAAAAAGTGCACGTGTATTTAGTGTGAAGCCTTGCGTTCTGGCCTCACTAGTCCTGGATCCTGGACAGCACATTCGGACTGGAAGACGCTCTTCGATTTCTTTATCTTTTAAGATTCTTTTTTATTATTTTTATAATGACTCCATTGCTCTATTTTTTCTCCTGTGTAATTAATGCAGGATTTGAGAGTGAAAATCTAGTGCCAGTGGCTATCAGAAGGTAATAAAGAAATGGTTAAAAAAAAAAAAACGTCGATAAAAATGTAGACATTTATAGACTCTATTTAGCCTAAGTTTTCACGTCTTTTGCATGATGCGTAAAGAAAATAAGTGTAGAAAATCCAAATAGCCATCACTGCGTCTTAATTCTGAAGGAGTGATCTGTGCGCGCGGTGGGGGATCCCGTTCTTTTATCATGCATAAAGCTATTTACAGGGAAATGCACTGGATTAAGATACTGGCTCGCATCAATAGAGAGTACCGGATCGCCCAGCAGTTTGACAAAGTAGCCACAAATCGAAGGGATTTTAAATATTTACCCAGGTAATCATTTTGTTAGCTGTGGACATGCAAACATTACACTCTATAGTTTATTCGGGTGAATTAGAGACTGCATTTACAATCTTTTAGCAGCTTTTCAGCATTTAGTGGAAATTACTATTGTTCAAATTTAAACCTTTTATTGTTATTTAAAAATTTATTTTCAGGTCGTGTATTCTAGTGCGTGTGTTCACATGGATTTCCTAAGACATTATAAATTTGAATTTATCTATTAAAAGGAAATTTATTTAAAAATAAATGTTACTGTTAGCCAATCGTATTTTTTAAACCACATTTCCCTATGCATTAGCATTACATATTTTGCAGCATTTTGTCAGAGTGCTGTGTTTTCACGGTGCGTGAAACCCACCGGCATGTGTGATCACTGGAATAAATCCGGATCAGGCCACCCGTGGTCTGTCTACCTGCTTCCCTCTCTCCATGTAAACAATAGCACATAGTTTACAGTTGTGTTAGTGTATCGGATTAGAAAGCAAACGCAAACACCCTAACCAGAGCTCTGCCCAAATAGAATTAATGGAACTATTTAAAACAATAAAACATACTACTACTACTACTACTACTACTACACCTACTACTACTACTACTACTAATAATAATAATATGTTTTTTTTATCTATCTATCTATCTATCTATCTATCTATCTATCTATCTATCTATCTATCTATCTATCTATCTATCTATCTATCTATCTATCTATCTATCTATCTATCCGATCATCCCCTAAAATTAATAATCCCTTTACAACATGCAGGGCTTAAGCAGTGACTAAATAGCGTTTGGTAATATTTGGAGTCAGGGGATGCCGGTGGGCTGCATGCTGTAGAAAAGGAGAGCCAAGGGCGAATTTCGGGACCCCCGCTGTTCTTGGCAGGCAACAACGGCAGCTAGTTTGGCTTCGTTTACATTTCTAATCCCTTCGCGATGCACGCTATTTATTTTCTCACTAAGTATTGTTTTGTTGACTTCCCATTTAAGAAATCCCCAGTTTTCCCCCTGACGTTACCCTTCGCGAATAAGCAAATATGAGTGAAATGCACGCCTGGGCTACTTCCAGTCATTTGCATATTTTTAAATAGCTAAATACTAAAATTAAAGGTGCCATCTGTTTACAATCGCCCTGACAGAAGAGCCATTAACAGGCTGGCCTAACCTTGTCGAGTCTTTTTGGTTAAATAGCGAATCAGCCCACAGCTTGTGCGTGCGCACATATGCAGCCAAAACTATGTGAATGTGGAAGTATAGAAACGCAGAACTTCATTAAAATCTGATTTTAAGCGACTCAGAACCTTCCCACTTTCAGATTACCTTGTTTTATACTGCATCCAACGCGTTATCATTTGATGCATGGGAAAGCTAACATTTGGGACTGGAAACGGGTTATTGAGAGTTCATTCTTCTACGTCTAATCAATAGGCCACAGTGCTATGAAGCACTAAAGAGAGGGACTGAAGTCTCTGAGGTTCTGCTATACACACAAACGGTAGTCGAGCTCGAGCCACCTGTGCAGACTGAGGAACTGTCCAGGGTGCTGAAAACAGCGGGAGGGATTTATTCTCTCAGTGACTAATGCATCCAGTCAGAGTGTGAATTATACAATGACTTTCAGGAGGGTTGGATATTATAAAAGAATTTCGACAGTTTAAAAGGCTTTTTAGATGTCTACTTAATTTTTTTATTTCTTTTTTAAGTAGGCTTTAATGTAATTTTCGGAGCGCAACCTGTTTGTCTCGCGAAATGTTTAGCTATTGTATGCTCCACTAGCACAGACACCTAAAACAAAATTCTTAAGTTTTATTATCATTTGCGATATTTGACTTACCCCACCTTTTGTTTTTAACTTCCGGTTGACGCATACTGCTTGTAGAAAATATATTAGATTTATATTTGATCATTATTATGGCATTATATGAACATAAGTAGCCTATAAATATCAAATATCAAATAAGATTACTATTATTTTTATTATTATTACCTACTCACCTAAACTAGTCCAAAATGTCCTCTTTAAGATATACTAACACCTTAATCATTCAACACCAGCCGTTTAATTGGTGAATTGAGGAGAAATAGTTATGGATTATTCACTGATTGGACAGTGATTCTTATATTTACTTCCCACTCTCTTTCTTAATCATGTTCAACTTTACAATCATCAAGTCAGAAAACTCTCAACACAGAAAGCATTTTTTCATTATTATAAGAATGATTATTATGGACATTAAAAGTATAAGTGAAATATTTAATGCATTACACTTACTTATGTCCAAAAACCTTTGCAAAACTCCAACTGAAAGCAGATAAAACAGAGCATTGTTATGTTTCATTTAAAGGCAAATGTCCTTATTATCGGTCTCAAAGGCTTTGGGTGTCTATCAAAGATATCATACAAGTGTGATCTCTCGAGTTTTGCATAAACAAGACATGAATACATGCATAGTAGATAAAACGGCTCAGTGTTCTTTATGTAATTTACAGACAGAAGTGTTTAGAGGGCCTACTTTGCGCGCTTTATTTAGTGGACATTTCCACATATACACACAAACTAATAGCATGAATGAAAACAATACACAAACACACACAGAAAGAGAAAGAGAGGGAGAAAACATCCACATAAACACACACACACAGAGTGTATTTTATAAATACTATAGGTCACTCTTTATTGGCATGGATGGTTCCATGAAGAACCTTCAACATCCATGGAACATTTTCATTCCACAAAACGTTATTTGGAAAAAGGTTCTTTAGAGGATTTAAATATTTTTCACACACACACACACACACACACACACACACTTTATATTAGGTGTCTTTAACTACTAAGTACTTACATAAAATTAGTTTGTTGTATTGCAAAACACTGCTAATTGAGGGGGGACACAGGTAGGGACAGGTCTGGTAGTATGGGTAGGTTTAAGGTTGGGTTAAGGGGTAAGGGAAGAGTCAACAGTGTAATTATAGAAAATTACGGAAATGAATTACAGCTGTATAATTACATGCAGGTATTTTTTTTAAATATAGCCTAAGTACAATGTAAAAACATGTAAACAATAAGTGGATTGTGTCAAAGGATTAATTTAAATGTTAGTACTCTTACGTAAAAGCAAAAGATGCACAGAGCGAAAAGGGATAGTGTAAATAGTCAGAGGAACATGAGGGACACGAACATACACACTTTGAAATGAGCTCCTCTCAAAACATGTCTCCCTGGAGACATTGCAGTGAGTGGCACACCTCCACTTCGCCTGCACAGACCTTCATTCTCACTGCCAGAACTAGCCTGGAGGGGCCAAGCCATCTCAGCATGTTTTCTACCCCGTACTACAATTCACCAAGTCCACCGCACACACGGGCAGGCAGACAGACAGACACACTCTCTGCCCACAGTGCCATTAGTCTTGAAAGGTAGGAGAAGGGAGAAGAGGTGAACAGGCATCTCAAGCATTCTGATTTGCGACCCCCCCCCCCTCCCATCCCTCCGCCTCCCGTATCTATCCACCAAAGGGTTACATGACTCCCCAGGGCTGAGGTAGCAGGCTGGGGTAGGCCTGGAGGGGGCTGCGGTTGTGGGGGTCGGTCAGTGTGATGGATGGCTGATTGGTAGCTGTCCCAGGGGCCTCTCTCGCTCTCACCTCTGGCGCTGGGAATTAAAAGGCGGTTTGTCTCTAGCGAGTCCTCAGCTGCTGAAAGCAGCCCGGCAATTTCACAGAGATCAGAGAGGGCATTACCGCTGCCTGTCAGGGGAGCCGTCACACAGCCGGACACCACAGGGTGGGGTGGCGAAGGGGGGCCGCTACTTACAGGCATGCACATGCGTGTTAATTCTCACATTGAGAAACACATGAATGCAGATGAGGAAAAGGAAGGACTCTGTATCTACGGTGCAAGACTTCTCTGAGGAGCTGATCTGTCTGAGTGGAGTAAGTACACACACACACACACACACACACATTCTCACAGGGCCTTTTATCGACAGCCCTGTCCATCTCACTTATCTGTTCTAATCAAAGCTCTCTCCATTAACACCCAAACTACCCTCAGCACCAATGCGAGACCCCTATCCTGATGAGTATAAATACACACAGACATTCACACTTTCCACACTCTCACACACCCACTAAAACACCAAGGAACTTATTAACAGCCACCAAACAGTTTGAGTTTGGTGGAAACCAGCTGGTTAGAAGCACCACTGAACTGTCTGTTACCTCTATGGCCATGGCTGATGGATTAAAATGAGAAAAACAGGAATCATTTTTAAATACCAACTCAAATGTCTTAACGCAGGGCGTTCACCTATTGTTTGATTAAAATATGCATTCAAGTAAAATAACATTTTACGTTGTTTTAAACATAAGCTAGTTCAGAGTTCACCTAAATGTTACCACCTTAAATTTAAAATGTAATGTACAAGTACATAACTCTGTACATCAATAATGGTTAATTTAATGACTTTGCAATGTAAGCATCAAGTATGCAAAAACTTTACTGTGGTACCATATGGACGTTATTATAGGCCAGGGTTACAATGCAACACACAGGTGTAAAAGACCCCTATTTTACAAAAATAGTTCACCAAATATGAAAGTTCTGTTATCATTTAGTCACTTTCATGTCATACAAAAGCCACATCAATTTCTTTTTTAGCGCAACACATAAGTAGTTTAGCAGAATGTCCAACACTGTAAAACAGTTGTATGATCAATAAGTTATGACAACATATGTTTTTACTTTGCTTTAACTCATCAAAATAATTTCAGCAATTTCAACTTTTTTTTTTATTTTTTTTTATAAATTATACAAGATTCAACTTTTTTAAGTCAGTTTAATCTAATTTAAGTTGAAATTACTTAAATATCCAAGTTGACTGTACTACAAAAGTTTCAAGTCAGACAGGTGTTATATTATGTGACATTATATTATGAAATATTATTACAGCTTTTTATTATTATTATTACAGCTATTATTATAACTGTTTTCTATTCTAATATATTTTAAAATATAATTTATACCTGTGATGGCAAAGCTGAATTTCCAGCATCATGTCACTGTCACACTTTGGCTAAACATGGTGTAGGCATGATGCGAAGTTGAAGATTAACAGACTTTATTGACAGAAAGATAACTACACCAAACTGAACTTATCATTAATGAGAACCGACAGATGAGAACTAAAATACAGGCATATATATACTAAGTGAAAACAAAGATGATTGGAATAACAGTAACCATAGTAACAAATAAGTAACCTAGGAGACAAATAAGTGGCGGGAAACTGAGAACAAAGGAGACATGTGACTGAAGATAAACAAACTAAGAGTCCATGAGAGTAAAACTAAGACAGTCACATGATCCTTCAGAAATCACTCTATGATTATTTGGTGCTAAAGAAACATTTCTTTTTTTTTTATCAGTGTTGAAAAAAGTTGTGCTGCTTAATATTTTTGTGGAAACCATGAAACAATTTTTCAGGATTCTTTGATGAATTGAAAGTTCAAAACAACAGTATTTATTTAAAAAATAAATCTTAAGAGTAGAAAAGTGTTTACGGTCACTTTGGACTTATTCAGCATCCTTGCTAAATACAAGTATTCATTTCAACACTTTATTTGAAGGTGTCCGTGTTACAGTGTAATTATGCATTTCAGTACTGTGCAATAATAATTAACTACATGCACTTACTAAAGAGTTAGAGTTAAGAGTTAGGATTGAGGTTTGGTTTAGGGTTAGTTGCACGTAATTATGCATAATTTGTAGTTATACAGTAACTACGTGTAACAAGGACACGGGAAAATAAAATGTTACCAAAAATCTTACTATACGCAGATGTTTGAATGGTAGTGTATATGTTATCTATATCAGTGAATATGAAATGTAGTGCAAGTTGTATGAAAGCAGGGTGTTTATACAAATATTTAGATCGCATGCCCTGCAGGATGTGTGTGTGTGTGTGTGTAGGGTACAGACCCTGTCACTGAGGCATGATAAGAGAGATTACCTGCAGCCTTTGGTCCATCTTAATGAGGTAATGAGTGGAGGGGGGTGGGGGGCACTCTGCCTCTGCCCTCATATACTCCATTAATCAGAGAGGGTTGGGGGGGTCAGACACCACGGCCAGAGCACCATCCCACCCCCATAACACACTAATGGACTGACTGAAGGTGCATTTAGTTAAATGGCTCTGACTGCTTAGCATGATGGAGAGGAGTAGGGTGAGAGACAGAGGAAGAGGATGGCAGGTTGGACATATACAGAGAGCAAAGATGAGAGGCATAAGAGTAGCGAGATGACAGGAAAAAAACAACAACTGCAAATCAAAAATAACAAGAAGACGAAAATGACACCTGCTAAGATCTGCTCTGTAAAGCACCGAAAATAAATGAGTTAAAATGACATGCAATTAAAAATACATTTTAATGTGGGAGGAACAATGTAACGTTATGTTGAACTTTAGCTTCTTAGGGTTTAAGTTAGTTTAATGTAGTATTTTTAACAAACACATTTTTTTTTTCGCAAAATTGATTGGAAATCAAACAATAATTGATAGACCCCCACAGTTTGCCGCCCACAGACAGCTATTTTAAACACTTCAATATGATGTGCTTAATCTGATGATATGTCTGTTTATAAAAGCACATAGTGTTTTAAACTATTACCATCATCACATGAATGCTCATCATATGAACACTATCTGCACCATCCAGCTGTAATGTGATATATATGACTCCCCAGGGAGTATGTATGTATGTATGTATATACAGTGGTGGTCAAAATGAATGGCACCCCTGGTAAATATGATCAAAAATGGCTGTAAAAAAATAAATCTGCATTGTTTATCCTTTTGATCTTTCATTCCAAAAATCTGCAAAAATCTAACTTTTCATTGAAGAAAAATAATTGAAAGTGGAAGGAAATCACATTATGAAATAAATGTTTTTCTCCAAAACATGTCGGCCACAATTATTGGCACCCCTAGAATTTTTTACGAGTAAAATATCTCTGAAGTATATTCCCATTAATATTTACCTTTATTTAGCACACCAGAGTGATTAGGAACATGAAATTGTCTAGCTATGACGAATACACAAAGGCCAAATTTCTTTAATCATCCATCACAATGAGTAAAACCAAATAATATAGTTCTGATGTGCAGCAAAAGATTGTTGAGCATCACAAAATAGAAAGTGGTTGTAAGAAAATAGCTAAAGAATAAAAAATCCCCATTTTGACCATCAGGGCAATAATTAAGAAGTTCCAATCAACTAAAGACGTTACGAATCTGCCAGGAAGAGGACGTGTGTCTATATTGTCTTAATGCACGGTGAGGAGGAAAGTTTGAGTGGCCAAAGACTCTCCAAGGATCACAGATGGAGAATTGCAGAGATTACTTGAGTGTTGGGGGTCAGAAAGCCTAAAAAAAAGCTAAAAAAAAACAACCCCTACATCCCCACATGTTGTTTGGGAGGGTTTCAAGAAAAATCCTCCTCGCATCTCCAAAAATAAACTCCAGCATATTCAGTTGTCAGACACGACTGGATCTTCAAAAGGGAATGGATTCTATGGTCAGATGAAACAAAAAAGGGCTTTTTGGCAGCAAACAGGGATAAAAAGTACCCCATGCCTACGGTTAAATAAACTGCTGGATCTTATATGTTGTGGGCCTATTTTTTTGCTGGAGGTCCTGGACATCTTGTTCAGATACATGGTTTTATGGATTCTAGCAAATACCAACAGATCAAAAATCAAAACCTGACGGCCTCTGCTAGAAATCTTATAATGGGCTGTGGTTGGATCTTCCATCAGGACAGCAGTCCAAAACAAACATCAAAATCAACACAAAAAATGGGTAACTGAGCACAAAATTAAGCTTATGCCATGACCGTCCCATGCAGTCCCCTAAACTGAACCCTATAGAAAATGAGTGGGGTGAACTGAACAGATGAAGCACCGACATGAACTTGTGAATCTGAAGGATCTGGAGAGATTCTGTATGGAGGAATGGTCTCCGATCTCTTGTCAGGTGTTCTCCAAACTCATCAGGCATTATAGAAGAAAACTCAGATCTGTTATCTTGGCAAAAAGTATTTAATAAGCAGGGAGCCAATAATCATGGCTAGCGTTTTTTGGAGAAAAGCATTTATTTTATAATGTGATTTACCCCCCACTTTCAATTCTTTTACTTCAATGAAAGGTTCGATTTTTGCGCATTTTTTTTAATGAAAGTTCAAAAGGATAAACAATGCAGATTTATTTTTTTACAGCCATTTTTGATCATATTTACCAGGGGTGCCATTAATTCTGATATATACATACATACATACACTGCCGTTCAAAAGTTTTGGATCGGTAATATTTTTTATGTTTTAATGGCCGCATTTATTTGAATAAAAAAACTGTAATATTTATTATATTAAATTAGATATTTATCTATTTTAATATATTTTAAAATGTAGTTTATTCCTATGATCAAAGCTGAATTTTCAGCATCATTACTCCAGTGTCACATGATCCTTCAGAAATCATTCTAATATGTGGATTTGATGCTCAAAAAACATTAATTATTATTATTATCAATGTTGAAAACAGTTGTGTACAATACTTATTTGAAAGATTCTTTGATGAATAGAAAGTTCAAAAGAACAGCATTTTTTAAATAGAATCTTTTCTAACATTATACATGTCTTTACTGTAACTTTTGAAGAAAAGTATTGATTTATTTTATTTATTTCAATCCAGCTTTGCCCTCACAGGAATAAATTACACTTTACTATATATTCACATAGAAAACAACTGTTTTAAATTGTAATAATATTTCACAGGTTTTTTTAAATTTATTTTTATCAAATAAATGCAGCCTTGGTAAGCAGAAGATACTTCTACTCAGGTGATATTTATATTTATATTATTCATACTTCTCAAAATACTGTAAATATGTTCATAATCTGTAAATGTTTATTCAGACTAAACCCAACTGTGACCCCTTTTTTTAACTTTTTATACTATTTTATTTTATTTTATCTTTTTATATATTTTATTCTTAGAATTTGTATTACTATGTTTCTTGTTGTATTTGTATTTGTATATGTGCACTGGAAGCTTCAGTACCAAGAAAAATTCCTTGTGGGTGCAAGCACACTTGGCAATAAAGCTCTTTCTGATTCTGATTCTGATTCTTTTAGAAACATTAAAAATCTTACAGATCCAAAACTTTTGACTGGTAGTGTATATATATATATGTATATATATATATTACACTGATAATAATAATAATAATATACAGTATATTATATATACATAAATACATACATGCATATACTCTATACTAACAAACATATGTATGTATACTTGAGTACAATCAAAAAGCTGCATTACATGCATTCCTAAAAGTTGTCACAACTTCTAAAACTAAAATCAAGTAAATCTTTGGTTATTCTTCCACGTCATTTACTTAATCTAAGAATCATTATTTACAGTACAGGGCTGTTGCGAAAACATCTGAAAACAGATACATAAATCATAAATTATGAAAAGCAGGCAAGGCTTGCATAGAAGGAAAGACAGAATGAGGATAGATAAGAGGACAAAACGAAGGGCACAGGGAACGACTGTGGATTGATGGATGGAACGAAGGATGGAAATGAGCAAGACAACAAGAGCGAGAAAGAAAGTGAAGCAGAAAAGAGGGAGAGAATTGTAAAGGACGACAGTGAGTCAGATACAGAGAGGGAGGAAGAAAGAGCTTGTGATGGGGTGTATAATCTGAGCTCTGTATGTGTGGTTGTGCCCTGTTCTCCCCTGGCTGGCCGCCCCAGCAGCCACTTGAATTAGCAGCCGAGGATTATGGGGGAGAGGCTCATTAATGAGGCAGACAAACAGCAGCCAGTGTGAATATTTGCACCCAGAAATTGAAAAGATTAAGTCCTATTTGACAATGACTGGCAGGCTCTACGCTGAGAGAGAAGCTACTGTTAAATATTCATATGCTGCCCGCAAGGCTGTCTGTGCGTGTCCTTCTCAACCCATGCAGAAATGTGTGTATATATCTCAGTAGGTGTGTTTGTGTGTGTGTGAGTAGGGTCTCTCTTAGTACATGTTTGAATTGTTTGAAAGAGCTAAATCATTTGTGTGCAAATGTCTGTACTTTTGTTAATGTGAATCCTTGAAAATTCTGGCCGTATGGGAGATGAGGAAAATGAGAGTTCAGCCATTTTGGTATTATGCAGAGTCATATAAAAAACAAGCTACCGTTTGCCCTCGGGTCAGTTCACAAGGACGGTAACGTCACCATCAACATGAGTCATTCTCTATTTGTAATAAGAAGGTTTTTTATTATTTTAGTATTAATTCACCTTTGACATGGTCACAGACTAAAATGGCCTTGGGTGTTGAAAATAAATAAATAAATAAATAAACACTAATTCCTGGAACCGCAGTGCTGTAAAATGTGATGAAATGTGAAATATCTTTTTCATATAAAGCACATTAATCATGATGAATTGCAATGTGCACCTGTGAGACAGGACCATTCTCAGTCTTAAAAAAGGGAAAAATTTCATCCGAAAAACAAAACAGGAATTGTTTGTTTTTCCAACCAAGAACTGATTGGCCAGGCATCCATTCCAAGCCATTCTAGGGTAATTCTATGTCTGCATTAAGACTTTATATCAGAATTACCCATTTTCAACACTGCAGTACAAAAAGAAGTGCAGGGTAGTGACAAGTGTCACCAATTTTGATTATCGCTTGATATGCTATTTGTGCAAAGGCTCTCTGCTGCGTTACATGCGGATTCAGTGGTTGGTCCATGTGCCCACCTACATAGGATGGTGATTAATGATGTGCCCTTTAGGTGTCTGGTTAATGCCAACCCCCCACTGGCACTTCCCTTTAAATGGCAAATTTATGACATAAAGAGGGAGCTGATCTGACTTCTTCAATTAATCTATGGATCCTCTTTTAATATCACTCCAAAAGGCATCATCTGTGAATGAAGAAGGCTTATTTTGGTTATTTGGAACTATCTAGAAATTTGGTAAGTTCGGTATTTCTTGGGTGAATTAAAACTAGAAAAAAGATGTTGGTTTGTCAGGTTCTTGCTGGATGGTTCTCTGGTTTTGAAAGACAAGGTGTAATTCTGTACACAAATGGCCAAGACAGAGAGAATACATTTGGTTGAAAAAGCACGAGAGCATTCAAGAAAGATGCACTCATTCATAAATGGCTGTTTCTTCATTCACAGGTATATCCATAAACATTTCTTGGAAGCAATTGACCCCTTTTGTTTCTGCTACTGTCCAAAATACTTAAAAAAAAGATTTGATATATTACTGTTTTAAAAAAAAAAAATATATATATTGATTGATTTACCCTAATCTCAAATCCAGACCTTCAATAGTAAAATCCATCATGAAAATAATATGAATTGTGTTTTAGAAAGAGTGGAATTAACATTTCAAAATGTATTCTTTGAAAATGATTTATACATTTGCAATTTTATTCCAAAAAGTCATTTGTACCACAGAATGTCATCAAACATATAATATGCCGTGTGGTGGAAATGTTCATGACACACACACACACACACACACACACACTTTGTGGATGAATACAACTACTGTGTGTGTGAAAACAGTGTGTTTTAAGATTTATTTATGTAGCCTACTTTTTTTTGTAGAAGTTCACAGGGCCAAAAGTGCTCATAGTTAAAGGCATTCACACACAAAACACTATAATGCTCTATAATCACAGCACTGTGTCTTTGCAGTGAGCACACCAGAGCGCAGCGTGAAGCCACTCTGACACCCCGTCGATCAGCCTGCCGTGAAGCTGCCTAGCTGGAGATCACCTCCAGCGAACGCTCCGCAAATACAGCAGCAATTCATTTCCTTGACTGGACTGGATTCTTCAGACCTGACAAAGCTATTTACCTAGTGCGCCCCGGTGCTAGCCCATGCTAGCGCTAATGTTTTCCCTTCTGCAGAGGATCAATATCTTTGGAAGTGTACAAACAGCAGTCCCTCGGTGGAACAGATCCTGATGTGAACGGCTAACAGACCGGAGGAGATGGCTGACAGCAGCTCAGCACTGAAAAACCAACAGCAGAGAAATCAAATCAACAGCACATGCTAATGGGCCTCAGACTGAATCAACATTAGTGAGCTGTCAAAAACACTCCGCTCCAAGCGCTAATCAAGGCCAAATTAGACAGAATCAACACAGTCCAAGATCACACAGACTATATCAACAAGTTGTGTAAATCCACAAATATGGAGATACTGTCAAAATGGCACTGCAATTTGAAAGCGACTGAATCAACAGAATAATGGAAGATCTTAGCTCATGTTTTACTTCATTATCTGATTTGATGAACATAAGTTTTAAAAAACACTAGAAAAAAGAGAAATGGTTGGATTTTACACTGTGAAATGATACAGACAGTGATCTACACCCAGCTAACGTTCAAATAACATTATTTCCAATAACTTTCCATTTAGTTATGGGAAATTTGTTTCTGAATGTTCTGTGTTTACGAAATGTTTTTCGGGATTATGCAAACGTTAAGGGAACATTACATTTTATCATTTTGCAAACATTATGGGAACGTTCCTTTTGAACGTTCTCTGAAAGTTTTGAACAACATTTAAAGTAATGTTAGATGAACGTCCAACTAAAATGTGTCATAAAGAAAAATGTTTCATGAATGATGGAATATAATCTCATTCATGGAACATTTTTCTTTATGACACATTTTAGTTGGACATTCATCTAAAAAATGTTTTTATATATTTTATATATGATGTTGCTTAATAATAATAATAATTTATATAAATAAATACAATTATTATTATTAAGCAACATAATATATAAAATACCAATTTGGTAAAGTTTAAAACTCTTTAAAATATGTATCCTAACTGTAACCCTATAAGTATAGCCTATGTTGTTAATCAACATTACTCAGTACTGAAATGTATAATTACACTGCAACAAGGACACCTTAAAATAAAGTGCAACCCAATTTTGTTACTGTGTCAGGTCACCAACAGCTGTCCAATGTAAAATCTGGTTTCTGAAGAAAAACTATGAGAACCAACCACTGACCTAATACTGGTCAATGCAATAGTCCAGCATATCATGCCAAATATGTGAATGTTTGAGTCATTTCCATATTACTTGTCAAATACCATCATACAGAAATGAAATGTATCTTATCTGTATATATGACCAACGGCCAATAACACAAGATGCTTTGTATGAAAAAAACAAACAACAACCACATATTGTAGTTTGGTAAGACTTCCACTCTGCTTGTCGAATGATACTTTAGAGGTGAATAACAAATAGTAAAAAAAAAACTAAAAACCATATTTTAAATCTCTTTGTATAAACATCTAAAATGTGACAGGTACACAAATGTGTTTTTGCATATGCATATGTGTGTGTGTCGTGTGCATGTAAGTGTGAGTATGTGAACATGAACAAGGCAAGGTGAGCTTTGTGAGGATATGTGTGTGCGGAGAGTGAGTGTGTTTAATCGCCTGCTCTGCTGTGATAATGCTGAAGCCTGTTATCAGGTCCATCTCTGCCTGAGGACTCAGCGGAGGGAGGCACACTCACACACACACACACACACACACACACGCACACACACACACACGCACACTGCTCTGCATATCTCTAGCTTACACAGCCCTCTCTCGGTGCGTGGGGACCAGGGGGGCCAAGACAACCGCTGTTCACCATAACCCTCTGACACTCATTCGCTGTCTGTCAGTTTCACTATTGTGCTTCTCTTAGAAAACACCTGCTTCAATCACCACACCGAACACTATCAAACCGGCCTTTACTAACATTTATTAGTCATTCTCTGTGAAAGGAAGACAAACTGAATGTATTGACTGGCCCCTTTGACCAGACGCAACATTTATGCCAGCGTACGGTCGCCGTGATTTTGCCAAGTAAGACATGTTCCTGAACAACATCTATTGTTTATCCTGGAACAACATTCTTGTCAAAAAACAAAACAAACAGTCCTAACCCTAAACACAACCCATAATTTATCCCTAAAATCAGAGGGAAATGATAGGTGAATAACACTGATGCAGAAGCACCTAACACTTGTTGTAAGCCTAAACTTGACATACTAAAAAAACGATCTCTTAAATCTGATTGGTTGATTGGAATGTTGTTTCAGGATCAACAAGGATGTTGATCCAGGAACATGTTCTACTTGGTGAAATCACGTTAGATTATTTTCTCTTTTCCCTAAAATGATCAAAGTTAACAAAGCTGTCAAGTATTATATAAGTGGTCCATACAACTTCTGCACTATATATAGTCTTATATAGCATATATAGTCTTCTGAAGCAATTCAAATACAAATAGCTTTGTGTTGAAAACAGAACAACATTTAAGTAGATTTTTCTCTCCTTGTTATTAAATGGATAGTTCACTCAAAAGTAAAAAATTCTGTCATCATTTACTCACCCTTGTGTTGTTTTAAACCTGTATGAGTTTCTTTCTTCTGCTGAACACAAAAGAAGATATCTTGATGATTATGGGTAACCAAACAGTTGATTGGCCCCATTTAATTCCTTAGTATGGGGGGAAAAAAAATACTATGGAGGTCAATGGGGCCCATCAACTGTTTGGTTACCGACATTCTTCAAAATATCTTCTTTTGTGTTCAGCAGAAGAAAGAAACTCATACAGGTTTAAAACAACACAAGGGTGAGTAAATGATGACACAATAAAAATTTTTGGGTGAACTATCCCTTTAAGTTGACTTTTGCAGTAGTTTGATGAAATCAATACACTCTCATGGCAATTTATAGCTATTTTATGTTTTGGTGAATTGGTGGCGACTTCGTATAAATTTGTATGATTGCATTTGTATGTTTCTGTAAGATTTGCTATCTCGGTTAGGTTTAAGGATGGACCCTTTTTCTTAAAAATCATACTATTATACAAATTAAATAATATAAATATGCCACGATTTGACAAAAAACAAACAAACAAAAAATTCTCATACAATTGGGTTGGATAAAGTAAACACTTGTTAAGACTCGCAAGAAGCAACAACGTCTAATCTGACTGGACGCGTCTAAAGATGCCATATTTGATTTGAGAGCTGCTGCTGAGAGGAAGATTTTCAGTGAATACTGACTTAACAGTTTTGAACAGAAGGACAAAATCCTATTTTTTGGGGGGCGAACTCTTTCAACCGTGACAAACGCATACCAGCGGAAGGACGTATTCCACTCGCGGCTCTACAGATGAAGCAATCGTCTCTGATCAAATATTCCTGGAATCCACATCCAAGAGCAGGTAGCTTTAACTGGTGGCAAGAGCGTAGCTAGCATGGGGGTCCAATCTCTCCATTCAACTAATCACCCTCCCAACCAACGTGTACCCAACCCCCCATTCGGCTAATTATTCGTTTTTTCAAATGCAAAGCACTCGGAGAAAGTGAGATGATTTCTCCTTAGCTGCTTAGGAGGCCAAAGAACGCAGGGAAGGAAAGAAAGCCACCCGCAAAAAAGGAGAAGACGGAGGGACGAGTGAAAGAAATGACTTTCTCCTTCATACGGCGGAGGTCTTTGAAGTCGACCGCGATGGAGGGGAGCAGGAGGGAAACCGCGAGGGAAGATCGTGTTAACGAGATGGCCTCTAAACATGAATTAAATGGTGGGAGAAAAGAAACACGATCAAACCTCTCCTACTTAGGCTGCTTACAAACCCCTTTCAGTGCCCGTGAGGTGTTTCAAAGCCTGGATTCCTGGCCAGCGCTTCTTAAAGGAGCACGGTGTTGAAGAGGGCGAGTTTTAGGGAAGGCGGGTGATAGACTATAGACATACATCATAGGCCCTGAATGGGGAGGTCAGGGACTTACACGTTGACACCAGGTCAGAAGTGCTAAAGGATTACAAGCTCACTAAGCCCTCAGGATCCCTTGTTTTCACTGCTTCTCTCTGTTTGTTGTTTTGTTGCGGCACAGACGTGGGGAAGAAAGGAGAGAGTGGACCGACGGACGGGAATTAGTGTAAAAGCCTGCGGAGGAGAATGGCATCTCATTCACACCTCTTGTTGGCTGTTTTCGAGGCCCCCCAAAACAGCCCTCCCATCCCTTGTTGCTGTGAAAGCACGTTAGGTTGGCTTTGTGCAGACAAAAGGAGACACCCCTCCCTGCTCTCCGGACCCCGCAGGAGCAACAAGAGGATTTGGCACGGCACGCTAAACCCTGAGCCGCTCTCACTTTGATTGGCTTCGGTAGGAGAGCTCCCTCTCTCTTTGTTGATTAATCAAGAGATTTTCCAACTCTCTTTTTCTCTCTCAAACTCTATTTCTCTCTCTCCCCTAACCCTCCCCTCCCTCATCCACCACTCGCTCCCTCTCTTTTTCTTTGCCTCCAATAGCTTTGAAGGTATTTGGGTTCTATGACATCATTTTTAAGGGAAGTTATGCCCATGTAGAATTAGAATTATTGAGCATTCTACATTCTGCAACTGATCAAATGATTTTGGAATTACACCATATGTGGCAATTATTAGAGTGTATACATTTCCATATTTGGGAGTGGGGTCAAAACATCTGAGACCACATTGAAGATCTGTGATTAATATTTGGAAGTTTAAGAATTTTGATAAATGAACTGCACAATGAACTACAGCAGTATTTATGTATCACTAATCAAACACTAATAAGTTACACTGATCATGTTAAACTCCTTTGCAAATGTGGTCAGATTGTTCTTGCTTTCATTGACATGATCCACAAGATACTATTTGGATCATTCTCAAATCATGCTGGAGAACATCAGGTTTTACACAAACTTGGAGTTCATGCATGCTGTCATTCAAGGGAGGACATTCTGAAAATTCAACTTTGAACTTTCTTTATGTTGAAAATATAATTTGAAATGCAAGTATTTTCACTATTGGTTTAAGACTTTTGGGCTCTACTGTATATCAACCACATATCATACTGCATTAAAACCTAATTACTTACATTGTGACAGATACCAACATGTTTTTTATTACGGAGTGCATCATATGTGTGCAAATAATTATTTGTTCACAAAGAAATTATATTATTGTGCCAGAAGCAGTCTTAAATGATCCAAAAACCGAGCAAAAATTGTGAACCGGAGAAGAAACTACAATTAAAATAATATAAAACTATGTCAACTGTGTGCAAATCTTGCTGAGTACATTAAACATCTCAGCATGATCTCCAGGGTTACTTTACAGACGGTTCAGTGACAAGGATAGTACTAAGAACAACATCAAAACTATTTGTTTTGGTAACACTTTATTTTAAGGTGACATAGTTAAACGTTACTATCTGTATTTACTATAGTACACTGTGATAAATAATTCCAGCAATAATTTTTTACAATTGAAAATTCAACATCAGAATTAAGAATTAAATTAAAGAAATATTGTGTTGTTTTAACTTAAAAAAAGTGTGTGTTCTTGCTTGACTTAAAATATTGAGTTTAGTTAACTTTAGTTTAGTTGGATTTTTAGGTTATCTCAACATATTTTTTGTTGTTATTACTAATTGCAGCAACATTTTTTACAGTGTAACAGTACATTTTACATAATTTTAAGTAAGTAACCTTAAACCAAACCCTAACTCTAGTAAGTACATGCAGTTAATTAATATTACTCAGTATTTATACAGAGCAAGTACAATGTAACCATGTCACCTTAAAATAAAGTGTAATTATTGTTTTTAGTGCCTTTTTTAAGTTTTTATACAGAGGACAGTTGAGAGAAGGGGAACAGGATCTGAAAATGTTGCAAGCTGGATTCAAACTCCCATTGCCAATATGAATGTGCTGACCACTATGCCACAGCTCAGACAAAGCCATTTCGTGTGGTTCTAAAATCATCAGTGTCCAAGTGGACAGACAAAGCTATGGGAGGAGATGATCTGATTCTGAAGCACACTGTAAATGATCAAATATCAAATGCAATGGACATTCGCGCGTGGAGCCTTTTTGCCAGTGTGGGTGTTCGAAACGAGGGAATCAGCGAGAGAAAGTGAGAGATTGAGCGAGAGAGATAAACAGAAAAAAGGGGGGTGGCTTTCAACAATAAATCAAGTTCCAGACTAATCTATTTAGCATGCTTTCACCATTATCCTGTCAGTGAAACAGCTAATTAATTAACTGATTCTACAATGAAGAGCTTTTGAATGAGCCCATTTAGGTAATTACTACCAAGAGCTGTTTGGGCGCGTCATTTACTGCAGTCACACAAACACGCTGGCAACTGCAATAAAGTCCCTATCCTGTACAATTAAAAAAATTAAAGATAATATAGGTTATGGGTGTGTAAGTTTAGGTGTGCCTGTGCCTATGTTTGTATTTGTACAGAGTGAGTGAGACAGAGAAAGTGGCAATGGCAGCAACCAGGAGACCTCAAATTCAAGTCTTAATGCATGTCTAATCCAAGCACGGCACAAGAACAACAATTATTCAGTATATATGAAGAGTTCAGATGCAAAAGCCTCTAAGTGCCATCTGAAATTTTCTTCTAGAATGGTCATTTTTATAAAGCTTGTATATTTAAGTTCTATAATTTCACTTAAATGGCAATGCAAATTACCTATTAATTGTCATTTAAGTGAAATTATTGAACTTAAATATACAAGCTTTATAAAAATGATCATTCTAGAAGAAAATTTCAGATGGCACTTAGAGGCTTTTGCATCTGAACTCTTCATATATATATATATATATATATATATTGAATATACACGCACAAGGAATTCCATTACATAATTTTAAACTGTCTAATCCAAGCACGGCACAGCATATATATATATATATATATATATATATATATATATATATATATATATATATATTAAATGAATATACATGCACACGGAATTCCGTTACATCATTTTAAACTATTTTGTGCAAACCAGTCTAAATCCTTAAAATCTATAAACTTTTTGGACACAAAAGAGCGCTATTCACAGTGAACCCAAACAAAAGGTTTCAGTACCAGGCTATTGGTTCACTACAATACACAAGACAGGATCAAGACCAGAGATATAGAAGGGAGAAGATCAGTGCGAATGAGCTGAAAGTGTGGGAAAGCACATCATCCAACTCTGACAATGCTGACATCAGTATAAAGAGAACAACATGGTGGACAAAAGAAGATATTTGCACCTGGCTTGGTGTCTGTGGTCAGAGGTTCATCACCTTTGGGTTAAAAGAAAAGAGGATAACAAACTCTTCTCATCAGATCAGCCCCACTTCATCCATACATCTCAATAATGCCTCAATGAGAGGGCATCCCCCTTTCAATGCCCTTCTTTCAGGATGGCTGTCTTCTTGTTGTGCCCGGGGCTTCTGTGTTTGCTTGAGCTCTGGACGGCAGGCTGAAAGGGGACAAGCACTTTAAATAGAAGCAAAGAGACCAAGAGGTTAAAAAATAAAAAATAAAAGATATATATATATATATATATATATACTTATGCTTAACACAAAACAATTTTGAGGTAAAAAAAAAAAGAGGTCAACAAACAACTATCCAATCATTTTCCAATGGACAAAATAAAGTTTTAGCATTTTTAGTTTTCATTTTGAGCATTTTTTAGGTTTGTATTTATACTGAAGTGTCGATTTTGTAATAATTCAAGTTAGTAAAGTGGACAGCAGGGAAAAAACAAAATTGTTCTGCATTGTAAATGTGTTCAGATCTAACCACTTCATTTATGTGTCTGCATTGCGACTGATTGATTTTTATTTGAAAAAACAAACAAAACAACATTACTCCCATTACATGACCCCCCCATTTATTTGTGTGTGTGCATTTGTATGCATGTGAGTGTGTATTGTATTGGTGATGTTCTATAGTCTTATGCCTTCATTTGTGTATGTTTGTTCTGGATTGTGCCAGATTTGTTATATTTTTTTGACAAATAAAATGTTCCCCCTATTCTCCCCCATTTCCCATTCATTCTCATGGGGGTCAAATTGACCCGTGCCGGAACGATTTGTAACAATTTTTATTACAACCACATAAACTTGTGTATTCCAAGTTCAAGTGCCACAAATCTCCTGAGGTCTTGGAACACTCCGATGAACACTAAATTTTTTTTTCAAAATGACGAGGAGATTTGCAGACATTTTACATCCGCAAACAGCGATATTACACTTTGCATGAAAGGTAATATTCGAAAAAGCATAATAGGGGCATTTATATTTAAATATAAAAATATCATACTTATTTTACTTTGATGCACTTATCAAGTACTAAGATGTTCAAACATGTTTTGTATTACTTCTTTGCTCATGTCCTATCTTGTCAAATGAGCCAGTGTTACAAACAGGTGCATGATGGCCCTGGGTGCGTGTGTACGAAGGGATGATGTGCATGTGTGAAGGTGTCAGGGAATAAAGGTGGTCTGAATGAAAAAAACAACAGAAAGGCCATCCTGAGTCTATGAATGTCAGTTACCACTGACTGCATGTTCACCTCCGCTTTGTCTCCGTTTTACAATGCAGGCGGCGCTCAATACCTCTTCACCCGGAGCTTCATCAAGAACACAAGCCCTGCCTCTCGTGAATGAACCTCTGTCAGGGCCTTTTATTCCAGCCTTCATTGGGTAACACTGCAAGACATTACAGATTTGGACAGAGTATGCAAGACAGAGAGACAACTGGTCACATGTGAAACCATATTTCACAGTTTATGTTTCCAGATGCCACTTCAGCATATATAGGCCAACATCAGCACATGAACATATAAACACATGCGCACACACTTTTCTTCACTATCACTCTACACACACACTGTACTTATTGCACCTTGTGAAGGACACAGGGGGCCATTAATTACTGGAATGGGCAGTTTTAAATCTGGCAGAAGGACGCAGTGTTGTTCCTGCAGAATGGAACGTAATTAAGGGGAAAGGCCACACGTCAGCGGCGAGCAGCCCGCGGACAATGCTGATGGGGATTTATTACTTCAGCTCGAAGAGAGGGAGAGAGTGCAAGAAACTGTGCTGGGGCAGCAGCAAGGGTCTCGCACACACGCACACATCTGGGTGAAATTCCACACAGCCACACATGTGCATGTTGATACAAACACACTCACTTGCATTTAAAAACATACAACTCACTTACACTCTCTCACTAGATTTAGCACATGCAGAAGGTCACATATTCCCCTCAAGATTTCCTTCGGCTAATTGCGTCTTTTCTTTTTTGAGGAATTGCAAAAAAAATTGACCCTGGATAAATAACATTAACCTATAGAGTTGTGTATGCTTTTTTTCTCATAGTTTATTTTGTGCTGACACTTTAAATATCGATTGTTAAACACCTGTTAAGTTAAAGCTTTGTTTGAATAGTAGCTATACAATTTTGACTTAAGAGGGCACCAATGAAACAAGCAATTTTAATTGTTGCATACACTCACTGGCCACTTTATTAGATACACCAGTTCAACTGCTCGTTAATGCAAATATCTAATCAGCCAATCACATGGCAGCAACTCAATGCATTTAGGCATGTAGACATGGTAAAGACAATCTGCTGAAGTTCAAGCTGAGTATCAGAATGGGGAAGAAAGGTGATTTAATTTAATTAAAATTCTTCTTCCAAAAAATATTTTGTTAAATAAAAAAGAGAAAATCATATGGGTTTGGAATTTTTTATTTATTTAAAAAAAAATAAATAATTCAAATTAAATTTACATGAACAATTTAAATTATTTTATTCAAATGTATTTAATCAAAAATATATATGCATTTTATTTTTTATTTAATTCCAAGACATATTCCAACTTGTACTGAAAGCAAAGTTAATTTGCCAAGTTTCATTGTTTAATAAGTATTTGACTCGGTAGATGACATTTCATTATATTAATCAATATATTCTCACCAAATGTATGATAGAGCAAACTCAATAGATAAAATGTAACAATGTTATGTGAATATTTTAAAACTTAGTGCGGCTACCGCAGCTTTATTAAAGCTTGGGAATTAGCATATTTAATTAGCATAAATATTATTTATTGTTATGTAAAACGTAACTAACAATTATGATTAGTTAGTTTCTCTTTCATGGACACTTAGTTGTTTATTATCACTCGCCTGTCTCCTTTGTTCTCTGTTTCCCGCCACTACATAGTTACCACGGAAATTTATTTACAAGCATACCTGTCTGTATTTGGTTTATCATCACGGTGTATTTAAGTTCCTCTTTAGTTCACAATCATTGTCCGGTATTGTTCGTGTGTTGTTTTACAAGCTGTCTCACATCTAGTTACCTGAGTTTGTTTTGTTTAATGAATGTCAACTTTAATTTTGAAACCTGTCCATCTTCCTCTTCATTGGACTTGTAATATGCGACAATAACACTCAGATGTCTACAGCATAGCAAATAAAACCAAACACATTTCAGTAAATGTAAAACCTATGTTGCATGTGCTTGAACACTGGACATCAACTAATTTCTGTATATTGTTCCTTTATCTTCTCAAAAGATGTTTATTTAGACAACCCCATGCATACTTGTAATAAAAAAGTTTACCTTAAATTCTCAAGACGATGTGTTGCGCATAATGGTTTCTAGAGCTCTAATCCCAAATCTGTTTGCCCAAAAGACAACAGGTCAGTTTTCATGTTCCTGCGGTTATTTAGGAAGGCCTGAGGAAAGCAGTGAAGGAACGTGCAAATGACAAGGCGTATTAAAACCCTACTGTTCCTCCCCATGGTGTTTTTAAGACCATGTTAGCTGTTCACTGAAAATAAACCCACAAAAGAAGTCATAAATCGGTAAAGGAGAGCAAAGAAACCCACTCATATGCTTTTTAATTTCTTCCCCCTGCCACCTTCTCCAGTAAAGCGTGTTGAAAGCCTGATGACTCGAATTACACCTGGACTCCACCTGGGCAGGGTGTTTTTGGCTATTGTACAAGCTAAGCAATCATCTATATCAGTGCAAAAGAGAACTTGGGGTAACAGAAGGCTTATGGATTGAGAAAGGTTTTTCACGGCTGTCATAATCTCACACTCACAAGCTGAATTGTTCGTCTTCACAGAAGCGGAACACCTGAGCACCCGCGCGAGACTTTCCAAAGAGTCTGTACAGTGTGGAGAGGGGCCAGGTGCTCTGAACAACACATTTAGCAAGAGTAATGATTGTGGCTGAGCTTTTGAAGGCGCAAAAACCGATGAATTCCACAATCGGAGGCATTTCTCTTTCCTCTGAATGCAGACTTTTATTGACGAGAGGCTGCGAGCGTCTCTGCCAATATACTGCTGTAAAATGAAGTCCCCTCCATTCTCTCGTTCCCTCTCTCCTTCTGAATGGATTCACCCCTCTCCGGTCTGTGTTCCGCCTCCTTCATCTCTCTCCAGCCATTCCTCTCGTTCTTCTATCGGCGCATGAAACGCTCCCTCCTCCCCGCTCTCTCCCTCGCTCGCTCGTGAGATTTGCCTAACAATGGGTGGCTCTGCCCAAGGTCAGATAAGAAGCCACAGTCCAAGAAGCCACAGTCACTGTTTCTTTCATCCGTCTTTTTCCCCCCACTCTCTCTCCCCGCACAGCTTTCAAATTATCTCTGCAGCACATAATAATAATTACTGAGGACGGCGGAGAGGAGATAAGGGAGAAGCGGCGGACGGGAGAGAAGAAGGGAGGGCGAGCGAGGAGAGAAGGAGTGTGAAAAAAAAATACGGCTGCCAGAGAAAGAGAGAGGTTGAAGAATTATTATTGCTAGATGGAATTGGGTGGGTAGGTGGGTGGGGGGGTGCTCAGAGAGAACAACAGTGCTAATGTGCCTGTAATGAGCAGATCTCTATTTTTCTTCATATGAAAGAGTGTTTTTTTTTTATGTATCAATGCCCGTAGAGCCTCGGAAATCTATTATAACATCCGTATAATGATATTCTCGTGATTTTTCTGGTTAAGTTACATGAAGCTTTTTATTTTCAAGGTTACAAGTTTTGATTGTTATTCATTTTAAAAGTTTCCAGGTAACAGACATGAAGTGAAAAAAAAAAAGTTTTTTTTTTTTTTTCTGTATAAAGAAACTGTCTTTCTAAAGTGCAGCAAAAATTTAAAATTTCTTAATCTGTATTTCCACTCTTTTTTTCTGGAATTTAAAAAAAAATATAACTTTAAATAGATGTATCTTGAATTAAGTAAATTTTTTGAACGGTGATTCTCTTTGATACTGATTGAGAAAATTATATCTTGCAGTGCAATACACTCTGTCAAAACACTTAAGTCATCCATGATATTGTAAACAAACCTAAATAACTCATCTCTCGGCATTAGGAAATGATTTAAAACCCCAAAGGGCACCACGTAGGGATTTATAGATCATCAACAGTCTAAATAAGCTGAAAGTCTCTAGAGGTTTTTACTGAACAATATTCTCCAGTCTAAGTTGCATTGCAAATACCCTCAAATCCCATCCTGTTCACCCAGCACCTCCTTTCTAAACCCCCATTTCCATGCACTTCCGCACCCCTAACCCTTCTGACCCCCATAATGTTATCGGGAAGCAGCGTAAGCCACCTAATCCTGGGTCCTGTGGTTCCCCACACCACCCAGAGGAGCTTCTATCTGCCTAACTGAGGTGCTCTGTGCCGGGCTGATACTCGCAGACTGAGAGGGGGGTCTGGAGATGCCTATCAGAGCCGCTGTGCAACAGTCTAAAACACACACACACATGCGCACACACACACACACGCACGCACAAACGTCACCCCTGCCATGTAGATCGCTGGCCATCGTAACAATATTCTGAGGAGGCCTTATCTCTGAACTCAAGCTTCGTTGTCTGGATGACCCATAGTGGACCGATGACAAGGGGGGGAGTTGGAATCTGTCTATACCCAGCCCACCTGCTTCTCATTGGGCCAGTCATGCTGGACAATGTGAACCAAAGGCCAGAGTTTGTGATGAATCTGTAAAAAAACTTTAAAGACCTTAGTCCAGTTAGTGCCATATTAAATATTTGACAGAAATTAAAGGCTGTGGGGGATAAAATACAGTCCGTTCAATGGACTGTATGGGTCCTATCAAACATTTGGAGCAATGTGGCGCCAGGCGCGACGCAACTGTTTTTTGCTAGTTTCAGCCTGACGCAGTTACCATTTTCACGTCCTGCGCCATGTTGTTTAAATAGCAAATGCATTTGCGCCCATGGGAGTGCTGGTCTGAAAACGAGGTGTTTTGTTGCATTGTTGGGGCGTTGCTATTTTGAGGCAACTGAAATAGATTGCGCCATTGACCAACTGAAACCTGGTCTAAAGTCAATGGCATTTAATTTGCGTTTGTGTCAATGGCATTTAAAAAAGTCAATACATTTTTAATTTTTTTTAAGAGCGTTAGTAATATGAGCCTATAGGCGGGTCCACAATGCGTGTACACTTTGTCCCGTAGATGGTCTGCTTGCACGCTTTAACCTTGCGCACAAGCAGATCCGTTTCCTCGCTAGAGAAGTGTTCCATTTTTCCGCTTGCAAATTCCGCCATGTAAATAGCGAATCCGCCATGGCGCGAGCGCAATGAGACTCTGATTGGTTTATTGCACGTAACGCCCAAAACACACCCATTACTCATTAAGAGAATAGGGACAACCCAACACTTGCCCCGTGCACTTTAGACCATGAGCTTAGATCGTTAAAATAGGGCCCTATGAGTTTAACAACATACAGATTGTTCAGCTGATTAAATGTCATCCGAAAAAACTCTACATAAAAAATTACATGATCTAGGACCTTTATACAGTGTGTGCCATTGTAAAAACTGTATATCTATACTTTGTCCTGAGGGACGAGTTAATTATTTTCTGTGGTATATGGTAGTATATAGAAATAGAGCATATGTTATATTTAACCCTGCATATTTCTTGCATTAATTCAATCCTTATGTTTTATTTTGATTTCTTTTTTCCCACTTCACGAGCAGGTTTTTTGAAGCACATAACCTGTTTACAAAATTAAAAATCAAAAAAAAAAAAAAAAAAAAAAATCAAGAGTTGCCATTAACATCAGAAATATGTAACAAACAAAACAAAACCCAGAAAGAAGTTGACAGAGTAAAACAGAATGCCACATGATATCATCTACAACACAACAAGCCCATGGCACAGATCATCCTTATATGGAAGGAAACAAATGTAAATTACATGTGGATATCATATGTTGAAAGGTAAAAAAATATATAAATAAAAAACTGAAATAATCAAGTATTCTTGATGACAATGGGTGTGGAGTCACGTGACAAAATCCAAATGAGAACTTGACTGGTTGAACTTCACTGACGACACTAGAAAAAGTTAGGTGTTAATGTTCAGTTGGAAATAGAAACACATATTTGAAGTGTTAAAATGACATGTAACACCCAGTATTTTACCTGCATAAAATTCAAAGTTAAAAAAGAACACTATACCAGACAAATTATGCAGTCCTGTTTCAAATTTTGACCTCAGCATGTGTGCATTTTTGCATATGTGCTTATCCTGTGATTGTTTAACAGAAATTCCTCATTTGCCTGTATTCATTTAAAAAAAAGAAGGGAAAAAAGTGTTTGTTTAATATGCATGAAGGCTTTCCCACTGGCCTCTGGAAAAGGGAGATAAAGTGGACATATCTCTGAGAGTTATGATAAGTGTGTGTATTTGTTTGCACACGTGTGTGAGTGTGTGTGTGTGCCTGAGACATATCTCTGAGCTGTATGATAAGACACATCAGCACGTAACAACACAGCAAAATGGAGGGAGGAGGGGGAGAACGGATGGAGGGAGAGATTGGAAAAAAATGAATGACACAAGGGGGTGTTTCTATTTCTCTCTCTCACTCAGTGTGGGTCCTCTGGGAAAGGTCGTGCGGCACAATGCAAACATGTCTGTGTGAATAGCTCGATGGGAAGAGGACAGCTGTTTGAGATGACAGCGATGGCTGCTAATGCTCAATCTGTCTGCCTCCCCACAGACCCATTCATACACACACACTCGCACAATGACCACAATGGGTTAGCCGCAAAGCACAAATGTGCTACTAACACATATACTGTACACACTTGCCACTTGTGCATGACAGAATGACAGCCTGGGTTCTTGTGTAGTGCCTTAATGGCCAAATTATCCTGTCTCTATCTCTAACATGCACTGTCATTTAATACATCAGAACAGGAGAGTGATATATTATAGAATGTTGTGATGCATGTATATTATGGGGTCTTGAAAGCATTCACAGGCATATATATTTTTGCAGCTAAGATTAATTCTCACACTCTTTCTTGTCTGTCTACGGTCAGAAACATACTTGAAATGTATGAAAATGGAAATGTTTTTTCCCAGTCTTTGCAAGCATAAAGAGTTATCATGAGTTACTGTGGCAGTAATAAACTTCCGGCTGGTGCTAGAGATACCTTCAAAATACTGTACCACTGGATGTATTATTATTCAAGGGGCAGTTGCATAAACATAGCCGTTATGTTAAGACTGTGTCTTAAGAACTAGTTTGACCAACTAGCAGTTAATGGTAATCAGTCTTACTTTTCGGTATCTAATTAGACCAATATTCTCTTTTATATAACTTACTTTAAAAAGTCTTAAAGAAAATAAATTGATGATAAACTTAAGACCTCATGATGCGTTCAAGTCATGTTGGAAAGATCGTATGTAATTGAACGCACATGAACGCCACCACAATGTCGTAAATACAAGTGGGAAGCTCGGGATTTTCTTTAATCCCTGATCTTTACGAGTTGGGGGCGTGTCTGTGGGAAACATGGCGGAATACCACATACATTTGCCAGCCCTGCCAATGGCCAGTGACTTAAAGGACAAGTTCGGTATTTTACACTTAAAGCCCTGTTTACAGATCGTTTCTGATTAAATAGAACGGTTAAGATTAAAATTTGGACACATGCCGCTGTCCCAAGAATTTTAGGATTTTAGGCTGCATATGGGCACTGGAACAATCCTTCCTAAAACACATTAAACTTTCGTTTACAAAGACGTGAAACTCACCGAGTGGTCAGGGGTGTTCACTGATATGCTCACACAAAAATTGCTGCAAAAGATGCTTTCCATGTTTTATTTTGTAGTTTTTGTCTAACTCCATTGACTTGTATTGGATGTGCTGTGAGGTACAGTATTACTCCGCCGCCGGGCTGGAGTGTCTACTGTCTATTATTCAAGCTCTCAACGGAAGAATATACGGGTGTGAGGCGTTTGGAAAAATAGGTCCACAGTTACAACGAATGGTAAAACACCTGTTGGAAAGCATCTTTTGCAGCGATTTTTGTGTGAGCATATCAGTGAACACCCCTGACCACTCGGTGAGTTTCACGTCTTTGTAAACGAAAGTTTAATGCGTTTTTAGGAAGGATTGTTCCAGTGCCCATATGCAGCCATTCTGGGGGTGGGGGGGAAAGCGAAAGAAACCTAAAATTCTCGGGACAGCAGCATGTGTCCAAATTTTAATCTTAACCGTTCTATTTAATCAGAAACGATCTGTAAACAGGGCTTTAAGTGTAAAATACCGAACTTGTCCTTTAATTTTAGGCCCTGCTTAAAGGCATTTAGCACTGATATTGTTGGGCTTTTCTATTTACAGCGAAGTAAGCTAATTGCCTGCACAAAATATGATAGCATTATAATATGTAATGATAAAGTTTACAGTGGTTTCATAAATTCATTAAAAACATAAAAAAGCTAAACATACCTGATGCACAATTTTGTTCTTCATTTTCTAGAAGTAGAGTTTAAGACCCTTGCTGTATTAATTAATTAATTAATTAAGAGAATACACCGCCATCTAACTCTGACGAATGTGACTTGAATGCTCCTGCCGTCATAAACACGACTTCCCACCTCGTGAATAAGAACTTCCCAGGAGGACTTGAATGCAACATTAACAGTTTATGCAACTGGCCGAAGGTAACTAACCTTAAGTAACTTGTCCAGCAAGATTCTCTTTGTCAAACAAGAACTTTTGCTTGGCTATGACAGTAGTACATATAATATATAATAGAAAACCATAGAAGAAGACAGTTTACTTTAACGTCCACAACAGCACCCCTTGAGGCAATGCAGAGAATGCTATGTGCACTTAGTTGTGTTATGAGTTTTTCTTCTGAAGAGTTTTAGAATGCAGATTTAGAAATCAATCTTGCGTAGAAGCAATTCACATTCTTGTAGAATATCCACAATGTATGTACACTTTAAAGTTACAACATTTTCAACAATGTTCTATAGAACTGTTCAGTCATGACGATTTGTAGACCGGCCCGGTAAACAAATTCACCATGAGTATAATCCAGGATAAAGCAAAATAAGTCAAATAAGGTCTGTGGTAAACATTACTTTAAAAAAAAAAAATAATTTGATCAACAACATACACTACTGGTCAAAAGTTTGAGGTCAGTGATATTTGTTATGTAATTTTGTAAAGAAGTCTCTTATCCTCACCAAGGCTGCATTTTTCTGATAAATAATATAGTAAAAACAGTAATTTTGTTAAATAATATTTCAATGTAAAATTAATGCTGTTACATTGTTAATGTTTTCTATTGTAATACATATTAAAATTTAATTTACAGCAAAGATGAATTTTCAGCATCATTACTCCAGCTTTTAGTGTCACATGATCCTTCAAAAATTATTCAAAATGTTGATTTGCTACTCGATACACATTTCTAGTTTTCACTGTTGAAAACAGTTGTGCTGCTTAATATTTCTGTAAAAATTGTGATACATTTTTTGCAGTATTCTTTGATTAGAACATTAAAAATAACAACATTTAATTATTTATTTTGAAAATTAACATTATAAAATTATTGAGCCCTTGCTGAATAAAAGTATTAATTTCAACCTTTTGTAAATTAAAAGTGTAAATTAAACACAAATGTGAGCTGCAAAAAAAATGTAATAAGGACTAAAACAATTGACGGATTAAATGCAAGGTATTAGTCAAGCACGTAAACTCATATCCTTATTCTGTTGGCTAACAGTTGGCGTTCTTATCAAACATGCATAAGAGATTATGTGTCCATAAATTGAAAGACAAAATTAAAACATAAATAAAACAAACTTGCTTGTGCATTGCTCCTGCATCCAACTAGCTCGCTAACTCTAAAAATCTATATGGGCGTGTAGTGGGGGTGTATAGGTAAAATGTTTGAAAACATTACAAACTACCCTTTTAAAATGAACATATCTGAGGTAAAAGCAGAGATAAGTTCCACACATAAATAACAAGGAGAAAGAAGTAGATCTCAGAGATGGAAAGAATGAGAGAGAAAATTGAAGAGAGAGGAAAAAAGTGCCAAGCTAATTAAAGAAAGCCTACAGGCAAAGCTAGGGGGCTGGGAGGATCGTCGAGAAAGGTGTCATCACACACACACACACACACACACTTTCCTCTTCCTTTTCTGGCCTTTGATAAGACAGAGGTGCTAGACTGGGCCTCACCAGCACCATGTAAAATCATGATAGAGCGAAAGAAAGTGTATAAAAGAGAGCAAGGGGTTTGTTTGGCTGTTAAAGAGACTGCTGCTCTGCTTTTGGCCTTGTTAGTGCTCATTAATGCCTGACTGCTTGTGTGTTTGAGCAGCCTGAATATCTGTTCTGTGACCTGTTTTTATGTTTTATTTAATGTGTGTATCTGTTTGGTAATTTGTGGCGCAGTGTGGTATATGTGTCAGGAGGTATGCCTTCATATCACGGTCTTACTTGAGTGTGTGTGTGTGCGTGAAGGAAGGATAAATCCAAAGATATGTTTTTAGGAGTCATTTGCGTTCTACCTTGAGGTTCAGTGTTTTCTTACACCTGTTAACTCAGAACATGATCAATTGACTTTAATGCCTAGACCTGAAACACCTGCTAATAGATGTGCTAACAAGGTGCAGTCGCACGAACACATGTGGAAAACTCAGTCAACCCTCATTAATAAAGAGAAAGAATTTATTACACATAAACAGTAAAGACAATGAGAGCAAAACGGTTTCCTAAACATTCCCACTGGTTAATACCAAAGGATAAAAATCAAGTCTCACCCTACACTTTGTCTCATTTAAAGGCACACTATGCAAGATTTGTACCTTAATATAACAGCTTTGAAATCATTTTGATGGTAAACTAACTCATAGTAGGGCGAATCATCCTGATAGCAAAGCAGGTTGGGGGACGCCGCTGGAAAAACCAGCAATGCAAGTTTGAGAGGTGGCGCCCTGCCAAGTCTTGCGAGAAACTTGCTTTATGGCACGACGTCACATACATCAACAACATATGAAGCAGCCTCTATGGAAGACACTAGCACACATTTCAGACGTGAATCATGGCAGAGTCGACGAAGAAAACGAAGAAAGCGCGGTCGGCAGTAACGTTAAATACAAGTACTCCACAGCGACTCTAGGGGTCGCTGTTTGAGAAAAACGGAAACTGCATAGTGTGCCTTTAATGTTGTCATTCAATTGATCAAACACAACATTTAAAATGTTACAAAAGATTTCTATTTGATATAAATGCTGTTCTTTTATTATTACGGTTAACACAAAAATATTAAGCAGAACTGTTTTCAGCATTGACAATAATAAGAAGTGTGTCTTGTGCACCAAATCAGCATATTAGAATGATTTCTGAAGGACATGAGACAAAGTAAACTGGAGTAATGATGATGAAAATTCAGCTTTGACATCACAGGAATACATTACATTTTAAAATATATAAATTTTTTTTTTTTTTTTTTATCAAATAAATGAAGCCTAGGTGAGCATAAAAGGATTAAAAAAAAATCCTACTGCACTTTTGAATGATAGTGTGCATCATATTCTGTTAGTAAAATAGGCTGCAAACAGCTAGTCATGTTGATTTAAAATCTGCCCTTTTCTTTTCATTTTCTGTTGATAATATTTTATCGTTTGAAGTTTTGAAAAATCTTTGCTCAGGCTGACATTTGTCTATGCCAGGTTCTGGTTGTTTAATTGCAATTACAATTACAAATCTCACTCCTGGCATTGGAGGACTAAAGGCCCCGAAATACTCACAGTGGAGTTCTTCGTTCTGGGATAAAAATAAGTTTGAAATACATGAGCAGCAGTATAAACCTGTATAAACCAGGTATGAAAGTGAGGCTGTGAGGGACAGACTTACTGTTTTTTCAATGGCTGCAAAAAGCTGTATGAAGCTCCTAGATCACTTATAATTTTTCACAGCTCATGTTGTCTGGAGTTTTTTCTTCACTGAAATTTCTTAAAAATATATTTTTGAGTGTTTCGTCAGCAGAACAATTCAAAAACACATTAAATAACTGTACAACATACTGAAAAGATGTATGTCCATCCCTCACACCCTCGCTTTCATTCCCATTAAAAATCAAAGATGGCGCTACTGTGAATGAGGTCTTCACCAGGGGTGGCCAACGTCAGTCCAGGAGAGCCACAGTCCTGCAGAGTTTTGCTCCAACCCTGATACTCACCTGCCTATATCCATAGTAGACCTGCATTAGCTTGTTCAGATGTGTTTGATTATGGTTGGAGCAAATCTCTGCCGGACTGTGGCTCTCCAGGACTGACGTTGGCCACCCCTGGTCTATACTGTAAGCGATATGTAAATATGTGCTGCACACTTTCCTTTCAATAAAATAAACACACAACAAAAATGACAGCGATGAGAAAACAGTAAAGAAAGCTTCTGATCATAGCGATGTGGATGTTTGCACAAGCTCTGCAATTCATGTTTATTTAGCTATATACCACTTTATACAATAGATTGTTTTAAAGCAAGCAGCTTTACAGTATTTAACATGAAAAACAACAGTGTCAGTGTCTCTTTCATTACAACTTCATGTTCTACTTTAAAGCGGTTCATGTTTTTACTCATGTCTGACATCGACAGACTGAACAGAAGAAATGAACCAGAGAAGATGTCCACGACAAAGAAGGCAGAGAACACCTACCTATTACGTATTCGCCGTGGACCAATGGTAGTTCGAAGTGATGAAATGATATCACATCAGTTCTTCAATTTCGCTTAATCAGGGCGTTAACACAGGCAGGTTGAAGCCGGCATGCCCACACCTCAACACCCCATCATTTCATGCCCCTCTTTCTTCTTCCTTAGCCCCTTTCTTCTGTAATGAGAAGAAAAAATACTGTTTTTTAATCCAGTCTCGAGTATGAAAAAGAGATGGGAATTTGGACAGAATTTCTGGAGAAAAGGGAAAACACAGTGATAACTTGTGTAAAATTTGTATATATCCATGCAGAAAATTGCACATTGTCACCTCAGAATAATGCCTGGATAATGGAACTGGGTAGAATGTTTTCAGAATATCTTCCATTATAGAAAGCAGCCACTGTACCTCTGTAGCTGTGTGTGTGTGTGTGTGTGTGTGTGTGTGTGTGTGTGTGTGTGTGTGTGTGTGTGTGTGTGTGTGTGTGTGTGTGTGTGTGTGTGTGTGTGTGTGTGTGTGTGTGTGTGTGTGTGTGTGTGTGTGTGTGAGAGAGAGAGAGTATTGATCACGCAGGGTTATTCTCCAGCCAGGGTTTATTAACCTCTGTGATAATGACAGAGCATTTATGTACACACAGTCCCAGAGGAATTGTGGGATTGAAGAAGACAGAGGCCCTTTGGCTATGTTCAGAATGACATACTGACATGTTACTTGTACTTGAAAAATGCATACTGTGCATTCTCTATGCATGGATGACCTATTACATTTGATACATGAATATCCCACAATGCAATGTGGACCAATCTTGATTTAGCAACTTTCCTTGTTCATTTTTGTACTGACTCACTTAAAGGTACAATATGTAAGAATTTTGCATTAAAACATCCCAAAATCTCAAGGCCAGTGTTATATATTTTGTTAAGTTGATACAATATCCCAAATGTTTCCAACTATTTTTAAATCGTGAGAAAATTGCGATTTTATCCAAGGAAACGGGGCGTTAGAGCAGGGGTGAGCTGGGAGTCGCCAGTCAATTGCGTCATATCCGCGTTACCCTCGGTTTCCGCTCGTACTGCGTGGTGAAGTCCTGGACAAATGCGGAAGTTGTAGTTGTAGCGTCTATCAAGCTACAAACTTTAGCTTGTTTCTTGCAGTCGTTATGGTACACAATTATTCTTTACCGATTGCAGCTGGTTCTGTCGACAAAGCATGCTTAATTTTATATTTTCCAAATGTAGCATTCGGTAATAGTTATGTTTATGTAAGGAAAGTATTATTGCTTTAGATTTGTGTTTAGTTTATTGACATTGTTTATCACGTCTGGTGTTTATGGCCATGTAAATAAACATAGCATGTGTTATACATAAAGATTAATCAGTATTTTGGCAAATGATGTGGGCATGTTCGAATGTACTTTTACAACAGTTGTTTAGAACATGTAAAACTGCGCAGCGTTATCACAACAATGAATTCAACAAATACAGTAACATCTATGAAGTATTAAACCTTACTTTTCTTGCGGTTAATTCATTTTAATGAAATAAAAGTGTGATGAGGTTTAAGAGTCAGGAAGGAAGAAGACAGGGGTCGGCGTGACTGGGACTCGTACTTTATTAAAATAAAGCAAAACAAACAAAAGTCGCGCACAACGCGCATTCACTGTGGCAACCGCGACGGCACAAACGGTTCAAAAATGAAAGCTCGGATCCACCGGTTTTCTTTCTCTGCGTCCAATTTTCTCTCCAGTCTCTCTCTCGTTCCAGCGCGGCTTATAAGCGGTCTCTCCACGCCAATAATACTGCAATAAGACACAGGTGTTTGTCATTTGCACTTGACCTACTTGCTCGTCTCTTCTCTCTCCCATCACAGACCGCGCTGAACCACGCCCCCCTCGCCACAAAAAGCATGTCATTAAACGCAACATTTATAAAAATAGAACTTAGCCTCATCCATGAATATGATTTTTCGATTCCCGTCTGACTGATTTACATCCACGGTGGAGTTTAAAACGACAGTTCCCATCATTCCACTCTCCTTCACATCGCCATCAAGCTACGCCGTTGTTGTTGTTTGGAATGTAGCGCCCTCTAGCGGCAAAAAATTATTGCATATTGTACCTTTAATTCAAATTAAACATGCAAAATAGTAAGGTCATGTGACAAACTGACATATTGCATACTACTATTTCAAATGCACTATTGCAGAATATCATTGCATACTTGTAATATTTTAGATAGCATGCATTGTATAGTATATAATAGGTCTATATTTCCAAACAAGTTTAGGATTTGAAGCAATGACTACATTTTTAGCCAACACATATGCAACCAGAATTTAACTAACTGATTATGTCTACTTAGAGCATCATAAAATACAAGCACCAAAAATCTTTAAAACAAGTAAACAAATAAATTATGAAGGATTTTCCTTCAGCCAGAAGTGTAATAAAATCCAGAGACATCTGTAATACTGACAGTAGAACTTTAACCAGATTCACTGTCCTCCATTCCTTGTCTCCATCTTTTAGACCCTTCCCCCTCCCAAGCTACTCTGAACCAGCTTCCTCTATAATTACCAGTTATTAATTTTAAATGAGTCTGTTAAGGTGTTGCATGGTTTTAATACTGCCTGTTAATATCAGATCAGATGAGATTGGGGGAAGAGGAGATGAGAGGGGGATGATGGAATGGGTGTCTTCTCTCTGCCATCATTAGAGAGGGACGACGTCAGTCCATCAGTCTATCATTACTCCGCTCACTCACACACTTGCTGTAGATGAGAACGATCACCCAGAACCTTTTTTTTTTTTTTCAGAATTAAACATTTCTATCTCTACTTAAATGTCATTTTTGGTCTTTTGCATCTTTTATTGAAAGAAGCATAGAGAGAAGACAAGATGTGGTCAGGAGAGTTAAAGACACTTGGGTCATCCCAACCCTGCTACCCCTCCCCATCACTTCCTGTCTCCTGTGCAACTGTCCTAAGATTGAAGATTAAAATAAAATAAAATAAAATAATAAACTTAAATAATAAAATAAAATATAAAATATAAAATAAAATAAAATATTGGCTGTGCTTCAAAAGGCCAGATTATTTGAAATTAAACAATGTTCAAAACAAAATAAAACAATGTTCCTAGGCCACAACTCAGATAAAAAAAAAAAAAACATTAACAGCCAGCATGATCAAATCTTATATTACGGTGTTGAAGTTCAAAAAGTTGTATTTATTTTACAATTTTAATAACCATTTAAATGAATTCCTATTTTTTGATAATCAAACTTGATATGCAATAGCTATCTATGAATATTTTATTATTTTTATGTGATCATTATCTCCTTTAATTTGGAATTTGATGCATGCATGCAAAAAGATAAGATTATTTATGACAACTGATAAATATGGTCTGACTGCTTCACATTATGTAACACTTTAATTATAAAAACAAAAGTTGTATAAATAATAAAAGGGTCAGATGTGATGCTACATTAATGTGCAACAACTGCACATTGTGCCTAACAAACACCCCTTAATATCAAGGTGATCCCTGACTTGTTTGGGACACGTCCTGCATCATGTTTCCTCTGACGTGTAAATAAAAAGCAGTTCTGCCCACTGAAATTGGACGACACATTTCTACTGTTGCAATGTCCGCAATCATTCCCAGAGCTATAACGTACTGACAAATCGTCACAAAGACCTAAAAACTAACAACAGGTTGACGGACAGGATATGACAAATGAACCATATGAAATGCATGTGCCGTGAGAGATAAAACTTAAAGCAGCTTTGGATAATGTGAAAGAGAGAAAGACTCCAAACCGGTCCACTCATTCGGACAAACTCTCTCACTCTTCTCACATCTCTCGTCTTTCTCTCTCTTTCTCCTCAACCCCCCCCTCCATCCCCCCCTCTCCCTCTCTCCCTCTCTTTGTGTTCTGTATTCCAAGGTCCTTTCAGTGCCTAAAGTGGCGCTTGCTGCAGCTGAAGTGTCTGTGCATGTGTGCCCGAGCCTGCAATTCACCAATTTCACTGCTAATTAGCCTACAAAGCCGGTGCCTCGCAGGGGGAGGAGAGGAGGGGGTGGCGCACGCGGGGGGTCCGGGGCCCGGGGGCCGAGAGGAGGAGGAAGAATGGGAGAGGAGGGGTGCTGGCACAGCTGACACATATGGCTGGGTACCAGAGACTGGGTGAAAAGGGTGGAGGTGGAGAAAGAGAGGCAGAGGGGAGAAATAAGAGAATGATGTGGGGTAGAGGAGTGAGCCGTTCTTGTGCTAGAGCGTGATACAGAGAGAAGGTACAGATGGAGAAGAAGAAAGCACGGAGCCAGAGGAGCACTTTCACATGACTCACGTCAGAGCTTCAACTCCTCTTAAAGCAAACGCCACGCTCCGCTTTGACCTCCACATGAAAAGCAGGCGCAGATAGTGTAAAAGCAAGGTGATTTTACGAGGTCGCTAGATAGCAAGAAAGCAGGCTCAAAGCAAATAGGAAAAACATGCATTTGAGATTAGAGCAGAAGAAAGTCCTGCCGATGTTTTTAATCCGTTGCAGAATCAAAAACAAGCTGTCGAATGTGACTTCAATGTCTTGATGAATATAAATGAAGGGAGCAGTTACACTTCTTATATTCTAAATCAGTGGTTTCAACTGGTGGGTTTGTCAACTTGTGGGTCACAAACAGAAGCAAAAAAACAACACTATACAACCAAGATTATCAACATTTGAAAGGGAAGAGAAAACGCTTATCTAATGTATATAATGTATATCTTCTAGGTCATGTGTCCAATCAAACTTAGTGTATGAGTGCAAATTAATCTGGCACTTCATAGAAGCTAGACAAATTAGGCAGATAAAAACAAGGATAGACGACCCAGACTACATTAGATATGGGGACACTTGCAACTTTCAACAAAGATACACTACCATTCAAAAGTTCGGGTCAGTATGATTTTTTTATGTTTTTGAAAGAAGTTTCTTATGCTCACCAAGGCTGCATTTATTTGATAAAAAATATCAGTCAAAACTTTAATATTGTGTTTAATATATTTTAAAATGATCCTTCAGAAATCATTCTAATATGCTGATTTTGTGAATTGCAGAAGCATTTCTTATTATTATCAATGTTGAAAACAGTTGTGCTGATTAATATTTTTTGTGGAAACAGTCTTGCATTTTTTCAGGATTCAGGATGAATAGAAAGTTCCAAAAAACAGCATTTATTTGCAATTTAACTCATCCTGGCTGAATAAAAGTATTATAATTTTTTTATCTTACTGAACTCCAACTTTTGAACAGTACTGTAAATAAGGTTTGTGCTGACCACATTTAATGTTCAAATCTGGGCACTGAAAACAAAAAACAAAACAAAACAAAAAACAGTTGAGAACCACTAATCTAAACATGGGGCAAAATCATGGGTGAACTGTGAAAATCAAAAAGGTAGGTGCAAAGTTGTCAAAATTACCTGTGCAAATTGTCTGCTAATCTTTGTCTGCATTTCGAAAGGTCAGCAGCAAATAGGGTCAAAGGTAAAATGATTTGAACTTTGAGATATGTTTTACAACGCTGCGGCTGATGCTTCCCTCCATAGGGTTCAAAAGGCCGTAAGAGTGGAGAGAGAAAAAGAAAAGTGCAATAACCTCAAGATGGAAAGAAAGTGAGACAGAAGGAATAGCTGGAATGACTCTGCAGCTGACGCAGAAAGACAGAGTTGTTAGACACAGTTGTGGCCACAGGGGGCGCTGTAGCCCAGTATGGCTGGAGTGCTTGTGAGTGGAGCGGCAGGGGAAGGCTGAGTGGGGATGCCCAGGTCTGGTAAGCCTACACTGGGCACAGCTGCACCACAGCCAGCCCTGGCACCATCCACGCGCCCTGGCAGACATAGCGAGTCTTCGAGCCTAACTAAAACACACACACACACACACACACACACACACGCGCAATCCACCCAGTCTGGTAGCTGCCAACAGCCCTAACACCATCTCTGCCATACTGGCATCCATCCTGCCACCTATCGCTGACGGCGACGGTTTCCACAGCGTTTGGCACGCCGCCCAGGAGAGCACTGGAGTATGGCATTGGCAGCGTTTGAATAAGCTTAGGCTTGTCTCTCTCTCCTTTCTTGGTCTCCTTCTCTCACTCTCTCCCTCTGATTTGCTGTTTGTTTGTTGTTTTTTGTTTGTCTCCTGTCTCCCGACGCTTGTATATTTAAGGCTGTGGATGTGGAGGTGGAGAAAAGGATTATTCCGGAGGCACACAGGGGTCACACGCCTCTGGGGTAACGCGACCACCTTGAGAGAGAGCCGTAATGCTCTCACAACCACAATCACACGCACATGCACTTAAAAAACACTATCACGATGAGATTTACACCCTAACAGCACGGCGACAACATATGTTACAACATATGAACATACATATGCGTTTATATCATATAAGCACAGTCGAGGTATAGAGAGTCTCTGAGGTATTTCTCACCACCACAAGCGACTACTACACCCAGTGTTTGGAGCTAAAGTGGTAAATGCCAAATCAACAGATGTAATTGTTTGAACTGAATGTGTTCACCTAAAGCCCTCATTTTAATCCCAGTGGACAGATGCCATATAAAATCCCTCTTTAAAATGAAAATGAAAACACTGTAAACATTCTGTCGATCCACACTGCCAGCAAACCCTATACGACAGACTTATATAGACCATACCCTGCAAGCCACTGAAACGTTACTGTGTAAAACTGGCCATAATTTTAGTTTATTCACTCTTAAAAACAAAACCTACATAAAGTGCAGATGGCAATTTTGTTCAACTTTACTGCAGCAATACTGACGGCCCACAAAAGTTGATATCAAACATCCATGCCAAGGAACATCAGATCGTTCACAATTACTACGACATATTTTTTTTTGCATACTACTGGCAAAAGCACACAACTGCACATAACGTTTTGGTTGTCCAATTTAAGCATAATTATAATGGAAATTTTTTTTTTTTTTTTTTTTTTTTTTGCAAGTAACTGTTACTGTATAGAATTTGTTTTCATGTAACTGCATGTACAATTTTGCCTACAACTGTACATATTTGTGATCAATTGTTTGTACATTTTTCTGCATGTAATTTCAAGGACAATTTCTGTGTACAATTGTGCAGTTTTTTGCATGTAACTACAATTTGGGGTACAAAAAGTTGCTGCCTTAAATTTTTAAGTACAATCAACTTGTCTAAGTCCAAGTTTAAGTCATTTAAACTTAAATTACATTAAAATGACTTAAAAATGAGTTGAATCTTGTATAACTTAAAAAAAAAAGTAGAAAATTGCTTAACTTATTTTGATGAGTTACAGCAATGTAAAAACATGTTGTCATAACTTATTGATCGTAATATTGTACAGTGTATGCATGTTTTTGTATGTAATTGTACATACAATTCCTGTGTATAACTGTGCATTTTTTGCATATAAACGTACACAATTTTTGCATTTTCTCTACAATTGTAATAATATATATATTTATTTTTTTGCATGTGACTGTACATAAAATTTTTGTTTATGCCATGATTTTACGTTCTTGAACTTTTTTTCCCATTTCTTTTATTCATTTCAAATCTACAAGATATACAAACAAGATAATATTTCAGACTGATCATAAATAATTTGTTTAAAGCCACAGGCCAAAAAATCCACTTCACCCCTCATTCAATCAGGATCAGATTTGGCCAGCACTGTGCCCCCCTCTCTCTATAAGAACACTTGCAGAAGTCCAAACTAATGTCTCCCCCCTTTCTATTGCCTTCAGATGAGCTCCACAATGAATGAAAAGGCAGATCTATCTGTAACACTGTTCGTTTAAATATTCTCCCTTCTGCCTGTCCCCCCGACTCCCTCTCTCTCTCCCTGGTCTGCTTTATTTTATTCCTGGGTGCAAGCTGAATTTAATAAATATATGCAAATGTGTGCGGCGGAACATGACGAGTTTAAATCAGTCTGCGCTGCTCTTTGAGCGCTGGTGAGATTGAGGCTGAGAGCTGACCCCGGGTTAATCATTTTTCACTTCCCTATCGCATTCAATTCTGCTGCTGCCAGTGTACGTGTGTGTGTGTGTGTGTGTGTGTGTGTGTGTGTGTGTGTGTGTGTGTGTGCTTGGGTGTACGCATGTGTCTAGGTGTGGCTATAAGTGAGTGAGTGAGTGCATCCCTGTGTGTGTTTGTGTGTGTGTATTATTAATACAGAGGGAGGCAAGTCATGTTCATGTTTTTTGAACAGATCAGTGAAGATAAAGTCTTTTCATTTATCTTATCACAGATGAATCTTAAACAGTAAAAAAGTCATTGTAGTGGGAGCAAATATTCTTCCTCACACATATTTACTAGCACTAAAACCACCTCATGACCTGTTGTTCTCACTTCTCTTTCTCTCTTCTTCACTCTATTTTCTTCTTCCTTTAAAAGCATTAAACTTAAAAATGCAAAGCTTCTGGTCTTAAGTCCATCTTCAGCCTTCTTTATTCATTTTTCTATTTTATACCTGTCTCTGTTTTCACATTTCCTTTGAGCATAAATTGGAAGCATTTTTCAGATTGTCTACTTTTTTACGCTCTTATGCTGTTATTCCACTACAATTTTGGCAAATATGCCACAATTATTTTCTATACAACTGTTAAAAGCGATCAACCTTGTTATTCCATAAATTCATATTTATGCATCCTGTTCAGAAGTTTACTATTGATTCACATGATTGAAACATACAATGGAGTTCAAAAGTCTGAGACCAAAGGATTTTTAAAAATGCAATAGAAACATTATGGGATTTCATATTACATAAGAAATATGTAAGACTCTAGGTCTTTCTAGGTCGCTAATCAAATTTGCACTAAGCAAATTTATATGAAAGCTTGTTTCCGCCACGTTTATGTTTAAATAAAACTTTTTAAAAGATAATTGCGACTTTTTATTTCACAATTCAGAATTGTGAGATAAAATGTTGCAATTACCTTTTTTATTTTTTGGCGGAAACAAACTTTCATAAATTTGTGAGACTGATGATCATGTAAAAACCTTTGCACAGATGGTCAGATGTTCTTTCTTCAATTGAATCTCAAGATGCTTTTTGAGTTCTCAAATCATCCTGGAAAATATCATCATCAGGTTTTACAAAAACGTGTGGAGTTCTCGCAGTTTAAGTACTGCTGTTAATAAAGAAAAATGAGGACAAATATTTCACTAGTGGTCTCTGAGTTTTGGGTAACATACTGATCTCACTCTCTCTCTTTTATATAATACTATATAAATCATTATACAAAAGTGGCCCACATTTTGATCTAAAACAAGTAAGCTAAATAAATGATGACCATGCATGCTAATGAAGAGTTTATGGACCACTGGAGAGGTCAAAGGTCAAAACTGCTATGTGTTCCACTCCAGCTCCATCTACAGGCAAAGAAAGGTAGAAATTGAACTGAAACAGGTGCAATAAGCAAAAACCTTCTGAAACCTTGATCCTCACGGAAGATCATCTTTCATTCTAATGTTACAATGTACCATAAAATATACAAGAAGTGAACCTTGAAAATGTGCATTTGCATGTTCAGTCTATTACTGTACGTTTTACGCACTCACACACCCCTCTGGGATAGATACCCCTCTCATCCTGTCATCAGACATGTCTGTGCCCGCCTAACTGATCTAAGTTCTAATCAAACATCATTTAGACTGCATCTCACCCCGTCCCCGCGGGAACAACCACCCCAGCGACGGTCGCCAGGCAACCACCCTCTCATTTCTGAAGTGTCAGTTTGCATTATTGTCTTCACGCTCTCTAGTGATACCCAGAGTCTTGCATACTCACACACACTTCTACATGGACCCACACATGTACAGTCAAATGCTCAAATATGTTTGAGCATATACACATGAATGAATTGATTCATTTTGTTGTCGAAATTAATATATCTTAAATGTAATTTAGCTTAAATGTATCTCATTGAAATAATATTCATTTTTCATAGACATGCATATAAGCATTCACTGTACTGCAAGTGGTGTCAACATTTGTGGCACAAACAGATCCTGGAAAACCATTTGTGTTCATCTGCCAAAGTAAATATTTGGCACTGCTCTGCTCTAGATTCTACAGTGTAAAGACCAAACAGAAAAGGGAGATTTCACAAACATTGAGAAAAATGTACACGAAAACACACACACACACACACACACACACACACACACACACACACACACACACACACACACACACACACACACACACACACACACACACACACACACACACACACACACACACACACACACACACACACACACACACACATATGCTGAGTATGTATCTCTGAAATAATCACACGCCACTCGACAATCCACACAGACTGTATTTGTAGATCTAAAAAGTGTCAAATGACAGATGAAGATAGTCATTTCACTGATATCAACATCACTCACATATATACAGAGAGAGAGAGAGAGAGAGAGAGAGAGAGAGAGAATGTCAGAAAGACAAATTTGTAAAATACCTTAGGCCGAAAAGTGTTATTTTAGGTTTTATTTATATACTATTACATTATTTATTAATATTTTTAATATATTTCAGCTAATTTTAGTTTAAGTTTTTGTTATTTTGTTATGTGTCATGTTATTTGTTATATATAAAGTTCTGCGGCCTCATTTATAAACGTTGCGTACGCACAAAAGAAGGCGTACGCCGCTCTCTACGCAATAATTGGTATTTATAAAAAGCAAACTTGACGGGAAAATGTGCGGTCCTTCACGCAAACTCTGACCCAGGCGTACGCACAAAAACGGGTGAAATGAGAAATGGCGACACCGTCGGCAGATGGAAGAAACGCGTGAAAGTGTGTGAAACTGTAGACCGTTGTGTAAAAGAAATTGCAATACTGCCTCTCATAAATAACATGAAGACTTCACAAAGCAAGTCTTACAATTATCAGCCTACACGAACACCCGTTTGATCGATCTGCAGTGTAAAACAAACAAAATCAAACGAAGATTACAACAGAAATGCAAATGAACACATATTTGCAAAAAGAAAAGTGAAATATGTTCTGCAATAATATTGGCATGTTATACAATTCATCCTCATAACACATCTGTAGCTTGTCAGATGCAATCAAATGGATGGTTATAAAATGCCATGATGCCATCACAATGCGTAATGACGTAATGAAAGTTACGTTTCTTGGTTTTCCTCTCTGTGTTTGCCATGATTTCGCAATCGATGAATATTAACTTGTGGGCGTTTCACGGACTATTTATGGGCAACTATGGGCATGACATGAAGCCGCAAAAGCTGCGCTACATTTAGAATTGATTGTGATTTATTAAGGGAAAACTGCGTAAGATGTGCGTGCGCACGGTTTTATAAATCCGAATATTTCTGTGCGTACGCACATCCTATGTTTCATCCGTACGCCACTTCTGACGCAAATCCTACGCAAAGTTTTATAAATGAGGCCCCTGGCATGAAACTCTAGATGGCGCAGGCTAATGGGTCCTTTATCTCGCCTGTTCATAATCACATCTTTATAGGGCGCAGCTGATTGGTTCCTGCCGTATCCATGCCAATCACTCTGAGTGCAGAAATATATTTATACTACGGGGCTGTTGAATGCTTGAATCTGATTGGTTGACGAACGTTCTAAGATGTGCAATTTTTTTCAGGGAAACACATGACTAAAGTAGTTCTAGGCAGGTCTTGACCGCAATACATATCCATATCACTTTGCCAAATTATTTCAGTTATTTCAAAGGTCCTTACAGCCTATACAGCCAATAGAACCAAAACCCACAACTTCACTGACCAAGCAAATTAATATAGTAATGAATAGTAAACAATACTCAGCAAAAAAGAAACATCCTCCCACTGTCAACTATTTTTCTCTAGCACATTTCTTATTATGTGTAAATATTTGTATGACCATAAAAAGATTCAACAACTGAGACATAAACTGAACAAATTTAACAGACATTTGGTGACAAAAATAGAATAATGAGTCTGTGAACAAATTGGGGGCCAATATCAAAAGATGACATATGGTCCTTCCTGTCTCCCTGTAGCACTGGCTTCTTAGTTCTTACATTCTTATAGTGTTTTTCGGAGTCAGTGGAAAGGTCTCTTTAGTGTCCTAAGTTATTGGAACTGTGACCTTAATGGCGCCAACTAGCTATGAAGAAATTAGGTAATCATATTTTTCAAAACTACTGCCTTGATCAACAAAATATTGATAATTTGAAAGCTTAGAGTCTGAACTTTACAATGAATGTAGCCAATGTGATTAACACCTAAGTAGTGCTGAATTATTTGTTGATAAACAAAAAATGTTGTCATAATTTATGAAGCACTTTTTTGTATGTACATCATACAGCTCAGATAGTCATGTGTCATGAGTCATTTGAAAGGTCTCACTGAGTAGAATACAACAAGCATAAATGTTTTGGGCTTTGACTAAACTTGAGCAAGTTTTTGTACGTGAAGCCCCGCAAGACCCATATGTAAATAATATACGGATGCAGCATTTATGTCACGTAACTTCATGAAACATGCTCTGATTATGAAAAATGGCATATCATTATTTTACAGCAGATTCTCACGATTAAAATGAGATCACTTTGATAGTCATCATATCTCGAGGAACACCTCGATGCGATATTCCACGAGATATTCCTCACGGAGTTACAACACATAAAAATCCACAGGCGCTAAAATCAGATGTAGCTTTCATGCTGCGTTTTCGCTTGTAACTTCATGAAACATACAAAGCTTGTAGAAAATGGCACATCATACTTACAGTGGATGCTCCCATAAAAAATGGACAGTAAGGGGGTGTAAGGGCTAAACAAAAAGGCTACCTTGGCTTGGCTCCAAACGCTGTAACTTTTGATTACTTTATGTTATCACCACAATTTGATTCAGATGCAGCTCACATGTAGGAGAACTTCACCAAAGAAGAATTGTCCTCCTATCTTATTTCCCTCCTGAGGAAAAACGACTCTAAAAATATCTTCAGGGCTTAAAGTTCTTCATATGATAATGAACGAACTATAACAGCGATTGACCAATCAGAACTCAATATTGTAACATGCATGCGCACAGTCAAGCAAGCTTTCGTCACTATTCGCGCTTGTTCAAAAAGAGAACGGTTCAAGTACATCTTTTGATGTTCTTTAAAAAAGAAGAGAACAGGTATGTTGTTTATTTGATTATTAGTGTTTTTAACTACATTCCCCTGACACATTAGACAGAATAATAAACATAGCTAAAGCGTGTTGATTCCGTAACCTATTGTTGTCAAAGTTGTTGTGAATTAGCCAACTGAAAGTGAATGTAATCACTGAGATGACAATACGCACACGCATGCATTTGCTAGCTAAATGTAAGTGTGTTTATTTACTATTTATTAAAAAAAATTAAAATGCCATTTGGAAGTTATTTATATAAAAAAAATATATGTTGATAATAATGAAACACTTCAGTGCCGTTCGAAGATATAATTTTAGGTAGTTTGGCACACGCAGATATTGTGTGTGTGTGTGTGTGTGTGTGTGAGTGAGTGAGTGAGTGAGTGTGAGAGAGAGAGAGAGAGAGAGAGAGAGAGAGTGCTCAGTAAATACTACAATATAAATTATTTCATGAATAATAATGCCTATATGCCTATATAATGGCTATATTTTTATTCTACTCTTTAATCCAATAAATAATAATGTTTAAAAATCTGAAAAATTTACTAAGGTTACAACCCAGAAGCCCTAGCAATCACGTAGCATCCACCCACAACACCAAAGCATTGTTTTAAATTGGTCTAAATATAGTTTATTTGTCATTTTTTGCACATTTCTTGGTTAAAGTGAATTTGAATATACTGCACACTGTAAACGCATTGCTCGTGGGAGAGGGAGAAGCCATGAGATGTGTGTAATATGGGAGATCACACTTTTAGCACTTGTATTCACAGAAACAGTTCCCATCATCTCACTCTCTCTCTCGCTGTCTTTGAGTGCCTCCACCCATAAAATATCAGTCCATCTTTTGCTAAAAGTTTATTTCAGAAGTGCATGTTGTTTCAGCTTTTAGCTGTCACTCTTTCTCTTTTACTCTCCACCTCTCTTCCTTTTCTCTAGCAGCACGTTTACTACTTGACTGGTGCGAGCTTGTCCTTGAAATGCAAAAAAAATTAAAAAATTGATGTTTAAAAATAAGTAAATCAACCTATATCTTACAATAGAACTACAAAATAACGACAAAACAGCAAACACAACCTACATCATCTTCTTATGTGTAATATGAGAAGGCTACACACAAACTAAATAAATCCATAATGACACGTCGTCTCTGCTAAATTTAACAGTCTACGGATCCCATAGCATCAATATCACAATGTGAGGAGACTCAGCATCTGCAAGGGTGACAAAATTCACTGTGAATTGTTCACTAGGTTTCAAGAAAACATTCCCACTTTGTAACGTGTGGCCTCCACTCACCTCTAAAGTGTTGACAGATGATGCAATCTGTTTTGTCTGTGTATGGCACTCGATATACATTTGTGTATACTTCTATATTCATGAAAGTGTGTCCTTTGTGGTTTCTGAAAGTGTGTGGGTCTGTGTTTTTTGTGCATGTGTGTGAATCCGGTGCCAGCTAGAGAGGAGTGAGCTGAATGCATTAGCACCAAGCAAGGAAGGCTGCGAATATTGTCATAGTAAATATGATTCATAAAGAATGTGGTGGCTTAACAGCACAGCGCTAGGTGGGAACACGTCAAAGAGGCTCACCCAATTATTGCAGTCTTAGAGTGAGGCAGCTGTTCATTTTTTAGGCCTCTGGAAATGTGTTAGATGTACCACTTAATTTCCTGGCTGTCGAATTCAAACCCTGGGATATCATGTTCCTTTTCTCGCTTGTTTGTTGCATAATTTTCTTTGCTCTTGGCAAGTCAAATATTCAGATGCGCACAACCATAAATGACCCTGTTTGGGATGTAGAGATAATTTAAAGACCTGTCGGTGCAAAGGAGCTACCCGGTTAACAGGGGAAAGTAACAAATAAAGGGCTGAAAGGAAATGTGTGATTCATCAGGCAATGATTCTCAGACACAATGAGCTGTTTTGCGGATAAAACTAATTTAAAACGGTAACCTCTCTGAGTTTATGGAATGGTAAGGCTAATTAATCAACAAGCAATCATATTAATATAATTTAAATTAGATTTTTAATTTGTAATAAACCTTTGTCAAAGCTCAGCTATAAAATCTAAATATTCTTGTGTTTGAAAGTTTGGGGTCAATAAGATTTTTATTCAGGAGGGATGCAGTGACAGTAGACACTTTTACATTCTTACATTGATAAACTTGTATTTCAAATAAATGCTTCTTTTTCAATTTTCAAAGAAAGTTTCTTGAGCACCAAATTATCATATTAGAATGATTTCTGAAGGATCATGTGATGCAGAAGACTGAAGCAATGATGCTGAAAATTGCATTGCAAAATATAGTGAACCTAGAGAATGGTATAGCCTAGTGCAGTTATTAAATACTATCAAAATGTATTGTGGGACTATAATGCTTTTTTGGACATGGTAATGCATTTTAAAATAGTAGTATCTACGCAAAAATATTAGAATAAAGTAATTTATTTGAATTAAATATAGCAACAGTTCACCTTTCAATCCAAAAAATGGTTTTACATGATAAAACAATATGTATACTGTTCAAAATGAACAGCTTTCTGGTTGTCATACATTAGCAGCACATGCTGAAATGTGTTTACATGATAAACAAGGCTACTGTAGTTACTTACCTTGACACCAGTTGCTTAAAAGTAATTGAATAAATGGAAAATAAAAGTCAAGGTCTAGCATCTGATTACATTTAGTTTGATATTTTGTGACAGGTGTCCTTTTTGGGGACCATTATATTTAAAGCAATTTTTTGTGTCGATAATAGTTCAAGGTAAAAACGCAACAAATTGAATAGCTAATTAGTTAACCACCAGTATGTTTGTTTGGACTTGTGCTATTCAGAGTTTTTTTTTTTTTTTATTACCATGAGGATGCTGCTGATTCCTATGCTGATCATTAAATACCACCTATTAGTGTAGCTGTCTACACACCTGTGTACATGTATATGAAAACAGTTTGTAAAGAGTTGTGCGAAGATATATTAAGTTGCAAACAACACACACACATAGGCTGACACACGGGGGGACATGTGCAGATGGCACGCAGGGTGTATTGAGAGGGTACAGAAGGTGCAAACATATGGTGCGTGACAGAGCAAAGTCACCGAAACCTCCAGCTTCAAAAGAGGTTTGATACCCGGCAGGCCGGCACTCCACTTCGATGCCAGCCAGGTGAAGCTGCTCTTTTGTATTGGACCAAGTTCAGTCTGGCTGATTTGCTGGTAATGTGCGTGTGTGTGCAGTTTGGCTTGTCTTGGGATCAGAGTGAATCAAAGTTCTGCTAGCAGCATCGGCTCAGAAACCAACCAGAGCGGCTTACTAATTCTAGGCTAAAAATGCAATATCTTATAACTCAGACATGGCATTCTGTGGTCAATTATATTTGGGGTTGTGAACATTCAGCCAGTCATTACCGCAAAATAAACCTTGAACTAGAACGAAGGCATCTTCTTTCACCCTGAAGGGAGTTTATTTTGTGATTCTGACTGACTGATTCTACATCAGAGGTTCTTTTTGACTCCAAGGCCCCAACATTTGCAGGCTCAACACTCTTATTTTCTTTAAATTAAATTTCAGGATTTTTTGAATTTTAAAGAGCTAAATGTTTTTTTTAGGACTTTATTTTACCCATGAATTTACCTGACTTTTCCAGTCGTTGTGGTTTACTGGCTAAGGATTAAGCATTTAAAAAAATATTTTTACTCGTAATTTCTACTCGCTAAAATATTATAGTGCTGGGCATGAGTTCAATTATTCATTATAAAAATGTCCATGGATTTTTAAGATTTTATTAATCACGCATTACCATATATAGGTTTCCCAAGACAGTGGGGACCCTGGCTCTTTGAAAAAAAAAAAAAAAATGTTTCTAAGGTGAAGACATTTTTAAATACAATTTTTTTTCTTATTTCAAATCATTAAGTTACACTGAGGCCATCTAGTGAGCGCCGGCCCCCTGGTTGAGAACTGCTGCTCTACATTATCCTGCCTACACTGTAAAAAAAATTAAAATAATAATAATTTTTTTAAAAGTTGCTGTCTTCAATTTTTAAGTAAAATCAACTTGGATGTTTACTTCATTTAAACTTAAATTACATTAAACTGAGTTAAAAATAAAATAATTGAATCTTGTATAAATTATTAAAAAAAGTTACAAATTGTTTAACTTATTTTGATGAATTAAAGCAATGTAAAAACATATGCTGGCATAACTTATTAATCAACTTTTTACAGTGTACAAAGCTACGCACCAAATAAATAAATATATGGACACGTTACATATTATTTTAAAATCTGTTAAAATCTTCCACTAAGAAAAAGCAACAACATGAATACTGCAACAAAATTACATTAAGTCAATTTCACTATATTTGATGATAACTGAGACGTAACAAAACAGAGCAGGGTCCAGTCCAGAGAGTAATGCAAGAGACACAAAAAAGGTGCCAGTTTCAATTACCCAGAGGAACTGTTCGAAATACAGTGTTGCCATGGCTGACAAGAATATTACGAAACATCTGACTCCTAAATTATGTGTTTGACCAATCAAGTATTTCATAGAACCACGTAAACACTTTGTATAATCATTGTTAAAATTGAGTGTTTTCCCAGGCAACTGAATTCCTGCTACTATACTTCCAATATACAGTATGACATAATCCAATTTAATATAAAAAGACACAAATTTGTCACAAACTAATTTACACAATATTTACTAAAAATTCACACAAAAATATATAAATGTGCATTATCTATTGACCAGTGTTATTTTAAAATCATTGATATACCATATAGTTTTTGTGAATATTTTGAATTAGATTTTATTTTTATATTTCCTGTTTTCATTTTAGTTAAAGTTTTAGTAATTGTGTTGTGTTTTTTTTTATGTAGTTAAACTAATTAGTTTGTTATTTTAGTACCAAAATGAAGTTTTTTTATTTTATTTCAGTTACATTTTATTGTATTTTTAACTTCAGTTTTAGCATTAGTTAACGATAATAACCTTGCTAAGACTGTCTGTCTGTAGACTTATTTTATATTTTTAAACAAAGATGGGCGAACATATAATTGGCCAATGCCAATAATTTTGGTTTTTACTTTCCTTTTCTACTCTGTTGGGTTTCTTTCAAAATATATCTTAGAAATATTACAAACACCCAACGAGAACTCAAATAATACAAACAAAATCAAACTGAAGCATAATCGAGTCAAAATGTCCCCAGACAGCCATCTCAGCACCCAGTTACACATTAGTCTATAACAGAGCTGACAAAACATCCACATCTATTGTGAATAGGCAGTTAAAGGACCCCTCTTCAACCCCCCCTTTCACTCGTAAGGACCCGTCCCAGCCCAAAAGGTTAATATTTGAAGGTGGATGGCCATAAATATGGAGAGAAGGACTTTTAATTAAATAAGCACTTCTTAAATGCTCTCTGGGGCAGCATTGCTTTTGTTTAAAGATGATTGATTGACTGCTATCTCTCCAGGCTAAGTCATTTGTTTCCCCTCTCCTTCCCTCCTCCCTCCTTTCCTTTTCTCTCTCTATCACTCCACGTCCAATACCTCTCCATCCTACTTTCTCACTCTCATTCAGTCATTTACGAGGCCAATATTTCTCCTCACCCGTGACACAGTAATGAGCTCGCTCTGCGCCTGGCGGCCACGCCCCGTCCCTTTTCCCAGGGGGCCATGGGGCAGGGTGCCCCGTTAAACATGAACTCAATCTAACACCCCTGGCAGTGCGAGTTATTTATTTTTCAGGAGGCCATAGAGCGGTCAAACGAAGCATTATGATGTTATTGCCCACCACAGACCTGATAAACAGGGTAAACAGACTCCAAGCCACTGTCGCATTCTCTCGCCTATCTCTCAAACACACATTGAACATTATGTAGGAAGTGCTTTATAACAATTTAATCAGAAATATTGGCCACCATAACAGGTCACCCAGACCACACTGCAATTCTTTATCCTTCTCTTTATCTAGTTGTTTGTTTACTCCTCTTCTCTTTGCTTTTTCATTAGGGAATCTTTCTATAGACAATTACTATTCTTACTGCTCAAATTTATGGTTAGATTTTATTCAAATCATATTTAGGAGCGAGAATATCAAAAGCCACCTTTACAAGGTAGCACAATACGATTGTCGGTTCTGTTAAATACGGATGCGTTCACACACAGTTTCGGTTATGACAAGGCCGAGGGTGACACTGACAACCTAATTGTATAGCTGAAAACCTGTGTTTTGTGAACGGAACTAGACAGGTTGTGTAGTGGAAGATCGGTCGCGTGTCTCCTGTGTCTCCTTGCGTGCTATCATATGTTTTTAAAACTCACAGAAATGCAAATATGAGCTGTCATTCGAAGGTTTTAGATCCAGTCGCTGTTTTTCCTGGAGACATTCCTATTAGTTTGTGGTCCAAATGCTGCACATCAAATTCCATAAAAAGGAATGCAAATGGCGTTGTCTGTTAATGAAGATTTGACGGGTGTTATGGATGCTGATGCCACTAAAGGTCACTATCGCAGATGAACAGAACATTTTGACTAGACACATTTCCTTCGGATGATTTTTTTTTGTTTCACAGTTTTTTTCCTTCATCATTTTCTGTTTTCTTATATGTAACCCTGCATAACAATCTTTTTTCCAGATTCAAAAAGTTTATTGAAATACATCCATAGAGCCCTATATTAACGATCTAAGCACATGGTCTAAACAAGCGCATGGCGCAAGTGCACTTAGGGTGTGTCCGAATCCACTTTTGCTAGTTTAATGAGCAAAAATCACAGCACACTGCCTAAAAGGTTTGTCCCTGTTCTCTTAATGAGTTTATTTATTTAATTTACTTAATGAATATTTTTCATATTTGGCTAGTTTTGTGCTGCTGCACTTCCCTGTGTGTGTAATAAGCAGAGTGTACGCGCGTTGTGCACCCGCCTATAGGCGCACATTACTAACGTGCTCTTTAACCCTAAAACTGGCAATGGGATCTGGGTGTAACAGTTTTTGTCGTCTTTTTGGGGGCGTAAGAATGATTTTTTCATCAAATCCTTTTATCATTTATCACAGCCTGGTCTGTCTTGAGTATGCTGGTCACATGATTTATTGAAAAAAATTGTGATTAATTAGTCAGCCTGACCTAAATCCAACATGGCTGCCAGTGGTGCGGGACATTCAGATTTTGAGATAAGTAAATATATATTAAAGTTACTTTTCTTTTGAAAAAATAATACTAACACTGCTTACATTAATTATGAACATTGTCTTAAGGTGCTGAAAAAGAAAATTGATAAAAATTGTATTCATGTTATTTAGCACGTTTTGAAATATATGTTACACCTGAGTCACATTGCCACTTTTGGGTATAAAAAAGGGATTAACCCTACTTTTGACTATCTTTGTATTCTGAGGTATTTATTTTTATTTACAAATTTAAAATGTACAGGTTAAACTGATACAGCGTGTCTGTCTTGAGTATGCTGGTCACATTTTTAATTTTAATTAAATTTAATCAAAATGAATTCTAAATGTTTATTTGTTTTTATTTCTGAGAATCTCTTGTTTATTTGTACCCTTGGAAAATGTTAGTGACAATGATTGACTAAGAACTGCTCATGCATAGTTAAAAATGCAAGAAAAATGGACCAATGAACATTTTTTTTGCTGCAAATAAAAAACAACAACAATATTACAAACCTGTCACCCCCCTTTTTGAGAATATATGTAATATTGCACTATCCAAATTTAAATGGTTGTAATTCAAGAATGCTTTAGGAGCTGTACCAAAAATAGCCACTGGGTGTTTTTTGTAACAAATTTATTTATTTTTAGTCTCAATACAGTCTCAGACCTTTCCGACGATATGTGTTTTGTCAAGATTAGAAAAGTTTTTTTTATTATAAAGTAGTTAAAATAAATGTTGTAATAAGAAACCTAACACCACCCACTAGGTAAGGAACTCGCTAAAAGAATTTAAAGTACCATTTTTATGGTAACGCAAGGTCCGATTTCAAAACGGTTTTCACAGGCTGAATCTTGAGTTTATAAGCTTTCCAATGATATATAATATGTCAACATTATATGAGTTGAAGTATAGGATATAATTGTTTAAAACATGCAATGGCAGTTACAGTTATAGATTTGCTCCTTTTTTTACACCCTAAACAGGCAATGTGATCTGGGAGTCACAACTCATAAAATCCAAAATACATAAAATTTTTCAAAAATTCTTTTGGATATGATTTACTTAAAGGGATAGTTCACTTTGAAATTAATTTTTGGTATGTTTTAGCTTACCTCAAGGGCATCCAAGATGTAGGTGTCTTTTTTTCCGCAGTAGTTTCAATTTTGATATTTTTAGGTCAAACCGTTCTTGTCTGTCAGTCATATAATGCAGGTCGATGGTCATTATCTCAAAACACAAGCACAGAGTCCAAATTAAAACAATTCCCCGTCGTCCAAATTAAACAATTCCCCATCGTAAGTACACATTGATGGCCTAAGACACGAAACGAGCGGTTTGTGTGAGAAAACGAACAGTATTTATATCGTTTTTACCTCTTATACACAGCCATGTCCGAGTGATCTGATCTGACGTGTGCGCAGACTGGTGCATAGATATATACACACTAGATGTCGCCTTGTCTACGGCAGTTCATTGGAACGAATGTCTTTAAGGCGACATCTAGTGTATATATCTATGCACCAGTCTGCGTACACGTCAGATCAGATCACTTGGACATGGCTGTGTATAAGAGGTAAAAACGATATAAATACTGTTCGTTTTCTCACACAAACCGCTCGTTTCGTGTCTTAGGCCATCAATGTGTACTTACGATGGGGAATTGTTTAATTTGGACGACAGGGAATTGTTTTAATTTGGACTCTGTGCTTGTGTTTTGAGATAATGACCATAGACCAGCATTATATGACTGACAGACAAGAACGGTTTGACCTAAAAATATAAAAATTGAAACTACTGCGGAAAAAAAGACACCTACATCTTGGATGCCCTTGAGGTAAGCTAAAACATACCAAAAATTTATTTCAAAGTGAACTATCCCTTTAAGTCCAGATGATATAAAAAATGACATGAAATTATTTGTTGCTTATCATTTTCTACTCTTGCCTTTTTAAGGGTTAAATAACAAAAATAAATAAATACTGCGCCATTGACTTCAGACCAGGTTTCAGTTGGTCAATGGCGCAGTCTATTTCAGTTGCCTCAACAATGCAACAAAACACCTCGTTTTCAGACCAGCACGCCCATGGGTGCACAAATGGGCCACTGTTAAAATTAACCTGTTATTATTGTTTCCAATTTAGAAAATTTCCTCAATGCATTTTTATGTATATTCTGATGTGTTTAAGAGGACAGTGTATCCCTGATGTTCACCTCACTTACAGTACCATGGGACTATGAATATGCATCACAATTTTGTTTCCTGCCTTTTCCCCTCCTTTCCCTTATGCTAACCCTTCCCCTTTTACTTCCTTCCAACCTCCACACATTAATCTTTCTTTCTGTACAGTCTCTCGATCACTTTTCATCTCCCTTCCCTCCTGTTCCTTCTCCCTCCCTCCATCCCCCCCCCCCGTCTCTTTTTCTCTCGTGCGCTCTCTCTAGTATCAAGCCGATAAGGTCTGATGATTTCTAGCTACTCTATGCCAGCGACAGGGGACTTCCTGCCGGCTACAGCCCAGGCGCCCAGTGACACACTGCTAGGGATTGTGGGAGCTCTGATTTTTCCTTGATTTTTTTTGCCTTCCTGCTGGCTTCTCACACAGGGTCCTGGTTTCTGTGCTTTATGCTGAGTGTGGGTGTCTCTAGGGTGAAAAAAAGGGATCTCGGGAAGTCCTGGGCCGAATCAGAGCACCATGCTTCATCTTCTTGATCTCACATCTCTGCCACAGAGCTACAGCCACACTAGGGCTGTAGATCACAGAAGAGCTGTCTGCTGCTCCAGTAAGATACAGCATACTGTTGCAGATTGTGTTTATTAGGCCTGTCTGATACTGTAGCCTGTCTGATGTAATGCAATAGTATGCTTTTTGTGAGAGGACAAACTGTGGGATGGATGGATGGATGGATGGATGGATGGATGGATGGATGGATGGATGGATGGATGGATGGATGGATGGATGGATGGATGGATGGATGGATGGATGGATGGATGGATGGATGGATGGATGGATGGATGGATGGATGGATGGATGGATGGATGGATGGATGGATGGATGGATGGATGGATGGATGGATGGATGGATGGATGGATGGATGGATGGATGGATGGATGGATGGATGGATGGATGGATGGATGGATGGATGGATGGATGGATGGATGGATGGATGGATGGATGGATGGATGGATGGATGGATGGATGGATGGATGGATGGATGGAAATAGTTAGATGGTTAGAGTCCAATTTGGATGGATGGGTGGATGGATAGATGGATGGATTTAGATAGATTGATCGATGGATGGATGGATGGATGGATGGACGAATGGATGGATGGATAGATAGATCGATAGATAGATAGATAGATAGATAGATAGATACTGTAGATAGATGGTTAAATGGAAATAGTTAGATGTTTAAAGTCCAATTTGGATGGATGGATGAAATAAGTCAGCACAGCAGAAAAGAAAGAGGAAACAGGAAGTTGGCAGATTTGTCAAGTGGACGGCTCAGTCAGCGCTGAGAGGTTGACCAGGCTGAGAGGACACACCTTGGAGAAAGACTGATAGAGGAGACTGAATGAGGACACACACAAGTTAAGAGACAGAGAGAGAGAGAGGAGCACCAGGCTGTCAGGTGAGGAGAGAGAAGGATGAAGAGGGAGAAGAGGAGGGGGGGTTAGGAGTGTTTGAGTTTGGGGAGTGGACAACCCGGCTGGCAGGCAGGCAGGCCCATTAAAAATTCAGCAGCAGGGAACAGGCCGGGGATTCACAGTAATTAGATGACAAAACGGCAGGCTCGCTGGAGATGAGAGAGAGAAGGGTCACACACAATGCCTCCACCGCGGGGTAATTTGTAAGTGTCAATCACTACCAAGCCATGAAACGAGAGAAAAAGAGGGAGGGAGGGAAGACAAGGGAGGGGAAAAGATGCAGCGGAGGGAAAAAGGTGAGAGGAGAGATGAATACAGAGTGCAGGAGAAAAACAGGAAGCGGAAGAGAAAAATGGAAATGGATACAGATAGAACAGGAAGTTCACTCAGAAATGAAAATGGAGGAATTTAGAATTAATATTCTGGTTGCGCTTTCCATTGCAATTAAAATGAATGGTGACTATAGCTTTCAAGCTCAAACTGAATGCAAAAGCACCATATATGAGCACTGTTGGGGATTGGGGAAAGTTACTTTTAAAAGTAATGCATTAAAATATTGCGTTACTCCCTAAAAGATGAACTACTTGCGTCAGTTGCTTTTTATGTAAAGTAAAGCGTTACATTACTTTTGATGTATTTTTTTTCTCATTTAGACTGGGCTTTCTTGTTTGTAAAATCAGGAAATGCAAATTCACGTCTGTACAGTAGAGGGCGCAACTCAAACAAAGCTTTCAGCTGTGCTGCCATTCTGGATTGAAGAAGAATAGGATGCAGGAGAAGAAAGTTCAACACTCTTACTTCAGCAATAAAAAAAGAAAGAAACACAAATGTGAGGTTTATCTAAAGTCGTTTTTGCGTAGTACGATTGAATTGGATCATCGAAGGTCAGCAGCAAGACATTGGTTAATAAAGGGAGATTAAATGCATTAAGTACGGTATATTTGTATAATTTAACATGTTTAATTATTGCAGGTTTGTGTAATATTCAGATCTTTTGACAGGTCATTGTTTTTATTTATTTTGAGGAATACTGAATCAGTTTTTGTGCAAGTGATATGAGCTCCCATTTAGTCGGGAACTACAATACCCATCATGTTCACACAGCGCACTCAACGCCTGTGCTATCGAAATTATCATAAATACTAGTTTCCTAGTTAAAAAATTTGACATGAATGCCCTCTCAAGTCAAAATTTAAAAGCGATGAGCTCGTAATCACAACTAAAGAAGTGGCATTACAGGCAGCGTTACTCCCGATTTCTCTCAACATGGGGACAGGAGATGTGTCAGTCAATAAATGGGAAAACACAGTTACTTGAGTTACTTTTTTGAAAAAGTAACTCAGATATTTTGTTGTAAATAGTAATATGTTACTTGAAAAAAGTAATCTGATTACGGAATTACTTTACTTGTAATGCGTTACCCCCAGCACCTCAAATGAGAATGATAAAAGTAGTCCATACAATTTGTGGACAAATCATTCAGATCAGTTTTGTGAACTAAATCATCTGATTCATTGAAAAGATGAGGACGAGTAAATTATGACAGAATATTGTTTACTGTAAACTATTCGTTTAAAATAAATAAATAAGTGTTATAAACTATATAATTTATACATGAATGTATTGCATTGAAAAGAAAAAACAGAAGCAAGAGCAGGGTAAATAAAAAGAGCGAGAGAGAAACTTTGATGCACAGAGCCTTCTGTAAACTATAAGCAAATTAGAAAACATGTCCTCTACGGTCTGTGAAAAGAAGTGGCCAGAGTCACCAGTACAATAAACTTGGGGTGACTGTAATGAGGGCACTTTTAGAAATGCATTCACAAACCGCCAAGAGGAGGCGACCGCCCTGTGATCTACAGGAGTCTCAAGGCCACCACAAGTGCACACTGTGATTCAGGAGAGACCTTCAAAATGTAGTTTATGTGTTGATCTTAGGTCAGTACAGGGTCACGGATGGAGGCACCTCAAGCAAAACACTGAAAGGTAAACCAACACAAAGCCTGTGCTTTGCTGAGGTGGTTAATATCAGACCGGAACATAGTCTGACTCCATTGCATATCCAGTTCGGAAGAAAGATTTGAGGGAAACGTGGCGACTGGTTAGAAGGAGAGTTCACAGGATCAGTGCTTCATTATTATTTGCTGGTTTTGTGTGCGAGAATGCGGAGAAGTGCGAGTCTGCGAGAGGTTTAGAGAGGGATGGTATAGGTCAGGGAGACAGGGCTGACTGACATGTTTCTCGCTGCAAAGACACGAGCTCTATTCATTCAGACTCAAAGAACAGCATCACCAGCACAATGAAGCAGGCATGTTAGCATATCTCTACTGACACAGTGCCTCACACCATCACACTTACACACACATTCTCAAACGTACACTGACTGTAGGGTTCTCTATTTCTGATTACACAAACATACATACAGAACACAAAAATAATGAGTATGATATGACGTGAAATGGGTTATTTTGTGACATTTGTGTTCCGACAACTAAAATGTTGAATACTAATTTATATACTAATTAAATTAAACTTGAAAAATAAACCATAATTTTATTTATTTTAATGTTTTTTTCTTTCATCAGAATATCAGCTAATTTGCATGCACCAATTCATCATCATGGCATTTTAATGGGTTATAGCCTATAGAATATACATCAAATCTAATTATTTTGATTTAGAACGATTTCACTAAGTAGTTTTTTCTTTTTCCTGAGAAATGCAGTTTGTTTTTGTCCATGAACTTTCTTTGTTCAACATCATTATGCTGTGACATAATGGGTTGATTTTTCTGACATGGTTTTTACAGGAGTGACATAATAATGAAAACACCAGATGATTCAAGTGCTTATTTCAACATGTTTACATTTAACAGCCTCATTGAGCTCTATATTCCATATCTGTTATAAGGAAAAATACCATCTTGGCACAAAGAACAAAAATATTATAGAGATGACATCTGCTGTTTTTTGTTGTTGTTTTTGTTTAGATTTTTTGCATTGACCTTCAACCTCCATTAATACCCCTAAAAAAAGATTCTAAACATGTTTATTTTTATTTTTATAATGCCATGGGTCAATCAATGACACGTCTTTTTCCATTTTAATTTGTAATTTAATAAGGAACGTCAAAACTGGAACAAATCAAATTTACTCTATACTTTTTTTTTTTGTCAAATCTGATTGGTTGAAATGTAGCACTTTAGGTTTAGTAGCAATGAACTATTGGTTCTTAAAACATGGCTAAATTGTTGCTAATTTAAGGATCATATATGTTGACCACTAATCTGAATCTGAAACTGAATGTACTTTGGAATTGAGGTGCAAAAGTATTACTTTCAAATAAAATGTTGAAACAAAATTCTGAATTCTACAGGCACAACTGGCACAACAGATACTGTATAATCTGTTTTGATTTCTGTTCTTGTCAGTGTCTGGTTATCTGTTTATTAGTTCAGTTTAGTCTTCCTCTGCCCCTGCCTTTTTGTTTCTATGGTTACATATTGATTAGTTAGTTCTGTTCAGGTGTGTCTCGTCTTATCTTGTTTGGTTTGTGTATTTAAGCCCTGTGTCTAGTTCAGTCTTTGTCAGTTCTTAATGTTGTACTATGTTGGTTATTCCGTTCCCGAGTCTTGTTCTTGAGTCTGAATTTGTGAAGTTTTGAGTTTCTGTAATAAAAGACTGCTGCACGGATCCTGCTTCAACCAATGTGACAATATCTCAAAAGATATTTTTCAAATATCTCTATTTCCCTATTCATTTATCCCACACAATGTTTTAGATTTGCACCTCAGTTTGCATAGACCGCACTACATGCATCATCACTGTTCAATAAGCTCAGAGGTAATGAGTACACATTGGATAAATTAAAGTGCATACAGATTTAAAGTCAGAAACATGCCCTGAAAATATAATTATGACAAAAATAGACTTACACTCTCACCTAGTTAATGAATTAAAGTCTTTTAATGCAGGGTCTCCAAACACCTTTTCATTTTTTTAATTACAGAGTGATTAAATTCCTACTTTTCCTACCTTGTTTATAAGCTCCTTATAATCAGTAGCTTGTGAACCCATTGTTCGATTTATTTTATTGTTTTATGTTCTTTTAATTGTATATTGAATGAGTTACAGAATTAGTTCATTTGAAAGATAAAACAGACAGACAGACACACAGACAGGTCTAGAAATGCCAAGGTCACAGGTTTGATTCCTAGAAAATCCTCATACACATTTTATAAAATATAAGAAATGTGAGCATAGATCGTGTGAAATGAATAAAGACAATGAAATCTCTGCTACCTCAAACAAATTCATGCATTTTTTTGAAAGGAAAATTTTTCAATATGGATAATCGCTGAGAATCGTAACACAAAGTTGCTTAGTCTTTTATGTCCTTGACGTATGGTATTTGAAAGAATCTGAATGCAACAAACTGGACTTGAATACAGACTGTCAGTTCTCTTTGTTCTGATTTAGCTGAGAAACACAGGTCAAACCAAACCACCGCTTTCACAGGAGAAGCACTGATCAACATTAAGGACTGCAGAGAACAAAATAGAATGTCAGATAAGTTGTTTCATTGCTGTTCATTTATACGTAAGAACCTTGACAGGGTGATCAGGACCTCGGCACAAAATAAAGGGGTCTTTTATTACCCTGAAGGGGTTATTTGCAATAATGTCCAGCTGAATGCTCATTATCCCACTTATTGAACTGCTATTTGCCAAACAAAGAAAGAAATGGACATGAATGGACATATTATTTAGTCATAAAGAGAATAAAAAGAGACTTGCAACTAGCACAAAAATCAGTTACCTGGGCCGAGTTGCAATGACAGTTGCGGCTATTGACTATTGATCAGAATCCTGTATTCCAGACAGCTGCATAGAATTTTAAAATGATACTCTGAAAGCAGATGCAACAAGTAAACAAACATAAGCACATTTAGACTGTGAGCATTATATCAGACAATTGTCCATTAAGAAGTCTTTAAGAAGTGACAGTGTGTGAGTGTGAAGAAATTAAATCTTTAAATCACTGTTTATTTAAAACAGTGTAAATGCATTTTACTCAATCACAGCTTTGTGGTCTTAGTGAAACTGCTGTGTTTGAAGACACACTTCAGGATGGATCTCCCTTTAATTTTATGTTGATTGTCATTCTGAACAGTTCTTTTACAACTATTATGCATGCAGCTTATGAACGTCTATTAGAGACTATACATATTCATAAAAATACATTTGTCACTTAGACTTCAGGACAAACTTGTAAAGATGATTAAAAATGATGAAAACGGGCACAACTCCGATTGTATTCGTCTGAAAGAAGAAAGTCATATAAGGATGCTTGAGGGTGAGTAAATCATGGGGTGATTTTTATTTGAAAGTGAACTAATAATAATATTATACTGTTTAAAGTGGACATTTGTTAATAATCAGAAATGTTACTTGAGGACTACATCTGCATATTAGAATGATTTCTGGAGGATCATGTGACACTGAAGACTGGAGTAACGATGCTGAAAATTCAGCTTTGCCATCACAGGAATAATATACCATTTTAAATAGAAAAGAGCTATTTTAAATGGCAATATTACACAATATTACTTTTTTTTACTGTATTTTTGAGAAACAATTACCAGATACAGAGCCTAAGATATACATTTTTACCTAAAATCCTGAACATATATATGCATCAACTGGTGAAAAGTGATTTCACCAAGTGCATGTGTCTGGATCAACATCTTTGTTGATCCTGGAACAACATTCCAATCAACCAATCAGATTTGAGGGACAAGTTTACAGTTTATGTCTAGTTTAGGCTAAGAACAAGGGTTAGGTGCTTCTGCATCAGTGTTATTCATCTATCATTTCTCTCTGATTTTAGGGCTAAATTATGAGTAGGGTTAGGTTTAGGGGTAGGGATAGGGTTAGGACAGTACTGTTGTCTTATTTGGCAAAATCATGAGGACCTGCATGAACTACCCACATATGCATGCGAGCGTGTAAAAGAGAGAAAGAGAGTGTTAATTGAACGTAATTGTTTAATCTCGATGACTGTAAGATTGTGTCTGCCCAATCATTGACTCTGACATGCACTAACACTAGAATTGGAAGCATATTGGATTTCACTAAGTGTGAAGTGATCTGCTAACCTCTGGATCTACTTTACAAGAAGACAATGGAAATGCTTCTCATTTACCCACTTCTCACCTGCTCTTAGACGTGATTCAGCCATCATCACGTCTTAAAAATGAGACTGGATAAAAACAGGACCATGATATCCATGATATTAAACATAAGAAATGGGACTGGAGTCTTTTAAATAAAAAAACTGCTGACACAGTGTCAAGCTACTAAAAAAGGAAGAAGGGAGGACGTTGATGGAGAAAGGAGGAAAAGGGAGGACCAAATAAGAAGAGGGAAAGCTAGATGGAGGGAGACCGGCTACACTAACTGTCGAGGCAGTTAATATAAGGTTTTGGAGATAAGGCCTCGCAGACAAACATTGACAAAATCAGGCGTTTCGCTGCAAAGCCGGAGCTGTCAGTCAAACTGAGAGACAGGCCAACAATCAGCACTCGCATTCCGATAAGCACGGCAGAGAGCGTGTGCAGAAACTGCATCTACAGGCGCACAGTAATGGAGAGGGGGAGTGGAAGGAGAGGAGAAACAGGAGGAGAGAAAGAGCTAGTATGCACAGGGTAGTACAAAAAAAGAAAACGGGGAGAAAACCATGATTAAATTAAAGGAAATCGTGTGTCATACTAAAAAAAGTGAACAGTTTATGACAGATGTTTCTCGCAGTAGCTCCGAGACACCTGAATACCTTCATAGGTTTGAATCAAAAGCTGACGGAAGATTGAAAGCATGCGCGTGTGTGTGTGTGTGCGCGCGCGCGCGTGTGTGTGTGCGCGTGTGTGTGTGTATTAAATTCAGGCCTCTCGTCAGACCCATCCGTGCCTCCTCACACAGAGGGGGAGGGTGAAGGAAGGGAGCGAGAGAAAGGTGTGAGATCAGACTAGTAAAAATAGCACTTCCTCTCTCGGCCTCAACACCTGGGGAAATGCCAGAAGGTGGATGAGGGTGAGACGGACGGAGCGGGAAAACACATTGAGAGACAAAACAGAGCAGCATTAAGATTTCAAGAGGCTGGTTTCTAATTGTTTGCATTCAGCAAGTTTGATTACGACTAGAAAAAAACTGTCAATCTGTGCATGGGGATTTTTCAGTGCAGGACTTTTTCTGCAGGTTACGTCAATAGGTGGTAAGTCATTTGAATCATTCACTGAAACGATTTGTTCAAAAACACTGATTCACTCAGGAATTGGACTTGTGACTAGAATCTAAACTGAATCATTCACTCAATCGAATCGAATGGTTAAAAAACATGAACTAAAAAACATGATTAATTCCAAGAACTAAACAATTGACTTATTCTTCAAAATAGAATACTAGCATACTACTCTTACTATTTCTGCCATGTGTTTGCATTGAGGAAATAGTAACGGTTGAATGCTAGTATGCTTTCCAAAATCGCATACTCTCTGATTATGTAGTTCTGAGTAATTAATTTGTGACTAAAAAAATATGTTGAATATGTGTAATATGAACGTAAATCGAACGTACTACATTTGTCATGTGACCTGCCAGCATCAGTTGCATCGCTTCACTGCCATTCACAAACCCTCTCCAGTGGCCTCATGGGATAGTAAAGTGTCCACTGGATATGCACTTCAGAATCCCGCTGGAAGTAGTATGACATCCAGATAGGCTACAGTTTTATGAATAGCCTTCTGTAAATTATGACATACTACATACTCCTCTTTTCACATAGCATACTGTTTTTCTTCTATATAGTAGTGAAGTAGGCATGTTTGGATGCAGCCACACTATCATTGAATCATTCACTTGACCGAAATGATTTGCTACAAAGAAAACACTCCTTAAAACAGGCAACGAAATTAGTAATATTGTTTTTAAAATAAAAAAGTTAGTCTATTAACTTCTTGTTTATTAAACTGTTGTAAAAAAAACAAAAAAACTCTTGCACACAATCTGCTGTTGGCAGGAATATTAAATATAATCTCATTATATGCAACGTTGAATGAACAGCACAATAAAGTGATTTCGTCAATGAATGCATTAATGGGTTCAAGTCTATAATTTTTCGCACAGTTCTGATTTGTTAAAATGTCAAATCATTATCCAACACAACTATGATCTGTTGCAAATAGAGCTGGAAAGAGCATGTTAGGGTACTATGTAAATAACACACTGTGTTAGATGAGCAGATCTATTCACCAGAGTCATTTCAGGAGAACACATGGAGTATTTTTGATTAGTTTGTGTGCTCTGAGATACAGCGAGCAAAATATTGTTTTGTAGTATTCCGACTGTGGAAATGGAGTCTTGTACAGTAAATATTTTTTTTCGATGAGGATGTCAGCTGGATATTGAAATGGACGGATAGTTTAATTTTCCTTATCCTGTGTGTGGCTATAGACATACGTTTCATTGTTGCTGGTTCACACCTGGATATTATCAAGTGTCATGTGATTATTTTCCTCTCTTGCTAATTTTAAGAGGTTGAAGAAAGCACTATTGTTTTCCAGACATAATATTTGATGTTATGTGACAGGAAACTAATATATATATATTCAAAGGATATTTGTTTTATAATTAGCTGCACTGTTTGTCGTTGGAGTTCAAGTATTATCAATGTTAAGTTTTAAGGATGTATAATATATGATACATTTTAAGTGATATTGGCTCTCAGAATAAATTATCACCATCACCACTATGGAAGCATACAGTGCGATGAATAAATATGCAAATGAATGAATGAAAATTATCATAAATCTGCCCTGCTAATGACTAAGGTTAAGTCAAATTCTCAGAAATAGAAACAAACAGTCACGAAAACAAATATGTTCACAGCAGTGGAAGCGTGCTGGCTTACAAGCCCTTCCCGCTCCACGCTGCCAAAGATGTTCGCACATAGAAGCATGATGCCACAGGCAGGGCATATGTGGAGGGGGGGGGGGGGGGGGGGGGGGGGGGACCAACAATCTCAGCATCTGAAGCACTGAAGTGGCAGTAGAGACACACTGCCCCCTATTGGCAATTTGGAAATGCAGGTAACCACCCTAAACAAGATGCAGTTTGAGTTGAACTCCTTTAGGCAGTTTTATTTTGGGAGACTTTATTTGTCGTGCAGTTTGATCTTTAAAACTTTGCAGAACCTTTTACATTCAAAATAAGCTATATTACACACGGCGTGAAAGGTAATATCTGAAAAAGCATAATAGCGGCCTTTTAACGTGTTGTTTTGTTTTTCTCTTCAAGAAAATGTCCTTGTGTGCGCAAGCATATTTGGCAATAAATCTCATTCTGGATTAAATATGGTATACATTTATTTACCCCATAGACGTCCACTTTTACAAACTGAGGTAAATTATTTTCTACTTTCTTTTTTGATTTTAGCAGATGTAGGAGCCCGATCTCACGGGAAAACGTACAAATTCTACAAAGTGGCTTATTCGTACGAATTCATACGACCTGACTCGTACGAATTAGTACGATTTTTGCAAAATCGTACATATTTGACGAATTGGCCAATTCGTATGAATTCATACGAATGACCTACCCCTGACCCCGCCCCTAAACCTACCCATCACGTGGGTTTAGACAAATCGTACAAATTCGTACGAGTGAGGTCGTACGAATTAGTACGAATTAGCCAACTTTTTATCATTCGTACGAATTCGTACGAATTGGTCGTGAGATAGCGTTGGATGTAGAGATCACAGTTCACGTTTAACCCAGAATATGTCTTTACAGATGCACTTTCCGCACTGTCATTTTACCCCTCAATAACTATATCGTCAAAATGATACTTCAAATTCATTTCTGTCATATCAGTAGCCTAATAAAAGTTGGTTGCCTCTTCATGCCACTATGTTACGATCACATGACCAACTGTTTCCTGCTGCTTGACCAAGTTAGGTTTGATTTAAATAGCATTCCAGTACAGAGCACTTTAAAAAGTACATCTAAAAAAAGCAGACAAGCAAACTAAACAATATAACGACAAACACAATAGCCTACTTGTCGTCTGCATTTTGTTTTCAGGAATGGAAGCGGAACTCTACGGAAGGGAAGAACGGCACTCTTCAAAATAAAGGTTCATTTTAGCATCTATGGTTCCATGAAGAACCTTTTCCATCAATGGAAACTTTCCATTACACAAAATGTTCTTTTTAGTGGAAAAAAGGTTTTCTTTACACTACACTACCCAAACAGGGGTTTTCTCAGCAATGCCATAGAAGAAAAATGTTTGGTTTGCCAAAGAACCTTTCAGTGAACAGTTCTTAAAAGAACCATTTTTATTCATAAAGTATAGAACATTAATCTGAAGAACCTTTTTTCCACTATAAAGAACCTTTTGTGGAATGGAAAGGTTGGATGTAAAAGGTTCTTCATTGACCATATGCCAATAAAGAACCTTTATTTTCATAGTGTAAGAAAAAAAATATTTTAAGAAATGGTTACCTAAAGGTTCTTTTGGGGAAGCAAAAATAGTGGTTCTACGGCACCACTGCAAAAACCCACTTTTAGAACCTTTATTTTTATAAATGTGCATCTTTTGTGTGCAACTTGAAAGCTTGCACAATGCAAGGAGCACAATGTGGGGTTACAAAATAAGAAGAGAAGTTAATCTACCTGTAGTAGAAATGTGGCACACGTCTCCTTCCATACAGAGACACAAACTCACATACATATTTGGGGAGAGTGAGTGTGTATGAGCACGTAAAGGGTTAAAGAGGGTTCCTGCTGTGCTCTCTGCTTCTGTGTCTCGGCCCATTACACTTGCCGGAGTACAGCAATATGCCGCCATCAATTACAGCCTGGCTGCACTGCCATCAATACAGAGAGCAGGAGAGCAGCGGCACAGCCACATAAACACGACAAACGGCCACATTAAAACCTCTAGCTCACCTCTTTCACCCTCTCTCTCTTCCTTCCCAGCTCACACACACACCTATTTTCTTTAGCTCAAGCCCCTCAAGCGCTTTTCTTTTTTTGTTTTCTCCACAAGTGTATGTCTTTGTCCTCATCCCTCTCAGTCTGGCAAACAAAAGCTTTTCTTTTCTATTCCCCTCGTGAGCAGTGTTCTGTTTTTTACTTATGGCCCATACCCTTCAAAAGTCCAGCGGTACCATCACTGGATTGGCGTACCATAAAACCCTCTTGTCTGGCTATAACATCCGCTCCAACCAACCCGTCACGGTCTGCTCACTGCATACACATACACACAGAGATCAATACATACTCAGATCAATACACAACAACATTTGACCGACCAGTGGAAGACTGGTGTTTAAAAAGCCTGTTTGTGGGGGTGGGGGGGGGGGAGATATTACTAATAGCACAAAAATCACAAAAATGATAGTCAAAGAACCCAACTTGTTTCCATTAAAATGGCAAGTGAAAACCCAACTAATCTTTTGGATACAGAAACTTTCACAAGTGACAAATAAAGAATAAGAAAACTGTTGAAAGACTTATCTACACATCCTTGTGCAATGAGATGTGTCCTTATGGCCATATTTGTGCCATCTGAAAGAATTCACTTTCATACACTGGCCTTGAAAGAGAAAAGACTGTCTGTCTGGCATTCATAAATGAAAAGTAGAGCATATACAAGTGACTGTGTTCATCTGTCAGAGCTTAGTTGGGTCATATACTCGCATGTATGACAGCAGTTTGTCTTTCCAATGGAAACGTCTGGAAAAGTTTTGTTACTTTGAACTGTTAAATTGCTTTGCGTTGAGGTCGGGTCAAACTGGTTTGAAAATGTTTTACTTTTATATTTAAAATCCTTAAACAGTGCTATTGGAATTATATCATATAATAATTGCACTGGATGAACTGAAATTCCTGTAGTTTTTTTTTTTTTTTTTTTCACTATCCTTTAAAAGTTTGGGGTTGCGGATTTTTTTAATGTTTTTTGGGGGGAAAAAATCTAAATTTCTCCGAATTTATTTGAAGAAAAATACAGAAATAAACCCAGTAATATTCTGAAATTAAAATGTGATCTATTAATGCGATGTTAAAGCAGAATTTTCAGCATTATTAGGCTATTCCAGTCTTTAGTGTCACATGATACTTCAGAAATTATTCTAATATGCTTATTTGTTACTCAAGAAACATTTCTTATTATTATCAATGAAGAAACCAGTTGTGATGCTTAATCTTTTTGTGGAAACCATTAAGATTTTATCCGTATTCTTTGACGAATAAAAAGTTAAAAAGAACAGCATTTATTTGAAATAGATTTGTCCTTGCTCATTTCTTTTTATTTATTTCTTAAATCGGGCCCAAAAACTTTTGAATGGTAGCTGTATGTTACGTGGTTTTGCCAGTTAAAAAAGTCCTTAGAACTGATATCAAATTATTAAAAAAACAAAATAAAAAAACACTTGACATCCGAGGCCTAGTTTGGACAGACACAGGACATTATTATCAGCTCTTTAAAATTTTACCTAAAGCCTGGCTTTGACTACAGGAGTTTTTAAATCTTAACCGATTGTGAAATCTGGTTGCATCACGCACATAGGAGAATCTTCATAGATTTTCTTCTTTAAAATCTCAAATCTACACACACTACAAGATTTGAAAATTGTGGCGCATCGCACACTATATAAGATATTCTTAAGATTACTGCAGATATACTACGGTTACACAGACGTTGTTTTTCAAGACAGGTTGTCCTTAAAACGGAGAGAGAGAGAGAGAGAGAGAGAGAGAGAGAGAGAGAGAGAGAGAGAGAGAGAGAGAGAGAGAGATTAAGCGTGTGTGAATTACCTGAGTCTCTGTGTATCTCAACAGTGTTCGGCTCAGCGTTTCTGCTAAAAGCTAAACTACTTTTATCTGCTTCAATGACAGCACCGTTGTTACCTCGCTTGTGAGAAATGTCATGTAGCTTTTAAGCTGCTAAATTATTTTACTGATAAAATCGTCAGAGCAGCGCTGACAACACGTGTGACCATACTGTATGAGTGCGCGCGTTTGAGTGGGAGAGAGAGCGGGAGAAATAGACTTTCTGGGAGGTATGCTTTCCGCACATACTAAAATATAATTTTGTGGCAAAAAACATGGAAATATATATATTTTTTATCTTATTGTTTACTATATATTTTTTGCTTGATCAGTTTCGTTTTTTTTTTTTTTTTTTGCTGTTGTAGGCTGCAAGGACCTTTGAAGCTGGAAATGACTGAAATCATTTGGCGAAGTGATATGGACATGCAATGCGGTCAAGACCTGCCTGGAACTACTTGTTCATTTAGAAACTAAACTTTTTCATGTGCCTGCAGCTCATTACTGAAGAGACGTTCTTTAACCATTGTGCATGTCTCAAAGGTGAAGAGGTCTTTCCTTGACTTACACATGCCATCAAATGTGACCACACTTTAAGAAAGTTCAGTGTACAAACAAACACAGACACACAAGTGCTTGCATTGACCCTGGCCTTTTCCAGCTTTTATAGAGAAAGGCAGGGAATCAAATAAATTCATTCAACATAGAATATGAAGTTCAGGTTAGAATGAATGAAGACAGCAGTCATAGTTCCTACAGTCAAAAATGTGTCATTTTCCACCATGAAATGAAACAGTGAGACTCTCTTATTTTGCTTTATAATAGATTGATGCATAAACTAATGTATTGTATACTAACACTGCTACATCACGTACAGAATTAAAGTGTAAAATACAATAATTGTTTTATATTTTTACTCAAAAATGCAGAGATGTACTTGGAAAATATTGGATAAAAGAAAAATAAATAATGTAAAAAACAGCACATTTCACAAATGAAAATAATGACTAACTTCCATCTCATCACAGTCTATCAAGACATTTAAAGTGTCTTACACAAGAACAACTTTAAAACAGATCTGGTTCACAGCAGCCTCAAAGCTACTTAATTTCAGGTTTAAAGATGGAAAAAGATTTTCTTTGTTTTTAAATTGTCTTGGTGTGAAAGTGTAAACTAAACTGGCATACAAAATTCCATACAAGTGGTTCAGCTACAGTATCCCAGGGCGAGATGCAAATTTGATGCAAAGCAAGTGTTTTTCAGGCAACACAAAAGACATCCCCAAAGAGGAGATCGTTTACAGTTGAAAAGTTTCTGCCAATCGTACAGGAACCTTCTTCAACAGAACATAGGAGTGTAATTCAAGCAAGTTTAGTATGTGTTGTTTAATCGGTGAAGAACTTCAGTTGGATGTGAGCTGAGAAGACGAGCTGCTGCTGCCAGAGCTCTTGGCGCTCTTCTGCCCCCTGGTGGCACTGACCTGCCGTGGCACTCGCTGGCTAGAACCGTCTCTCGCTGATTTCTCCCCTTGCCCTGAACTTGTTTTACTGCGCACTGCACAAATACACACAGAAGAAAAGCATGTTAATATAATTTAAACACATTCATGTGACACGCTCTATCATTTTGAGTCAGAAGTAGCAACAAAACGTTTATGGAGGAACACTATCATACAACATGAATTTAGACTCTTGTTCATTTGAAAGACTTCTTTAATCGCATGGAGCGCATGTGAACCCATCATTATTTCTACATTAACTATTAGTTTTAGAGAGCAACAGTGCCAACCCATTTTTGGGGTTCTGGAAGTATTTTTTCCATAGGGATTTCAACAAAAAAAGTATGAATTAAAGAGACATAAGCCATGATCCAAACCAACCAGATACTAGGTGAATCACATTGCAAACTTTGATTTGACGCAAAAACGTATTTGAAAATCGGACAAAAAGTTACAGGTTTGTGTACTTAAAAGCTTTAATGAGGTAGAGAACTATAATCCAATGAAGCATTGTGAACAACAATCAAATAAAAAAATTATGGATCTATATAAAACTATTTATTTAAAGAGGTTGATTATGTATATAGAAACAACTTATTTTACAATTATTGCAAAACAAAAACAAATTTTTAAGTAGTTTGAGAGCGTAGAGAGACTTACACGGGCTTTGTCCCAAATGGCAAACTTCATGTGCACAGGTCATTAGGTATAGAAACAATTAGAGAATAGCATATCTCTAAAATATTTGATAAAATCAGTATATTTTAACCTGTTATTGATGTCTTAATTATTTAACATATTTAAAAAGCACAATTTAAACAAGAAAAAATATAATTACATAATTAGAGAGTGTTGAGACTTTGTTTATTATTTAGTGCATAAATCTGTGTATTTCTGGGTCAAAATGACTCAAAATGATAGAGCAGGTCACATGTTAGGGTATAAAGGACATTATAATGATTTGGAAAATCAGGCGACACCTATCCAAGATGGTTTACAGTTGCAATGAGATTAGATATTAGTGATGAATTGGAAAAATGTGCAAACACCATCCGTTTATGAAGTTGACAGTCACATGCATGCTTTTCAAAGTTGGTGGCAGACAATTTTGCAGGATGCTGGTTTACTAGTGCATTACAGTGTCACATTCGACACACGCCATTAACAGACATTCATTTACCATGAGAACCAGAGGACTTTATAGCCGGATGAGAGTCACAGAGTCCATGAGACACATGAAAGAAGCCGATCTGGGGCATTTCACCCCCATATTCGGAGCATCGAGCCCGCAAATCACAGGCACAATCGGCGAGGCATGAGAATGAGAACAGATATACGGCACTATGAAGCTGAGGCAGGAATTAGTTATGTCAGCATGAGAAATGTGCTGCAATAGTTCATGGGAGTGAAGAGAAGACCTTGAACTCGCAAACATCGGAATTAAAAAAAGGATGAAGGTTCCAAGCTAAAAGACAGAGAGAAGAAAAACCTTGAGAGATAGGAGCGCTCGTGTCACCACTGCTGTAGACCACTATCTTAGCCCCTCCCCTAGGTGGGCGGGACACCGGTGCAGAGGGAGGGGCTGCAGTTTTAGAGCTTTTTCCTGAGACCACACATTCTTCTTCTAAAGGAAGTCACACAGATTCAATTAAACAATGCTAGCACAAAACATGGAGAAAGTGATCAAAGTGGGAGTTTAAAACTACTACCAGAACAGCAGAGATGTTGTTTTGTGTTGGACATCACCTATTTTCCAGCTCATGTAATACTGTGGCACATTATGCTTTGGTACCACTCACCTCTAGACTCTGAAGGTGCAGCGGTGGTGTGGGACGCTGTGGATGTGTCACCGGTGGACGCTTCAGAGACCTTCTGCCCTGCACACATGGTCTTTAGGGTCTGAAAGACTGCCAGAGGAGCCACGTTCATCTTCAGCAGGTCCACTATGATCCTGTAGCAGAGCAAGAAGAGTTCGTTTAGAATCTCGAGACACATTAACTGACAAAAAGTGCAAACTCAGTAAAAGAGGTTACGTGTCTCAGAGATTTTATTATAGATGCAAAGGCCCGGTTTCACAGACAGGGCTTTGATTAAGCCAGGATTAGGCCTTAGTTTAATTAGGGCATTTAAGTAGCATTTATAAACGTGCCTTAGAAAAAAAATTCATATTGTTTTTATGGAAGTGGCATCAGCAATGGAATTAAAGATGACAGTGTTCAATAAATTAATATTTCTATTAACTAACAATTCTACATGGTCTTAAAGTTCATTGGCAATTATGAACTACCTATATTTAAGCTAATTACAATTCACACTAGTGTTATTTTAGTATAAATTAAACAGTATTTGTAGTTTTTATTAATATCTTGAATTTGTTATTTTTATAGTTTTCATTTTAGTTAAAGGTTTAATAATTTTGTTGTGCGTATTGGGTTTTTGTAATATGTCTATAGTTTTTATTCATTTTTATTTCAGTTTTAGTTATTTTAGTACATCAAAATTTGCCTTGGAAACTAGCTAAAAAAAAAAGTACATTTTATTTACATTTATTTTAAGTAATGAAAATGTTTTTAATGGTTTCAGTTTTAGTTAACTATAATAACCCTGCTTTGCACATGGCTCACCAAATCCAAGCTTAAAAATACAGAATTCTTTTCATGAACCGGTTATTTCAAACAGACATACATGAAAGAGAACGTTTTTGTTTGAGTCGGTGAGCTGTTAACCCGGCTCAATTTGAGTCAGACACAATAAAAAAAAAATAAAAAAACGGTTCTCAGTTTAACAGCTTGAACCGATTCAGTAAATTTTGAGATTCTGGACTATATTGCTTTCATAACTTTTCCTCTTTCGGGTGTAGTGTAAAGAAAACATCCAAAATACACATTTAAGTGTTTATTTTATTACATTTTAACTATTTGTATCAGTAGATTTCAACAAGAAAATATATCTTTTTACGGTCGTTTTCTCTCCTGCACGGAGCCAGAAATCTCCACTTCAGTAGCACTTATGCCAACTTTACAGTTTTATTCCTAGCTATTTTCTGAAGGTTTTTACAGGAGTTTGTTCATGTATCATTTGCCTGATTTATCTTACTTTTTTCTGGCTGTTGACAGTATTTTCCGATTTATGGTGTGATGAAAAGAGATATTCAAAATCCCCTCAGTAAAAACATTTAACAATACCAAAACCAAACAATAATTTTGAACCTGACTTTATCCAATGTTTAGATTTCTGGTCAGGTAGCTGGTTTCTTAAAAGTTAGTCATCTCATTTTTCTTCTTCAAGACAAGTCAGTTACGTTAAAAGGTATATCTGTCTAATTTCAATGGGAAATGTAAGGCTGATTAACTCGTACTTAACTGCTAGTTGGTCAAACTATTTCTTAAGACTTAACAAGGCTAAGTTTGTGCAACTGGCCGCTGGAAGTGTATGCAAATTAGAGCATATTTAATTATTATACAATGCATCATTTGCATATTTAAACAACATTTCCAAAAACAATAGTCTTAAATTACTGTCATTAATCAACTGGGGAAGTATGGTGATATCTATTTTTATCTTATTCACCTGTAGTGTCTTGCTTTGAAGGGATCCCAGACAGCAACATAGTGTTGGCCCACATCTGGTACACGTGGATTCCACGACTCGGCCTGGATGTGGGCCGACACTATGTTGCTGTCTGGGATAGTTCACCCAAAAATAAAAATGTGAAGATATTTTGAAGAATGTTTGTAACCAAACAGTCGTGGGACACCACTGACTTCCATAGTATTGGGGAAGTCAATGGTGCCCCACATTCTTCAAAATATCTTCCTTTGTGTTCGGCAGAAGACAGAAATGTATACAGGTTTGGAACAACTTGAGGGTGAGTAAATGATGACATCATTTTCATTTTTGGGTGTGAACTATCCCTTAAAGAACCCTATTGGCGTTTGATTTTGTGTGACTCACTTAAACACCTCTTGATCAATGACTATCCCAGCAGCCTGAGTGAGCTCGAACAGCTCAGTCTCCTCCGCATTTAAGACCTTTTTCTTCTTGATGCTGTATTTCTGGACATTCCCGCTGACGGTGACGCTCAGAGAGGGGGAATCCGGGGCTGTGGGCATCGTCCCGGGCTGTGCTGACTGTGACATATGCACCACCTAAACACTATAAAAACACATGAAACCACAAAACAAGCGCGCATTCCTGTGTTAGTTCTGCTGAAAACACTAATCTCCTCTCGTGAAATGTATTTAACGCCAACCGTGATGCGTGGGGTGTCTTGCCTTGGTAAATGACTTTTGAATAATAATACATTATTATAAATGTTGCACAAAAACAACCAAGCTTTATACATTTAAAGTGATTGTGCACGTATAACAGCCTAGTTGCCACATTAATTACATACTGAATTCGATAAACATATTCCTGTTCCCTTCCTGTTTATACTATACACAGAAATGTTTTTTAGGTTTTAAATAAGACGTTAAAGTATAATATAATACTCACAGTGTACTAGTGAAATGCCCGCGTCCTTCTTCCGGTATTATTATTATTATTTTCTTGCTTGATAACGCGAACCAGCATGTGCTGCCACCGTCAGGTCTGGAGAAGGCGTTGGCGGTTGTCTTCCTCCAGGGGGCGCTTGGTGGGTCAGAAAACTAATGTCACCCATTGAGCATTCATTCGAAATTTTAACCTGTGCAGTAGGACGAATAATTGTTTAAATAATTTAATTTAATTTAGAAAACCATAACATAAAAGATAGGATTAAAAAAGTACAAAATTAAGTGATAATAAAGGACTGTGATACTGGTCAACAACACGGAGGTGGCATTTGGTGATAATTTACAACACTGAGAATATTTCAAAGCCACTAAATTGAAAATCCACCGTAAAAAGAGGGAGAGAGAATTTTTTTAATTATTATTTAGAGATGTATAAATGCATCTGCTGCCCATGTGTTACCCAGTGTCCCACTGATGATGGTCATTCGCTGGTAAAAGTTCAGTAAAAGCTCCATGAGCCGCATTAAAATCCCAGAACTATGTTTATCTCTGTGGGTAAATTAATATACTAAACATTATTACATAATGAAACCTGACATGTACCACATCAATCTACGTACAAATTATAAAATGTGTTTTACGTTTAATCACAAAGGGCTGATCTGGTCCATCTGGATTAGCGATGTGAAAAGTAACAGTTCCCAACGCATGGTAAAAGTAATGCACCGGTTGAACAATTTAACTCGATAAAAGACACTTATTTTAGTGGCATTGGATTGAAAATGCATATGAAAAGCCATGGTAGGATAATAATGTACTGTTGTGCCGACAAGACCATCAAGATTTAGCAACCCAACATAAAACGTTTTTCCACAGCTCATCACAAAATGTTTATGAATTCAAGATCAGTAAAATGCTTCTATTTATGCTCAAAGAACAACAGAAGCTAGACATTTTTTGAGTGACAAGAGCATATGAGTCCATTAAAAAGCATTGCCAACGCCAAAGCAGCATTTAATATAAATAAGCATGGAAAGGAGATTTAAGGTAAAAAAAAATTGCATCATGGAAATGTATATGTGCTGTATATTACGTCAACTGACAGAATACAGATATGATTTTTGACCTGGAAATGTGTGGCTAAGGTAACAGCAAACTTTAAAAGCGTTAAGAAAAAGGAATGGAGACGAGTGTTTCTAATGTCAAGTCATTCTCAGCTGACTCTTTGTACTTTGCTTTCAACTGTGTGTGAGTCATCCGCTGAGCTGCGCTTCTTAGACGACACGAGGGACAATGACACTTCCTGTTTATCCTCTAAAACCTTAGATGTAGTCAAGCCAGTGTTTGGCAAATCTAAGTCCAAGCCGGGGCTCTCCAAACAGGGGATTGTATCGGTTGGCACTAGTTCGAGCTCTGTGGGTCTTAGTGCCTCATGCTGCTCAGTTTGTAATTGTACATCCATATCCTCCAGTCCTGTTAAAGTGCCACTGATAACTTCAGTTTGTGGCTCTTCTAGATCCACATTGAGCTGCAGTGCACCCTTGTGTCCATTGATTGGCATGTTATCTGCTCCTGACAGGATCTCTCTCCTGAGTGAGGCCAACTGGGCCTGCAGGAGCTCCTTGTGCTGCGCTTCAAGGTTTTCCATCTAACAATAAAAAAGTAAGACAGTTTTCCCCAGGAGAAATATCAATTTGAAGTAGCCCAAGCCAATACATTCTGAACACTTACAAGCTTGGCCACCTTCTGCTGGCTGTGATCTGGACATTGATATGCTTGCAGTTCCTCAAACATCCTAACATTAGATTGAACCAGACTTGCAACCTAAAAGTAAAATAGAAGAAATGCAAAAGAAGACTACATAGAGAAAAAAATAAATATAGAATATAACTTTAATGAAAGTGAAAAATGACATTTTACAAAAAAAGGCTAATTATAAACTAATTGCAGGTATACCTGTTCCTTGAGTTGTTTAATCTCAGCTTGTAGTGTCTTCTCCATATTCTCTTTCTCCTGACGGAGTGTGTACATCTGCTGGTGGAGCTCCAGGAGTCGTTTCTGTAGCAGGGTCTGTTCCAAACCTTCTGCGTCCTGAAATAACAGTGACAAAGCATTTAGATCACTCCTACTTAAAAAAAAACAAACATACTAACCCCAAATAAAAAATAAAAAAAAGCTTCAAAAACGTCTAGCTGCATCAATAATGATAGATAAATGGACAAATCTAATTAGAAGGGTTTTTTTTTCACAGAGCATTCATCATTAAATACCATAAAACAGTAATATGTTCTGTGATTCATGTTATCAATGACCTGTTCAGTTATGATACCAGTAGCCATGTCATAGATCACACTGTTTCCCTGTCCGTCAGGGTCCATAAGAACAAGAGTCTGTGTCCCATCAGATGAATTCTGGGAAGACCCCACCTCCTCCTCAGCACCCAGTGGGATCCCATTCCTCTCACCGTCTTCCTTCAAACACAAAGGAAAGGTCGACAACAATATTACAAATCAAACACTAAGAGGTTTAGTAGTAGATCACACTTGTTGGGTCCTAATATGCTTTTAAACTTCTTTTTTTTTTTTTTTTTATAATGTTGCTGTTTGAACTTGAAAAAGGTCTGCAAAGTAAAAAAAAAAAAAAAAAAAAAAGCACTCTGTATCAATAATTACTAGTGTTTCTGAACTCCTGGAAATGCCTTAATTGTAGTCTTGAGTTTTCTTCCGGGATTGTACGCGTCAGAATTTAAATGTATTTAAATAATTCCCACCCAAGGCATGGACAAAAAAAAGGGGCGAGGCCTGGTTGAGTTGCGTTAGTAGTCTGCTGAAATTCACGGTTATGACAATTCCCAAACAGGCTTGAAGAGGTTGACCAATCACAACACACCAATCAGAGCATATTGTGCTTTTCGAAAGGAGGGGCTTCATAGAGACAGGACTTAGCGTTACTGACGGACTGTGAAGAGAGGTGCTGCAATAATGTAAAATATGTGGGAAAAAACGTTTTTTTAACTTTCAGGCATGAAAACCTGTTCTAGTAGACCCCAAAACCAAAATGAAGACTTAAAAAAAAAAGAGCATAATAGGTTCCCTTTAATGAAATGCCCAAAATAAAACTTGGACAGTCTACCTTTGGCTCCACAGTCAATAGGGTTTCGGTGTCAGTGGTCAGGATGGGCTGAGTTAATATGGATCCAATGCCATCTCCACCTGGTCCAAGACTCACTGCCAGCCCTTCATATGCTTTACCATGAGCCTCTGAGCTCTCCCCATAATACTGTCGGCAGTTCACATTCTGGGAGAGGAATCATGCAAACATTATTGGGTTCAAAAAGAGCAATCCAATGCGTAAAAAAAGGCTGTTCACACTAAGCACGATAACTATAACATTTAAAAATATATATTCTAATTTGATGAAAAAATAGGCAAGTCAACACCACAACTATTACGTTAATGACAGAGAGGATGATATCGTTGGACCTTTTTTTCAGCTGATGAATGATAAAAGCATCAGCCAATTAGAATCCACATGACTTTAAAGAGCTTGAGCATTCAAAGTGGCAGACAATATAACTATAGTGTGCAGTGCACTTATTATAAACAGAACATCACCATACATTGGTGTGGTCGCTAATACAGTTATCTTTGAAGTTATCGTTCTTGGTGTGAATGGACCTTTAGCCCGACGTTATCCACCTTTACCTGAGTGACTTGGATCTGGAATGTAGTGTGGGGGTTTCGGAAGTGTGTTTTGTAGTGTTTGATGGCCTCGTCCCGCCTGTTGAAACCATTTCTACAGCGGTAACAGTGCCAATGAGCACCTTTAAACCTCTTTTCTCCTTTAATAGTTCCCACAATCTCACAATGGATACAGCAGCGCAGCACCTTCAAGCCTGTCCATAAAAAATAAGTGTAAGAGAGAGACTGATTTCAAAGAGCATCAGTCATAAAAGCTACATTTTATGTTCCTCACCTGCAAAGTCAATGCCTTTGTCCACATGTTTGATTCGGAAGTGAGCTCGCAGGATGATGGGATCTTGGTAAGCCTCGGCCACAGAACAGAGGGGGCAGTGCATGTGCACACCTTTCTCCTGCCCTAAACACTTCTCATCCTGACACAGCACAGGTGTGTATGCGTGCTCTGTTCCTCTGACACGAACCGAGGGATGGGCCTAGAAAAGCAATTGCAGACAGCCTTCTGAATGCAACTCTAAAAGAGACATTGTATTGAATAAGTAGCCCTGTTACTGTGCTGACAGCTGTTTAGGGCTGGCATACTTAAAAAACATACTTTATTGTTCTGATCTGAATACATAAAAAAGTCATTTTTATTTAGTTCTAACTGGGAAAAATCTGTAAATGGAGGTTGCTGTACAATAAAGGGTTATTTCACCCCAAAATTTAATTCTGTCATCATTTGCTCACCCTCATGTCGATCCAAACCCCTAAGACTTTAGTTCATCATCGCAACACAAATTAAGATATTTGTAATGAAATCGGAAAGATTTCTGTCCCTCTATTGACAGTCGACTCCCTGCAACTACCACTTTGACACTTCAAAAAGTTTATAAAGACACACAGTCGCTTTATACGCTGAACAGATTTAATTTAGGCTTTTATTCACATATAAACATTGATCAGCAAACATAAACAAAAGCTCAACCGAACCTGCTTGAAGCGAGAGAACAAACCTCATTGGTTCTCTCACATGTCAAGCGAACATGCTTGAGCTTCCGTTTATCATAACATGTGAGTTGATGAATGTTTATATGTGAATAAAAGCCTGATTGTTATTTATGGATCAAATTAATAAAACTATGCTTCAGATTATTAATGATGCATCAGATTAATAAAATGACATGCATAAAATGGTCCAAGCCCATCTGGGTGCTACAGTGTTTAAATTCTTACTTTACATTAGGCTATATTATTATCATCATTACTATATTATCATATAGAGACTGTATGTAATGCTTGTCAAGTTCACTTTGGTGATGTCTAAAAATATTTATTTTATATCCGAGTAATCCGACCTAGAAGGCATTTTGCTCTGATGTGAACAGCTAACGTTACAGATTTACAGTAGGAGCACCAAATCTGACAAGACATCATTAGAGCTTCCTGAAATCTGTTACCTCCTGTTCTGCACACATAAACACTTCCACAAACAGATTATTTCGTTTAAATTTAATCAACATGTATCTACTCGTCGTTATTTAAGTGATTTGCAGATATTTCACGTATTGTTTTACTATGCATTTCTTTAAGACCCCCTTGTGGTAATCGTAAGCATTGCCGCCGAAAACCAATGAAACTTGGCCCGGCGGCAAGTTTGTCAACAATATGAGAAATTATTACAATCACGATCTAAGGTACTCCAAAAAACTCTTGTTTGCAAAATGCTATTATTTATGTAAATGTTGTAGATGTAATACATATGCTTAAATGGGCCTAATGCATCACTAACCGTTTAACGTTACATTTATATATTTTTCATAAGGCCTGCAACTAGTTTAATAAAATAATGGGTAGTTATAAAACGATACCAGGTTGATCATGCAAATCTTGACTACTGTAAGTTACTGAATCACAATTGACCAGAAAGTTAAAAGCTGCACGCAGATTTTGCACACTTAATCAAGCTAACAACTTTAGCAAGCTAACACAAAAACCACAGCATTTTACGTTTAAACTTTCACTCACCACAAAAGTGGACATGCCTTTGATATAGAATAAAAATCCGCTTCAAATTCAGCAGTCCGCCCGGCGTTTGTCGTAGTCTTTAGCCTATGAAACATCCCATTTCAGAGCGCTTGTGTGTGGTTCGTCATCTGCGTGTACACACATTCACCTGCGAGTTTCCAGGCACACAACACCGATGAACGAAATGACGAGATGTCATTATTAGAACTCAACGTAAATTATTTTCATTGGCCACCATCAGCTTGGGTGGAATTTTAAACCAATCAGCACCGTAATCGATGAGTAAGGGATGTCGGTGTCACCACAACGAAGGCTGCACGTACACTGGTATAAGATGAAAAATCCATCATATTAAATATCTAGAAATATGTAATGCAGTCAGAAACGTTGATTATCTTATCTAATTTATTGCACTCCTGTACTTATTATAAAATTCACAATTCATACATTTTATTTCAACGAATTATTAGAATATAGCTACGGAATTTTTTTTTTTACAATTTAGCTGATACAAAATGTTTTCCTAAAGTGGCAATCTCACATTTTATATATGTTAAAAATAATATTTAATTTCCTAAATGGTCTTCTACAAAGCTATGGTAGCAACCCACAGCCGATTGTTTCACAAGGGGATGTAGCTCAGTGGTAGAGCGCATGCTTTGCATGTATGAGGCCCCGGGTTCAATCCCCGGCATCTCCACTTTTCCTCAGGACTACAGTAGGCCAACTTTACAATAGGACTACAGTTCAACAACTTTACAAAAAAATAAATAAAAAATAAACAAATAAGATGAAAAGTCTAACGTAAATGACATAATATATAGTAGTCTACATGTAAGCTGGTTAATTTATTGATTTTTTTCTTGCAATTTTTTTTCTAACCACAAGAGGTCTGTCTCTAACATTGATAAGGTTACATGTCAATCAATTGGCATTCAGATGTTTTGGATGAGTAGATGAACAAGACATAAAAACAATCATCTGCCACAGAGTAATCAAAACATGATTTGTATAATTGTGGCCCAAAGTGTGTTTCTTCTTTTTTCTTGTTTACTCCAATCGTCATCTGGCATCTGTCAGCAAAGGCTGCAAATGAAATTAAAAAGAAAAGAAAAAAATCAGCCATCACCTCTCTGTTCAGCACTTAAGGTTTTAATGCCACAAATGTAAATTAAAAAAACAAAAACAAAAACGTATTAAATGCAGACAACAAATATATACTACCGTGCAAATGTTTCGGTCTATATATATAATTTTGATAATGTTTTCTGTTTTAAACTATTTTAAACTATTTTAAAACATAATCTGCTTAATTTTCAGCATCATAACTCCAGTCTTCAGTGTCACATGATCCTTCAGAAATCATTCCAATATGCTGATTTGGTGCTCAAGAAACATTTATTTTATTATCAGTGCTGAAAACATTTGTGTTGATTAATATTTTGTGGAAACCATGATACTTTTTTCATGATTCTTTGATAAAAGACAAATTAAAAGAAAAGCATTTATTTGAAATATAAATCTTTTGTAACATTATAAATGTCTTTGCTGACACTTTTGATCAATTCAATGGATTCTTGCTGAATAAAAGTGCAAATTTCTTTAAAAAAAATGAAATAGCCTAAATAAATCTTACTACCAAAAACTTTTAAACAGTAGTGTCTATTCTTATAATTCAATTTTGGCATCTTAAAGTGAAATGTCATCATACTCACCCTGTCAGTTTCATTCTCAAACTCTGGATTCTTCCATTTCGGATTGGACAGTATTTTCAGCACTACCAATCCAAAAACAACAACTAAAACACCTAATGAGTTTGCCAACAGAGCTTCAGCAGGCAGCGCCGTATATGGTTCTGTATTGCTCCCATTTCTCCCGTTTCTGCAGAGACATAATTGGTTGGGAATATTGAAACAGATACAAACAACTCAGCCATCAACAAAACACACAATGAATGAAAATGAAATCATTAGATGGGTGGTTTCACCATAATAAGCTACACTAGTTCAAAGGGAAAAGTTATTATTTATCTGAATAAGATAAATTGCAGCCATTTCTTGTAGCTACATGGGTGTGATTGTAGGATTGTCACTCACAGCGTCAGAAGTAGTTTCTCATTGATCCCAGACAGGCTGGTGATGAGACTCAGGATGAAGATGGCCATGCCCATCCATATGTGGAGAGGTTTCAGGCGGGCTCTAATAGCCAAAGGTGTCCAGGGCAACAAGAAAGCGCAAAGACCCACAAACCACTATTCAGTCAGAGGACAAAGGCAGAGGAGACGATGTCAAGCATCATTCCATTGAAATTTGATGGAGCAGAAACTTTACCATGCATGAAGCAGTGAAAATACTGTGACAAGTCATTCATCAGGCTAGTCCATGTGGTATACCTGCAAAGTGAATAGGGCCACTGTGGAGATCCCAGTCCAGCTGTGTAATGAATACAGATGAGGGATGTTGTTGGCACTGTGAAAATCAAAGGCAGCACACAAGCCTACCACAGCCAACACCACTGCCATGAACAACAGCCCTGCATGGGCCAACTTACACCACCACCTGCTCCAGGTGAGAGGAACACGGTACAGGACTATGGCTAAGAGAGAGACAGACAGACACAGAGAAAAGAGAAAACTGAATATCATTCACAGTAAGTGTTTTGGACCTGGTATGAACATGGTGGTGGTACCATGTGTTTTTTACATACCATGGTAATATCCCTGGAAGTAATTTCTTTGGAAGATACCATGTACACTATCGCTCAAAAGATTTGGGTTAGTAATATGTTTTTTAAAGATATTAATTCTTTGCATAAAGGATACATAAAATTGATCAGATCAGTATAAGATTTTTATAATGTTACAAAAAAAAAATCGATTTCATATTAACGCTGTTCAAGTTTCAATTCATCAAATAATCTTGAAAAAAATATTCCACAAAAATATTAAGCAGCATAACATTGATAATAATAAGAAATGTTTATTGCGCACCAAATAATCATAAAATGGTTTTTGGAGGATCATGTGACACTGAAGACTGGAGTTATGATGCTGAAAGTTCAGCTTTGCCATCCAGTCTTTTTGAATTATATTAAAATAGAAAACAGTTATTTTAAACTGTAATAATATTTCACAATATAGGCGCCTTTGATTTTATTCTCCTCTAAACCACTAGATAGCACAAAACTTTCCAAAACATCCGCCTTTCAAGATACATGTGGAAATTCGGCTGATCCTTGACGTGATCGCAAACAGTGCTAATTTAATCTAGTATTCGATGTTTTTTAAAATGTTGTAGATTTAAATAGCAAATAAGAATCGCTAAAATTATTGAAAAGGTCTTCTTAATGATTTTCAGTTTTGTCCAAGCTAATTAAAGCAACAGTTTTTCAATAACGAAAGATTATGTAAAAGTATGGTATTTCTGCTGTTGGGGCAAAAGGCACAAAAACCATACTTTTACATATTCTTAATTAAGATGATAATTAACAGCTGTCTGACTTAAAAAATAAATTAAAAAATAATAATCATGACATGGTTAGATTCAGATGGTAAATATCATTTGTGGGGTAAAAGGCTTACATTACCACCTCATATAAGATTTTTAAACAAAATAAACCACTTTCATGATTAATTTTCACACAAAATCTGTCGTTCCATCAATGTTCAATATAAACGTCTATATAAAAGTTCACTGCTAAAACTAAGAATAAAATGGTTATTAAATATCCTCCCTCTTCTCCACATCTATGCTTCACAAACAAACAGCTTTTCTCACTCACTATTCATATAGCAAATAAACTACATCGTACAGCTTGAAAGACTGTCCATTAGAGACGAGCACAGCTGTTTGTGTTTAATTAAATCCTTGTTATATCATTACACATTTACCTAACATTTTGTCGTTAAATGTGGTGGAAAATATTACTCACACACTTAGGGCACTTGTTCAGCACTGAAGAAAGTCAAACAGGTTTGGAATGACATAGCTTAAGTTATAAATTAAAATATGACAGAATTATCCTTTTTCTGTGAACTATCTCTTGAAGCCAAATCTTGATTTGCTCTCCATTTAATCTCACTGCCATCTTGTAGCCATCACCTAGTGATTTTTTCTTATGAGACTGTCTGTGGAGCAAGACCATTAACCAGAAAAGGAAAGAGAAGAGAAGAGGTCTGCCAGTTAAAACAACAGAGCAATAGAAAAAAGTGTTTACATGTGAGACAGAAAGAGAGCTCTCACCATTTCCATATAACACCACAAGACTCGTCACCATGAGGACCGGGTGCCAGTTAAACTGCAGAAATGAACCATCCCAAGCAAACCCTCCTCTCCAGGTTCCACTCCACAGAAACACGATTATCACACACAAAAACCCGAGCCACACGCTCAGCAGATAGAAAGACACAGGCAAACGCATCTGTGTGTGAAGAAACATTGGACTGATTGGATAAAATAATCATTTCAAAGCAAAACAAACATTTAATTCTTTATTTAAGGTTATCATCTTCAATAGAGACATCTTCAATATAATCTTTATTATTGCTCAGCAAAACAACAGAAATGTCGGTAACACTATTATTAAATTGACTAACACTAAATTGTGCTTATGGAACTAATCTTAAACCTAACCCGAAACCTAATCATAACCCTTACCAAAGTACACAACTTCCTTACTTGAGTGAAAGTATAGATACTACTGGTCAAATATTACTCTGTTACAAGTAAATGTTGTAAAGACCGATTTTTACTTTAGTAAAAGTACTCGTTTTTAAAAGAACTTCAGTATCAAAAGTAAAAAGTAAATGTCAATGCATTGTTTTATTATTGTTGCATTGTTGTAATACTTACAGTACATTATGCCTCTGAATCTTTGCCTGCCTACCTACCCTCATATATCAATATCAAATTGATTTCTAGAACACAGTTCCAGTGGTGGGATTGAATGTGAGATTGAATAAGTGTACTCACACCCACATGGCTGTTCCCTCAAATAGTTCCCTATTTATTTTTTGGCTTTAAGTATGAATATGTTAGCCTTACTGTTATCTATAAGCTATTGTGCTCCACAACAATGACAACATTTGCTTTTAGAAGACCAAACCCAACGCTGAAAATGAAAATCAGGTTTATATAAAAATCCAACATCAGATTGACGTTAATCTCCACACTGTAAAAAATTTCTAACCCTCCCAAATCAAAAATTTCAAGTGACCGATAACATCTAAATTTTTCAATTGGCCCAAGTGAAATTCTTGTTGCAATAGTCTGTTAACATTGGCTCAATGAGAAATAATACATCAGACTAATTGAAAAATTTTGATGTTATCGGTCACTTGAAATTTTTGACTTGGGGATGTAATTTTTTTTTACAGTGCAACGTTGGACAGACGTTGTATTGTGGTTAAAAATGAAAATCGGGTTGACATCAGAACCCGACTGATGTTGGTTTCTGACGTCAACCTGACGTTCATTTCCAACCAAAATCCATGTCAAACCTACGTCGGGTTATGATGTCAACCCCTGCAACCAAAATCATCCACTGACTGACATTACTACTTTAGGACCTTAACAGAAATGTAGTGGAGTAGAAACTACAATACAGTAAAAAGTTTCCAGAAAAAATAATACTAAAATAAAGTACAGACACTCAAAAAGTGTACTTAAGTACAGTACTCAAGTAAATGAACTTTGTTACTGTCCACATCTGCTAACCATATATACTGTAGTAAGTACATGCAGTTAATTATTGTTACTCAGTATTTATATAATAAATAAATACATTGTAACACAGACATAAAGTGTAACTGAAATAAAGCTGCTAAGTGACATAAAGTTTATAAGCTATACTTTAATTCTGTAACTACAAAAGATCCAGCATAGAATGTCTTGAAATGTTAGCTTATATAGTCACAAATGAAATATCCTATAGTCTTACCTTGCTTTTATGTTCCAGACATTCAATGGACATATTTTCTCCTCTGTGACTTTCTTTTATGTGTCCAACCCCAGAATTTTGAGAGATGTTTTGCAAGTCATGGTCGTGCTGTTAACTAATTCTCCTTGAAAGCTAAAAAAAAGTTTGAACAGTTCTGCTTGTCTCATGTCTACATAACTATAGTGGAGCCTCAATGGGTGCCAAGCCTTTGTGATGTATTATTTGAGGGAATTTATATATAGAGAGATAAATGAATTAGACTCTTACAAAGGTGAAATATCTTTTGTCCAAAAACTTAAAATGTTCTTTTACAAATGAATTTCTGTGGCTTGAGTACTGAATAAATCACCTTGCTGTTCTTTAGGCCATTGCTTCAGGTACTAAGCCATACAAGCATCCGTCACCAAATACCCAAAAATATGCTAGTAAATGGCAAATGCCACTATACCACTGAAGTTCAAAACACAGAGCACACTGCAAATTTCCTTTTTTGCTGTGTCATTTAGCCGTGAAAGCACCACAAAGGCGTTAGTGTCACTGTGATGAAGCGTGTCTTCAGAATTTTTGTCTCGCTAGATGTTCTTTCACACAAGCCATCGTGAGAGCAGATAAAATGCAAATATGATATGATATGTCTTTTAGGAGTTGATTATCTCACTCAACCTTTATCTAAATGGCACGTATTATCTACGCTGGACAAGGGACATGAACTAAATGACTGGCATTGTCCAGGAACTGACCTAACGAATTCAGAAGGAGATGAATGCATTATAATAAAAGTACAATGTCTTAGGTGGCCTTCATCTGCCATTCACTTATTGTACTCACATTATCAGGAAACCAACCCATGTAAGGGAATGACAGTGTGCTTGCTTCATTCAAATACCACTGGCCGTTTACTCACTTATCAAATTAAAGAAATTGCCATTTTCTCAGACCAAAAAACTGAGTCTGCCAAAAGTCACATGGTGTGCTTTCATGGTCATGAAATATGCTTTCAAAACACAAGATGTACAAAGATTTACATTGTTCAGATATATTTATTGACTCATTCTGAAAACGAACCATTTCGAATGCATTTATCAAAGATATATAAAAGTAAATGGCAGAATACAATAAAGGATGATTTATATGTAATTTACTGGAGGCATTGATTAACAGACATAGTATGTCTAACTGATCATATATCGTATATTAAAATGGACGTTCCGGAAGGTAAAGGCACACAGAGACAGACATGCTTAATACAGACTTCCTTATTGTCCTCATCCTCAATAAACAGTGAAATATACTGGTTCTCTTCCCAAGGAAGCTCACCGTTTTCAGAAACTAGGATACGGTAGTTTGGGATGTCGGGCCGAAAGCAGAACTTCTTCATTGGAGTATGCGGCAGCACGGTGTCCATCAAAACTTGGCTGTTGTATTTTGTAATGAAGGCTTCAACGTCCAGCTTGTCTTTGCTTATAAAGACTCGCACATTCCTGCTGCTTCTGTTTAACACGTTTGTTTTAGCGATTTCGTTGCCCATCGTCTTCAGTGGCAATGTCTTCAATTATGCCTGATGATAGTAGAATACAAATAGTGCAAACATAAAATATAACAGCATCAGCAGTACAGTGTAAGTAAGTACAGTCAACCAGGATTTCAGAACTGAACTGAATGCCTTTTAAATTCCAATTCAATTCCTGAATATGAAGTGGCAAACAGTATGCAGGAATTAGGAATTAGAAATAACTGAAATTCAAAGAAATTCAGAGCAGAGTCAAGACAACTTTGAATGACAATTTAACAAAGTCTATCATGATTTTTTGAAGGTTTAGGCAGTCAGAAAGATAAATAGACAGGATGGATGGATGGATGGATGGATGGATGGATGGATGGAACTTATTAAAATTCCAACTCATTCTTAAATAATTAATTTTGCACAGATCTAGCATCACAGAATTTGCTGTAAACATTTGAAGAGTTCAGATGCAAAAGCCTCTAAGAGCCATCTGAAATTTTCTTCTAGAATGATAATTTTTATAAAGCTTGTATATTTAAGTTAAGTAATTTCACTTAAATGACAATTAATAGGTAATTTGCATTGCCATTTAAGTGAAATGATTGAACTTAAATATACAAGCTTGATAAAAATGATCATTCTAGAAGAAAATTTCAGATGGCACTTAGAGGCTTTTGCATCCGAACTCTTCATTTGAATATTTGACTGAGTTATTAAAATCCGAAACAATAAAACTTTTTCATTTTAGTTTTTGTGACCCCTCATGAATGAAAGAATAAGTGTTTTAGACCAGTGTTCTTCAACCCTGCTCCTGGAGGACCCCCAACACTGCACGTTTTCTTTGTCTCCCTAATCAAACACACAGGATTCAATTCATCAACTCATTATCACATGGGTTAATGAGCTGATGAGTTGAATCAGGTGTGTTTGATTAGGGAGACAAAGAAAACGTGCAGTGTTGGGGGTCCTTCAGGAGCAGGGTTGAAGAACACTGTTTTAGACGATCATTTAGAAGTTGAGCTTCTAAAAACATGATATAATAGCAATTATATAAGACCTAAAAGTCCCTGCTGACTTAGCTGTGGCTTTGGACTTTACGTTACGCAACCTTCACGGTATAAGGGTCGAAAACTAGCATGTCATTGGAAGGACCCCATATGTGACCACTGCTAATGATGGTCTGACCTCCATCTGTGAGATGGATTGGCTTCTATTCTTTGACATTTTTCTGGCTATATCTGAAGTGTATGCTTTGATTATTTCCATCGGTTTCTCATTGTTATTTGTCCTCACACTACCACCTTTCCTCTCTGTTATAAGTGATCTTTGACTTTGATCGCGAAGGAAAGGTTACCTCAAATGAAAGTGCATTCTTTCTTTTGTGCTTTCGTCACAAACCGAAAGACAACAATATTTATCTGATCGAATACGGTGTCCATAGGGTCATTTAAAAAGCTGTGGTCCTGAATCAAATTTTAATCAAACATAATTTTGGTTTTGTTCAGGGTCACTAACAATTCAAATGTTTATATTTGTAAATTAGCTAAAAGAATAGACATGTATTTGGTCTATAAATGTGTGCTCCAAATCAGAATAACATCATTCCTACCTCCGTGGGTGCAAAGTTTCAGGTGCGCTTTCTTTCCTGGGTTCAGGTTAGATATCAAGTGTGTCAGAGCCCTGGGAGACTTTGAACACAGATCATCTGCACACTTTCATAATGACATGCAAATGTCAATGCACACTTCATTCTGTCACATGCTCAGAAAGACAGAAAGAAAAAAAAGACAACAGTCCCATTTGACTCCATTAGACTTCCATTGAAAGTGTATTACAGCACATTTTAGACCTTTATCCTAAGTGACATCAAATTAATTAAAGGTATACATTGTATAATTAAAGAGAGTAAAGTTTATGCGTATTTAACATGCTGTCTGAGGGGAGGGCTCCGAACTCGGAATTTGGCACCGAACCCAGAGTACTCGCCCCATCCCAGGTTGGGATAGGAATAGTTAGAAGTGAGGAGATGGGGTGGTGGAGGGATGCTGGAAAACTGTCATGGAACAGAAGTAAGTCTGCTGTACATACACCTCTTATCTCGTTAATTGAGTTGATGAATTGAATGTGCTCCTCCCATGTTAATTAGGTTAATTATTTAAACGTGCTCCTCCCAGGAGCTCCTTGACGTGAGCAACTCGCGGGCGGACGGGCCCTATCGGTTGATGAACGATGAGCAGTGTAATTTGGAACGCCTGATCGGGAGGGCTTATGCCGCGCGCATCTTGACAGAAGCAGCTTGCGGCGTAGGATGGGAGTTCAATACTCACGGCATTGGACAGGTAAGCCTCGTCGGCAGTTGGACGGAGAAAGACATAGTTCCTCGACCGGGAGAGCTGTCACAGCATCTGACGGGAGTTCAATACTCATGACACCGGATGGGCAAGCCTCGCCGGTAGTTGGCTGGGGACTGTTGCACATGGGCGAGCTCCTGCGAGAGAGGAGGAGATAGCACTGCTGCGGCAGCGAAAGCGAGGTTACACGGAGAAATAGAGATAGCTCTATTCCTTGGCGGGAAGAGGATGGTATTGCCTGAGACGCGAGTTTAGTGCTCGACGGACCTTATTGTCCATTTGTCTATGACAGGAATGATTGAATGGGCCAGATTAAAAAAAGACGCAGAAGGAGACCGCAGATGTTTCGCCCGTGATGGCGAGAGTAGGCCTCGGCGTCTCGGCGTGCGGGAACCCGTTTGTTTGGGCTGACGCCCGCAAGATAATGCAGAGGAATCGCTCCTTAGGCCGAAGGATTGAGGCAAAGATTCCTCAAGGACAAAATATTTTTCTTGTTGGGGACTTAGGGCAGTGCCAAATGCTGGAAAACTGTAATGGAACAGAGGTAAGTCTACTGTATATATATACCTCTTAGCTCGTTAATTGACCCTTCGCAGGGAGTTTGATTGACAGGCGATCTGACCAATCATAATCCGCCATCCGCCATTTTTGTCCGACAAAGCAGTCAGGAGAGTTAGTAGATTAACATTGGAGGATTTGAACTTGAAAAACGGAGTGTACTGACGTCTTTCCACGGTTAAAACAACATTCCTTCTTATGTTCTTTCATGTTTATTAGATGCTATAAATTAACTAGAAGTAAGAGATGATCGGTTCACGAGCAGCTTTAAGAGGCTCTACAGCGATCTGTCAGACACATTAAAGAGCCACAAAACGGTATTTATTATTTAAATTTCTTTAAAAAATGACCAAATTCGAAAGGTGAGACTTTGTTTCATATCAAAAGTAACCTGGTCTGTCCTGTCTGTCAGCGCGTTGTCAGTGTCCTCTCTGCTCCGCGATGTATTTTTCACTGAGTGAGAACATGGTGTGGTGCGAGAGCGGCGTCGCTTGTCGGACATAGCAACAGTAACTAAAGGGGGCGGGTCTTTGCGAACGGTCAATTGAGTTGATTAACTGAATGTGCTCCTTCCGTGTTAACTAGGTTAATTATCTGAACATGCTCCTCCCTGGTTAATAAGACATCATGAATCTAACACATGACCTTGTCATTACTAGTGACATGCTCTACTAGCTGAGACTGAGCATTACTGTAGAGCTATAAATGATCTTTAGTACACACATAATAAATCATATATATATATATATATATTCAGAAACCATATATATATTATATATATATATATATATATATATATATATATATATATATATATATATATATATATATATATATGATTTCTGAAGGATAATGACAATGAAGACTGGAGTAATGGCTGCTGAATGTTCGGCTTTAACCACAACAAACACACTTTGCATAGTCAGGCTTCCAGTGTTAATGAGTTTTAAGAGGACTAGTATCCTGTGGCAGAACAAAGTGAGTCATGTGTGGCATGAGTATCAAACAAAGATAAGAGCTTGTCGCAAAAGCTCAACTGCTTCCACACAGCTGTTGAGAAAGAGACACAATGAGGCTACAAAGGCTCCTCGGCTTCACTTCAATGTGCTTGAATGTTTGGGGTGCAATTTTTCAGCCGGATCATCACAATGAAAAGTGGAACCACTGTGAAGGACACTTTTACAAGGGATGGGCCCATCTTCGACTGCTTCTTAAAAAAGCTTCTGCGGACTTCTGTTGCAGATGCCATGAAGAAAAATGTATTTCCATTGCTATTTTTCCAACCTTAAGACATGTGCCATTTGTTTGGGCATATAAATTAGGCCATATAGGTTTTTTTGATTTGTCAGAACAGGATCTCTTGAAGAATATCAAGACTTGGTATATATCACCATCGGTAAGGTCGTATTTTTATCCTCTGATAATGTCTTGAATAATAGAAACGTTTCTTCATAAATGTTCTGCAGTTATGCATGTCAATTAACACATTTAATACGTTTAAAATCCTAAATTCACTTTCATGGCTTTTTAACTCCTTTTGTATTCCATACAAGCAAGATTTGGCTGAATGTTTCTTTTGATATTATTTTTTGATTTTCTTTTCTTTACAACAAAGTGTTTTCTATTAAAAATGTATGAAAATATCTGCCATTTGGCAGAAAAAAGCACATAGTCAGTATGAAAAAGAATCTCATATGCATATTTAAAGTTGTCAAAGAATTATATTAAAAGAATTCAAAGCGATGAAAGTGAACAAAAAGAAACCTTTGATCCTTGCTCACTGAATATTTCATTACGAATGAATTAATAATTTAATAATTAATACAGTCTAGAATTATTTAAGTACAATCTTTGTTAAACACAAAAAAAGAGCTTAAAATAAAACTTATAGTGACAGCAGAATGTCTCTATTGTTTTTTCATTCATATTTCTTATTTCCGCCATTGTTCCTTTTGCTTCTGACAGGCTGTTGATGATCTGCTCAGAGGAAAGTTGCACTCACTCCCACCTCAAATCACCTCAAGAACCTTCCCATCAACCACACATATTTTAAGTGGTGTGTTTAATCCCAATGCAAAACACATGCAAGTGAGGAACAGGCAGAACAAAGTCTATATTCGCTGGATTGCGTACCACCACACTAACGCAAAAGGGGTTAGTTTTGAAGGAGCGGTTGTCCAAAACAGTCAGGAGAAATGTAAGTGGAAATGGATGATGGTGAAGCAACTGGTCAACATCCTTTCTGGAGTCTTTTTGGCCAAACCCATGAAAACCCTCGTCAGTCCTCATAACATGGGACCGTTAAACCTGAACAGCTTAGATGAAATTCCATACAGCTTTTCAGAAGCTGAAAAGATAGAGGACTACCAAGACACCGTAATGCCATGTGTGACGGCAACAACAATGCAAGTCAAAGAAGCAGAACGTGGCTTTACACAAAATACAAAAAACAGCAATCCCCTCCTTACATCAGATATGATTACAGGCCTGTGCTCTTCTCTCATTCACCGTACTAGCAGCGGTTTAAAGAGATGCCTTGAAAGGATGATGTTAGACAAAGTAAACTACACCACCTCTTCACCGCTCTTGTATTTCTCTGTCACTAGCAAACAACGTAATGCCAGGTCAGACCACAAGACCCAGAGCGCTCTTCAAATACATGAAATCATTAATCACAGAAAATACATCACACAAAAGCCACAAAACATTGTTGAACTCAGTGAGGAGAATGATCATTTTTACTATTTCAATGGCAAGATTAAACGTACAATGAACCACTTTGGACCTGCAGTATAAAATAAATAACATGTATGAAGAAGCACAGAGATTTTTTTTCCAGAGACAATGGATTAAAATACATCATATATCAGAGGCCAAAAATGTGAAGGACGGTTATACGAAAATTTTACTTTGTGAATTCCAATGACTCTCTTGTGCTGGTCATATATGTATTTATTTACAGCAAATTATTCCTTTGAAAAGTCATACAAAGTGTTTTCCACTTTGGTGGGGGCCAATCATTTATATCATGTCTAATAACATCAAAAATCATGTTCTTAATATTGTTTTGTCTTGTTTATAAATCAGTGTTTATTGTCTTGTAAATAAATAAATAAATAAATAAATACACTGTATAAATTTAAGCATCCTTAAAAAACAATAAATTTACTTAAATTTAAGCTACATTGTGTAAGATTTTCCTACCTTGAAATCATTATTTTCCCAATAAAAATTAGCTTTTCTTATTTGAAGGATAAATGTAATAAAATGTGGTGAGTTATTTGTGCTTTAGTAAGGTTTATGCTTTAAAAAGATACATCTGCCAATGGAGAAATAAAGAAAAGAAACAATAGATATTCTGGTAAAACAAAATCTTGCTCAAATTTTCCCTTTTTCTTGTTTTGATTTATAGATTGATTTATGTACGCTATATGGACAAAAGTATTCGGACACCTGACCATTACACCAACATGGACTATATGACAACTAAATACATAGACATTAATATGGAGTTGGTCTCCCCCTTTTGCAGCTATAACAGCTTCCACTCTTTTGGAAAGGCTTTCCACAAGATTTTGGAGAGATTCTAAGGGATTTTTTAGCCATCTCTGTTCCAGTTCTTCCCAAAGGTAATCAATGGAGTTGAGGTCAGGGACATGGCAACTTGCATTTTTTTTAGTCTTTTTCAAAGCTGAGGTGTGAACAACCAGGCTAAAACAGGGAGGTTTCATGACACATTAATATATGAAAGGTCTTCACACCTGACAGCCAGCAGTGTTTCAGCTGCAATTTATACGCGAAAATTTGTTTTTATGTGCATATGATACGCAGTTTTCGCGTGCATTTGATATGCACTTTATTGCGTGTTATACACACGCACCCCACACACGACTAATCCTACCCATGCGTATAATATGCACGTACCCTACCACTACTAAACCTACCCATGAGTATCATATGCACGTACCCTACCACTACTAAACCTACCCATGCGTATCATATGCACGTAAAAACTCATTTTGGCGTATAAATTGCACGATAAACACAATGCGTGCTATAGAGATGCATTTAGTGTGATCGGGTTGAATTACATAGATTCCTGTATATGTCCATGTAAGCCAAGTATCTTGGTATTTCTGTAAAGTCAGTGTTTTGTGTAACTTGGCTCAGGTATTTTCCGCATACATCCAGCAAACCTGAAATTACACGACAGTTTACCATGGCCAGATATTACCAGATTTGACCCTTCTCATGCAGTGTGTACGGCTGAACATCGTGTAACACCGGTAACACTGACTACCGAAGCAAGCCAAGTTGTAACTGACATTTCATGTTGACTTTAACATTTGATATAGGATTGAAGGTCATTTTCATGGCATTGGTTACGCTGAGAATGATGCTCTTTATAATATTACAATTTACAAAGTGAATTTGTTAGGATTCATTTTGTCATGTGTGTGTGTCTCAGTAAATGTGCTTGGTTTTATTTCTTTGCTTAGTTTGCATGGCCTATAATAAATGTGTACATTAAAATAAGCTGGGACTGTAATTCCTTTAAAGGGTGAGGAAGGTGATGGTACGGGTAACATTATAGTCACCATTTGCAGCTGCAGCGAACATCTTGTGTCTTATCATATGTACATAGTAAAAGTCAGAGACTCAAATTAAACAATGATAAGGAAATGATGTGACCGTCCTGTCTAACAGTTTGAAGCAGTAAATGAAATGTTGCTGGAGCCTATGGAGTGATGAAGTTATGGTGGTTGCCTTTGTCTCTGCTTATTGTAGTTTCTATGTCTTTACAACTGCAGAAAACATTTAAGACTTCTGTTAGGACTCCATGTCAAGAAATACTGTGCCAGGATTGGGCTCGACTTCAGTCTGCTCTTAAAAAACATGGTTACATGTGCAGATGCTTTATAGTGAAGTGTGTCTACATTGCAGAAGTGCGCAGGATCAATCATATGCCATGCACTTGGGTTTACAGAGGACACCATAAAGAGAATATAAAGACTGCAGTTTTACCACCAAAGGTAATGATGTTTTACAATATTTCATCATTTAGCAATTAAGCATTATAGTTATTTGAATAGTTTCTGTTTAGTGCAATTAGGAGATTCAATATTCTCAATTCTGGTTAAAAATTGGTTTTGATATGATGTATGCTATATTATATTATTCTAAACATACTGATACACCCAGATACTTACAAGCCATCATTAACATGAGATTGGAATTCATTTTTGTTATGCAGTTACAAAAGGTTTTCTCAATGCTTCCATTGAGCAAAAAGAAAAAGAAAAAAAGATTCCAACTCACACTATATTTTCAAATTTTCCTGACAGATTATTAGGAGCTTGCTAAGAGGGAAGATACATTCATCTAAGCAAGGCATCATCACTTCAAAAAATTGTCTTATAATTGGTGTATTCCATGTTAAAAGAAAAACCGTCACAAAACTGAACAAGCAGTTGAAAGAGAAACCTATTTACTGGACTAGTGACCATCATTCAGTTCAAACCACAGATGAATTTCCAGGGAACACTTTTGAAGACGCCCCTGATAAAAGTTTATGCGAACAGGTGTCAGATCTAGCTAAGATGCTAAGGAATACTTTCCCATCTGCCACACGGTTGAGAGTATTTTTTAATCAAAAGGCTTCAACCATCTGTCCCATACACCAGTCTACAAGATATTCACAAGAGCACAAGGGAGCAGAAATCAAAATGAACGAGTTAGTGGAAAGTGCTATGAAAAATGCATCCAATTCCAGTAATGATGCTGTCGTTCATATGGAAAAAATACTGCAGTTTTTAAGAATGGGACTTCTCAGAAAAGAATACATTTTCCAAGCGAAAGCAAAGGACAGCACAGATACATTAGACGATAAGTCAGATGCTAAGATGTTAGCGACAGATGGAATGCTAACAAACGCCTCAGTTCAAAACAGTATCATGGCATCAGCAAATGAATCAAAACACAGAAAACAAGCTCCACTGAAAACATTTAGGCGAAGAAGAAGCAAATGGAAACCAAGTCCAATTATTGTCTTAACAGATGATGAATATAAAGCAGGTGATAACAAGGTGACTTTGACCAAGTCACTCAGTCAAACTGTTACAAAACCACATAATGTAGAGGATAAAACAACAGAATCAAGTGCAACAGAGGGTACAGAACATCTTGAAAAGAAAACAAGTGAACCCCGAAAACATAAACCAGTAACACCAACCACCTCCAGAGGGAAAGAAAAAAAGACTGGAATGACAACAGAGTTTCCTGAAACTGAATGCACAACAGAAATCGAGTTACAAACACCAGAGGATAAAACATTGTTGGAGAGAACAGATACCACAAATACAAATAAAGATAAAAAAATACAGTCAGAATATGATGATTTTAGGTCAGAAGATCTTGCAAATGAAGGAACAAGATCAGAAGAAATAGTTACACTAACCACACCCGTAAAATATGCAGAACATTTAATGGAGACTGAACAAGACAGAAGAATGACAACAGAGGCTCTTGAAACAGAATGTACAACAGAAATTGACTTATCAACACCAGAAGATAAAACAGCTGTGGAAAGAACAGACACCACATATGAAGAAAGACAGACAGAACTTGATGATTTAAAGTCAGAAAATCTTACAAATGAACCAGTAACACCAACAACATCCAGAAAAAATGCAGAAGATTTAATAGAGACTGAGCAAGAGAAAATAATGACAACTGAGGCTCTTGAAACAGAATGTACAACAAAAACTGTGTTACAAACACCTGAAGATAAAACACCTGTGGAGAAAACATACACCACATATGAAGAAAGACAGTCAGAACCTGTTGATTTCATTTCAGACAATATTGATTCAACAGTCAAAAATGAACCAGTGACATCAACAACTTCCAGAGAACATGAACATACTAAAGTAGAAACTGACCATGAAACAGGAATGACAACAGAGCAAAATGAAACAGAATGTACAACAGAAATTGAGTTACAAACATCAGAAGATAAAACAGAAGATAAAACAGCTGTGGAGAGAACAGACACCACATATGAAGAAACACATTCAGAAACTGTTGATTTCATTTCACACAATCTTGAGTCAACAGTCCCAAATGAACCAGTGACTCCAACCACTTCAACAAAATATGCAGAAGATTTTACAGTGACCAGACCAATGACAATAATGACAACTGAGTCTCTCGAAACAGAATGTACAACAGAAATGGAGTTACAAACACCAGAAGATAAAACACCTGTGGAGAGAACAGACACCACATATGAAGAAACACATTCAGAACTTAGTGATTTAAGGTCAGAAGATCTTGCAACAAAAGGCAAAAATGAACCAAGGACATCAACAACTTCCAGAGAACATGAACATACTAAAGTAGAAACTGACCATGAAACAGGAATGACAACAGAGCAACATGAAACAGAATGTACAACAGAAATTGAGTTACAAACACCAGAAGATAAAACACCTATGGAGAGAATAGACACCACATATGAAGAAACACATTCAGAAACTGTTGATTTCATTTCACACAATCTTGAGTCAACAGTCCCAAATGAACCAGTGACTCCAACCACTTCAACAAAATATGCAGAAGATTTTACAGTGACCAGACCAATGACAATAATGACAACTGAGTCTCTCGAAACAGAATGTACAACAGAAATTGAGTTACAAACACCAGAAGATAAAACATCTGTGGAGAGAACAGACACCACATATGAAGAAACACGTTCAGAACTTAGTGATTTAAGGTCAGAAGATCTTGCAACAAAAGGCAAAAATGAACCAAGGACATCAACAACTTCCAGAGAACATGAACATACTAAAGTAGAAACTGACCATGAAACAGGAATGACAACAGAGCAACATGAAACAGAATGTACAACAGAAATTGAGTTACAAACACCAGAAGATAAAACACCTGTGGAGAGAATAGACACCACATATGAAGAAACTCATTCAGAAACTGTTGATTTCATTTCACACAATCTTGAGTCAACAGTCCCAAATGAACCAGTGACTCCAACAAAATATGCAGAAGATTTTACAGTGACCAGACCAATGACAATAATGACAACTGAGTCTCTCGAAACAGAATGTACAACAGAAATTGAGTTACAAACACCAGAAGATAAAACACCGTTGGTCAGAACAGATAACACAAATGAAAAAACACATTCAGAAACTGTTGATTTCATTTCACACAATCTTGAGTCAACAGTCCCAAATGAACCAGTGACTCCAACCACTTCAACAAAATATGCAGAAGATTTTACAGTGACCAGACCAATGACAATAATGACAACTGAGTCTCTCGAAACAGAATGTACAACAGAAATTGAGTTACAAACACCAGAAGATAAAACACCTGTGGAGAGAACAGACACCACATATGAAGAAACACGTTCAGAACTTAGTGATTTAAGGTCAGAAGATCTTGCAACAAAAGGCAAAAATGAACCAAGGACATCAACAACTTCCAAAGAACATGAACATACTAAAGTCGAAACTGACCATGAAACAGGAATGACAACAGAGCAACATGAAACAGAATGTACAACAGAAATTGAGTTACAAACACCAGAAGATAAAACACCTGTGGAGAGAATAGACACCACATATGAAGAAACACATTCAGAAACTGTTGATTTCATTTCACACAATCTTGAGTCAACAGCCCCAAATGAACCAGTGACTCCAACCACTTCAACAAAATATGCAGAAGATTTTACAGTGACCAGACCAATGACAATAATGACAACTGAGTCTCTCGAAACAGAATGTACAACAGAAATTGAGTTACAAACACCAGAAGACAAAACATCTCTGGAGAGAACAGACACCACATTTGAAGAAACACATTCAGAACTTAGTGATTTAAGGTCAGAAGATCTTGCAACAAAAGGCAAAAATGAACCAAGGACATCAACAACTTCCAGAGAACATGAACATACTAAAGTAGAAACTGACCATGAAACAGGAATGACAACAGAGCAACATGAAACAGAATGTACAACAGAAATTGAGTTACAAACACCAGAAGATAAAACACCGTTGGTGAGAACAGACACCACATATGAAGAAACACATTCAGAAACTGTTGATTTCATTTCACACAATCTTGAGTCAACAGTCCCAAATGAACCAGTGACTCCAACTACTTCCAAAAAATATGCAGAAGATTTTACAGTGACCAGACCAATGACAATAATGACAACTGAGTCTCTCGAAACAGAATGTACAACAGAAATTGAGTTACAAACACCAGAAGACAAAACATCTGTGGAGAGAACAGACACCACATATGAAGAAACACATTCAGAACTTAGTGATTTAAAGTCAGAAGATCTTGCAACAAAAGGCAAAAATGAACCAAGGACATCAACAACTTCCAGAGAACATGAACATACTAAAGTAGAAACTGACCATGAAACAGGAATGACAACAGAGCAACATGAAACAGAATGTACAACAGAAATCGAGTTACAAACATCAGAAGATAAAACACCTGTGGTGAGAACAGACACCACATATGAAGAAACACATTCAGAAACTGTTGATTTCATTTCACACAATCTTGAGTCAACAGTCCCAAATGAACCAGTGACTCCAACCACTTCAACAAAATATGCAGAAGATTTTACAGTGACCAGACCAATGACAATGATGACAACTGAGTCTCTCGAAACAGAATGTACAACAGAAATTGAGTTACAAACACCAGAAGATAAAACACCTGTGGAGAGAACAGACACCACATATGAAGAAACACGTTCAGAACTTAGTGATTTAAGGATAGAAGAACTTGCAACAAAAGGCAAAAATGAACCAAGGACATCAACAACTTCCAGAGAACATGAACATACTAAAGTAGAAACTGACCATGAAACAGGAATGACAACAGAGCAACATGAAACAGAATGTACAACAGAAATTGAGTTACAAACACCAGAAGATAAAACACCGTTGGTGAGAACAGACACCACATATGAAGAAACACATTCAGAAACTGTTGATTTCATTTCACACAATCTTGAGTCAACAGTCCCAAATGAACCAGTGACTCCAACCACTTCAACAAAATATGCAGAAGATTTTACAGTGACCAGACCAATGACAATAATGACAACTGAGTCTCTCGAAACAGAATGTACAACAGAAATTGAGTTACAAACACCAGAAGACAAAACATCTGTGGAGAGAACAGACACCACATATGAAGAAACACATTCAGAACTTAGTGATTTAAAGTCAGAAGATCTTGCAACAAAAGGCAAAAATGAACCAAGGACATCAACAACTTCCAGAGAACATGAACATACTAAAGTAGAAACTGACCATGAAACAGGAATGACAACAGAGCAACATGAAACAGAATGTACAACAGAAATCGAGTTACAAACATCAGAAAATAAAACACCTGTGGTGAGAACAGACACCACATATGAAGAAACACATTCAGAAACTGTTGATTTCATTTCACACAATCTTGAGTCAACAGTCCCAAATGAACTAGTGACTCCAACAAAATATGCAGAAGATTTTACAGTCACCAGACCAATGACAATGATGACAACTGAGTCTCTCGAAACAGAATGTACAACAGAAATTGAGTTACAAACACCAGAAGATAAAACATCTGTGGAGAGAACAGACACCACATATGAAGAAACACATTCAGAACTTAGTGATTTAAAGTCAGAAGATCTTGCAACAAAAGGCAAAAATGAACCAAGGACATCAACAACTTCCAGAGAACATGAACATACTAAAGTAGAAACTGACCATGAAACAGGAATGACAACAGAGCAACATGAAACAGAATGTACAACAGAAATCGAGTTACAAACATCAGAAAATAAAACACCTGTGGTGAGAACAGATAACACAAATGAAGAAACACATTCAGAAACTGTTGATTTCATTTCACACAATCTTGAGTCAACAGTCCCAAATGAACCAGTGACTCCAACCACTTCAACAAAATATGCAGAAGATTTTACAGTGACCAGACCAATGACAATGATGACAACTGAGTCTCTCGAAACAGAATGTACAACAGAAATTGAGTTACAAACACCAGAAGATAAAACACCTGTGGAGAGAACAGACACCACATATGAAGAAACACGTTCAGAACTTAGTGATTTAAGGTCAGAAGATCTTGCAACAAAAGGCAAAAATGAACCAAGGACATCAACAACTTCCAGAGAACATGAACATACTAAAGTAGAAACTGACCATGAAACAGGAATGACAACAGAGCAACATGAAACAGAATGTACAACAGAAATTGAGTTACAAACACCAGAAGATAAAACACCGTTGGTGAGAACAGACACCACATATGAAGAAACACATTCAGAAACTGTTGATTTCATTTCACACAATCTTGAGTCAACAGTCCCAAATGAACCAGTGACTCCAACCACTTCAACAAAATATGCAGAAGATTTTACAGTGACCAGACCAATGACAATAATGACAACTGAGTCTCTCGAAACAGAATGTACAACAGAAATTGAGTTACAAACACCAGAAGATAAAACACCTGTGGAGAGAATTGACACCACATATGAAGAAACACATTCAGAAACTGTTGATTTCATTTCACACAATCTTGAGTCAACAGTCCCAAATGAACCAGTGACTCCAACCACTTCAACAAAATATGCAGAAGATTTTACAGTCACCAGACCAATGACAATGATGACAACTGAGTCTCTCGAAACAGAATGTACAACAGAAATTGAGTTACAAACACCAGAAGATAAAACACCTGTGGAGAGAACAGACACCACATATGAAGAAACACGTTCAGAACTTAGTGATTTAAGGATAGAAGAACTTGCAACAAAAGGCAAAAATGAACCAAGGACATCAACAACTTCCAGAGAACATGAACATACTAAAGTAGAAACTGACCATGAAACAGGAATGACAACAGAGCAACATGAAACAGAATGTACAACAGAAATTGAGTTACAAACACCAGAAGATAAAACACCGTTGGTGAGAACAGACACCACATATGAAGAAACACATTCAGAAACTGTTGATTTCATTTCACACAATCTTGAGTCAACAGTCCCAAATGAACCAGTGACTCCAACTACTTCCAAAAAATATGCAGAAGATTTTACAGTGACCAGACCAATGACAATAATGACAACTGAGTCTCTCGAAACAGAATGTACAACAGAAATTGAGTTACAAACACCAGAAGATAAAACACCTGTGGAGAGAACAGACACCACATATGAAGAAACACGTTCAGAACTTAGTGATTTAAGGATAGAAGAACTTGCAACAAAAGGCAAAAATGAACCAAGGACATCAACAACTTCCAGAGAACATGAACATACTAAAGTAGAAACTGACCATGAAACAGGAATGACAACAGAGCAACATGAAACAGAATGTACAACAGAAATTGAGTTACAAACACCAGAAGATAAAACACCGTTGGTGAGAACAGACACCACATATGAAGAAACACATTCAGAAACTGTTGATTTCATTTCACACAATCTTGAGTCAACAGTCCCAAATGAACCAGTGACTCCAACTACTTCCAAAAAATATGCAGAAGATTTTACAGTGACCAGACCAATGACAATAATGACAACTGAGTCTCTCGAAACAGAATGTACAACAGAAATTGAGTTACAAACACCAGAAGACAAAACATCTGTGGAGAGAACAGACACCACATATGAAGAAACACATTCAGAACTTAGTGATTTAAAGTCAGAAGATCTTGCAACAAAAGGCAAAAATGAACCAAGGACATCAACAACTTCCAGAGAACATGAACATACTAAAGTAGAAACTGACCATGAAACAGGAATGACAACAGAGCAACATGAAACAGAATGTACAACAGAAATCGAGTTACAAACATCAGAAAATAAAACACCTGTGGTGAGAACAGACACCACAAATGAAAAAACACATTCAGAAACTGCTGATTTCATTTCACACAATCTTGAGTCAACAGTCCCAAATGAACCAGTGACTCCAACAAAATATGCAGAAGATTTTACAGTGACCAGACCAATGACAATAATGACAACTGAGTCTCTCGAAACAGAATGTACAACAGAAATTGAGTTACAAACACCAGAAGATAAAACACCTGTGGAGAGAATAGACACCACATATGAAGAAACACGTTCAGAACTTAGTGATTTAAGGATAGAAGAACTTGCAACAAAAGGCAAAAATGAACCAAGGACATCAACAACTTCCAGAGAACATGAACATACTAAAGTAGAAACTGACCATGAAACAGGAATGACAACAGAGCAACATGAAACAGAATGTACAACAGAAATTGAGTTACAAACACCAGAAGATAAAACACCGTTGGTGAGAACAGACACCACATATGAAGAAACACATTCAGAAACTGTTGATTTCATTTCACACAATCTTGAGTCAACAGTCCCAAATGAACCAGTGACTCCAACCACTTCCAAAAAATATGCAGAAGATTTTACAGTGACCAGACCAATGACAATAATGACAACTGAGTCTCTCGAAACAGAATGTACAACAGAAATTGAGTTACAAACACCAGAAGATAAAACACCTGTGGAGAGAACAGACACCACATATGAAGAAACACATTCAGAAACTGTTGATTTAATTTCACACAATCTTGAGTCAACAGTCCCAAATGAACCAGTGACTCCAACAAAATATGCAGAAGATTTTACAGTGACCAGACCAATGACAATAATGACAACTGAGTCTCTCGAAACAGAATATACAACAGAAATTGAGTTACAAACACCAGAAGACAAAACATCTGTGGAGAGAACAGACACCACATATGAAGAAACACATTCAGAACTTAGTGATTTAAAGTCAGAAGATCTTGCAACAAAAGGCAAAAATGAACCAAGGACATCAACAACTTCCAGAGAACATGAACATACTAAAGTAGAAACTGACCATGAAACAGGAATGACAACAGAGCAACATGAAACAGAATGTACAACAGAAATTGAGTTACAAACACCAGAAGATAAAACACTGTTGGAGAGAACAGACACCACATATGAAGAAACACATTCAGAAACTGTTGATTTCATTTCACACAATCTTGAGTCAACAGTCCCAAATGAACCAGTGACTCCAACCACTTCAACAAAATATGCAGAAGATTTTACAGTGACCAGACCAATGACAATAATGACAACTGAGTCTCTCGAAACAGAATGTACAACAGAAATTGAGTTACAAACACCAGAAGACAAAACACCTGTGGAGAGAATAGACACCACATATGAAGAAACACATTCAGAAACTGTTGATTTCATTTCACACAATCTTGAGTCAACAGTCCCAAATGAACCAGTGACTCCAACCACTTCAACAAAATATGCAGAAGATTTTACAGTGACCAGACCAATGACAATAATGACAACTGAGTCTCTCGAAACAGAATGTTCAACAGAAATTGAGTTACAAACACCAGAAGATAAAACACCTGTGGAGAGAACAGACACCACATATGAAGAAACACATTCAGAAACTGTTGATTTCATTTCACACAATCTTGAGTCAACAGTCCCAAATGAACCAGTGACTCCAACCACTTCAACAAAATATGCAGAAGATTTTACAGTCACCAGACCAATGACAATGATGACAACTGAGTCTCTCGAAACAGAATGTACAACAGAAATTGAGTTACAAACACCAGAAGATAAAACATCTGTGGAGAGAACAGACACCACATATGAAGAAACACATTCAGAACTTAGTGATTTAAGGTCAGAAGATCTTGCAACAAAAGGCAAAAATGAACCAAGGACATCAACAACTTCCAGAGAACATGAACATACTAAAGTAGAAACTGACCATGAAACAGGAATGACAACAGAGCAACATGAAACAGAATGTACAACAGAAATTGAGTTACAAACACCAGAAGATAAAACACATGTGGAGAGAATAGACACCACAAATGAAGAAACACATTCAGAAACTGTTGATTTCATTTCACACAATCTTGAGTCAACAGCCCCAAATGAACCAGTGACTCCAACCACTTCCAAAAAATATGCAGAAGATTTTACAGTGACCAGACCAATGACAATAATGACAACTGAGTCTCTCGAAACAGAATGTACAACAGAAATGGAGTTACAAACACCAGAAGATAAAACATCTGTGGAGAGAACAGACACCACATATAAAGAAACACATTCAGAAACTGCTGATTTCATTTCACACAATCTTGAGTCAACAGTCCCAAATGAACCAGTGACTCCAACCACTTCCAAAAAATATGCAGAAGATTTTACAGTGACCAGACCAATGACAATAATGACAACTGAGTCTCTCGAAACAGAATGTACAACAGAAATTGAGTTGCAAACACCAGAAGATAAAACACTGTTGGTGAGAACAGACACCACATATGAAGAAACACATTCAGAAACTGTTGATTTAATTTCACACAATCTTGAGTCAACAGTCCCAAATGAACCAGTGACTCCAACAAAATATGCAGAAGATTTTACAGTGACCAGACCAATGACAATAATGACAACTGAGTCTCTCGAAACAGAATGTACAACAGAAATTGAGTTACAAACACCAGAAGATAAAACACCTGTGGAGAGAACAGACACCACATATGAAGAAACACATTCAGAAACTGTTGATTTCATTTCACACAATCTTGAGTCAACAGTCCCAAATGAACCAGTGACTCCAACCACTTCAACAAAATATGCAGAAGATTTTACAGTCACCAGACCAATGACAATGATGACAACTGAGTCTCTCGAAACAGAATGTACAACAGAAATTGAGTTACAAACACCAGAAGATAAAACATCTGTGGAGAGAACAGACACCACATATGAAGAAACACATTCAGAACTTAGTGATTTAAGGTCAGAAGATCTTGCAACAAAAGGCAAAAATGAACCAAGGACATCAACAACTTCCAGAGAACATGAACATACTAAAGTAGAAACTGACCATGAAACAGGAATGACAACAGAGCAACATGAAACAGAATGTACAACAGAAATTGAGTTACAAACACCAGAAGATAAAACACATGTGGAGAGAATAGACACCACAAATGAAGAAACACATTCAGAAACTGTTGATTTCATTTCACACAATCTTGAGTCAACAGCCCCAAATGAACCAGTGACTCCAACCACTTCCAAAAAATATGCAGAAGATTTTACAGTGACCAGACCAATGACAATAATGACAACTGAGTCTCTCGAAACAGAATGTACAACAGAAATTGAATTACAAACACCAGAAGATAAAACACCTGTGGAGAGAATAGACACCACAAATGAAGAAACACATTCAGAAACTGTTGATTTCATTTCACACAATCTTGAGTCAACAGCCCCAAATGAACCAGTGACTCCAACCACTTCAACAAAATATGCAGAAGATTTTACAGTCACCAGACCAATGACAATAATGACAACTGAGTCGCTCGAAACAGAATGTACAACAGAAATTGAGTTACAAACACCAGAAGATAAAACATCTGTGGAGAGAACAGACACCACATATGAAGAAACACATTCAGAACTTAGTGATTTAAGGTCAGAAGATCTTGCAACAAAAGGCAAAAATGAACCAAGGACATCAACAACTTCCAGAGAACATGAACATACTAAAGTAGAAACTGACCATGAAACAGGAATGACAACAGAGCAACATGAAACAGAATGTACAACAGAAATTGAGTTACAAACACCAGAAGATAAAACACTGTTGGTGAGAACAGACACCACATATGAAGAAACACATTCAGAAACTGTTGATTTCATTTCACACAATCTTGAGTCAACAGTCCCAAATGAACCAGTGACTCCAACCACTTCAACAAAATATGCAGAAGATTTTACAGTGACCAGACCAATGACAATAATGACAACTGAGTCTCTCAAAACAGAATGTACAACAGAAATTGAGTTACAAACACCAGAAGATAAAACACCTGTGGAGAGAACAGACACCACATTTGAAGAAAGACAGTCACAACATTATGATTTAAGGTCAGAAGATCTTGCAACCAAAAGTACAAATGAACCAGTGACATCAACAACTTCCAGAGAACACAAACAATCTGTCATAGTGACTGAACATGAAATTACATTAGAGCTTCCTGATGCAGGATGTATGACAGACTCAGGGAGCTCAATAGAAAAACCTGAAGAAATTCCGGAGAAACCATCAATGGAAAAGAAAGAAATGACACCAACAATGGCAGTGCCAGAAGAAGAAATTCAATCACCACCAAGCAAAGAAACTGAAGAGACACAGCAAAGAGTTGGAGATGGTTGCTTTGGACTAATGCATCGCACCAGCTCTGGGTTGAAAAGATGTCAGGAGAAGTTGATAATAATTGATGATTTAAGTTCAAAAATTCTTGCATCTGATGGTACAAATGAATTAGTTACACCAACCACATTTAGAAAATATGCAGAAGATTTAATGGAGACTGAACAGGACAAAAGAATGACAACAGAGGCTCTTGAAACTGAATGTACCACAGAAATTGAGTTACAAACACCAGAAGACAAAACAGCTGTGGAGAGAACAGACACCACATATGAAGAAATACAGTCAAAATATGATGATTTAAGATCAGACCTTGCAAAAAATGAACCAGTTACACCAATCCCTTCCAGAAAACATGAACATGTGACTGAACATGAGGTAGAAATGACAACAGAACGTCCTGAAACAGAATGTACAACAGAAATAGAGATACTGATACAAGAAGATAAAACATCAATAGAGAGAACAACCACATATAAAGAAACAGATGGAGATGGTTGCTTTGGACTAATGCATCGCACCAGCTCTGGGTTGAAAAGATGTCAGGAGAAGTTGATAATACTTGATGATTTAAGTTCAAAAATTCTTGCATCTGATGGTACAAATGAATTAGTTACACCAACCACAAATAGAAAATATGCAGAAGATTTAATGGAGACTGAACAGGACAAAAGAATGACAACAGAGGCTCTTGAAACTGAATGTACCACAGAAATTGAGTTACAAACACCAGAAGACAAAACAGCTGTGGAGAGAACAGACACCACATATGAAGAAATACAGTCAAAATATGATGATTTAAGATCAGACCTTGCAAAAAATGAACCAGTTACACCAACCCCTTCCAGAAAACATGAACATGTGACTGAACACGAGGTGGAAATGACAACAGAACGTCGTGAAACAGAATGTACAACAGAAATAGAGATACTGATACAAGAAGATAAAACATCAATAGAGAGAACAACATATAAAGAAACTGATGGAGATGGTTGCTTTGGACTAATGCATCGCACCAGCTCTGGGTTGAAAAGATGTCAGGAGAAGTTGATAATACTTGATGATTTAAGTTCAAAAATTCTTGCATCTGATGGTACAAATGAATTAGTTACACCAACCACAAATAGAAAATATGCAGAAGATTTAATGGAGACTGAACAGGACAAAAGAATGACAACAGAGGCTCTTGAAACTGAATGTACCACAGAAATTGAGTTACAAACACCAGAAGACAAAACAGCTGTGGAGAGAACAGACACCACATATGAAGAAATACAGTCAAAATATGATGATTTAAGATCAGACCTTGCAAAAAATGAACCAGTTACACCAACCCCTTCCAGAAAACATGAACATGTGACTGAACACGAGGTGGAAATGACAACAGAACGTCGTGAAACAGAATGTACAACAGAAATAGAGATACTGATACAAGAAGATAAAACATCAATAGAGAGAACAACATATAAAGAAACTGATGGAGATGGTTGCTTTGGACTAATGCATCGCACCAGCTCTTGTCATAATGACTAGATGAGACAGGAAGCAAGTGCAAGTAATATTTATTACGGCAACACAGTCAACAGTACAAGCAGAAGTGAGATGGGTGACGCAGGGACAAGATGGTCAGGATCCGTGATGAAGTGCTGTGACGGTGACGGTGAGACGACGACAAAATCCACGAAGAACGGGAACAGGAACACAAGGCAGGAACGGACACCGGAACACCAACACAGAGGACATCAACCAACGATCTGACAAGGATGATACAACAACGGTGAGTATTTATAGAAGAGTGGATTGCTTGCAGCTGGTGAAGTGATGATGATCAGCTGGAGCGGATCAGGTGATGTCATACACACACCCACTGCACACGCGCTCACACAACAACATAAACACGAGACTAAAAGGAACAGAGAATACGTCTACCGTGACAGTACCCCTCCTCCTAAGAACGCCTCCTGGCGTTCCCAGGCCCCCCTACCTGTCGATTGAAATCATCGATAAGGGAGTGATCCAGGATGTCTCTAGCAGGTACCCAACTTCTCTCCTCCGGACCGTAACCTTCCCAGTCCACCAAGTACTGAAATCCGCGTCCCCTCCGCCTAGAGTCCAGAATACGATTAACCGAATAAGTGGTCTCCCCATCTACGAGTCGCGGTGGGGGAGGAACCGGGACAGGCGGATTAATGTGAGAATGAAACACTGGTTTAATCTTAGACACATGGAAGGCGGGATGAATCCTCCTGTACGCGGGAGGCAATTTGAGGCGGACTGCCACCGGACTAATGATTTTGGTGACAGTAAACGGGCCAATAAATTTAGGTGCAAGCTTATTAGAGACGGTACGCAAAGGAATGTTCTTAGTAGAAAGCCACACTTTTTGACCCACGACGTATACGGGAGGCTTCGACCTGTGGCGATCGGCCTTGGCCTTGGTGCGCGCTCCCACTTGGAGTAGAGTCTCACGGGCTCTAGTCCAAGTACGATGACACCTCTGGACAAAGGCGTGAGCGGAGGGAACCGCAACCTCGGATTCCAGACTGGGAAAAATAGGTGGCTGGTAACCTACACTACACTCAAATGGAGAAAGGCCCGTGGCCGACACTGGCAACGTGTTGTGAGCGTACTCCACCAAAGAGAGTTGCTGGCTCCATGAGGAAGGATTCTTGGACACCAAACATCGCAACACCCTTTCCAAATCTTGGTTGGCTCTCTCGGTCTGACCATTGCTCTGGGGATGAAACCCTGAGGACAGACTAACCGTCGCCCCCAGTAATCTACAAAATTCTCGCCAAAATTTGGACACAAACTGGGGACCCCTGTCAGAGACCACGTCAATCGGGAGGCCATGTAAGCGAAAGACGTGGTCTACGACGGCTACCGCTGTCTCCTTAGCTGAGGGTAATTTGGGTAAGGGGACAAAATGGGCTGCCTTCGAGAACCGGTCCACCACGGTCAAAACGACCGTGTTCCCTTGAGAGGGTGGGAGGGCGGTAATGAAATCTAGAGCGATATGGGACCAGGGTCTCGAAGGAACCGACAGCGGTTGAAGTAACCCATCAGGAGGTCGATTGGAAGTCTTACCAGTGGCACAAACCGAGCAAGCCAAGACAAAATCGTGAATGTCGCGAGCCATACGTGGCCACCAGAATCGTTGCTTGACTAAAAAACTAGTCCGATTAACTCCTGGATGGCACGCCACGTTGGAACCATGACCCCACTGGATAACGTCGGACCGTAATCCCTCCGGCACGAATAAGCGGCTCGGTGGACACCCGGGCGGAGGCGTTACCCCTTCTAAGGCCTTCTGGACCCTCGATTCGATCTCCCATGAGAGTGTGGAAACGACTAGAGTTTCGGGCAAAATGCACTCGGGAGTAGTCGGGCGTGCGGAAAAATCAAATATGCGAGATAGAGAGTCGGGTTTGATGTTCTTAGAACCCGGGCGGTACGAAATAGAAAAATCGAAACGACCGAAAAAAAGTGCCCACCGAGCCTGCCTGGAGTTCAGTCTCTTAGCAGTGCGAATATACTCTAAATTCTTGTGATCAGTCCAGACGATAAAAGGTACCCCTGACCCTTCTAACCAGTGGCGCCATTCCTCCAACGCTAGCTTAACTGCCAACAACTCCCTGTTGCCAATGTCGTAATTACGTTCTGCCGGGGACAACCGATGAGAAAAAAACGCGCATGGATGCACCTTGTCGTCTACAGGGGAGCGTTGGGACAACACTGCACCTACTCCCACCTCTGACGCGTCGACCTCCACCACGAACTGACGTGATGGATCAGGGGCGACAAGAATGGGGGCTGAAACAAAGCGGCCTTTCAGTTTAGTAAACACAGCCTCGGCTGTGTTAGACCACCTGAACGTCGTCCTGGGGGAGGTCAAGGCGGTCAGAGGTGCGACTAGTTGGCTGAAATTGCGAATAAAACGCCGATAGAAGTTGGCGAACCCCAGGAACCTCTGCAGGGCCTTGCGAGAATCCGGGCTTGGCCAATCTACCACAGCCTTGATCTTCTCAGGGTCCATCCGCATCCCCTCAGACGACACGATGTACCCAAGGAAAGGAACTGACTGTGCATGGAATTCGCATTTCTCCGCCTTGACAAAAAGCCCATTCTCTAGCAACCTCAGAAGCACTCGTCGGACGTGTTGCACATGTTCCTGGAGAGAAGAAGAAAAAATCAATATGTCGTCCAGGTAGACATATATGAACTGATCGATCATATCTCGCAACACATCATTGACCAGTGCTTGGAAAACTGCCGGGGAGTTGGACAGCCCGAAGGGCATGACCAAATATTCAAAGTGCCCCCTGGGGGTGTTAAAGGCAGTCTTCCACTCATCCCCCTCCCTAATGCGAACCAAATGATAAGCGTTACGCAAGTCCAATTTAGTGAAGATGGACGCTCCCTGCAACCTCTCGAAGGCTGAAGACATCAACGGCAAAGGATAAGTATTCTTTACCGTGATGTTATTCAACCCCCGGTAGTCAATACAAGGTCGCAGAGAACCGTCCTTCTTCCCCACAAAAAAGAACCCCGCCCCCGCTGGAGAAGAGGAAGGGCGAATGAACTTGGTTGCTAGAGAATCAGAAATGTATTTCTCCATAGCCTCCCTCTCCGGAATAGAGAGTGAATATAACTTGCCCTTAGGCGGAGACTTACCTGGCAGTAGATCTATCGCACAGTCATAGGGACGATGCGGAGGAAGAGAAGCAGCACGAGACTTACTGAACACTTCCTTCAGGTCCAGATACTCCGCGGGCACGTTAGACAAATCCCCTGTTTCCTCCTGAAAAACAGAAACAGGCACGGACGAACAAGCAGACACGAGACAAGACTTATGACATTCCTTGCTCCACTCCAGCACGACTCTATGATGCCAGTCCACTCGAGGGTTGTGTTGAATGAGCCAGGGATGTCCGAGGACGACGGGTGCCAGAGGTGAATCCATGATGTAGAATGAAATAGTCTCAGAGTGGTTACCAGAAGTGATGAGGGTTAATTCTTCAGTGGATAGTGAAATGGTGGGAAGTGTCTGTCCATTTAGAGCGTGAACTGCGATTCTGTGGGTGAGAGGTTTGAGGGGAATTTGTAACTGTTGTGCGAATGAGTGGTCCATAAAATTACCTTCAGCCCCAGAATCCAGAAGTGCTCGACAGTCGTGCTGGTGGACTGACCATCTTAGTCTTACCGGGAGGAGCGTGGAGGTAGATGTAACAGCTGATGAGGTCTTCCTGGCGGAGATCCCACCCGATAGTAGCCTCAAGTTTACTATCGGGCTTGGCCTTTTACCGGGCAGTTGTATGAAAAATGTCCCGCTCCTCCACAATATAGGCAAAGGCCCTGGGACCTCCGCCTCTCCCTCTCCTCCCGGGAAAGCCGAGCTCGACCCACCTGCATGGGCTCGGGATCGTAGACTGGGCTGACCACGTCCCTGCCGTTGGATCTTGAACCGTCGACCCCTCCGAAGGTACGGGTGGACGGGACTCGACGTTCGATCCTGGATAGCCGAGCGTCCACCCGCAGAGCCAAGTCAATCAACCCGTTCAGTGTGGTAGGTAGATCCAAGGCGTAGATCTCCTTCTGGACGTGGTCAGCCAACCCATGCAGGAACATATCCCACTGCGCCTCCTCGTTCCAGCCGCACTCCGCCGCCAGGGTCCGGAATTCGATAGAAAAATCTGAAACTGATCTTTCACCTTGACGAAGATCCGCCAATGTCCTGGCAGCCTCTCTCCCCGAAAGCGCTCGGTCAAAGACCTTCTTCATTTCGGCGGAGAGGGTCTGGAACGAGGCGCAGCATGGATGTTGATTCTCCCACACCGCCGTTCCCCAGAGTGCCGCCTTCCCAGTCAGCAAGGTGATAACGAACGCCACTTTGGCCCGTTCCGTACTGAAAGTCTGTGGTTGAAGAGCAAAGTGCATTGAACAACGCGTCAAGAATGCTCTACAAAAAGCTGGTTCACCTGAATAGGTCTCCGGTGTGGGCAGACGAGGCTCGGACTGGGAGGGTCTTGCAGGTGTTGCGGGGGGAACAGCCGGTGTGGGCGGCGCAGCGGGAATCTGTAGGCGCTGGATCTGCTGGGTGAGCTCGGACACCTGCGTCACCAGGGCTAGTACTGCGCGACCCGTGTCGCCGATCTCCTGTTGTTGCGAATCCATTCTTCGGATACTGTGATGAACAAACTCCTCGAATGATCCAGAATCCGCGCTCGCTGCTTCCATTCCGTGGTCAGATCGTTCTGTCATAATGACTAGATGAGACAGGAAGCAAGTGCAAGTAATATTTATTACGGCAACACAGTCAACAGTACAAGCAGAAGTGAGATGGGTGACGCAGGGACAAGATGGTCAGGATCCGTGATGAAGTGCTGTGACGGTGACGGTGAGACGACGACAAAATCCACGAAGAACGGGAACAGGAACACAAGGCAGGAACGGACACCGGAACACCAACACAGAGGACATCAACCAACGATCTGACAAGGATGATACAACAACGGTGAGTATTTATAGAAGAGTGGATTGCTTGCAGCTGGTGAAGTGATGATGATCAGCTGGAGCGGATCAGGTGATGTCATACACACACCCACTGCACACGCGCTCACACAACAACATAAACACGAGACTAAAAGGAACAGAGAATACGTCTACCGTGACAGCTCTGGGTTGAAAAGATGTCAGGAGAAGTTGATAATACTTGATGATTTAAGTTCAAAAATTCTTGCATCTGATGGTACAAATGAATTAGTTACACCAACCACAAATAGAAAATATGCAGAAGATTTAATGGAAACTGAACAGGACAAAAGAATGACAACAGAGGCTCTTGAAACTGAATGTACCACAGAAATTGAGTTACAAACACCAGAAGACAAAACAGCTGTGGAGAGAACAGACACCACATATGAAGAAATACAGTCAAAATATGATGATTTAAGATCAGACCTTGCAAAAAATGAACCAGTTACACCAATCCCTTCCAGAAAACATGAACATGTGACTGAACATGAGGTAGAAATGACAACAGAACGTCCTGAAACAGAATGTACAACAGAAATAGAGATACTGATACAAGAAGATAAAACATCAATAGAGAGAACAACCACATATAAAGAAACAGATGGAGATGGTTGCTTTGGACTAATGCATCGCACCAGCTCTGGGTTGAAAAGATGTCAGGAGAAGTTGATAATACTTGATGATTTAAGTTCAAAAATTATTGCGTCTGATGGTACAAATGAATTAGTTACACCAACCACATTTAGAAAATATGCAGAAGATTTAATGGAGACTGAACAGGACAAAAGAATGACAACAGAGGCTCTTGAAACTGAATGTACCACAGAAATTGAGTTACAAACACCAGAAGACAAAACAGCTGTGGAGAGAACAGACACCACATATGAAGAAACACGTTCAGAACTTAGTGATTTAAGGTCAGAAGATCTTGCAACAAAAGGCAAAAATGAACCAAGGACATCAACAACTTCCAAAGAACATGAACATACTAAAGTAGAAACTGACCATGAAACAGGAATGACAACTGAGGCTCTTGAAACTGAATGTACCACAGAAATTGAATTATTAAAATCAGAAGGGAAAACAGCTGTGGAGAGAACAGACACCACATATGAAGAAATACAGTCAAAATATGATGATTTAAGATCAGACCTTGCAAAAAATGAACCAGTTACACCAACCCCTTCCAGAAAACATGAACATGTCACTGAACACGAGGTGGAAATGACAACAGAACGTCCTGAAACAGAATGTACAACAGAAATAGAGATACTGATACAAGAAGATAAAACATCAATAGAGAGAACAACCACATATAAAGAAACAGATGGAGATGGTTGCTTTGGACTAATTCACCGCACCAGTTCTGGGTTGAAAAGATGCCAGGAGAAAAAAAATATGTTTTATAATACAACACCAAGACCACAAGAGCCTTCAACTGTGAAATATAAACAAGAGCCTTCAACAGAGCTAACTTTCATGTCGCAGAATGCACTACAACCATCACCCCTGAGAAAATATCAGAGTTCAAAACAAGTTACCCAAAGTAATATGGATAAAGTTAATCAAATTGAAGCTGAAAACGATCACTTTTACTACTTCAACGGCAAGTTAAAAAGAGTTGGAAATCATGCTTTGAGGCTTGAGTATAAAAACAACACACTTACAATGCCAGGAAAATCATAGTTGCCTATCGTGGGTGTCACTTTATATTAAACATAATCTTATAATTAAAACATAATCCATAAGTATGGAGGAAGGTATGTTTCCTATAATTTAAGTCAACATAACTTCATTTGTTGTTATGCTGTAAATGTCAATACAAACAGTTTCTTTTTTTGTCTGATCAAAATGACAGACAGACAGACAGATAGATGATAGATAGATAGATAGATAGATAGATAGATAGATAGATAGATAGATAGATAGATAGATAGATAGATAGATAGATAGATAGATAGATAGATCTAGTAATGTATTACCAAGCATCGCATGTAGCTCAGGGGAGTGTTTCTTCTGTACTGCTCTGTCTCTGGTTGGCTAACACACAGATGTTGAATGTTGGACTGTCGGTGTTTGTTACTCTGTCTTGGAAGAGAAACGCATGACTGACTGTTTCCAGTTAAGAAAATAAATAAATTATAAAACCCACTTGGTGCGTGTTGAGAAGATGATGGTTTCCAAAGCATCTCAATGAGGCAATGAAGGGAGAAGAAGTTCAAAATCGCGTCGGAGAAACTTTGAAGGAATAACGAGCCACCGAATCAGATCACAGTAAGTGCGCTCAGTGTTTTCGTTATTTCTATACTATATCTCTCTTTAAACAGTGGATTTAAACATTTCCCATTACTTTTATGATCTGCTGGAAGAAAATGTGTCGCTTTATTAGGCTAGCGTACTTCATAACATTATCTCGAGTCGCCTGTTTAGATGTGAAGATGAAATCGATTTTTTTTGCAAACATTCTTGTATAAAAGTATATCCACCTTTCTAATGCTAAATTAAATTAACCGATTAACATTTAATTGTCTTTTTAATTAGCAAATGTAAATATCTACAAGCTATATCTCTCGTCCAGTATTTTATGATATAGGCTTTAAAGATAGGCTAACCTATATTGGATATTTATTTGCTTGTGTTTATTTAGCAAGCAACTGACCTAAAGAAATATGCATACAACTTTTTTTTCTGTAATGTAAATATAATTTACATTTAATATAGACAGAGACAGTGAGGCTATATTAATGCGATTAGAGAACGATGGAGCAAGTTGCCACAAGGCGACGTTGTCTCAAGGGCTGCATCTCAGTAAATATAAAGTTTATAAAGTCATTCATTTCAAATAGGTCTACACAAATATGCGTTTCTCTATTTTTCACTTAAATAAATAAAGTACTGCCATCTAAACTACAATTTCCCTTTCATCATATTTTAATAGCGCCTGGGTATTTTGGGTAAACTACTGTATATCGTGGAAGTAGATTCTAACCAACTGTGTTCTCAGTCAGGACAAGGATATTTTTCATAAATGGCAGGTTGGGGCAAGTTGTCACATATGTTTGGAATGTTTTAAAAGCCTGTAACATGTGTATTAATACAGACATTTAGGACAACTTTAAAAAATAAAACTAACCTGCAAAATATTTACTGGAGTAAAAAGTTAGACAACTAGCTCTGGTCTCCCTTAATGTTATGATTATTAATGTTAAGTATTCAAATCATATAAACAGAGCCATGTTTCTTCATTTGTCAGCATATTGCAAGATTGTAAGGCGAAGATTGATTGAATACAATCCATAATGGAGAAAGCATTACAATTACAGAAACCTGGACTGTGAAGATGGCAAAGGATCATGCAAAAAATGAGCCATAATACAATGTGATATCAGGCATTGACAATAAGGAGCTAGAACAACTAAAGGATATTCTGACATACTGAGAGTCAACAGTGGGGCGTCATTATAATGCTGGTATCACACAACTTTTGACTGAACAGGTTTTTGTCAAGCAGAGCAGCAGCCTGTCAATGAACAGATTGTCCCAAAATCAGATAAAGGCATGAAAGCCTTCATCATCATCAAGGAACATCCATGACAAATGCCTGTAAGCCATCATTATCAAAAGAAACAAAATCAATATAACACAGGCTCTATGGAGAAATCGCAAAATTAGACTCCAGAGATCAGAAGAACTGTTGCTAGACCAGTGGGTGCTATAAAGGAAGTATCAATATTCTTCAAACAAATTACACCCTTGAAAACCATCAATATGAACCTGACCGCCCATCTTCTGGACCTCATGCTGAAGGCGTCCAACCTCTCTCGCTGGCAGTTCATCCAGGAATACTCCATTCCTCCATTGGTTGCTGTGCCCAGACTCCCTAGTGCCCTGCTTCCGGTTTTTGGCCTGCTCTACATGCTCATCTTTGGGTTTGCGGTGGTGGGTAACGGGGCAGTGCTGGTTCTCTTATGTCGCAGGAAGGCTCTGCAATCTCCCAGCACCTTTTTCATTTGCTCTCTGGCACTCAGTGACCTTCTGATATCCATAGTGTGTGTTCCTGCCTCACTGTTTCAGCACTTCTTCACCAACTGGTTGGCAGGTAGAATTATTATTTTTTTCACGCTTGGCAGAAATCTTAGTTTCTGTTGTGTTTATGATGTTTCATAACTGTGTATATCCATTTGGCCACCTCATTTTTCCTTCATTATGTTTTTTTTCAGTCTCAGTTTTATAAAGCGAAAGCTTTGAAAATGTAAAATAATTAGTTGAAATAGAGAGTACATACGTGTATACTCTTAGTTCCCAGTACATGAGCAAAGACACTGATGAAACTAATAGAGTAATTTATGGCAATTAATACATAAACTCAAAGTACGGTGAGTAAAGTGTAAAGGTTTTCAATGCTTTCTACACATTCTTTACTTGTTCATTCATAAACCTACACAATTCAAAAAGGTTTGTGCTACACTTCAGTACATGGGCACTGAATAAAAGATGCGCTTGAATCATGAATTCATTCCAGTGAATAAATCAGGTGCAAAACTGCACATACCCTTTGAGCACAAAAATGAGCATTGAGGTTTTTAAAAGAGACATAAACCGTTTTAAAATGTCTAGGTATCTTAAGGTATCGTCATAATTCATTCCTTTTCCATCTCCGAAAAGGGTTTCTGATGTTAATAATAATTCACTGCAAAATAAAAATCATGTCCTCATTTACTAACTCTCATGTTCTGCCAAACCTGTATGTCTTCTGTGAAAAATGCCTCCGTGTTTTTTCGACCATACAATGCATGTCAAAACGGTCCAATGTTGTTTTGGACCCCATTGACTTTAATTGCCTGGACAAAAACTGTTGAAATAGAGGTTTGAAATGACATGAGGGTGGATACACAAACATGCAGTATCATCACAGCTAAAAAAATTAAAAAAAACATTGAAAAATGGTTAATTTACATAATGTAATGTATAATTTCTGGAACACACATTACTCTGACAGACATTATTATGCTGTCAAACAATACAATGAACCTGTACATAAGATTTTAGCCTTCTTCAGCTTAAAATTTTGCTGATGGCTGATTAACATCCACGGCTATCCTAAAAGTAGACTATAGTCTACACTATATATGTCTACAATGGAGTCATCATGCATAAATGATCGTCGTCGTGACCAGAAACAGCCTCACTAAGACCGGAAAGGCATTGTTGTGCTTAAACATCTGCATGTTGTGTGCTCGTAACTGCATTCATCTGTATTTGTGTGGTATGGTTTTTCAACACCTTAATTACGTGCAACAAGTCCACTCACACTGTAGAGCTCCAAGTAGCCATTGATGAGATGGAAGGTCACCACTGATTAACCAAGATCGATGAAACATGCAGTTGAATTATAAATGAGCCCCTTACCCGAAGTTCTTGGAATCCTTGCAGCTGTCCATATTTCCATAATTACAATGTTTGTGTAAATAACAAATGTTAATGTGCTTGCGTTGCTGTAGAAACAATGTTCAATTCTTTTTTTGTGTTTTTGAAAAAAGTATCTTATGCTTACCAAGCTGCATTTATTTGGTTTCTTTGACAGTAAAAACTGAAAATATAAAGATAAATGAATACTGAAATATTATTACAATTTAAAACAACAGCTATTTTAATATATTTTAAAAATGTAATTTATTTTTGTAATGGATAAGCTGTATTTTCAGCATCATTACTTTAGTCTTCAGTGTTGAAAACACTGATTCAGCAGGATTATTTGATTAATAGAAAGCTCAAAAGAACAGCATTTATTCTTTATAGCAATGTAAAAGTCTTTACTGTCAGTTTTGATCAATTTAATGTGCCCTTTCTGAATAAAAGTATAATCTTTCTTTAAAAATAAAATAAAAACGTACTGATCCCAATGGGATATAATGCATATACAGTGCTGGTCAAAATGATTTGCCCCCTTGGTAAATATGATCAAAGATGGCTGTAAAAAAAAAAAAATCTGCTTTGTTAATCCTTTTGATATTTTATTTAAAAAATGCAAAAATCTAACCTTTCATTGAAGTAAAATAATTGAATGTGGAGGGAAAATCACATTATGATGTTTTTCTCCAAAACACGTTGGGAACAATTATTTGCCCCCTTTTATTAAATAGGTTTGCAACCTCCTTTTTCCAAGATAACAGTCATTCCAAGAGTATTCTCCTATAATGCCTGATGAGTTTGGAGAACACCTGACAAGAGATCAAAGTCCATTCCTCCATACAGAATCTCTCCAGATCCTTCAGATTCCCAGATCCATGTTGACACTTCTTCTCTTCAGTTCAGCCCACTCATTTTCTATCGGGTTCAGGTCTGGGACTGGGATGGCCATTGCAGATGCTTGGTTTTGTGCTCAGTGACCCATTTTTGTTTTGATTTTGATGTTTGTTTTTGGATCACTGTCCTGTTGGAAGATCCAAACATGGCCCATTACAAGATTTCTAGCACAGGCTGTCAGGTTTAGATTTTTTATCTGTTGGTATTTGATCGAATCCATGATGCCATGTACTGTATCTGAACAAGATGTCCATGACCTCTGGCAGAAAATTAGGCCCACTTTCAATTCTTTTACTTCAATAAAAGGTTAGATTTTTGCATTTGTAAAAAATAAAATATCAAAAGGATAAACAATTTTATTTATTTTTTTTTATTTTTTTTTACAGCCATCTTTGATCATATTTATTAAGGGAGCAAATAATTCTGACCAGCACTGTATTATACATCTTTATTTTTTTTATTTTTTTTTTATAAAATCTAATATTTGATGCATTAAAACAAACAAGTTTTTTGGTTTGTCCAGTTCTGGACATTTTATTTCATCATAATAAATGACTACTTTTGATTGGCCGTCAATGGGAAAAAAATAGGCTTTTTGCAGGGCCTACAAACAGGGCCTAACTGGACTATGATAACCAGCCAAAATTTTAACACTTGACATAAACCAAAACAAATATTAAGTAAATATAACCTCAATTATCAGTAAGACAACAAGCTATGCCTGCCGTTTGCTTTACTCTACAAATCATGCATAGTTTGCCGTTTGCATTGCATATGCCATTAGCATCCGTCATGTTGTGCTTTAGATTCTGTCTTTCGCAAGAGTCATTGACCTTTCATGTAATGGCATGGCATAATGAATGACAGTCATGTCCAGCATGCAGCAGATATATTATTATAGATTTCATTTGGAATTTTTGAGGATCAGTGAGCTGGAAAATAAGGGTTATAGAAAGCTCCTCGTGACTTCTGGGAGAAGACTGCTCCTCAAATCCATGGCAACACAAACCCAATCTGTGATATAGTAATTATGAGGAGCATTGTGTCAGAAAAGAATGCGCATGTGGTCCTGTTCTCTAGCCTTCTGTCCTCATCATTGTCCATAAAGACCATACATTTACTGCCCACACATTTCCTTCTGTAAGTTAGCCATGCTGTGAAAGTCTCAGTATCCTATTCCATATGTTGTTCATTATCAACAGTTAACCCTATCCGCTGTGTATTCATCAGTCCATTAGCTTGTTCTCTCACTCATTTTCTGTCTCACTGATTAATTTGCTGTCCCTAATTAATTTTTTCATCCACAGGAGATTTTCTCTGCAAGCTAATACCATTCCTACAAGTGACTGCTATTGCGACCAGCATGCTCACCATGACGTGTATTGCTGTAGAGCGTTTCCAGGGAATCCTTTATCCTCTTCATGTCCGCAACAGCTACTTTCTCTGTCATGCCATCAAGATGCTGGGTGAGTTATGGAGAGAGAGAGAGATTAAAGAATTTTGCTGAGTGGTTATTAACACTTACAACAGCTATAGACTTTAAATTTGTTAATACATTTAAAGGGTTAGTTCACCCAAAAATTTACAATTCTGTCATTACTAACTCACTTCCATATAATTTCAAACCTGTAAGGCTTTTGTTCATCTTTGGAACACAAATGAAGATCTTTTTGATAAAATCTGAGAGCTTACTGTCCCACCATAGACAGCTACACAACTACCACTTTGACGCTTCAAAAAGTTCATAAAGAGACCATAAAACTAATCCATATGAATTGAGCGGTTTATTCCAAATTTTCCAAAAAGACTTGATTGCTTTATATGATGAACAGATTGAATTTAGGCTTTTATTTACTTGCTACTGCCATATATACACTACACGCTGCTGTGATCAAGACATGTTGCTGCTATATAGTGTACAATATAGTGTACATGAATTACCCGTAGCAGGTGGAGCTGGGGAAGGTGGAGGGTTTCTGAAAACACGCTATGCTGCACTGTTAAGGCAAATGCTATCCAAGTATTTGAAGGTTGAGCACGCAAGCTCATTGGCTACTGAAACAGCAGGAATCAATCAAATGTGCCCTATAGATAACAATATGATTGCAAGCAGGTTGAGGTAAGGACCTATCAGCCTGCGCCATCTAGAGTTTCATGAGAGAACTTTGTATAATGGATGGGATCCTCTTAAAAGTGGGGTATGTGATTTGCAAAACGGCCAGCAGATTTTGAAAATACACAACTCAAATGGTCCTACCTTCTTTCCTTTGACTCCACCCATTCAAAGAACATGAGGGGGATGGGGGAGGGGGGTATGGTACGACCGTTTGATTGACGCACTTACTGTCCAATGATTCTAGGTGGTCTTGGAAATGATTGGCTGGAGTTTTTCGAGTCCTGCCCGTTCCACAGATGATTAAATTGCTTAATTTTCATTTCAGTGCTTCTAACTCAGTGGCTGTAAGTGGGTTAGGAATAGGATTTCAAGTGATTTTGAAAAAATGGCCAAAAAAGAGAATTACATACCCCACCTTTAACCCTTAAATGCTTGAATGTTTAGCCAATCATTATTACATATTTGGGTCTTTATGACCGTATACAATTGTTAAAAAAAAAAAAAAAAAAAAAAAGGCATTATTATTATTTTTTTTCTTGTTATTATTGTTTATAATTAATTAATTTAGGAATACTAAGAAAGAAGGTGTCTAATTTAAATAAAATGACGTCCCGGGTCACTAAATACCCAAGGTAAGTTTTTAAGGGTTAAAGATATAAAATATAAATTTTAATGTATAAACACCCATATTAGCCATATTACCCATATTTAATGTATAAATGTTTACATATAAACATGTATACAAATATAATGTATAACTATTTTTAAGTAAAAAAACAAAAACTATTTTTGTTTCACATAATATAATATAATAAAAATAATATACCAATTTTATATGTATAAAGACAACAAAGTAAAATAATTCACAATAATTTATTATAATATACTAAAAATATTTAATATATTTTATTTATTTGTCCTACAAAATATTTGCATTTTTTCCCACAAGATTTTCTTTCTGTTAAAAACTAGTGCTGTCAATAGAAAAAAAAAAAAAATCACAATTAATTTCACAATTTCACAAAGCAGAATGAAAAGTAATATTTTCAAATTTAGTTTGCGGACCTCTTGTGGTTTCCAGACCTCAGTTTGAAAACCCTGAACTAGACAATACTGACATTTAAAATTCTTGAAAATAACAAACAAAAAATTGGTTGGCCAGTGGTTGGTTGCCCTGGCAATCTTTCACAAACAAAGATATTTTGAAGAATGTTTCAACTATTTTGTCCAGATTTAATGAAAGTGCAAACTTTAGACCCCACTGACTTAGACCCCAAAAATATCTTCTTTCAATTTCTTTTGAAGTTATCGGAAACAGCAAATATTATGTCTTTTCCTTCATATTACAGTGGCCGTGTGGTTGGTTGCCCTGGCAATCGCAGCTCCCATGTGGTTTATCCAGAAAGTGGAGGTAAACATGCAACCTTAAAAAAAAAAATACTACATTCACATGTCATTTCCAGAACAATCCCTATCATCACCACTACATAGACCACTGTTTGTAGAGTAAATGGGCCATTTAGAGTTTGCTCACACTTCGCTGATGGACATTATGTCACAGACAAAACTCGAGTCATTAACAATCAGAGACAAGGAACACAGTGAACTGGGACAGAAACATCAGTATTCATCTTGGTATCAGCTGAATCTATCTGAGGGAAGAAACAAATGTACTAGTTATCATTTAATTTATGAAATGGTTTGTAATTATTAAACCAAAAGATAACATGAAAGAAATAGTAAAAAAGCTGCTGATAGTTTAAATATGATCAGAACAAATCTAGCCATTTGACTCAGTAATTCTCATGCATGGCAGCGGCCGCTATAAATAACAGATGCATCAACACTATTAGGTTCAAATTAGATGCTTTCTGTGCTAGAAGAGACCATTGAGGGCTTCAAATGCAATGTTCATATGTTTTCATTGAGATAATAATGCCTTCCCCTTATTGTGTTTTTGCTTTATGTTTATTGTCCTTGTGTGTGCAGCTTTCACGTTCTCTATTAGCTCTTTTTTCTTCAAAGACGTCTTGCATGAATCACCCCAATCAAATGGTCATTGATGTCACGCTGTTTAAGGCAGCAGATAAACTTCATGAGAAGGATAAAAAGCTCTCTTTACCCATTAGAAATGCCTGTCAGTCAGTAAATCAGACCCTTATATTCATATATTAGCTGCATCTATCCTTTCCTCCTATCCGTCAGACTTTTTTTTTAGAAACATGATAGAAGAATGAAGGGGTCACATAATTAATTTCCTCTATCCAGGTGAAATATGACTTCCTGTTCGATGTCCACTACACCTGTTGTTTGGAAGTCTGGCCAAGCCAGGGGCAGAGGAGGGCCTACACTACCTGCCTGTCCGTGCTGGTGTTCCTGGTCCCCTTAGCGACCATGGCCATCCTGTACTGGAAGATCATGCGAGAGCTCTGGGGCAAACACAAAGTACATGATGTCATGTTTCAAACACTTCCGGGATCTGAAATCAACAAGATTACGAGGTTAGTCTTCAAGATAGCACTCCAAAAATGCTTGGTTAAAAACAACTCAATTTGGCTCATTTTGGCAACACAGCGCTTGATCAAAAAGGGACAGAATCAGCACTGAGTTGTTTTTGGGTTAAATGTTTGACCCAACATGCTGGGCTTTTTTTATTTAACTTAACTATTGTTTAAAAATGATGATACCGCTGGGTTAAAATGAACCCAAAATGGGTGGGAAATTAAAATCACTCACAGAATTACAATAGTAAAAACAAAGGTAACAGTAATCAAAAAGTGAATGTTTATTGATAAACAAGAACACCCAGAAATGGACAAAAATTGGCACTGCTCTGTCCAGTATGTGTCCTCAGTGCTTACGTAGACAGAATGCAGTGTTTCAGGACCTCAGACCGGCTCTTCGTCTGTTATGGTGGGAAGCTGAAGGGAAAGGCTCTCTCCAAGCAAAGGTTGTCTCACTGGATAGTGGACGCCATACCAGCAGCAAGGGCGACCATGCCCCCTTGGTGTGAAGGCTCACTCCACCTGGAGTGTGGCTTCCTCTTGGGCTCTAGTGCATGGCGCCTCGCTAACAGACATCTGCAGAGCTGCAGGCTTGGCGACACCCAACACATTCGCGAGATTCTACAATCTCAGAGTGGAGCCAATGTCCTCTTATGTACTCGCTTCAACTAGCCGATACTAGGATCTGCTCATGTGTCTTCACTTGCTCACCATTCCCCGAGAAGCCCTGAGTTCCTCCAGCGCCGTTGAAGTCTACGCCAGAGTTATGCCACCGGCAGCTTTCGCGTTGGCTAGGTGCCTCCATGTGCATGGTTCCCCCCTTGGGCGACCCCCACATGTGTATTTCCACTGTAAGCCTCTCTGAGCATGTTTCTTTTCCTTGGCAAGCCACCTTGCCCCCCCTGGGGTTGAAACATTCTACCCTGTGGGCTGGACACCCCAGGGTTTCTCCATATGCAGCCCGCTCGCGGGTCATATGTGTATTCTTGCATATTTCCTCTGAGATATGCTTCCCAGTGTACCTTGGTATTCCTGTGTTAAATAGGAGTCCTTCGCCCGTGCTAGTCTTCCGACAGGGAGCTCAGACTTACTTAGGGCACTGGAAGACAGCCGAGGTGGCGTGATTAGACTGGGAACCCCATTCGTCGTCACGACGCAACTCGTAGTGACCACAAAAGGGAACGTCTCGGTCACGCATGTAACCCTCGTTCCCTGAGTAGGGAACGGAGACGTTACGTCTCCTTGCCACTTCCGCTGTACCGCTGGAAACGCCTGAGTTCAGTCTCGGCTCCTCAGCGAGAAAACATAACTGCATGTTGCCTGTGTACTTCCTTTTATACCCACGAGGTGGGGCGGAGTTACACTATGCAAATTCCGCAGACCCATGGCATTTCTTTGCCATTTCTAAGCGAAACCCCAGTTGTTGTCACGACGTAGCGTCTCCGTTCCCTACTCAGGGAATGAGGGTTACATACGTAACCGAGATGGTCCTTGCTCCATTTCTATTCACCAAGGATCCTGAAAAAGGTTAAAGAATCCTGGGCTGCCAGTAAACAACAATAAACACACATATATATATATATATATATATATATATATATATATATATATTTATATTCCATTTAATTATACGCTGCTTTTGAGAGGTCCATTGAGCAGATGCTTTCATATTCAAGTATTGTATAGCGTCTAGATTGTTGCTCTTGGATCAGATGATCTTGGTAGACTGGTACAAATGAAATGCTGTTTGATTGACACCCCTGTAATGCGCTTTTAATGACATGTCTGTAACAATGGAAATGCCTTTCATTCTCAGGAGGAAGAAGCGTGCAATAAGAATGATGGCCACCGTCGTGCTGCTCTTTGCTGCCTGCTGGGCACCTTTCCATCTGGTCTCCATCCTGCTTGACTATGGTAACACAACATTTCTTGTGCCCTTCCCTCCTGCTTACTGTTGTCAATCTCCCTGTTTTTTTCTGCCTCTCACGGGTAATGCAAAACAATAATAATAATTATAATTTTACACTTTTGTCTGTCAGCCAGCTGCTTTCTTTCCTGTCATATAGAAAACATTCTCACTTCTGATTCTCCTCCTCCTCAAAACATCAGAGGGTCAACAGATCATTCCTGTGAACCATCGGCATGCAATGTTTCTTTTTTTTATTTCTTTTTTGATCCATTGTCTCACACTTAGCATTATGGCAAATATTGTGAGATTGGTTTAGTAGCTACTAGTGACTCTATACAAAGATTGTTATCTTGTGCGCTTATAATAAACAGAACTTTATCGTGCATTGGTGTGATTGCTTTTGGTGTCATTGGGCCTTAACTGCCAATATTGTGCCAAAAATAAGTTATATTTTTGAACTGTTATATCACACTCGCAATTGTGATGATTACAACTAACAATTTAGGGGATGTTCATACTGAACATATTTTTCCATATGGTTTTTTTGTCTGTCACGCTCATATTTTGCTGTCTCGCTCTTGACAGAATACTAAAAAAGTCCCGAGACCTTGCATTTTTTTCATACCCCTACCCCGCGTCTCGTGTTTTTAAACGCAAACAACGTGATGTGTCCATGCCCCTAAAAGTCAATCCTGAAATATTTTATGAAATTAAGTTTTCTTGATTTGTGGGGAAATTGGCTTACAGTTTTATAACTTACCTTGCATGTCTGTTCTCGAAACACAGGTCAGCTGGAGCTTGATCTTGACTCTGAGTTTCTCCTGGTCAGTGTGGTTCAGATCCTGGGATTCAGCAACTCGGTGTGTAACCCGCTGGTTTATGCCGCCCTCAACACCACCTTCAAGAGGGACCTGCTGGCTCTACTCACCCGAGGATGGAGCTTCGGCGGAAGAGGTTGCTGCTGTAGCAAGTGTTCCTGTTGGTCCTGTAGGAGTCACAAACGAGTGGGCATATCAACAGTGGAGTCAGTCGAACCCAGAAGGGGCCTGGAGACGACATCTAGACAAAGAGAGATCAGGTCATGGAGTAAACCAGCATGGGAAGCTGAACCAGAGAGGCCTACATCTAACATGTTTCCACCCATGAATCTTCTTAGTGCCATCAGATCCAAGAAGACCTCCAGTACCATGATAATTAGCGTTATTGACCCTCCACACACAGACAGCACGTCTAGTTTTGACCAGCCTCTCACAGCGATACTGGGAAAATGAACTCGATGACTTGATGACTTCAAGAGTTTTAAACCATCTCAAATTCACAACTACAGTATAGTGTTTTTGCTCTCTAAATTTCTGATGTGGATTCAACAACCTGCAGGTCCCAGTTTTCAGACCTTTGAACAATGTTTTTGTATCTGAAGTTCAGTTAATATCTGCACGATAAAGATGGGAGTGAGTCACCAATGAAACAAATTGAGATGTTTTTGAAGTGCTTCCAGTTTTTGAGCTTCTGAAGACCAAGCTATAGTACACGTCATTAGTTTTGTTTCACTCTGAGAAGATCATTTATTTGTGCACCTTTCCTAGACTTTGGTAATTATATTCTTGCTGGACTGGATTATTTGTAGAATAATGTCTTGTCTGGTATCTAGGAGTGTGTGTAGCCTCTTGCCTCAGGGAATGTGGTTTCTGTCTCCATGGATGGCCCAAAGTCTGCTGGAGGTTATTAAATGTATTAAATGGAAATGTATTAGAGACAGCAGGAGCCTGAAGAGCTGGTTGGAGATGCGCAGCTGAGTGTGGATAACACACTCTCCATAATAACTCATGTGGATTTATAACATGCAGTTAGAGTTAGCTAGGGGACAACTTGGAGATAGAAACCACTTGCTTGCCAGAACACACACGTTTGGCACCCTGATACCTCAGCTCATCATAGCATCAACATCATTTAAATGATTTTATTATTTATTTTATCAAAAGATCATATTTTAAAAGTATTTGTATATTTTTCTTTTGTGATAATCATAAAAGTAGCCTAGATGATATAGTGATTTTGATTATATTACAATCATTGACTTTGTAATCATTGATCTTTATTTTGATATGTTTCATAAGGTCTCTGCCTGGCATTCTCTTTTATGAAACATTACGTGGCACTAAACTCCATTTAGTCGGATAATTTCAGAGTAAATGATAATAATAATAATAATAATAATAATACAATTATTTAAAATACAAATAAAATGGCAGTTATTACTAAATCATCTAGAAATTATGGATTTTTTATGCACTCACTGAAATCCAATGTTGCTGTTATTGTGTAAGGTGATTTTTTTTTATTTAGTATGTGATTTTTTAACATAGGTTGTGTATTTTGTCTGAAGACATCCTACAAAACAATGTTAAATTATGTTTAAAAAATGAAATACTACTCTTTTTGTAAACTGTGCTTGCTGTGCTTAGCTCTTTCCTGCTCTGTCAGGTGCCACCCTGAATCCTGTCTGTGGTCCGCATTCTTAGATAAGAGAGTGTCTGTGGGGCCTGTGTCCTACTTCATGGCAATTTCAATAGTAAGAAAGGGTGTCTTTGCAGCTGTGAATATTTGCTAGGGAGTAGAGCCCTTACCTGTTCTTGAGTAAAAACCTAAGCTGCTTTACCTAAGCCGTACTGTTTGAGGACCGTCTGACAGGTCGTGCATCACTGGCTCCGGTGGTCATAAGTCATAAAATTGTGTTGCTGGAGGACAGTTTCATTTATTGGAATATGTTTGACATGACCAAGAAGATTTGAAAGCACCACTATAAAAATAGAGTAAAATAGTGTAATAAAAATATTGTAAGGCACTACTATTTATAAAAGGCAGACACACACACACGCGTTTTATGGGGACTTTTATAAACATAATAATTTTTATGCTGTATAAACTTTATATTTGATCCCCTGCAGAAAATATTGAGAATTTTTACAATTTAGAATGATTTAGATGGGAGAAGAAAAAAGAAAAAGAAAAGAGCTTTTTTTGGTTTAATATGGGTTAATTAGTGTATGGGTGTACCCATACACTTAATATGGGTTTGGTGCACACAGGGATGAAAAGTACCCCATGTGTAAAATGAAATACTCTGCTGTGTCTTTAATGCTGTGAGCCTAATTTTCTGCCAGAGATCCTGGACATCTTGTTCAGATACATGGCATCATGGATTCGATCAAATACAAACAGATAAAAAATCTAAACCTGACAGCCTGTGCTAGAAATCTTGTAATGGGCCATGTTTGGATCTTCCAACAGGACAGTGATCCAAAAACAAACATCAAAATCAAAACAAAAATGGGTCACTGAGCACAAAACTAAGCATCTGCAATGGCCATCCCAGTCCCAGACCTGAACCCGATAGAAAATGAGTGGGCTGAACTGAAGAGAAGAAGCGCCAACATGGATCTGGGAATCTGAAGGATCTGGAGAGATTCTGTATGGAGGAATGGACTCTGATGTCTTGTCAGGTGTTCTCCAAACTCATCAGGCATTATAGGAGAATACTCTTGGAATGACTGTTATCTTGGAAAAAGGAGGTTGCAAAAAGTATTTAATACAAGGGGGCAAATAATTGTTCCCAACGTGTTTTGGAGACAAACATTAATTTCACAATGTGATTTTCACCCCACTTTCAGTTCTTTTACTTCAATAAAAAGTTAGATTTTTGCTTTGTTTTTTTTACAATGCAGATTATTTTATTTTTTTGCCATCTTTGATCATATTTACCAAGGGAGCAAATAATTCTAACCAGCAATTTAAATGTGTGTGTGTGTATATATATATATATATATATATATATATATATATATATATATATATATATATATATACACACACATATACATACATACAGTATATGTATATATATATATAAACAACAATAATAAACAATAATAATAATTAATATTATCATCAATGATAATACACATTTTTGACTATAATTAATATGTAAGGCATCATAACACCATATCAAAACAAAACCAAAATAAGACTTCAATAAAAAAAAAAAAAAATATATATATATCTCTTAAAATGAAAAACACCACATCTTAAAAAAAAAAAAAAAAAAAATCTATTAACTTTTCTTTCTTGGACTTTTGATGGATGAACTTGCCATGGAAACTTTTTGGTATTTTTTTTATTATTATTTTAAAACAAAAACATTCTACAAACAACTTTGCAACAGCAAACATTTAACATTCATAAACGAGCAAACAATTGTCTAAGGGGAAAAAAGGAGATACAAAACTTCTACTCGTAGAGAGATATTGTGGAAAATAAAGCGTAGAATGAGCGAGCACTGAGGCATGCATCTGTGTTAGAGGCGTCAAGGCAGAAACAATGTGGCTTTAATACAAAACTAAAAACATGTATAAAAACCTCAGAAAACGCAGAGAAAAAGATGGCACCAAACTGCTCCAACTCCTGCACCTACATCTGAAGAGACACTCAATGTTAAATTCAGTGTAAAAAGAGAAAAGATGTGAGAAAAAAGAAGAAAAAAAAACTGTTAAGATGTGAAAAAAGGTCCCTTGAAATTGATGCAGGTTTTTTCTCTTGCTATTCAACTCTACGTCAATAGATGGCAGTGCCTGCACTGTACGACAGCTCTACAATTTCAGAATTAAACGGGGAAGCTCAATGGGATGGGGAGCCATTTTGTCCTGTCCTGATCGGATTTCAGCTTTCCATACTAACAAACAAATATGTTCAAAGGTGATGCTGATCTGAGATCTGTGTTCTGAAAATATACCCATCCTATTTCACACACCGATACATCTACATAGCTAAACAGCCGAGTCAGACGTCACAGTTCATTTACTGCTGCGTAAATGAATTTAGAAGCCCTGTTTATTTAGATAACATCTATTCCGTTTGTTCGTTTTAATTTCAATTTGTTCCTTCAGTTTAGTTTTTAGGCAGTACTTCATTATGCTGCGTTAGGGCTTCCATAAATATATATCTATTAGTTTTGTTTAATAGAATTCTTGACAAATATGTACATACTAGATAAAACGCTAAAGTAGTTTCTGGATGAGCATAAATTTCCTTCATCTTTTAGCTATTTTAAAAACACGTACCTGTGCACTACTGCATATATATAAAAAACAAACAAACAAACAAAAAAAACAAGAACAGCGAGCAGAAGTTTGAAATGCCTCCTTATCCTTGACATTAATGCAATCTGCGGAAGCAGTTACAAGCGCCCAAGAGATACTGACCGTGGTACTCTTTCAAGCCTTTTCTGATTCAATTAACGATGATGAGTCTATAGTAAGCGACATGCTCAGGGTAAACGTAGAAATGTCTTAGCTATAGAAAAAACTATGGGGATATGGCACTAAATCCGCTTGTGAAAGGACCGGAAAGGATTTGTCTTTTGAACATCTCAGTCATGGCACAAAAATGCTTCAGGAACACTTACTGTAGGTGAATATTGGTAACAGGTATAAATAATACGTAATTACACAATACAAATAAATACATCAATTATTTAAATATAACAAAGGTCGAGAAGGTGAATGACATCTCAGCCTTGCACCAAACAGACAGAGAAAGGTCATTGGTGGTGGAGGTGGAGGTGGAGGAGGAGGTGGGGAGGGGGGAACAAAACCGAAATCACCTTTCACAAACTGGCATAATTCGAGGGCAGCCTAGCATGCGAGATAGTCTGTAACAACCAAAGTAAAATGAACGTTCTAAACTTCAAATGTAACCCTAAACTGCTGACATAACGGTACATCTGAAATTCAAAACCAACAGCTCCTATCTTAAGGCATATTTGTTCATTTGTAACTGAGTTGAGTTCATCTACAAGTTTTTGTAGCCAAGAACAGAAGTGATTCAGAAATACGACTACATGTAGTGTGAAGCTTGTGAATAATCTTCTACATACACTTGTTTTAGTTTGAACATTTGGCGTAACCAAAGGTTTAATGACATCTATACGCAGGCTTTGGACCAACCTGTAGTTTGAAAGCCTGAGGCCAGTGCATTAAATGACACTAGAATGCACGGTTGAGAGGGAACACTGCGCCCTCTACTGCTAGCCAGTGTAAATCCTTAAAAAAGGGTCCAGTGTTGGCTTCTAAACCCACCGTGGGCGCTACAGAGAGGCGATTCACCAATGTCTCCGTAACGGGACATCAAGTTCATGTAATGAGACCAACAGGCCCATTGGAGAGAATTCAAAAGGAATCTACACCTCTCAATTTTTTTGTTCTTTTACTCGACAGCTGTCTTGTAGTCTTGAAAAGGCATCATTCATATTTGTAGTAGCCTCGTTCAACAGCCTTGGAGGCGATGTACTCGGCTGAATACCGCTGGTCCAGGTCCAGAAGAGCTTGTAGTAACGTGTTAATGTTTGCCCGCAGGCCCTCTTTCTGCATCCACACCCGCAGTAGGTCGTAAACTTTGTCCATGGTGTGCTGTGTTTCGGCCACTTTGATGGCGTTGTCGCTCACGCCGATGCTCCGGAAGAACTTGTTGTGGTACCGCACGTCCAGGGTGTCAAACAGGTCGAAACTCTTGCTCAGAGACTCCTCCTCACCTATTAAATCAAAGCATCGAGACTTCAGAACCTGTCTAATGGCCAATTTATGGAATATGGACTTGAAATGAACCAATTATAATGATAAATAGTGTATGTTGTGTATTTATAATTGTGGTTAGGAATAATTAAATACTTGAACAGGAATAGTTTAAGATTTTTTTAAATTAAAACTACCATTCAAAAGTTTTGGGGCAGTAACTTTAAAAATAATAAAAAATTATTCACTAAGGATACAGCAAATTAATTGAAAGTCACAGTAAATACATTTATAACGTTACAAAATATTTATATTTCAAATAAATACTGTTTTCAACAGTGACAATAAGAAGAAATGACAATAATAAGAGAACACTGAAAACACTGGCTTCTGAAAACTCAGCTTTGTCATCACAGGAATAAATTGCATTTTAAAATGTATTCAAAAAGAAAATAGGTATTTTAAATTGTAATAAAATTGTACTATATTTTTGGGGGGAAATGCGGCCTTTTTAAGCATAAAATACCTCTTTTAAAAACTTTTTTTTTTAAATCATACTGACCCAAAACTTTTGAATGGAAGTGAATCTTATCTTATTTGGAAGTGTATCTTACTTATTGTGCATCTTATTTTTCTTTCAGTTCCATTAATGGTTCTTGAACATTTGCATTCTTCAGAATAACAGATTTTATTTTTTATTTTTTATAAATCGGCAAAATATATTTCTATTGTGCTGTCTTAATTCAGACATGAATGATTTAGTGAGTGAGTTCACTTGATTTGTTTGTGAGTTATCATCTGACCCAGTCACATATACTCAATATAAACCAAGAACTGTTATATTGTACTGATGGTTATATTGTACTGATGGTCTTACCAAGTACAGGAACAAGTTTTCTGGGAGCACCATCATCCTATAAAAGAAAAACATAAGGTTTAGCAATGTTGTGAATTTAGTTAACAGGACCATTCAGCAGTCCTTACAAACAAGGATCTTTTCACACATTTGAAGGCACTATCTTGTTGTTTCATGGTATTTAGCTGTGTAAAATCTGTGTGATTGATCTGAAAAGATCCCATTGTTGCTAACCTTCGCCCATGACTCTGGATCTCCCTCCGTCTGCCTCGGGGCCGGGGGACTCGATCGAGGCGAATCCTCCATGTAGACTGCAGGAGGTAGAGCAGACAGACTGGTTTGGGAGGAGCTGGTTGTGTTCGGCAAGCTGTCGCCCAATCCCCGGTCTTCATCCTCCACAGGTATGCTCTTGCTACCCGTTTCCTGTGTTTCTTGTGTTAACAAGGGGCGGGACTCTGGGCGTTGCTCCTCCTCCCTCTCTAATCCAGCATTCCGGCTGTTCTCTTGTTCCTCTTCTGATCTTGGGCACTCGTCCTGAGTGAAGGCAACAACAACTGATTAAAACTATGGATTAAAGTAAACAATAAAAAAGATAAAAAAAAAATTAATTATTTAGATAAAGATGTATTTATATGTTTTATGTTTATATGTTTCTGTAAAATATATTTATTTATAAAATAAATATAATTTACTTCTTTTTTTTTTTTACATTAAAGTTTATTTAAAGCATCAGCATAATATTAACCAAAACTAATTCATCTAATTATATGAAATAATGCATTAAAAAATAAATAATAAATAAATAAAACAAATACTTACAATGGGAATCTTCACTTCTTTCAAATCACCAGCAGTGTCTGAAATAAAGTTGACAGCAAATATGTCCATAAAAAGTACATTTGATTTTCCACTTTGCAGATCTATTCGTAATACTATAAATGTTGTAAATTGGACTATTTAAATATTTTTTCTTGGTATTCAGTGGCATATGATCAGATTCTCCCTCCTAAAATGGAATTGGCCATTTTTGGCTATTTGGACACAGTTTCCTCTTTGCCTTATTTGCAGCTGGCATTAATGCTGGGCATGGTTGTGGCCAAGATAATTATAGGATATATTTATATTATATATAGGATATATAATTATAAGGATATAAGGTCTTAAACTTTGAAAAAATACGGTCCCCCTCTTTACATGATTTATTTTCCTCCTTATGTTATAATTAATGTCACTGTAATGTCATCTGGCACTTTATTCAGGGGCCGATATTGACAACAATATTGAAACTTCTCATACAGATATAAAAACTCTCACTCTCAGCATTGGGTAGGTTACTCAAAAAAAAAAAAAAAAAACGTTAATAAAAAAAACTAGCTTGTAATTATATCTTCTGTACTAATTACTCTCTCTAAAAAGTATTGCATAACTTATTGCTAATTACCTTCTAAATCCCATATCAACCTCGACAAGTTAACCGATACAATTATAAACAAGAAACTGCCTTTTTAATTCTTTCAAATAAATCAACTTTAATTAAATAATTGCATAAATTATTCTTGACCTTAAATCAACTATTGTTTTATATAGAATTGTTCTATAGTCAATACAGTTTTTAATGCAATTACATCAAAAGTAACTGTTATTACAGAAAAATTAAGGGTAATCCCTTTCTTTACTTTTTTCAATGGAAAAGTAATTAAATTACAGTAATAACACTATTAACACTATTATTAATCACTTAGTAATGCATTACATCCAACACTGGTTATTCAATACAAGGGCTAAAAAAGGTTACCAAACATACCACTTTGATGACGTCGACGTTTCTTCCATGAAAATATTCCAACCAGGATCAATATGATCATCAGAAGAACCACAATTGTAACGACAATCGCTAAAAAATAAAATATTAAATTAAAATTTTCCTTCTGTTCATGACTACATGATGCAGTGTAACTAATATCAAGATTGAATCACTTATTTTCTCAAGTTAATTTTGGAACATGTCTGTACGCATGTGCTGACCTTACCTATAGTATTAGTGTTATTTGATGCCGATGGCTTGTCTGTTGGACCTTCAGTCGGATAAGAGGTGCGCTTCCTGCATTTTGCATTGGATGTCGCAGTGCAACGGCTCACTTCTTCCTCATCAGCTTTGCACCTGCAAAACCACGGTCAAAAATTATGCCTTTTAGAAAAGGTGTGAAGCTTTGGGCTTAAAATAGGAGTCGTAAAATGACTGTCATTATGAATAGCACAATGAAAGCCTCAGGGGTTAAAGGTGGAGAGAGTGAATCAGTGGGAAAGGGATCTGACTCATTGGATGTGGTGATCTAATGCAGGGGCAGAAAGGTTAAGAGAATAGAGGCTGGGAGTGTCTGATCTGTCTGCTTTCATCAGGGTGTTGTGCACCAGAACAGAGGACAAATGGGAAGAGCACATTCCAAAGGAAGAGAGGAACTCACCTGGTGCATTTCTTGCACACTTCACACGGCTCGTCTGGCAGGCAGAATGAACCAGCTTTGCATTCACACTTGGTGTTGCTTGTGCTGGTGCAATCTGCAACAATGCTCTGATCTGTAAAGGGTTGGAGAGAAACAAATAGGTAAGGGAGGGAAGGATGAAGAAATCAGAAACGAGTGGGAGAGAAGCAATAGACTTAATTTCTGAAGGGTGACCAGAATTGGATCAATGTTAAATCACTGACAGTTATATCATGGCAAACAGTTCAAATGCATGGAACAAATATGCCTCTGAATGGTGACCTGAATTAATGTTGGATCAATCCAGATTCAATTCAGATTCAGAGAGAATGATTCAGTGTCTATCTGTTACAACTTATATCTGAAATAGAAAAGTCTTAACACACGTCTGAAGGGGGAACTGAATGATTGGATCAATCCAGATTCAATCCTCATATGAAGAGAATTATCTGAAGCTAGATTCTTACGTATAATTGTACTGAACTAGCACCTGTCTCAGAAATGCACCTTCGAAGAGTAAAATCAATTATTTAATTACATATCGAATAAATCCAGATCCTGATCCATATTTGATCCAAATTTAGATCAAATGTATACATGCTAAAACTAATCTCTGCTTCAGAAGACAGTTAAAATGCACCTCTAAAAGATAATAAAATGTTTGCATGAATACAGATTTCGATCCAGATTCAATCCATATTTAGATTAAAAAAATTTATTCAGAGTAAAATTGTTAGAACTAATCTGAGCCTCAGAGAACAACAAAAAATGTCTCTGTAGGGTGAAATGAATCATTGGATCAATGTTGGATCAATACAGATCCAGTTTCAGATTCAATTCACTTTACATTTTTTACAATTAATATATGCATGCAAAGTCTTAATCAACACACCCTTGTGACTCAGCAGGCAGAAGGACTGACCTGGGAGTGATTAATTGAGCAAAATAGATTCCGAACAAGACGGCACATGATACAGGCACACCCTGCATCATCCTAAAACACACGCATACACACAATCTCGGACAACAGACACAAACGGGTGCATGCACTAGAGGATAGTTCAGTCATTCATACATACACAAATGGCTATTGAAAGAACACAGGAGTGGGGCCACACCCAGGACGTGTAACATTAGGAGATCAGATTCCCAGGAGTGAGGTGTCCAGCACAGGAAACACTAGACTCAACTCTATTCATGGGGCCTGCTTATGTCCCCTTCCTCATGCAAATCCTATGGGAGGCTTATTGTCTAAACAGGCGAGCGAGATTTTGTTTATATGAATATGTAGTGTTTACAACAGAGTTTGAATCTGAACAAGCAGTAGGGTCTTGTGGGAAAGAGTGTTTAGGTAAATCAAATGGTTTAATAAACGGTGAACGTGGCTGTCCAATCAAAATAAACAGCAGTTTAATGGATGGCTTTGACTTCAGAGGAACCAGAGACAGACTAAATAGCTTTGCAGAAGAATGGGCTGTCACAGCGGAGCGTTCTGCGATGGATTCAACGTGCTTTAGATGTTCCGTCTCGCTTGCAGCTCACAGTATGCCGCACATTTTTCCATCTTGTACAAAGGCGAGTCGAAATTTCCAAAAGCAAAGAATTCTGACGCCAGTTTCGTTATAACATTTCGTTTAGTTTTTTGTAACATCTGTATTCCGACAGCAGTTCCAGAAGTTAATTGTTTGTCCAGTAGTCACCGGCGATGGGTTGTGTTATTGCCTTCCCAGCATGCCGAGGACCATGTGTGTTCCATTATTCACTCGAGATGTATAAATGTTACATTCCTGAGAGCTCTGCTTCTCTGGAGAGTCAGTGCAGACTACATATGGCTGTCTACTGGAAAACTGAACAATCAATTACAATAGCAGAAGGCTGAGATTTCTGTATCTCAAAGTGCCAGTCACAGAGCGGACTCAAACACTTTCTTTAAACAACCCTAAGAGGAAGATCTGACCTGGTCTTTTACAAAATGGCTGGTTTGGAGAGGAAAGGGTAGATTGGAGAACGTTACCTCTGTGGCACTGGCTACACTGCAGACACTGCTCCATGCCTGTGGGGTGCTCGGCATACGTGCCCTTCTCACACGGGGAGCAAATGCCCTTCTCCTGGTCCCTGCTACACTTCTCTTTCACATAAGTGCCTGTGTTACAGAAAACATTTTATGACAGACATTAAATATCAACATATATCATTTTCAGAAAAATGGGAATGGGAACCAGTGCGTATTCAGAACCAAATCCATTTAAAATGGTTTTATTGTTAAAGCCATAATGCAACATTTTAGGCAAAGATGTTTTGTGCAATTTTGAGCCCTGTGTAAAATATGGGCCTGTTTCATAAAAAAATGCCCTTTTTGTCACATTAAAATGTCATTTAATATAATGCATAACTTAAAATGACATGTCTCATTGGTTAAAAAATGTTTTTCTTGGTATATATGCTGAAACCAATCATCTAGTATTGATCCACATTTCTCATATGAAAAATTTACCTGACAAGTAACTTTTTGGTAGAAATATTTGAGAATCTTTTTTTTATATATATGATAATTGTATTTGTTCATGAACATAGTTTGTTTTATTTTATGCATTAAATTATTTGATTTATTTATTTATTTATTGTTTTACATGATTTTAACCATGGTAAATGAGAACCCATTCTGTGATTATCATACTACACAAAAATTCACATTAATAAATCATTAGAAAAATGAACCACGTTCGAACTGTTATTCCCAATACTATATTTTGTGTTTAATTTGTTTAAGTGTGCTTCATGAGCTGTCATTCTGGATATTCAAACACTAAGTCCAGGCCTACAAACATTTTAGCACTAACCTTACAATATCTCTCGCGAGACAGCTCTATAAGAAACCAGAGTCTCACAAATGTGAATTCTGAGTTTTAAGCTCTAAAATAACAATGCTGTTTAGGGCTGCAACAAACGATTATTTTGATAATCGATTAATCTAACGATTATTAGAACGATTAATCGACTATTCATCGATTATTTCGCCGACTAATCAGTACGTTTGGAACGATTATTCAGCCTTTTTAATTAGTTAAAACACGGAGTTATACATATTCTAACTATAATATAAAAAAAGAAAATCACTTCAGCTTTTGAAATGGTTGTTTTAAACAACTTTGAGCAACTAAACAGGTCATTCTCTTTAAGTTTTCAGATTTCTGTCCAACTCAAATCACACACAAATGCTCTCTAAGCATTGTTTAAATATTCTGTTCTCTTTCAATAGAAAAAAATAAACAAAAAAAATTATCAGCTGCATTACAGACACACTTAAACTGCAAACAATTATTATAAGAATCTTTTTTTTTTTTTTTTTATTGATATGACAATTGAGCTGAGCTGACAGAGACATTCTCATTCACCTTTTAATTTACAGTATAAAAAATTAACTGACATGATATTCTTCATAACATCTCCTTTTGTAAGTCTTCATGAATATGTAACAAAATACAGGCAAGGGATAAGACTGTAATAACGTTACCTAATAGAGCTACAATAATAAAAACAGCCCGACTCCTAAGCTCGATCAAGCTTTATTCTATGCAAAAATAAATCATCACATTACTGTAATTATATTATTATTGTTAATTATTATTGCTATTATTAGAAGTATTGCATTCTCTAAAAAGAGATTTACTGCTAGTTATTTAGCTTCAGCTGGAGAATATTCACCTCTCACCGGCTCGTCTCGTGCCGGGTTTTTCCTCTTTAAGTGTTTTAACATGCATGTTGTGCTCCCGTGAAAAGCAAGTTCCGCCTTGCATGTATTGCATACGACAGCATTCTTGGTTTGCAGTTTTGTGAAACTTTACACACCTTGCTAGTTCGGATTCGTTTGCACTCCGTCATAATTCGCGCTGTGTTTTCTTCTACCGCAATAGCATTTGTAACGGCTGCATTACACTCTAGCGCTACAGCGCCGTAGCGGTCAAATCGCGATATTGCAGGCCCTTACATTAGGTCACGTGGGATCAAACGACTACTCGACACGCAAAGATATTTGTCGACAATTTTTTATTGTCGACGTTGTCGACAATGTCGACTAATCGTTTCAGCCCTAATGCTGTTTCTGTTCAAATCTTCATCAGAGAATAACACTCTTAATAGCATCACTGACGGATGTTTGTCAGCACCTTATCGACAAAGCCTGGAAAGCCATTTTAAACCTCTTAAAAAAAAAAGCCTATGCTGTAAAGTACTTTAAAAACGTTGCTTTGAGCGAGTTGACTCATTTGTGTTTACAATACTTGCCTTTACAAGGGAAGTTCTCACGGTTCGACAGGATCTTGTCTGCTACTTACCAGCTTCACAGTTCTTGCAGCAGAAGCTGTTGTGCGGGTACTCCTGGTTCTCCATGCAGCTCATCTGTCTGGCTGTGCGGTTCTGGAGGTCTCCTGCAAACCCGAGCTCTGCTGCCCCATGACCCAAAAAAGTCAAAGCAAAGATAATAGGGACCTAGAGGAGAAAAAAAAAGAAAAAAGAAATGAGATATTTCAATATGCATTCATGATGACTTGCAATTCATGTACCCCGGTGGGTACTTGGAAAGATTTTGGTTTTACTTCCTTAAATCTATAAAACAGAAATTGTGAAATTATATGAAAATATCAATAACTGAAAGTATTAGTGTAGTGAATGGATTAAATTAATTGCGATTCATATCTTTTTCATATTGAATGATTTTTGGAAACACACTGATGCTTTCAATTCCTAAAAAATACAAAATAAATTCAGAATTAAAAATAAATAAACAAATAAATTAATTACAAGTAAATAAATTAAAATAAATTTGCAGTCGTAAAAACTTCAGACAGCAACAGATGTCTTTACTCATCTTCTCATTAACATTATATAACAAATAAATGACTTGTGAAATATCTCATCTGAATTTAATTTATAAATCAATAGTTGTTGCCGTTGGTGTTGATGAATTGGTATTTAAGCCTTCCTGATGAGGCTGTTGGGGCACACAAGACAAAAAAGCCTGGGAAGGGCTGCAGATAAGAGGTTTCTTCTGGAGAAACACCAGTTTTGTATTTTCACACGACTGGAGTGTCATGCTATCTCTCACACATTTAGAACTCTTTCTCAGCTCCAGAGGCAAACAGAGAGGTATTCTGACTGAGTTCTCATAGCTGACCTTGTGTGAGCAATCTAGCATTTAATTCAAACCATCTGATGTGAACATCTGCAGAGCAAAGCAAATTAACAGAGCAGGAGAGAGTCTTTTCCTGGACCAGAACAAAACACACATACACAGAACACTAAATGTGCTGTGGGATCCAAAGAAATGCCAGAAAACGTCTAAAAAACTTTCTCAACCGGTGAGTCGTTAGCAAGTTCTGATAAGATCACGGACAGTAATGAAAAACAATGCTAAATATGCATATCATAAAACTCTAGTCATGCATATTTAGGAGAGCAAAATAAACTGGCATGTCAACTTATCCAATAAAATTTGGATCAAAGGTCGACATCAAAGACACTCAAATAAACGTAACAGTAATTCATCTATTATTTGGAAATTACTCTTATGATTCATTCGTTTAATAAACCTTAAAAAAAAAATTGAATTCATCAGTAGTTGTTATTGAATCAAATTGAATCACTTTTGGTTCAACATGCTACTACATTGTTTTCTTTCTTTTTTTGGCCTAACCCTATCCCACAAGCTTACTGTTCATAATATGACAATGTAAAGTTAAAGATGTATTTACAACAGACATTTTAATGAACATTTTTTAGAATATGCTCCCCTGTAGCAAAACTGAATGGTAATATTAAACTCTTAAAGGTACAGTAGCAAAAACAGCCTGTTGAATTGGAACATGGAGGAAAAATCTGTGGGAAATTTTCATTTAAGTCTAAATTATGAATATTTTGGTGCAAGAAACCTTGACTAATGTTATAAATGGACTTAAGAGGGGGAAATGCTTAAATGCGTTTCTTTTTAACATTGATGCGGCACTTTAAACATGTTCCCAGTGCTAGTATTTGGCCAGTCAGTTCGGTATCTCTGTCTTTTTGTCTCAGAGGATAATGGGAAATGTAGGCCGTTAGATGGAGCCGATGGTGTCGAGTTGCCGGTGAGGTGTATGGCGGTGGTGTTGTGTGTCTGGGAGAATGTGGGTCATTTGAAGTGGTGGCTCTAAAGTGTGTTGTTTAGCCGTAAATGAGGCTCTCTCATTGTGACATGCTGAAAAGAGGGAGAAGAAAGAAGGGGTGCCTCAGGGACCGAGTAAAGTGCTCGTCTGAAGTAGAAGACCCCTGCTCCACATGCACAGTCCATACAGAGCTGCTGTTGACTCCCTCACACACACACACACACACACACATCTCTGTCTGCTCACAACGACCCCAAATATCTCTTCTTTTCTCTCATTTAACTGAGAGAGAGAATGCAAAGCAACCACCCTATCAAACTCCTTTTTCCACTTAAACACACACACATAGAGTACAAACCTTGCCTTTACTCTTCTCGAACTCCCACACACATTGGTTTTCTTTGAACATGTCTGTTAGATACTCATTCACCATATGTGTGCTCTTACACACACATCTCCTATCTCGAACACTTAACTGAAACCTCACAGCTCCATCTAGAGCGTAGGGTTGTGGTGCTTTTCTCAGTAGTGCAAAATATAACATTACATGTCATGTAAAAGTGCTCATTAATATCAGAGTAAATAAACCTGTGAAATAAAAGCTTGATGAACAAAATCAAGAGGGGTGTAATCTTGTAAGAAAGTAGTTTTGCTACAGGATTGCTGATTGGACATTTACACAAAAAGTAAACAAATGCCCATGAAATCAAAAACATAAAAATATTTAAATATATAAATGATCTCTGTAAACCGTTGTTTACCAATATAATGAGCACTGTTGTCCCCTCATAATCATGCAGATTTCTGAATGATCTTTTTTTTGGGGGGATCTTACATTGTGTGTGCAAAGGAATAATACACTGACTGAATACTGTATAGCCTACTATATGTGAAACATTCTAAATGAAATATGAAACACAATAGTAGATTATGCAACTATAATAGTAGCATGCTGCATCGTTGTCTCAAATGTTGATGCTGCACGTTTAAGTTACATTGAGAAATTTTAAGAAAGAAAAAAAAAAATTTTAAAGCCGTTTTGACAAAAACATTAATTTAAGTCAAACTGAATAATGAGTAAAAATAGGTTTTAAAAATGCAGCATTATGACATCAAAATGAAAATGGAATACAATACTGTGCAAAAATGAACAAAAAAACTAACGCTCACCAAGGATGCAATAATTTGATGAAAAATACAGTGAAAACCATTATATTGCGATTGAAATATTATTGCAAGTTAAAGTAACTGTTTTCTAATATATTATTTTCCGGTTTCACAGACAAGGTTTAAGCCTATTCCCAGACTAAAATTCAAGTTTGAGCTGTCAGCTGTCTTAACTGAAATCAACTTGCACTGACATATCTTAAAATATGTCCGTGCCATTGTTTTGTCTCAAGATGCATTCCAGTAAAAGTTTTTTTCTAAGGCACGTTTATAAAAGCTACTTAAATGTTCTAATTTAACTAAGGTGTAATCCTGGCTTAATCTAAGCCCTTTCTGTGAAACCAGGCCAATAAGATGTCATTTATTCCTGAAAAGCTTAATTTCCAGGAAGTCTTCAGTGCAACATGATCCTTCAGAAATCATTAAGACAACAGTTGTGCTGCTTAATATTTTTGTGGAAACCGAAATCCTTTTTTTTATTTTTATTTTTTTATTATTTGATGAATGGACAGTTCAAGAGCTTATTCGAAATCTAAATATTTTATAACATTGTCTTTCCTGTCACTTGTTTTGATTAATTTATTCAATTTTTTGCTGAATAGTATTAATTTATTTCCAAAAACGCTGATAGTGTATCAAGAAGAGTGCATTGCATTGTGGGGCACAGAATCCCATGCAGTGTGCTTTGATTACATACTCCATATTTTTGTTAGAGTGTTCCATGCCTGCAAAAAAACTGCAATTACAAAAATAGTAAAAGTAATATGCTATTCTGTAGCCTTTGATTCCATGTTCTCTTTAATTTTAGTCAACAAGTTAAACTACACTGCTGGCAACAATCTGCAACAGCAAAACTTCAGATGTTGACAGTGTAATATTATGTACTAATAGTTGTAGAATAGCAACAGAGTTGCCAAAACAGAAGAGCAATCAGAGAAGACATACCACAGAGGTTTACAGCACACTCACTAATGCTACTTGTAAACTAGTATCAAATAGAGTCGAACAGCTGCATTAAGACGCCGCAGAGGACCGGGGGTATTAGACACTATGGCAATACGAGCTATAGTGTCCGACGCAACCACAAAAATTAGGTTCTCAACAACTATTGTATAGTCAAACCGCAGATTTGAACGCTAACCCATCTTTAATAGCTGAAATATCACACTACAGTAAATCAACTCAAAAACGTGCATATTCGCAGATGCAATGTTTGGAACTCAGAGGAGTGTACAATGGTCCTCTTGTTGGAAGACGGACTGAGTCTATCAGCCTTGAGGGGAACCGAAATGCCATCGAGTGTCCACAAAGATAGTAAAACCTCTCGAGACAATGAAATGAGTGCGGGCGAACCGAAGGCATTTGTGAGAGTTTCTTGAGCGAGAGTGTGTGTGTAAAGGGGGGAAGTCTGAGACAAACTTTGGCTCTAGTGGAGCTCTCTGGATGTCAGCCATGCCTTGTTGTTCTAAGGGAGTTTCCTGGATTGAGCAGCGCTGTTGAGCCACACTCTCTCCGCGCTCACGTCAGACTTTCCACAGACGTTCACATGCACACACACGCACAATCGCACCATTTAGACGCAGCCGTCGGGAGGTGGGGTCAGAGAGCGATGGCTATGGAGTGCTGGAGGAATTTGAAAAGAAAGGGAGAAGGAGGACAGATACAATAGACGGAGTGTGAGAGGTCCAGAAATGGCGCAAAAACGTAGGGCAGGCGCATGGGAGTTTGGGAAGGCACGGCGGAGAGGAACGGCGAGTGAAAGGAGAGAGATTCCTGACTCCGAACGGATACACTGAAACCATTCAGACGAGTGGAACATTAAAAGTCACACTAATGAGTTACAGTACTCGCTCTCTCACACCCAAACACACACACACACACACCGCAAAGACTGAATTTTCCCAGACGGGATGAAAGCTTGGAGTGAAACACACGTATCAGTTGCTGCAGTCTGAAAAATTAGTAGCTGCATTAATGTCCAACACCTGTTCTGGCCCCCTGGGCACATGCAAACCCATCTGGGTCAAAGTTCACTGGTTTGCCAATGACATGAACCCACCAATGACAGCGGAGACTGTCTGACAGACATCTATGCCAGCGCTCGTTAAAAAGCAGTCAAACTTTTTCCTGACTGCGTTTGTGTGTGCGAATGCTATGGAAACACCATGTCTCCATGGCGACAAGTCTGATCCTGGGACAGGTGGTCTTTTTTTTTCTTCTTTGGAGAGGCACGGAGAGGCAGATTGAGGGGGAAGTGACATCACTTCCTGTGTCTGCACATTCCAGATCTGGTGAATCACTGGATTCCAGAGTGGCACTAGAACTAACTTGTCAGCTATATTGCTGACAGCTCATTGAGAAACTATTAACAAACAAAGAACATCAGTTTTTAGACGTCATGATATGACTTGCAAGATTAATTCTTTTTTTTCTTTTTGGATACGTCTGCAATTACAGCCACACCTTTTAAAGCTTTTAGCAAACAACATAGTGACTTCCTGCTTACTTATAGCTCAAAACAATCTTATTTTCAAACACGAATCGACAATTGGATTTTATTTTTTGCTGACCTGTGATTTTGTTTTATACAAATGTTAATGTTTTATGAATTTTAATGTATACATTTTTTATCAAATATATTTTATACTTTATTTTATTTACAATTTCAAAATTTTTACTTCAGGTTTTCAGGAAACTCCAAGACAGAAATTGGAAAATGATGGTATGCATGATAAAAAAAATAAAGATATAGATATATACATATAGGCTAGTCATGTTTATTTTTTGTGATGCAAACATCCAGAGTACATTAGCGGCCACATCAAGGCAAAAGACAATAACAATTTAGTAGAATAATTATATGAAAAGACAGATCTAGTGCTAATAATAATAATAACTCTAACATTGTTTAGAAAACTAATCTCATCTGAAAAATGCTTTTGTGGAACGGTGGTCTGGCTTTTATTATCTAGCGCTGCTAAAAGTGAACTATTGCCTCCATTATAAGTGCTTCAAGACTATCCCGATAAACCGCTGGTGAACTGTGACAAAAGCGTCTCAGTAGTGGAGAGATGCAGGTCAGCCGGTAGGCATGACCGGTTGGAACTAAGATAAGACCAGAACAAACTCGACGCAAACCGGCTTCCTGCTTTCCCAGGCAATTCATTTATACTGGAGGAAACAGCAGTGAAATCTGGTTCAGACTTCAAGGTCTGCGCTCGGCTAAAATCAAACTTGTGTACTGCAGCTATCTCACAGAACATCCTCAACAAAAATGACAAGGAAACACTCACACGCACACACATTCACAGCATCCAGACAGCCTGCGGTAGGGTTTGGCCTGTAATAGGTGGTCAGGACGTAGACCAGCGTGGTAACCTTAACCTCCTGGATGAGAGTCCTCCAAACCCACAATCACTTTGCACTGGCAGCTCACCAGCGTGGCGTGTTTGGACCAGAGGGGACGCCCTTTTCCTTCTGTCTGAGTGAATAATTGTTGAAAATGGATGGAATGATTTGTGAAGATGATGAAAAAACAACTTGCAGTTTGACAAAAAAGCAATATCCCAAGGAAGATGGCAGCATTTTCAAGTAGGGGCGCAACAATAGACGATTCAGTTTGATACACGAATCACGATACAATACTTTCACATTACATTAAACAAAGCCAAAATAGAGTTAAAGGGATAGTTCACCCAAATATGAAAATTCTGTCATCATTTACTCATCCTGAAATTGTTCTTAACCTGTAAGAATTTCTTACTTCTGCTGAACACACACAAAAAAAGATATTTTGAAGAATATGGGTAACCAAACAGTTGATTGGCCCCATTGACTTCCATTGTGTTTTCTTTTCATAGTATGGAAGTCAATGGGGCCAATCAACTGTTTGATTACCCATATTCTTCAAAATATCTTCTTCTGTGTTGTTCAGCAGAAGAAAAAAATTCATACAGGTTTGGAACAACTTAAGGGTGAGTAATTAATAACAATTTTCATTTTTGGGTAAACTATCTCTTTAAAATTGTGAGTTTTTTTTTTTAAATGATTATTTCAAATGCAAATGCAAATGATAATGATAATCAGTTAGCAAAAAATACTGTAAATGTTCACTAAAATGCTAAATTTGGTATTACATCAGGAATGAACTTGAATGGGCTTGAACTTGGTGACACCAGCCAGTAGCATAACATAGCCACCAAGTTAAGACCCATCTACCTTTTTATGTAACTGACTTTAAAAAAGTTATGACCAGTCTTGAAGAAAGAAATTCGATGACTAACTCGTAAGACTAGTCTAAGCAGTTTACGCAACTAGCCACTGAATAGAAATATTCATGATTCTGCTAAATACAGAAATATGCTTGCACTCTGTCCTGACTACATATATTTATATATATATATATATATATTTTTTTTTTAATATATATATTATATAAATTAGCCTATCTTATTAAATAAATTATTGTATTTTTCATTTATTAATAATTATTATTAATCATGGAAGCTAAAATGCTAAATAGTTTGGGTGAACTAAACACAAAACATATCTCTATCCACAATAAATTGTTGCATTGTTGTGTTGCGATATATTGTTACATTATGCATGCTTACACCACTATTTTCAAGTGATTGAGCTGGAATAAGAGACAAACCAGAAGTCCTACCCATAATTAAAAGAAAAACAAGAGAGGGTTGACCCTAAAACATGGTGGCTACCCAAAAGCTATTTATGATTATTGAATGAACGGCAGAGAAAGAATGAATGAGTTTTGTTTAACTGGCTGACCACCAAAGTAAACGTAACCGAGACTGGTGGTCACACAAGAGCTCATGAATGAACTGGTTAATGCCAGTGGAGCATACAACAAACAACCACAGCACACAACAGTTCAAAGAAACCTTTGGCCTGAATGAAAGTGCTAAGTGTGCTGGCTTCCTTTGCTACATTTAAACAATCGAGTTTACAATACTCGCTGCCAGCTCTAAACTATTAGGCGAGAACATGGAATCTACATTGTTTAAAAGTGCCCGTTTCCATATGTGGACGGGCAGCTGTACGTCTATCTCTTACACACACACACACTTCTGGCACAATCTTGGCTAGTTGACAATGGGGTCTCACAGGTTTTATTGTTTAGAATTACAGTACGATAAGGCAGTCAGTCATTCACGTTTGCCGCGTGTGTGTACGTGTTCAATTACGGCTACATCCGCACTACATGCTGTACAGTGCGTTTCATTATGTATGATGATTGGGACTGGCGGATTGACAGGAGTTTTTCCCCGTATACAGATGATTTCTATCAGAACTATCGGTTAAGGGAAGACACACCGTTCTTCATTATTTCCAGCAGACTGGAACAGGAACCTTATGGAGAATCATGTGCCTTACATTACCCGCACTGATTCCAGTGTTTTACGCATTATACTGACAGGATGCACATGATAAACATGCACAAGGATACAGACTTAACGAAAGAAGAAAAATTACTGATAGGGAAAACAATATTATTATTATTATTATTTTAATTCATAGCACATAATGAGAGGAAATGAAATTGGGAAATGTTGCAAATTAAACTCACAACCTGCATAAGCACCATGACTCAAAAATAATAATAAACAACAACAAAAAAATTATACCAGCCTTCTGAACGTTTGTGTGTGTGTGTGTGTGTGTGTGTGTGTGTGTGTGTGTGTGTGTGTGTGTGTGTGTGTGTGTGTGTGTGTGTGTGTGTGTGTGTGTGTGTGTGTTCTGTGATGGCAAAGCTGAATTTACAGCAGCCATTACTCCAGTCTTCAATGACACGATCCTTCAGAAATCAAGAAAGATTTCTTATTACTATAAATGTTGAAAACAGATCTGCTGTATAATATTTTTGTGCAAACCATGACATATTTGTATGATTTTTTGATAAAAAGAAAGCTCAAAAGAACATAATTTATGTCAAATCTTTTGTAACATTAAAAAGGTCTTTATACTATCACTTTAGATTAATTGAACGCATCCTTGCTAAATAAAAGCTAAATGTTTCTTTATTTTTTTTCCATATACTACAATACTATTTACACATACTACTCATTTTGCTATAGGCTAGTGAGTAATAAATAAAGTTATGTACTGACTTGTGCTGATTTCAAATACTGACATTTTCATTTAATATACATGTACAACTAACAACCAGAACACTGCTCCTTTAAAGGTGGAAAAATGAAAGTAACTCAAATGATTCACTGCCTCAAGTTTTCACCTTTGTAATAGATTTACGGGAATGAGATCACAAACACAGATAGCTCTGCAACATATGCAAAAGTGATTTCAAAACAATGCACACTCCAGTGAGATCACTGCTGCCCTTTAGATGCAATACGACAGTCACACAAATACTAAAACTCGTGAACTCAACCTAAACCGCAGATCATGTGCAGGCAGACACACACACACACACACACACACACACGCACACACACTAGTATCTTGGGTATGAGCGTGTGAAAATCTGTAAATGGCTCCTCTCGGGGAACACAGGAAACAGTCAGACAATGTGGAGGCTTCATTTGGAGTTCAGCTCCATGCTGAGCGACAGAAAAACACGCACACCGTCTTTGATAGGAGCAAACTCTACGAACTTTTGGTGACAACAAGCTGCACAATGATTTACCAATCATCTGATCTTTTAAATAACACAATATTTTCACCTAAAACCTGTTAACGTCAAATTTCGCCAGTTATATCACAATCCCAAACCACATATCGACCGTTTTCGACCTGCAGATTCTGAAACCTCCAGCCCAACGAGTGCTATTCTCAGTCCCGTGGAGATGATGGGGGGGGGGTCAACCGTGCCCTCAGCCCGAGATTTCAGGCGGGCGGCCTGCTGTCCTCAGTGTGCGTGGGAGGATATTAATAGCCCGAGAAAGCCACGACAGCACAGCCTTCCACATTTCAGATTTCCTGTGGCTTTTCTGTCTTCTGTTAAAAAAAAGAGCGCAGTGAATAGTGACCAGACAAGACTGTCCTTATTTCTTTCCTTTAGAAAGAGGAAGAGAGGGTGAGAGAGACAGAACGATGTCAATATGAAAAAAAAAAAAAAAAAGGGTGTGATTTACAGTGCACTTCCTGTGTAAAACCACATCTGCGGTTCTGCACTATAATATACACGAGGTGTAACATGTTGTGTGATAAGTTGGAGATCAGTTTTGGGGAATTTTAAGTCTACAAGAAAAAAACTAAAAATAAGTTCATTCAACTTAAAATGGCTGATTAACAGTTTAAATTACTTATTTTCTTCCCAAACAAACTTTCATGTCTTTGAACACCCTTGATAGCATGCGTCATGTCTTGCATTACTGGTTTTGGCCCACATGCAGAACATCTGAACTTATTTAATAAAGGTGTATTCAATTTACCTAAACTGGGACGCGTTTTCTTTTTTGACAAGTAGCAGAACTTAATAAGGTGGGACAAACAAGATCAAATGCAACAGACTGAGTCAGAAACGTTGAAACTTAACAACAGCCAGAGTAAAATAACCTTTAGCCCCCCTTGCCAAATTTAATTACCATTAAATATTTCCATTTATTTGCAGCCTTTACCATGGAAACATCAGGAGGTAAATAGCTTGACTATGCGTCACAGATCAAAGTCTCGTCCAATGAAAAGCTTTAAAGCCTGGATGACTCAGTGTCTCTTCTCTTTGTACGACAGCCCCATTGATTATCAAAAACAGGTCGGACAAGTTTTTAAAAAGCCTATTATGGTTACAATCACCTTTGCTCTTCTCAACTGGTTAATCTTTAAAACTACTGTATTGTTATCAAAAGAAAATATGCGTCATTTTAGTCGGCATTAACACAAACAACCCTGCAAAAACAACCTGTTTGAGCTCATGGGAGACAAGATTATCAGAGCCAAGTGGTACATGAATTGTGTAAGATGGCATTTTAAGCCTGAAAAACATATTCCCATGACATTAGGCCAGTGCCACGCTGAGTTGCCCCACTCATTAGCCAGCCTCAGTTCAGTGAGCTCACATCAGACGGAGGCTTTGTGCCGAATGCCTTTCCCATCACTCACACAAGCAGGAGGGTCGCTGTTTTTTATGCTGAATGCATTCTTTGACCTATTCGAGGTGAACATTAATTCAGGCATCTGCAAATGTCAAACTAAAGTAGCCTAGCCTAATTCTAGAGCTGTAAAGGTGTTCCATTACACATTAGAATAAACAGTTTTTGATTTATTAAAGACAAAAATAAGGTAAAAAAATATTAAAGATATTTAAAAAAAACATTTAAATAAAAAAGTTAAAGTTAAATATATATATTTTTGAGTAAAGTAAAAATATGATAAAAGAAAAGAAAAAAAGAAGAAAAAAAAGCTCAGCCTAAAAATGAGTTAAGAGTCTGTGCAAGAATCACTGCAGAAGTTTATTATCTAGGGCTGGAGTTTTAACAAGCCTCTAACCAGAATATTTGAGAAATTTCAATATAGTGCTACCTTGTAAGCTCTACTTACATTTAAAAAGTCATTATGCTTTTTCTATTTATAGAAACTTCAAAAAAAAAAAAAAAAAAAAAACGCTCTTTGCCCTATGACATCAAAACCAAGATAAGGTTTTACAGGAATTGCAAGTAAGCAAAATACAGATGGAAAACATCTGTAAGGCGTGACCAAGCTACAAACTGACACTATTATCCATCGGCTTAAATGAGACATAACACCCTCATCTAATTTCCTACATTCAAGCACACACCCTAATTTAAGCGTGTTTGACACAGTGGCAGGTTACCCAATCTGTGATACACCTGTGGATTCATGCGAGGAGAAGACATAAGAATAAAAGCGTGAGCGAGAGGGTGTTGTTTTCAAGGAGAATCACCAATGACTGTTCAATTTTAAGTCAAACCAATGGGTAATTATTGTTTGAAGACACTGGATAGGGGGTACGTGCGAACTCTCACACACACACACACACACACACACACACACACACACACACACACACACACACACACACACACACACACACACACACACACACACACACACACACACACACACACACACACACACACACACACACAGAAATGCACACTATTAGCGTTTTAACTGGAGTCAATGGGGGTTGAATAGAAGGGTAGCTGAATAGCAGGCGCATTGTAATATATGTAACACATCTCTCGTTCAGTCACTGAATCTGGGTGCAGTGACCTGTAAGGTGTGGCTACCTTAGACATAAATGAATCTCTGACAGATGCTTTGCCTTTCCTGGGAAGAGCTAAATGGCAAAAGAAAGAAAAAAAGCCTGACCACAAACCCACATGCTATTAAGATGCTTTCAACTTGTCTCCCACTTCTTGAACTTTTTAAAGCCACACGACATATCAACATAATGTCACGAAGAAGACTAAGCTGAAAATGTTGCTCTCATGAACTTATGATTCACGAAAAACTTATGAATTCCCTAATTGAATGGATTTTATTAAAGGCATACTTCACCCAAAAATGAAACATTTTCATTATTGGGTGAACTATCCCTTTAACATGAACGTGCATGAACATGTAAATTAATGAATATATCTTAGGCCATGTAACCACCATTTAGGTCACTTTTTATTTTACTTTATTTTAAAAGGTCATATGCTGTGACAAATATTTCACTTTATTTGTTGAAAATATTTACTTTTAAATAGTAAAATAGTTTTAAATAAGTGTTTTTAAGTGCAAATGCTACATAGTCTCTCAATACATACAAGCCAAATAAGTAAATTTCATTTAAATACATTTCATGTCAACTATTCATCTCTATCAACATACCGACATCCTTAAAAACTTAGCTGAAAAGCTTGAGAACAGGATAAATGTGCTTCTCATCTCAGTCTAAACACTTCAGGACCTTGTTTATTGTGGGAAGTCTACAGTATAGACTAAGAAACAGATATGGCACGATTTCTAACACACAATCTCCCACACATCCACATCATTCTGATTACTCTGATAATGAGCGTTGCATTTAATTTGCATCACGCAATCTTCTCTCTTCCTGTCTCCACGTTAATGTGGATTCCGTAAACATCTGACGGCCCGAAGTGGCTTTAAAAAGGCTCCTAATGAGCAGCGGGATGTGGACTGTGCTCTGGAGCCTTTCTTGTGGATCCCGGGGTATGTAGCACATGTCCTGTTTGGATTTCAGAGCCGCTCGGAGAGATACCGTGCACACTTCCTGTCCATGCCCACACCCTAGAGAGAGCACACTCCGATAACATCGAAGGAGTTTGAGAGGGTAAACAAAGAGTGAAGAGGGAGAGAGAAATCCGTGCACAAAGTGAAAAAGAATCTGTGATCCCAAGAAATCTCCAGAATAAAAAAGGAAGAGTATGAAAAAAATAATGGAGAAGGGACCCCTGCTCCCGATTGTTTGCTAAATGTTTGTGATTGTGGGTGGAAAGAGTATACAAAGATCTGAATCCTGTCACTGGCATTTGTGTTGACAGGAAGTTTACAGTAGGAGCTGTACGCCTCCGTCCACCCCCCCCCCCCCCCCCTCTGCCCTGTCATTTCAATAAACAAATGCGGGCTTCAAAGTAGGGCTAGTTCACCTGGGGCTCATGGGAAAGGGAGGCTGTTAAGGCAACAATCACTGTAAGATTACTAGTTGAGATGATCATCACTCCCTTGGCTTTGATGAATTCATTATCTAATTAACTACTAGCTGAATGCCTACTTATTACATAATACATGAATCTACACAAAAATACACACAAGTTCAATGCAACAACCATCATGTGTTATTTCAATATGCTGTCAATTATCTTGAGGATCGCTGCTCTAAGGAGCGCTGTCGTTTTAAGTTAAAGATACACAGTACGAGCCGAGTGTGGCTCTGGACTCGAGAGAAGGTTTTAAAGGTGAGTCAAGGCATTCAGTAAGTGAAGCGTTTTTATAGTGCCACTTTTGGCAGAGCAGAGCTGGAAAAACCAACAGAAGGGCAGTGAATGGCTCTTTCAATGTGGAATAAACTTAACACTGGCACTACTCTTAGAAAACTCTCACAAGGCAAGGTTCATAAGAGAGGAGAAGACTGGACTGCAGTCTTTTTTTTTTTTTTTACACTTCTTAACCAATAAATGCCTCTATTTGGTGGGTCTTTAAAAAACAGCACCCAAAAACAGTATTCACAAAAAAAGTAAATTATTTAATAACAATAGCCATTGATTCTAAAGTGATGAAAGTGCATATTAATAAGCTAAACGTAACCCAAAAATGTAGCTGAACATAAATTAGCCATAGCATATTACAAATATTTCTAAATAAATAAATAAATAAATACTACTACTGTAGAAGTGTTATTACTGTTATTACTGTAGAATATTTTTTTTATTATTATATTATTATTACTAATTATAACAATCAAAAAAATGTGTATTGTTTTAGCCTGATTATAATTTAGTTATTGTGTCAAAAAGCAGAAATGAAAAAAATAACAAACACACACATTATGGCCGTGCCTCAAAACATTCCTAGACAGCACTTTTTGACATCTTAGTTACATTGAATGCCCAAAAATGTTGCCTAGGTAGGCAGCTCACTAGCTTGAGACAATGATTTTCAAAACTGCACATGACTTGTAGCCTACCCAACAAGTGTGTATCAAATGTGTTCAGATATTCTAAAATTAAAATCCAATATAAAACATACCACTCCGGTAATATTTACAAATCTGAGACATAAGTTTTCTGAACTTAAAACCACAATAAAAATATCAGTGCCCAACATGGCCAGTTCAGTATGACAATGTGCATTATCACTACCCAACTTTCATATTTGTGATCAAACAAGCATTTCACATCAAATTAAAACAGTAAAAAATAATTATAAAAAAAGACCCGACTGAAATGTTAAAGAAAACTAAGAGCCAGTTTAGAATAAATTCACTTGATGTCCCGAAAAGTCTGATAACGCATAACCACCGACACCACATTCAAAGCGTTATAACCCGATAACACCAGGAATTTACATTCACATCCATGTTTACCACAAGAATAGAATAATAGTGAGCCAACAATAAAATAATCCAATACACTGCGAATTACACATTGCTTAACAAATCTACAACCAACAAAACCCGTCAGATTTCTTACCATGGCTATCATCGTGGATTTGTCCATCCGATGAGGATGGCGTGTTTCTCCGAGTTTTCCAACTAACGTTACTTGTTGATCCCTTTACGCACCGAATACAATACTTTCAGACCAACTATTAAAAAACAAGTGACAACGCAAATCAAAGTACATCCAAAGTGTGACGGCCTGTCAAAACCGAATCATTTTCGGCTCTCGGCTGCCTGCTTTCTCATGGAAACGAGGTTGGTGTAATGTGACGCTTTCTCTCTGATCTATGAAAAAGTTAGAGAGAGATCAGCGTGACGTCATGTTACATCCGTCTCATCGACCAATCAGAGAGATGGAGTCTCGACTAATGAAAGAGCCGTGATTTACTGTACTACTAGGCTACTGGGACGTTCTTTTGAGTCGCTAATAGCCTACAATCTTAATTTAATGTTACATTTCAATTGATGATACTTTTAGTGGATAACAACTAGGGTAACAACTTTTAAACTCAGTGTAAAAAGTTGTCCTTTTTTTAGACAAATTTCTAACGACTTTATAAAACCTTACTCTGACAATTATACAAATTAGGTCAATTTAATCAACGTAATCTTATTTAGCTTTCCCTCCTCTCATAAACATAAAGTAAAAAGACCCAAGTTTGATGCTGTACAGGCAAACAATATGTCATTAAGGGTGGACTGCAGCCCCCTGTACCTGAACACACCTAAACAGTCATAAATTAACAATTTCCCTTCAAAAAGAATTTAAGAGGGTGATACAAGGGGAATTCTGCTTTCAGCACAGAAGGCACAAGGTAATCCTTCATGCCAAGCCTCTGATGCAATGCATATAAGTATTGTGAAATCAGGCCCCTCGTGACCGAATGATCTGCTCCGCTTCATTTGTGCCTCTGAAGGTGTGCATACAAAAAATGATAAATAGCCTTCATTACAATGGTCACAAAACACATGGTCTTAAATGGATTACTATCGGAATGCTCAATGTTGTCATAGTAGAACAAAAGTGATGTGGTCTCTTTCTTATTTATGTCAGACTCAATGTGTGCGGTTTGTGAGCTCACTACCAAAGACACTGTATAACGCTTTTAGGCTCAGAAAAGTATTTTATAAATTATTAGTTGTTATCTCATAGGCTAAATTGAACCCTTTGCACTCATAAACAATAACTTTCCATCAAGATTGTTATGCAAATAACCTGTCTGATGTGTTTTAAGATGTTGACAGCTGTGCTTTTATGATTAAAGCGATGACGTAAACTTCAATAAATCTGATGTTGCAATCTTTCTCCCGAGGGCTAAACAAGTGGTTAAAAGGTAACCATTTGACATTTTTCCCAGTTCATTTTAACCCTGTTGTTAGAAACCAACCCAAACTCACCATATGCATAATCACATACTTTAGATTTGCAAGGCAAATCAGGTTTGGGATTTGAGTACTACTTGGCAGAACAGGGAAACCGATTGTGTTCTTCTGATTTGGATTCACACATCTATGGTTCGATTTTTATATGTTCATAGTTCATGACTTTTGAACTCTATGGCTTTCGTAATGGCCCAGATTTCTTATCAGATTTTTCATAAAATCTTAAATTAGACAGAGAAAAACAGATCCATACACATTACTTGTTTATTTATTTAAATACTAAAGCAAAATCACAAGAAAACACGCTATCTTTTTAAGACATATGGATATATTCATGCATGCTGCCTTTCCTCAGGAGTCTTTCTAAACATCAGTAGAAAAGGTGGCAGAAGACACATTGACAACCTGGTATGCATGCAATGCTGAGAGCTCAGCTTAGTCTAAAGAGGTTAAGAAAATATATATAATAAAGAGAAAGAGAGAGAGTGAGAATATGTGAATTTTAAAATATGTGAATAGATGTCTAAAAGCTCCAATAATCTTCTCAGTGTCATACAATAATCCACACATTTGTGCAGCTGCTTTGGTGGAAGGGTCATTCAGTTTGGTAGATTTTATGTTTCCATGAAACAATGCATATTTTACATCAAATGTTAATCAACTTTCATGCCACATGGTTTTTCATGCATAGATCTTCCCCAATACAAATTCATAATGACTAGTACCTAAGAATAAAATAAAATAAATATATAAGTACTTTGCAAACCGTGAAAACCAAGGAAACAGAAAGGAAAAAAAAAACAGGAATCAATGATAACCAACTTAGGGTACGTTTACATGACAACGACGTAGTAAAATGGAAAAGGTTTTCCTTTGCGTTTTTCATGTACAGACGACAACGGTGTCAAAACGATCCCTGTTCACACGGATCCGCTAAATGACAAAAAATGCTGTATTATTCATACCAGGCCAGTAGTTGGCGATGTCCCTTTGTAAATAAACACTGCACGCCTATAGACTGAACATGTAATACACTTGTGTATGACATCACAGTTTTCACAAATGCACGATTTTGCAAACGGTATCGTTTAAAAAAAACTGCACTTTGAAACGCGTTTTCAAATGCTTGTTTTCAGGCCCCCAAATTACCATTTTCATGTAAATGAACAACAAAAACTCATAAAAAGTATTCCGTTTTTAGTTGAAAATGGTGTCGTGTAAACGGCCCCTAAGAATCCATGAAAAACTAAACTCAAATTTACATCTAGCAAGTAATGGGCTTTATTAGATTAAAACATCCACCCTGTTATTGTCCACCCTGTTACTTAATGCATTGTAAATGTAACAGGGTGGACAAATGCCATTGAATGTGAATTTGAAATTTGAAATATTTGGTCAGGATTATTAGGTTACACTAGCCTGAGCTTGACCAGAGTGTTTCTCCCTCTGACAAGAAGACTAAAAATAATAGAACTTCAAAACTGTTTTCAACAAACCTGCTCAATCCACACAATCCACCAAACTGTAGGAAGCCATAGTTTTTTACGAATTTAAAATCCATATTAAACATAATAATAAATCAATTTATAGTGGCAGGCACCATACCAAATTCTTTATATCCAACAAATAAATTCTTGCGCGGGAAAAAAAAAGGCATATACAAGCGCTGTGGCGAGCCTGTGATGACAAGTTGGGAATGCCTTCTGCTGTTTTGAGTTGAAATCTATTGGAAAACACCGCAGATGCATTATTGTTCACATTGTGGGAAGGGCTCCCTCAGCACAGCGCTATGAGTAATGCCTGTGGCCGGCCGCAGAGAATGCCACTCTCACACACTCCAATGAATTAAGGTCAACTTTGCATGGCAGTGTTGCTTACAGGCATCTGACTGTTACTTTTCACACTAGCTTAATTAACCAAGTCTGTGCTATTCCTCTCAAAATCTCTCTTTCACTCCCACATGCATAAACAAACAAAGCAAAGAGTCATTATTCCTACTGTTTTTGGAGCTCAAAGTGTACATGGAAGGGTCAGACAGTGAACTCATGCCTGATGGTGGATTTACCGCTGGAGTCTGGACAGGCCTAATTATCACATATTTTTGCCATCACTAAATTAAGAAGAGATTCTTTCCATGCCTCCTCCTCTCCATTTAATTATTTTTAAGGGGAAGGGTTTTGGGTGAGTCCAAGGACACTGTTTGGAATGCTGGAAGATGTTTCACAAACATGCTAAAGGGTTTTAGTTTTTTTTTCGTTTTTTGGTAAAGAGGGAGCAGAAGTATGCAGTCAGAGGAACGAGCAGATTATGTTTGACAAAATACAGGATGGTGGCGGTTGACACCAGGATACTCTCGTCTGGGATGCAGGATGTGTCCCATAATTCAGAGCAATGATCTGTGTGGCCTCATGCTTGAGTAAATGTGAAGCAGAATCATGTTTTTGTGTTCTGTAAATCATATCGGTGTATACATTTTTGAGAACAAGTGAACAGGATGTTCAGCACATGGCACTGACAAATGCGTTTTGATTTAGTACAGCGACTATCAAGATTGTAAGCACGACTCTTTGAGAAGATCTTTGTCTATTTGTCACAACACATATGGACACACACATGCTGTTAAAGGGATACTTCACCTCTGGAAAGATGAATGTGTATTTAAAATAGGTCATTTATGTAGAAGAAATGTGAAGAATTTTTTTTATTTGGAGCTTTCTAGACTGAGAAAAGCCAGAAAATGTATTTTTGGCTTATGTGGATGAAAGACAACAACTCCCAGAATGCACTTGCTTCGCTGCCCTAGGAGGCCACTCCCAAGCCACGCCTGCCGGTTACAGAGCGCAGTTGAAAACAAGGCTTGGCTACTATTTGAGACTCCGTGATGAGTTTGCCCGGGATTTCGAGATCGCCCAAAATGTCCGGGATTCGGCTTTTGCGTTCTACAGTCGCCATTCATCATGTTTACTGTGGCGAGCAGGACGAGGCTGAGGGCCGCTGGAGAACGGCGCGAGGCCGGTGGCGTCATTACTGAGACGCGCCGGTCTCGCATCTCTCACGGAGGAGCGGGAATTTTCTTAGCAATGGTAAAACGCACATCAACCGATCACTTGTTTAGCGTTCATGTAAACACTACATTCAGATTCACCAATCGGAATGAATTCAGTTAGATTGAAACAAAAGGTGTGCATGTAAACAATGAATGGCGACTGCAGAAAGCAAAAGCTGATTCTGAACGATCTTGCCCGCCGGACAAGGAAAAAGAGGATGGTAACCCCTACTACTCAGCTTTCTCCTACTACTCAGCTTTCTCCACAGAACAAGAGCCTGCTAGCTTAGCTTCCAAAGAAAGACGGCTGATACTATGTGTACATTCTGTGAGTGAGATCCCACCCTCTATGGGCGGGCTGAAAACATGCGGGACAGCTCCTCCTACTGGCTGTAGTCTTTAGCCTCTGGCCAGAAAATCCTCCGATGACGCAAAATGACGATTTTTGCGTCATCGGAGGATTTTTTCCAGACAAAAAATACATAAATCTCTTGTCTCAGGGGGTTATGAGGGTGGAAAGCACAGTAATTCGAAAATACTACAGGTTTTCTACTAATACAAAGCTTAATGCTAAATCCTGAAGTATCCCTTTAATTGTTTTGTGGAACACATAAAAAGGTCATTTTCTTTAAAGAACTTTCATTCTTTCGATTTTTTCCATTCAATATGTTTATAGTGACGACTTCTGAAAAAATAACATTAATAGCATTATGAGCTGGATGATAATGAAATAATTGAATATTTATTTGATGTGGATTCATTGTTATATTTGCATATACCTACTACCTACCTTGGCAAAAAATAGGCCAAGCCAAAAATGGCCAAATATTGAATTGTCTTTTAATGGTCTTCACCATTTTAATGACAAATCACTGGTCAGGAAATTAGCAAGAATTGCACAAATACTGTAGATAAAGTAACTTAGCATAGAATAGCCTTCCCCAAATTGCAGACAGCTTTTTACAGGAAGAAGAGTGAGTGTCGTTCCACTCAATGTTAATGGCCTCTAACAGTTCATGAGTAGTTGAAAAATGTCTCCCAGTTTGTTGGAATTTAAAGGGATCGTTCACCCAAAAAAATGAAAATTGTCATAATTTACTCACCCTCACGTTATTCCAAAACCTATGAGATTCTTTCTTCAGTTGAACAAAAAAGAAAATATTTTAAAGAATGTTGAAAACCAGACAGTTGACGGTAGCTATTGACGTCCATAGTAGGGGGAAAAAATATTATGGAAGTCAACGGGGCCCGTCAACTGTCTGGTTATCAACATTCTTTAAAATATCTTCTTTTATGTTCAACAGAACAAATAAACTCATACAGGTTTGAAACAATATGAATAAATGATGACAGAATTTTCATTTTTGGGTGAACTATCCCTTTATCCCAATATTCTCCTTTACTCCAAAGCATTAAATGACTTTTCACAGAGAAGTAGCTCACCAATACCAGCAGCTAAAAAGGCTCCTCTCATCCTCGATGCCTCGCTGTGGTAGAGATGCATTTATTATTATATTTCTCACCAGATTTTCGAAGACACAGCTCTGGAGGTTCACCATGCAACTCGAGTTTCATTGTTATTCATCACTCCACACACTAACTTCCCATATTCTGCCAAAAACGTTCTGTCTTTGATGTTTTTCTGAGACAGCAATGGCTTTTTAAGTATTGCATTTGCTTAAATGTGGCTAATTTCTTGACCAATAATTTGTGGTTAAGACAATTAAAAGCTTAATGTTTAGCCATTTTGGGCTCTTTTTCTTTTTTGTTTTTGCCTGGGAGTGTTCATTTAATCTATTTGGCATAATCAGTTTCATGCCACTTCACAGGTGGATCCTCAACATGTTTAAACAGGGATTTTGGCAAAACAACCTGAAAGTCTTGCAACATCGGTAAAAGATTCCTAGAGACAGACTTGGGATAAGAATAGTAACAGAAACTACTTATTAAAAAAAAAAACGGTTCACTATGTTTTAGAATGAGAATACACACAAATTTCCTCAAAAGTGTGTCTGCAGAACAAAAAAGAAAATCTATTGGTGGGTCCCAAATGTTTGCAACACTTGAGAGATATTGAATCTGATTCCATGTGAATCTCTATCTCCATGTTTCTGTCTATGTGCAGTGACACATTCCATATTCCACAACAACAACAACAACAAAAATAAAATATTAAAAATAAAAATAAAAAAATACAGCAGAATAATAAATTGCAAATACATTATTATAGCAATTTTAATGTAATATTTAAATGATAACATTTAATTTGGACAAATATATGTTCATGAGTATTTACTAAAAATAATTAGAAAAATAAATTGAAGAAACAAATTATCAATGTAATAATTCAAACAAAAAAATAACAAATTGACAAATGAATAGATATATATGAATATAACTGTTTGAAATAGAAATGTAAAACTTTTTATTGAATTCATGTTTTCAAAAATAATAGATTTTTAAATTGACAAATAAATAGTCATCATGTTAATGTAAAACCTGACAGTATGAAGGCCGCGGCCATTGTTTGCCTCTTCATCGCTCAAAGAAAATTATGAGTGTTTGTCTTTTCACATTCCTTCCTGTGTTTGCTTTCACATATATGTGTGTGAGTTCATGGGATATTCTCAAAAGCCGGAAATGACTTCATATTAAACTTGCCTGACAATAACAAACCTGACTAATGAACAACCCACGAACACCTGGGCACACCTTTACTTTTACTAGACCGGATACACCCACACAGTCAAACAACATAGTCAAAGTTTATTGCATAATCATGTGTGTGTCCAGACATCCACAACCAAAAGCATATTGTATGAGGAACAACAGATCCATAATACACCACCGTGAGTGGAAATGAAACAGCATGAAAGCACAAAACTCACTTATCATTTCCTACATTTTGCCAGCTACCAACCACAACACATATAGCCTACTACACTGTAAAAACTAAAGGAGCCTCAAATATCCTGTCGGATACTCAAGGAACTTCAAAATGTAATTTAAGTGCCTCAAAGCTCTTTCTCCTATATTAGGGTTACTGGAGGAGCATTGACATTCTTTGAGGTTCTTGCTGGAACTTATGGGATCCTTTAAGCACTTTGTATTTAGTTCAGAGGTTCTGGAGTCACCTTTTCATTACCATGAGACCTCGAAGTGCTTTGGGGGAAAATAGAGGAACTTGAATGCGATAAAAGGGTTATTGGAAGATCTTTTAACATTTAAGTGGTTCCTGGAAGATCTCTTATGTTAAAGCCAGCATCTGGAGGAACCCAATGGTTCTGTGAGGCCAGAATGAGAATATTATTATCCTATTATTATTATTATAGGCTACTTAAGTTTGATTCAGTATAGCCAACATACCCAGGTGAAAAAAGACGTACTATTAAAAATGTACTTGAGTGTGTTTTTAGTAGGCCTACAATACAAATATACTTTAATGCATTTTTAATACATTTAACAGTAGCCTACGTCTTTTTCACCTGTAGCTTACATTTATTTAGTATCTATAGGCCTATTTTGTTGATTAATTTAAACCTTAAACAACAACACTAAATTATAATAATATTAATAAGAAGAATTCATTAATTATTATTGAATAAACAATAGTAATAAAATAATAATTTTTACCTACTTCTTCATAAATTATTATTTGAAGAAGAAGAACTAGGAGGAGAAAAGTTTTATTCTGTCACGAAACTGCTGTTATTCCTCTGCTGTCGTCACTTCAGTGATGCTCGCGCTGCTCGCGCGCAACAAAGCTCAGCTGATCGACGTCATCGGGTAACGGCTCCGTCCTCTCATCAAAGCTTCTGCCGTTTGATCGGCTCTCCGTTACAAGGTTTGTAAACTCGCCAAATAAATATAAATACAGAGTCTACTCACTATTTATTCAAACACACATATATAAACTAAATTGATTATACATGACTACTTTTTTACAGTGTTTACCACTCGTTTATTGCACAGTATCTATGAAGGTTTTAGCCGCGATGCTAACTACGTTGATCTAACGTAAGCTAATGAACAAATTGAAATTATTGACTTATTGTCTTAGATTGATTTAGTCATTCAATTCAACATATTCTGTAAAACTGTGTCTTCAAATTGCTGAGATAGCCTAACTAATGAAGCTGATTCCTGCTGTCGTCATTGGCGTTTGTTATGAATAACAAAAGCAGGTTAATATAGTTTGGTCTGTTTTTGTTTAGCCTAACTTTACTTACTACAGGTGCCCTCATTCTCTCAAATACCATTTTAAAGCCATTTACTGGTCAATAAATATGATTGTGAATAATCAGCTTTGTTCTTTTGTTTCCCCAGAACAACCAGTACATTTCTAAAATAATCTGAACATTTCAGAGGCAACATTGAATTACAGTAAGTTACCTACACCACATGCAAGTACTTTATTACTATGAACTTTCTCTGTGTGAAATTGTATTGTTTGACTGTGTACTTTTTTAATAAGTTATTCTCTGAAAATCTTCCCTCTTGCTCTCAAATCTCATTCATGTTACTCAGAAAAATAATATCACAGGTTTGGAGCTAATAATGCTATGCATTTTTTATAGGCTATACCTTAATCATATGCATTTGAATATAAGACATTTGAACCCTGAATTATAACTTAAAGTTTAGTCTTTTTCAAAAAAAAAAAAAAGGAAAAAGCTATTATATGACTTCAGAAGACTTACAACACAACCCATAACACATGAGTTGTGAACTCATTGACTATTTTTAGGATCTTTTCTGGGACATTTTTGGAGCTTAACTATTTTTTACATAAATTGTTGCATTGAATTGAACTAGACAAGTGTACATAAGAATAGTTTGAATGAATTACAAAAAAAAATTATGCTTGTGTTTCATGCAGTGATATTGAATGGTGACGCGTTGCATTATGCCTGAGATCTGCTTTCGGGTTCCACAGACAGAAAGTCAAACAGGTTTGGAACGTCACAAGGCTGAGGAAATTATTTAATAACTTTAATAACCTTACTAACAGTAAATTTTGTACTTTGCAGGGATCTCGGTAAGCTGAAATACAAGTTTGATCAAGAATAAAAATCCTCCTGTAGACCTGAAAATCACTGAAGTGCCTGGACCATCCACCAGAAAAGAGGAAAAGCAAACAGAAAATGAAGCTGATGCACCTTTTCACTTTTCTAACTCGTTAAGTACCTCACGTGTCCCTTGTGAAGATTTTATAATTGATTGCATTTTATGTTGCAGCGAGTAAAGGTGCATCACATTTGTGAATTTCGTGAAATTACACAGGCAAAAAGACAAAATTGCTGATCGTGTGGATTCTTATTGAAATGACTGAATTCACCAGTGAACATTCACAGAACAACAGATCATTTTACTGCACCTTAACTCTGTTAAAATGGAAAATGTTTTCTGCTTGTTGTGACATAAGGAATACTGTTTCCGGGTCGAAACCTCTACTTCTACTTCCTCTATCTTGTTTCTAGATATTGAGAATACTCAACAACCATTTATGGGAACTGTTGATTCAAGTCACACATTTAAGCTTTTCAAAAGGCATAGTGTACATTTCAGTCTCCAGTCTCACGGCATCCCAGACTTCAACATTTTATGATTCAAAATAGCTGAATAACTAACCATCTGAGATTTCGGAATAGAGATAAAGGTTAGGATCCTAATTTTCAGGAATATTACAGCACAATGAGTGTATATTAGCACTGTTTGTTGTTTGTTTTTGGCATCTGATAGAGCTTTTGGACTTGGAAACAGTGACGTCAGACTTAACAAGCGGACTGAAACACATGTTTTAAAATTAAGTGAAGATGGACATTTTTAATTAGTCAAAATTGTTATTTTTTTCATTGATTTATTACTTGGAACATGTTTTTTCCATGCATTTTGTTGAGATGTCTTTTCTTGTGTAGCTTATTGTATACACACGGTTGATTATTCATGTTACTTATGTATTATACTATTTTTTTTGTGTGTGTGTGTATTGATTGATATTAATCTATTACTAGCTTTTTTTTCCAAGTGCATGGAAGTGAATGTATTAAAATGGATCTAAAATATGTAATAAACAATTCTTATTTTGTATTTGGTTCAGTTTGTTTATTATAATAGAAGTTAATGGTGGTAACCATAGTAACAACATGAAATTAATTTAATACAAATAAAATAAAATTGAAATTTGGTTCCTGGAGGCACCCACGGTGGTTCCACACAGTGCCTTATATAAGAGTTCCTCAGGAAACCTGTGTGGTTCCTCAGAGAACCGCCCCTTTTTAAAGGGTGCCTAGAGGATCTACAGACGGTTCCGCCGGTGTGGCAAAGTGAAGAACCCCAAAAGGTTCCTCCAGGCACCTTTTATTTTTACAGTGTATTATTAGGTCTCTAATTTGTATGATCCTGTTCATTTTAATCAGATGAGGTCATATGACCTGTTGATAACTACACGGCTGCGTTTTCTCTCAGAACAGATGGGAAGTGACACAAGGAGGGGGAAACGGGGGCTCTGAAGCCGAAGTTGAAGCTGAAGAGGAAAAAGGAGTGAAAATAAAGGGAAGGAAAACTTCCTGAGCGTCACAGGCTGCTCTAGTGACGCCTTCTCATTGTTTCTCAAGTGTTTAAAACAGAAAGAGACACAGTCTTGAACTTGCTGCTGTGAAAGCTGCTGATATGTTTATAGAGTCGCGTCTGTGAACTCGCTGTCGGATAAAATGAGTTCCTGTTGCAAAATGTAACCATGTGACAGATGTAACATGTGACCACGTTTGTCTACAAGCGTGACACTCCACGGTTCAGTTCAGAACCGTATAGAAACACGGTCATGTGCTCAATGTATTCATCATGTCGAATGTCTCTGAAACACCTCTCCATTTTGCTACAGAATGTTCCAGCAAGTCTTCACGTCCACACATCCCCTCATTTACCCCCTTCTTACAATCATCAACACCGACAATTCACTGAGAAACAAGCCGGACGCGGCCACAGGCCTAAAAATAAACCTCAACGGCTCCCCAAGGATTTCATTGAGTCATCTGCATTATACAAGCTCTCAGTGTCTGTTTATGTGCTCTTAAAAGTAAATGAACTTTACAACTTTCCAGAAACAAGTAAAAAGTCTGAATTTGATTCTGTTATTCGCAGAAAAGTTCACTTGAAACTTTCACCGTGAAAATGATCTCGGCAGACAGAATGTTCCTTTCATTTTTCCGGAGCTCTGTGGTTGCAGAAGTGGAATTTGCAACCCCTGAAACGGTTCAAAATAGGTCATGCTAACTCCACAGCACTGGAAAACAATCGCAAAACACAAACAAAGAATTCAAGGGCTTTCCCAGGGATAGTTAAACCATCTGAATGTGATTCCTCGACACTCCTTTTTGGTCTAGTACCACAATTCTAAGCAAAGAAGACCTGAGAAGCCAGGTCCATGTATATTCACAAGGTAAGTATTATCTAAGAGCAAATCCGGTAATTTAGTATGGCTCCCGGTGATAAGGGCGTGTATTTTTCCTGTGTCACGTTGTCTATTCAGATCACTGGAGGATAATGCTCTCCTGACCCCAGCACTAGTCTGCAACCCGTATCACTTTCTCCCTGTCTCTTTCTTTTATGATCCGTGTCTTTGTGTTTTGTCTTTACAAATACAAATGCACTTCCACTCTCTCTCTCTCTACAGTCTCCAGCAAAAGAGCAGAGTATATCAATCGCTCGCTGTCTACAATTCCTACTTTGTCTGTATATAGAGCCAAGGAATATGAAAAGAATCCATTATTCAGTTTGGTTCGATGGTCCACTTTAGACACTCTACTAGAAGTCACTTTGCAACATGTCATGTAACTACACTACATTTAACTCTCATTAGAGTATTAGTAGACAGAATGTCTTTTGTGTGACCATAAAAAGAAAGAGTTAGCAGATATTAAGCAGACAATCTGCTAATACTCTAATAGTTCAAATGGAGTTGCAAACTTACTTATACAGTATAGCTAGAATGCCTAAAGTGGACCATTGAAATAAAGTGCTAACTTTAGTTTGAATATTCTGCTTGCCTTCAAGTATTCTGGATGTCGTCCTCAATTTAGTTTTTCCTTTAGTTCAAACCGTTTAAGGTTTTCTTTTTCCAAGTATTTAATTCTTGCAGTCATTATCTAAATACTATGGACCCAGAAAGGATTTGGACAATTAAGCCAGACTTAAAACTGCATTCATTGTATTGCCATAATAGCTAACAAAGATCTGCGAACAAATAATACTTAGACTATAGTGTTTAAAAAATCTAAAGTCAAATAAAGAACTTTTCCATATGTACAAGTGACGTCTAAAGAAAACAGTAAATATCAAGTTAAATATGTGAACAGGGTATTTTGTGTATGAAATTATGCAATGTTTTCATAGTGTGTATTTGGGATACATACTGTAAAATGCTAGTTATTAGTTTAGTTGTAGAAAGACAAAGGAGCCATTTTTTGTCATTTCAACTTGAGAATCAATGGTGATTTAAGATGTGATGAAAATTACGAGAAAACTCTTTTGTGATGCATCCTACAGTATAAGATATTGTTAATGGGCAATTTAATTAATACAAATTTAGTAAACTAAATAAAGTTTGAAAATGGGTTTTGCTATTAAAGGTTACAGGGCCAAAAATGCCCACATTTGAAGAAAAGTGCTTGTGCTGAAAAGCTTATTATTTTGTTAATGCAATGATATCCATACATTACCGGGTGTGGCTTAAGCATCCAATTTAATACACTCGCTAGTGTTGAGAATAGCTATTCTTTCAGCAAAAGACTGAGTAATATTTCTTCAGATATGCGAGGAATCTTTAGCAGTTCCAGATGTCGAAAATCAGCATGTGATTTAGCTTTCAGCAAGACCCCTGCCTAAAGGATGGCTTGTCAGAGTTTTAATTTAGTAGACATGATTAAATGTTTTCTAAAGCCTCAGAAAAGCTACATAATGGACTGATGTTACCTCAGAAAGTATGCTCACTATTCACAACATAGGATGTGATTTAAACATAATATGATGTAGAAATAATTTCAGTCAGAACAAACAATTGCAAGTAACACATTGAATTAAACATGAAATTTCGAAGTAGAAAAACTGAAATAGTATTTCAGCTCCAATAATCTTTCAGTAATCACATTGTAGAGCACACACACACACACACACACACACACACACACACACACACACACACACACACACACACACACACACACACACACACACACACTAAAAGTCAGTAAACTATTTTGAAGTTGTCCTTTCTAAATGAATAACCATAAAGAGTATTGGCCCATTATGCACTGTGCAAGAGTGAAGCAGGTGGTGTGTTTACATTGTGTTTATGCAATAGTGGTGTGTCTGAATCAGTGAACAGACTGATAAACACTGTTGAAGCCCTCCTCATTGGCCTTGACCCCTGTGCACTCTCCCTTCCCTCTGTTCTCACTCCCTTTTGTGTTTGTGTGCTATTGAATGTCTGCCCTCCCCGAGGGCTCAAGACTGAGACTAGGTCTTTAATGAGACATGGGTCACTCTGCCCAGTCACACACACACACACACACACACACACACACACACACACACACACACACACACACACACACACACACACACACACACACACACACACACACACAAGACACTTGGGTTGCTTATGTGGGTGGGTGAAAATGATAGGAAAGGAGAAGCGTGGAAGATGAGAGGTGAATGAGAGATATACTTACAAGAAACTGAAGCAGTACTGTGGTATAGTATCAGATATGGTATGGTATCATAGGCCTTTGCATAATGGTATCAGAGTTACCTCAGAAGCATCCATAATATGAATTAACAATGCATGCATTAATGTTCAAAAGATGGGGGCAGTTTTTATTTATTTATTATTAAGTTAATATATTAATTTTGCAAGGACACAATTGGTCAACAGTCAACAGTATACGTTACAAAGGATTTTCAATTAAAATGCTGTTGTTTTTTTACTTTCTATTCATCAAATAATCATGGATGTAGCACAGTTTCCACAAAAATATTATGCAGCACAACATTGATAATAATAAGAAATGTTTCTTGAGCCCCAAATCAGCATAATAATAATAAAATGATTTCTGAAGGATCATGTGACACTGAAGACTGAAGTAAAAATGCTAAAAATTCAGCTTTGCCATCACAGGAATACTTAACCATTTTAAAATATTGCCTATTAAAAAATAAAGGGAGGATACAATTAATAATATTTCACAATATTACAATTATTTTTCTTACTGTATTTTGACCAAATAGACTAAATAGAAAGACAAATCTTACTACAAAATTTTGAATGGTAGTGCAAGTTAAGAAAAACTACAAAGTTGCCATGGTAAAAGGACAAAAAACATGGTATGTTGATGTATCCCATGGTATTAATTGATGATTATATTCCTTTATAATGGTATTTACATGGTAACTCAAAGCTTTGATAAATACAATGATGGAGAATAGTCAATTTTCTTGAACCATAGAATTTATATGGCATTTTAAAGTACTTTAGAAGAATACCATATAGTATTACCATAATACATGTCTAAAAACATGTGTTGGTTAGTTAGACACAACAGGTGGGTGGGTTACGGTGAGTAACAGGAAAAGAGAAAACAGAATGATGTCAAGAATTGGGGTGGAGGGCCTCAAACAAGAGGAGTAAACAGCAGGAGAGAGGATGTTTGTGTGTGTGTGACATCACCGGTTTGGCTGTTGATTTGGGCATGAATACATGTAGGCTTATGGGTGGAGAGACTCACTATCAACTCACAAACAGTAGCCTAGAAATGTGGTCTGATCAGTCACCTGACACTGATGACACACAGCGATTAAAGATTTACCACTCTTTCTCTATCACAAAGAAAGGCAGACACTTAAAGGGATAGTTCCACAGAAATGAGAATTATGTATAGCCCAAAGCCTAGGCCTACATACAAGGACAGGGTCGTAAAATTCCGTCATAATCTATCATCACTGTCATTTTAATTATTTAATGATAATAAGCCATTTAATATGCTTTAATTGTTTTTGTTCACAAACTTACAGGACAATATAGGCTAAATTACGCATTTATTTATTTATGCAGAGAAAGTTGAACAGATCAGTGCGTCACTTTTCAGGTTGCATCATGAATGTTAGTCCAAGAAAAATCGCAATATGCTTTGTGCTTTGTTCATTTTGATATGAAACAAAGTCACAGAACGAAATAAACATCAGAAAATATGTAGAAAGATATAGGCTACAGTCCGACTTACCGAAATCCGTATCATGTCTGTCAAGTAATCGCTCAATCGGTGTTTCATTTCATCTGCAGATAAACGCCAATAAAACAGGTCACGGTATAGTCCAGGCGTTTTAGGAAAAAAGGGTGAACAAATTGCAAAAGAATCAAACTCAACTGATTTTTTATCCTCCATATGTCCTGAGTAAGGAAAAAAAAAGCCCCGAAGAATCCCATTAGGGGAAAGTTCTGAAAAAGACCCAAATATATCCTATTCATACGCCTATTCATTATTTTTCTCACATGAATAGGGTAAAAAATTTAACCTTTAGATATCACCATGAGAATTACTGAGTTGATTACTTATATCAAGACAAACCAAAAATGTATTACAAGTTTTTTTTAATTGTTTGTTAACATGGACAAACGGTGCATAATCTAATTACAGATGTGCTAATTTGCATAAATAGCACAACAGATCTAAACATTGGGTACAGCGTTTTTAAAACATTCAGAGATTCAGTCAGTCATTAATTCAAGGTCCACTCAACTGTCAACTCTCAACTGTCAACTTTCAACTGTCAACTGTCACTAAGCTGTCCCTCAGGTAAGAAAATGTTTTCCTACATGGATTATTCATTAATATACATTAATCAAACATACCTGGTGATCAACTACAATTTATTGGGAACATCTGGATGTGTGTTGAGCTGTTGTACGACTATTTTTGGTGAAACGATGTCAAGTTTAGGATTAGCGAATAGTTTCATTGATAGTTCATAGATAGCTAACACGGCTAGCAGCAGCAAATAACTTGTTAGCTGTCTTGAGATTAATCAGACTTGAATTACATACATGGCAGTGTAATGCCTACAATAATCCATGTATCCATATCTTAAGTAAGGGATAATGTATAGCGAGGCAGTTGTTATAGCGAATAACAACCCAGACAGGCTGAACGGGACCCTTGTCTCCTGTTCTTCCCTCAGACTCATCCCCCAGAAACAGTCCCACGGACCCAGCCCCAAACCCCATCTCTGCAATAATAATTAATAAAGGCCGTTTTAAAGTAGCCTACTTCTTCCTGCCTCTATGTATTTATGCTCATGGTTAGCCTAAATGGGTTCCATTCAGACCTTAACATTTAGTCTTTTACTGTTATATGTCAACAAGATTCAACAAGACATTTTCTCCTGGCTGTACCCAATGTTTAGATCTTTTGTGGTATTTATGCAAATTAGCACATCTGTAATTAGATTATGCACCGTTTGTCCATGTTAACAAACAATTCAAAAATACATTTTTGGTTTGTCTTGATATAAGTAATCAACTCAGTAATTTTCATGGTGATATCTAAAGGTAAAAATTTTTACCCTATTCATGTGAGAAAAATAATGAATAGGCGTATGAATAGGATATATTTGGGTCTTTTTCGGAACTTTCCCCTAATGGGATTCTTCGGGGCTTTTTTTCCCTTACTCAGGACATATTGAGGATACAAAATCAGTTGAGTTTGATTCTGTTGCAAATTGTTCATGGTTGACCCCCATTTTGGCTTAAAACGCCTGGACTAGTAGGCCCGACCTCAAAAATTGTTTTGCTTAAAGCGACCTCTGCTATAGGTTAGCTAGGTCTAAATAGGCTTACACTGCCGTTCAAAAGTTTTGGATCGGTAAGATTTTTAAGGGTTAAAAAAAAAGAAGAAGGAAAAAAATGTATTTTCTGCTCACCAAAGCTGCATTTATTTGATAAAAAAAAAAAAAAAAATAACCCAGTATTGTGAAATATTATTACAATTTAAAACAGCTGTTTTCTATGTGAATATATAAAGTGTAATTTATTCCTGTGATCAAAGCTGAATTTTCAGCATCATTACTTCAGTCTTCAGTGTCACATGATTCTTCAGAAATCATTCCAATATGATGATTTGATGCTCAAGAAACATGTCTCATTATTATCAATGTTGAAAGCAGTTATTTACATTTATATTTCAGGATTCTTTGATGAATAGAAAGTTCAAAAGAACTAACATTACAGTTTTTTAAGATTGCTATGACAGATTTTTCAATACTTTTAACAATTTTCCAAAACTCTTAACACAGTTAGCACTACATCCGTCTGTGTAAGCTATACTATTAACACATTTCTTATTGCTTTAACACAAAATGCATACAATTAACACAAATTTAAAATGCTTGAACTTCTTTTACACACAAACTCAAACAAGACCAAAACAATGGATTTTTACTGCCAAATTTACCAATGCTTTAACACTGTATGTCAGAACAGATAACACCATGTTCTAAACCTAACCTTACAGGCTAAAGTCAAGGTTAACAGCTGCTTATATTGGGAATTGAAACACAAATATATCCCCTGTATTTTATTCCATTGCTACTGAGAAACAGCTGATTGAAGTTATGCAAATATGGGACAATGTGGCATTCCACCATTCCTGTCTAGTCACAGCCTGGTTTGACGCCCATCAGAGGATGATGTCCATTTTCCTTGCCCCTTACTTCCCTTACCTCAACCCCATTGAGGAGTTTTCTCAGCCTGGAGATGAAAGGTTTTTGACCATAGTCCACACAGGACCAAATGTCCCTCCTGTATGCAAAAGATGCTGCATACCAAGACATCACAGCTGAACACTGCCAGGGGTGGAGAAGGCATGCCAAAAGATTCTTCCCAAGATGCCTTGCCAGGGAAGATATCAGGTGTGATGTGGATGAGAACGTGGACAAATGCAGAAGACATTTGTTTTGTATATTTTGTATTTTTCACATACAGTAATACTGTAAATGGCAGCTATATTGCATAATTTTGTTATCTTGCAGAAATGTCCTGTTGCAAATTAAAACAAATTATATAAAGCTACTCTAAGAAGGGTCATTTATTTTGTTGTATTGAATTTCTGCTGCAAAAAAACAGCAACAAAATGCATGCATTTACATTACAAACAAAACAAAAATGTAGAGAGACTTCAAAAGAAACTGCAGTGCAAAACACAATCTATGATCAATACAATATACTGTCTGTTGTATAAGGGCAGACCTGACACACATAAAATAATGCAGTTTCTGTAATTCCATCTGATGTTAGTGTTTTTATGACATTGTGCTATGATTGACTAAATGTTCCTGTTGGAAGAGAACATGTGTTAATGTTTTGGTAGACATAGTATGTATTGTGTTAGTGTATTATTGTATTTTGAAAATTAGTTTTGGAGTTTAGTTTACAATGTGTGATTTTGAGCATGAAATTAACCGTTTTGCCAATTGTGTGTTGTAGTTGTGTTGGTGCGTTAAGAGTTTAGGAAAATTGTTAAAAGTATTGAAAAAATTGTCATAGCGATCGTAAAAAACTGTAAACACAGTCCAAAAGTTATTATATATATATTATATAATTTTACATTAGATACTGTATATAATTTTATATAAATATATAATTATGTGTATATATTTTTATTTAGAATTTTTCATATATATATATATATATATATATACTGTATATATACAGTATATACACACACACACACATTATTAGAAAATATTTAAATAATACAATTCATTATAAAACACTTTTCTAATATATATGTATACTGTATGTATCTGATTTGGGCTTGAAAGCTCCGGTTCCCATTCATTGTAATTGCATTGAAAAAAGGGGCCAGTAGTGCAATATCATATTTGTGACAAAGAATGTCATACAGGTTTGGAACAACATGAGGGTGAGTAAATTATGACATATCAAAGTGTTTAACTATCCTAAAAGAAGCCGATTTCAAATGCTCACATTCCACAGAGGCAACTATTCTGGAAAAAAAAAGATATCAGCACAGTTTGACACAGATGACTCAGTGAAATAGACACAGAGAAAATAAAGGGAGGAAAAATGAAAGAGCGGCACAGAAAAGAATAAAGAAAAAAACAGACTGGGGACTAAATGCCAATGTAAAGAGTGAACAGGCCTGACGAGTTGAAGAAAGAGGGGAAAAGGAACGTAATAAATGAGGGAAGGACAGAAGGAGACAGTGAGCAAATAAAGATGAAAAAAAAAGCTCTGACAGATACATAGAAGAAAGGAAAATGAGACGGAGAGAGACAGTTGATCCAGACTGTTGTCTGATCCGGTCTAAGGCAGTTGGCCCTTGGCTTCTTACCAGTCGTAAATGTACAGTAATTCAAAGCATGCGACTTGACGTCGGCTGGAGGGAATGTGTGTGTGTGTGTGTGTGTGTGTGTGTGTGCTATGGTCAAACACAAAGAGTATGCATCTGTCACCTCCAGAAACACACAAATGCACTCAAACAAACAAGGTCGCAGGTGATGAAATTACTAGTAGTGTTCATGCCGACTCTATGATTGCTTAGTTACTGTCCGTATAAGACTGTGTTCCACCTCTGTGCCTGAAGCTTCACCCTCAGAAGTACTGATGCCCATTAAATGTGGCACATCCCCCTCATAGATTTATAGTCAATACATCTTAGTCAAAGCAAAAATGGGAATACAAAATGGTTAGTTCTGACTCTGAAAATTTGACTGCATGCAAATTTAATGCTGTTGTTGTGACTGCACATTCTACTGTATATTACTATGGCTATATACTGTATATCACAATTATGAATCTAACAAAAACATGTCCAGGTCACATATTAACCCAATATCCAAAGGGAAAAAAATTGCATGACTGATAATATTTTCTAGATTTTTTACTTTATTTATTTATTTTGTTTCTCATTATGCACAATGTTGATTCTCATTAGATTCTCAATAATGAATGTAATACAGATATGTATTAATGTATACAGCAACATAACAGTATTTTTTAATGTATAAAGTAAAATGTTATGATCGTATATATATCATTTTACATTAGATACTTTATATAATTTTATATAAATATATTGGCCTAATTGTGTATATATTTTTATTTAGAATTTTTCAGCATAATTTTATTATTTATGTTTTTATATTATTCAACATTAGTAGAAAAGTATTTTCTAATAAATACTATATTAATTTTCTAATATCTTCGATATGTGTATATATATATACTGTATATATAGCTAGATAGATAGATAGATAGATATGTTTTCTATGTATTATTCAATATTATTATACAAATAATATAAAACATTTATTATATAATAAAATATTATATATCCCGTTATATAAAAAAAAACATTATACAGTAGATTAAATAAATATATTACTTTGGAGGAAGACATTTTTATTTGAATAAAGACATATAAAAGAACTACAACTATAGTGGTTTCAGGCTTTTGGACTTCACTGCTTGCATGTTACAAATATGTAACGTAAATATGCAAATATCATTGCATTAAAAACCAAGGCAACATCATGATACTTTTTTTCCAAGTAAGAATAATCCCAAAAGAGAGAAAAACAACGCTGTGCTGCTTAGACTGTCACATTTAGTTTAAGCAAAGCTATCGGTTGTCAATTTTAGGTTCCATTATTTCATTGTTCCGAGTTCACACATTTTCATAACGTTTGATCATGATGGAGTAGGATTCATAAAGACATTCCTCCGGGTTACATTTCAGCATGAAGTCTGCTGCAGACAATATTCCACATCTTCAGCTATGAACTCATGGAAGAGTGCACAGCAGGGCTGAAATGGAAAAGCCAGCCATGAAGAGATGGAGGGGAGAGGGGAGGGGGGATCTAGATATCACGAAAATTACAGTAAACATTTCCTGCATTGCAGCTGCACTCTGTATTTTACAATATATTTACTGTAGGATTGCAAAACAATAAAACAATATAAAATACCAAATTTATTCACACTTTAGATTAGTGTTCAATTTTCACTATTAACTAACCATTAACCATATGACTTTTGCCTCAATAAACTCCTAATCACTGCTTACTAATATTTAGAAGGAATTAGGTAGTATTAAGGGATGTAGAATATGGTCATGCAGAATACGTGCTTTATAAGTACTAATAAACAATATCCTATAGTAATATGCATGAGAATTGGACCCTAAAGTTTTACTCTAAATTTATATGCAACAAAACACCATTGTGCATAAATATATATATATACACTGTTAGACTTTTCTGTAATTTCTACAGTTATTTACTTTAAATCCCCCAGTATTATACTGCTATTTCTCTTTACAGTAAATAACTGTGATTCCAATTGCATCATGGGAATTTTCTGTGACGTCTAACACCACATACAGAGACTTACTGTATTTTTTAAATTTGCTGTATGTATTTGACGTAACTGCCTCTCTGGCTGGCACCATTCCACCGTGCTTTTTATTTCCTAATTTTTGCCTTACACCACGTGTCTACAACGCTATAATAGCCAGAGGCTGTCTATATTGGACACATTGAAGCGACCGGACCTTTAAATGCAAACCTGTTTATCCCTTGTAAGAACTAGTGCGAGCGCTTGGACTCGTATCGGACTACGTCTGAAATATAACGGCCGCGGCGCATCACTACACTGTCTGGGATTTGTCGTGTCGCGTCAGACAGACATCCAGTGTAGGTAATGGGGTCTGTCTTTTGTTGGATCGCGACGTTCGTGTCTGGCCCGGGGAAGAGACGGAATTCACTTCACCGAGAGAGAGATCAGCAAGCAAGGTAAAAAAAAAAAAAAAAAACATTCTGTGTATGTTGACAGGATTGTGCCCAGTTTAATGTATGTTATAACGTTAACGTTAGCCTAACGTTACTCGTCGTCAACATGGCGGTAACGAACTTTACCATGGTAAACTGAGCTAACGTTTCATTTTACACACTTTGTTAGATTATTGAATTGTCGAGTTAAAATATGCCAACGAGCAACGCGTTTACATTAACAATAAATGTGAATAAACTAATGTGAAATTCTGTTTATATCCTAATGTTGGCCTACTGATGAGAACCTTTATAGTTTTAGCATTAGTTTGCAAACTATACCATATTATAGTTTATTTTTATGGAATTTAATATTTACTTCCATTTTTGTGTTTAAAGGCAACTGCAACAAAGCGCCAATTCGCGCCAGTGACTTAGCAAGATTCCAGAGGTAGGCCAGCCCATTTGTGATATATTTTGAGAAGTTTGCTGAAATGATTAGCATACACTATGTGAAAATTGCTTTTGAGCCACTGGTGCAGACTAGGTAGCTAACAATATCTTATAAAATCTCTATAAAATTGGCTAACTTTATATCAAATAAGTGACCTTTGCATTATGTCTAACTTTATTACACAGCAAATGAACCAATCAGAAGATGGACCATTGTCTTTGTTCAGTCTCACCAGATTAAATGTATCCAGGTAAGCACTGCAGTAAAACTCTCACTAATTCATTCAGACCAAATCTAGCATTCTAAACAACTTAAGTTTATATTTTTGCATTATTTTTATATTTTATTAGCCAGCGACTCTACCATTGCAGTTCCACCTGACCAGGAAGGTCCTAATATCAGCGCACAGGTGGGTTAACTACTGTAGGAAGGAGAACGATCATCACACAATGATTTCTTGCATGTATCTTACTGTGTATTTGTCTCAAACAGGTACTCCTTCACTGCAGACAAGCTGAAATGGGCTAAAATCATCTATTTCAGTCGTTCAACTTCTTTCTATGCATCTCAGCATTTTTGGACAGAATTTAGGATTTGTAAGTATTAAAATTTAATCTGGCATAATTTAATTTAGTTCTTTTGTATGCTATTTATTGACAAAAGCTGTTTACAAATATATATTAAGTTTTTGTGAAAATAATAATAAAAATTAACAAAAAAGGAGGTTAAAAATAATGTGACACTAATATTCTCTCTCTCTCTCTCTCTCTCTCTCTCTCTCTCTCTCTCTCTCTCTCTCTCTCTCTCTCTCTCTCTCTCTCTCTCATATAGTTTTGGAACCGGGATCTCCTCTGAAGGACTGAGTACATTTGTGTTTGTGGGCACGCATGCAGACCAGGGAACACTCTGATGTTGTCAATCAAGTTCTGAACAGGAACCAATCTTTGGAGAAGTTCATTTATTCACAAAGGTGGACAAAAACATTGTGTTGGCTTTTTAAAGATTATTTTGATGATGACTTTTACTCCTATGCTGTAGAAAAGATGGAGTAGACATCAGACATTGATAATAATAATAAATGTTTCTTGAGCATCAAAGAGACTTCTTTCAAAAACATTAAGACACTTAAATACTTCTTTTGGCCACCAGTGTACATGAATCCAACACATTTTTGGAAATAAGTGAAATTATTTTTAAGGTGGGGTTATGTGTCTTGTATTGTGAAAAGAACTGTGTTTTGTCCTGTTTTGGACATTTCCTTTTTGAATGCTTAATGTATTTATATTCTGCAGTTTTATGAATGTAATGGTTGATATTTCATTATAATACTTGTATAAGCTAAACAACCAATGACTCTACATTCATTTAGTCAAATGCTAATGTTTTATTTATGATTTTATGTATGTTTTCAAAAATGTTTGCAGTGAAGGACAGCACATAATGTGTTAATTTAACACGTTTACACATCTTTGTGCTAACCTCTCTGACATATTTACTTTGTTAAAATCATTAACACAATGAATGAGTTAAAATTAACACAAAAAATGTTGTCTCTAAACTTACCCATTAATGTGTAAAAATTTCACACATCATTTCCAGCATTGGCATGTTTATTTTGTGATATATATGAAATGTTTTAAATAAAAAAATTGTATTTTGTGATAACTGTCTAATTGGTTTGTATGAAAGTAGTACTTATGTAGGATAAAAATAAAATTAATCATATATCAAAATTATCAAATCTAATTTATATTTAGTACAAATAAAAATAATTACAGTAGTGTACTGATTAGCTTAGTTTTTACAGTAATGCACTGTACTGATTAGCTTCGTTTTTACAGTAATGCACTGTATTACACAAAACTGAAATACGGTTTGGTACTGTAACTCTTAATTACAGTAACTTACTGGCAACAGTGTTGCCAGTAAGTTACTGTAAAAAACCCTTGAAAAGTCTAACAGTGTATATATATAAAAAGACAATCACATCAAATGTGATGCACCCTATAAGGGACTTTTGGGAAAATTAATAAATTATAAGGTGTTTTTTTTAAACATATATTAATATATTATAATATAATATAATACAAACTATGCTTTTTTAACAGTATTTTGCAGTAAAACCACATACATCGTCCTATTAAATCTATAATACATGTTTAATTAGGGTCCCCAATAAACATTGTTTACTGCAGCATTTTTACATGTTTTTTCAGTCAATATTTTCTTCTTTCCTTGAGTGCATCTAACAAACAACTGATCCCTGATCGCTTCCCCATGAAAACAAAAGTGATAAAACGGAGAGAAAGAGCGAGTGCGCGCTTGTATCCAAGCTACAAAGGAAGTAAACGGCAAAACAAGGCAGTGAACAACAATTCAGACCTTTTTCGAAAGGTCTGCCCTCATGAGCTTCACATGACTCCACTTTCCCCTGCTCCTCTTTTTGTCTCTCGCTTTCTTTCACTGCACAAAGCCGCGTACTTGAGCGTTATCTAGTTATCTCTCTTGCTTGAAATTGCTGTAGTTATACAGTTAGCTGTGACCTTTCCTGCTCTGTGCATTGCTCCCTCCCTCTCTTTCTTCATCTATCTCTTTTTTTCCCTCTCTCTCCTTCTTCTCTCCGGCACACAGGCTCCCTGTGTGTTCTGGACTGAATGGCATGCAAATGGAGTGGGTGTTTGGGAGGCCTTTCATCCGGCCCTGAGAGAGTGAGTAAGAGAGAGAAGAGAAAAGAAAAAAGGAAAAGAGACAGTCATCTTTTATCCATTTGAGTGAGAACAGTTGTCCCAGCAGTTAGTCGGTGAGAAAAAGCAGGGTGGAGGTTGCCCTGTAGAGTTTGACATCTGGCGGACATGCTGTGTTCATTCGAGTCACAGGCTCATTTGCCCCTGTGAACAGTAGGGGACAAAGCGTCCCACTCACACAACACCGTGAATACAATAAAACCTTCATTTAATGAACAAAAACCAATGAGGACACCTCAAAGAAGCCTTTAAACTATAGTACGTCCAACCTCGGGCCTGGCTTAAAGGGGTAGAACCGGCTCTTTAAAACCGAGCTGCTAGTTTTGTAATTACTGACTTGTGCCGTGCGGTGGATATGTTTGCGGTTTAGCGAACTAGAACCTCCTGAAAGCGCCTGAGGCCTTGAGTAAATTATTCCCCCGTTGCGTCTTGTGACTTGATCCATATCTGATTTGGGCCCCTCGAAGCACAAAGGAAAAGGGAAGTTTTTCATCAGGACATATGCGGTTCCCTCTACTGGGAGGACATAAACTTCACAGGAACCATCAGTTTGTCCAATAGGCCTAACGCAGTTGAAACTGAAGTGTGGAGACTCTAGGGGATTGGCAACAGTTTTGGAATTATAAGGGACTGGTGACTGAGATGCTTGTGTAAAGCAGTCATCGCCACACACACACACACACACACACACACACACACACACACACACACACACACACACACACACACACACACACACACACACACACACACACACACACACACACACACACACACACACACACACACACACACACAAACCCTGTGTTATCCAGAGACCTGGATTGTTTAGGTTAAGACTTTGAGTGGGAGTGTGAAGCTCCAGGGAAGTGCGTACTTTTGGTGAGTGTCAGAGGCCCAGGCTGGAGATGTCGGCACTGGCTGAGGCCTGTAACATCTGGAATGGCATCCTTCCTTAATGTAAACATCATTGTGTTAAGCAATACCTGCTTCACAACACTGATCTAAAGTGAGAGCATTTCAAGTGTAAAATGCTGTATAAAATAAATGCTGTTTACATAAACAAATACATCAATTAGTAAATCATTTTGTGAATCAGAACTGACTTTTTATATTTTGAACTTTAAAACTACCTTTTATTGTTTTTATTACGTGATTTCCATGTGGTGCTAACTGCAGAGCTATCATTTTCTGCCACCAGGTAGGCTCCGCCCACAAAACACGTCATCGATGTTTGCAAACACCTACATGGTCTATAAATTTTTCTAGAATATTTGATCTTGTATAGATTTATATTATTTAAAAATATATCTTTTTAAATCCTTAATTATTTAATTCCAGTAAATCACAAACAGCTGGAAAATTCACGTGGCCTTCGAATATGGTTGTGGACAATAGAGGGCCTTGGATTGAAAAAGGGTTGAGAAGCAGCTGTAAACGGTAGTAGAGAAATCGAGGAAATATCAAGTTATCTGCCGCCCTCTGCTGTTGATAATCTGTTACTGCATCGCCACACATCACACAGGCCATGAATGGAGTACTAGCGTTCTGCACACCGCAGTACTGCCATACAGTCTATCATTTGTAATGGTTTGAAAAACAAAACACATTATGTAACAATAAAATCATGCAACTTCATCTTTGTCACATGAGATTTTCACACGCTATTCATAAAAATAAAAATGTACAGAAATTTACATTTTTAGTCGGATTCAGGGATAGTTTACCACAAGGAACAATTTTCTTACTAGCCTACTAATAGCACTTATTTTTTTTAAAGATTCATCCAGCTTACAGTTCAACATTTTTGTATAATAATAATAATAATTTAAATATTATGCTGCAACCTGGTCAGCTCCTATATCATTATGGGATAGTAAAGTGTAGTAAAGCGCCTACTGTTTCATGAATACTGCATATTCTTACATCTTCCATATTTGACATGCCCTTTTTAGATACCATATGGTACGCATTTGGATATGTTTCATTCACTTATTTTATCTCAACATTAAAAATAAAACAGTTTCTTGTGATTCTGCGCTGCTCCCATGCAGATCAGTGCAAATGCATTCAAAAAGGAGTAGGCTATTGAAGACATTTTTTCCCATTGCCAATAAATAAATAAATATTTATTCAAATGACACTGGCACTAGCACCCTTTCTCTTTCGAAAAAAAGAAGAAGAACAGACTGATAATCTTTCAGAATCCAACATAAACCATCACAAACAGAACTGTATCCCAATAAAATAAATCTATCAGAACGTTTTTGTTTCTCTCTCACGCGCTACATCCCATATGCCTGTGCGCGCTCTGCTCGACTAGCAACATTTATAACAGGGTCTTCTGTGTTACTGTACTGTTAATGTACGTTCAGACAGGGACGTAAACCCATGCCATTAAAACTGCCATCATGGCATTTCCTTTTCCTCCCCTTCCTTTCATTTCTTCTCCCTTCCCTTTCCCCTCTCATTTATGCCTTTCTCTTTCACTCTTCTTATTCATCTTCTTCCCTTTCCCCTCACTTCCCCATTTCCTCCTGTTTCTCTTTTTCCTTTCCCATTTTCTCTTCCCTTTTCGCCTCTCTTCCCATTTTCCATTTCCTCTTATTTTTCTTCACATTTCCTCTTCTTTTCATTCTCATTTGCTCTTCTTTTTCCATTTTCTGTTCATATTCTTCCCTTTCCCCTCTCCCATTTCCTCCTGTTTCTTTTATCGTTCCCATTTGCCCTTCTTTTCCCTCCTTCCCTTTTATCTTGTCCCTCTTTCTTCATTTCCATTTTTTCTTCATTTTCCTTTCCCATTTCCTTTTTTCCCCTTCCCATTTGCTCTTCTCTTTCATTTCCCTCTTCTTCCATTTTCCTATTTCCTCTCGTTCTCCCTTTTTCCTTCCTCTTCCCATTTCCTCTTCTTTTCCTTCCTGTTTGCTCTTCTCTTTCCTTTCCCTCTTCTTGATCATATTCCCTTTACCCATTTCCTCTTGTTACTTTTCCCATTTTCTCTTCTACCCCTTCTACTTTCTATCTCCTCACTTTTCTCTCTTGGTCTTTCCTCTTCCAATCTTTTTCATTTCGCAGTTCCTCTCTCTTTATTTATTTTAAATCTCTTCTTTCCTTCCCGTCTCCCTTCCTTATTTTTTTTCTCATTCCCTCCCTAATGTACCTCAGACACAGCACATATAAGGTTTTAACAATTTCACATATCAAAAAGCACAATCTCTTTTTATAGTCTGATGCAACAGACGATTTCATCACATATTCACAGTTTTATGATAATCTAGCATTATCAGCTCATCTTTCGCTCAGATGAAGTGATGTGAGATACCTGGGATGAGATGAGAGGGCAGCAGATACTGTACGCTTTATGTTCCCATGTGAGCTTGATTATATGCAGCATTATTCATGTATGCATCTGCACCTGTCAGCACATTGTGGGTTTCCAGCAGGCGAGATGTGTTAAAAATGCTTTTTCAATTGTCATCATTGACTCCATCGGGCCAATATGAGGTCACAATCTGGTACTAGATGTATGAGGAAAGATAAAACAACAGGGGGAAAAAATCACATATGGAAATCACTCGCTTGATACGAGTACGTGTTCTCTACATCCAGATCAAACCATCAGAGGTTCCTGTCAAAATATGTTTGATGGATTTTTACTGGATTATCTGATGAATTTACACAGAGCTGTCCATCATTCGTCATTTTGAGAAACAGCTGATAGAGAAGGATTCAGACCAATCAGCAGTCAGCATGGACATTTAAAGGGATAGTTCACCCAAAAATGACAAACAAATTGAATAATGCACTTGTCACTTTTTTAACATAATAAAAGAGAATGGGGACTGGTGATTTCAGTCTGTTTCTCATGTAAAGCTATCATATGGCTTTAGAAGAATTTAGGATACAGTGCACAGGTTACAAACTAGATTTTTTTTTAGGTGAACTGTCCCTTTAAATGTATTATCATATTCCAAACCTCAAAACACACTTTCACATTAAGCATTAGTCCTTTTCTGCTTTCTTCTTTTATATTTCTTCCTTTAGACAAAAAAAATAACAATAATAATAATTATATATTTTGATAAGCTGCAAAAGTAAATGGTGTATAACAACATTTTGATTTGGTTATCTTCGAGTACATCTCTCAGTTTACACTGGTTGCTATCCAACAGGCTTTAATAGTATTCAATAGTACAGATTTTTTTTATTTTTTTTTTGTTTTGAATCTATTTGCAATCAGAAAGTTACTCAGAAATGCAGACAACCGTTGTGAAAAGACGCAAAACAAAAGTGTCCCACAAAAACGACGACACATTCTTCAACACTCTGAAGCATCGAGGCAGCCCGGTCTCGTGGTCGCGAATCAACATTTAGGCTGTCGAACTTTAGCAGTTCGCCATTACGGAAACAAATGATCATGAAAGTATACCCACAATCCTTAGCTGCAAATTTTCATCAGACAGGCTCAGTGTATAAGTCAGTTTGTTCTGATGCATTTAAGGGTACTTGATAGGAATACTGTGTGCATGTGTGTGTGTGTGTGTGTGAGAGTGTTTCTGTGAATCACTGAAGCTTGTTTATTTGGTCACAACCCATCTTTAACACCCTGTTTTTATAAGTCAAGGAGAGGGAGGAGCTACTTTTTTGCAGGGCTGGGGCAAACTCAAGTGCTGCCTCCTCTCTCCCTTTGTCGAACCCTCTTATCTCCGATAAGGACAGTTTTAGTCTTCATTTCCAAGGAAAGTGTTTTTAGGTGTGGTTCGCGTCTAGCTCCTCACTGCTGCAGTTTATGGTAGAGTCGCCAGAGGGGATGGTTTTGCTGATGCGGTCCAGAGTGTCAACGCTGGTGGAGTGTTTAGATTGAACTTTGCCGATTTCCTCCAAAGCGCTGGCCAAAGAGTCCAGATCCCCCCGCTCCTGGTGCTGAGCTTCCCACAAACTCAGGATGACAGCGGACGGGCTCGTCTGGCACGCAAAATAACCCAGGTTTCTGTATGGGGGGAAAATTCAGGACAAACTTGGATTAACAGCACAATCTGAACACTGAAAAGTACAAAAATACAATTTAAACAATGACTTAACAAGGTCCCTCTAAAGCCCCTTTCACACAGAGATTCCGGAAAATACACGGATAAAGTGACCCGGGATTTGACCCGGGTTCGTTTGATTCACACTGCCAGTGATTTTCCGGAATCAGAAGCCCCTTTCACACAGCGCTTTGAACCCGGGAAATTGCCGGCAAATTGCCAGAACGCCTTCTGTGTGAACGCAAACTCGACCCGGCATCGATCCCGGCATAAATCCCGGGTCGAGTTTGCGTTCACACAGAAGGCGCTCTGGCAATTTGCCGGGTTCAAAGCGTTGTGTGAAAGGGGCTTAGGTCTAAGAGAAAGCAGGAACAAATCTGAAATGATAACTCTTAATTTTTTAAGACTATTTAAGTGCATGGTGAGGAGAAGTAAAATGCGAATGAAATTGTATTTGCAAAACAAGCATTTTAAATAGACTTTCATTGGTATTTTATATCATTTTAAGTTCATAACTGCTTCATAAAAACCAACCTTTTACATTCATGAGTGAATATGAATCTCAAATCAGAAATTACTGGTAACACATTAATATAAGGTTCAATTTATTAACATTAGTTTATGTAGGTCTCATGAACCAACAATGGACAATATTTTTACAGCATTTATTAATCTAGGTTAATGTTAATTTCTATATAATCTAATATTTTATTTTATTTTTAAGTTGTATAAAATAATAACAGTTAATGTATTATGAATTAACATTTAACAACAGTATATTTATACGTTTACAATTAACATTAACCTAAATGAATAAATGCTAAAGAAAATCAGCTGTTAGGTTAAAAGTTTTAAACACACAAATAAGCAGCGTTTTTGTATTTTTATTTTAAATTCTTAATGCTCTAACCCACAAGATTGGTTATATAAACTCATATTATTCCGCTCAGACACTGAATTATTACACTCTATTGCAAGGATTCTCAGTCTGCATAACTTTCAATTTAATAATGTTATCCTGTAATGCCTGTATGCCCCAACAACAAATCAAAATGGTTAAATTAGTTTATAAAAGCGAGAAGGATATTAAAGAAGTTTTGCTTGAAGAAAATCAACCCATCTTCGAGACATAATTGAATCACAGAAAAGAAAATCACAATTTTGCAGGTGTGTGTCTTAAAGAAGCAGACAGTCCATCTTCTGCCTCCACATTTAATGCAAATGGTTGTATTAAACGGCAGAAGTACTTCATTTTGACCTCATGCTGACCTTCCAATAATGCTATTTTAGAAACCAATCTCTGTGTCTGAAATTGAATACTTCCCTACTATATAGTTTGTGAAAACAATAGTATGTCTGAAAACATAGTGTTTGAAAAACACGAAAGTAGTAGGTGTATACAGATTACCAACTACTTCCATTGAGATTCTGGAGTGTGTACATTCAGTGGACACTTTACTATCCCATGAGGCCAAGGAAGAGGATTTATGAATGGCAGTGAAGCGACGCAACTGACACTGGTAGGTTGCATGACAGTAACAACATGGCGGATGTAATGCTACACATATTCATACTACACAAAACATACTTTTTTAACGGTCACGAAGTAAATTCAAATTGAAATGTAGTAACGTTACCTCATATTGTGATGGATGCACTTAATGAGTCGTATCAGTCAATAAAGTTAAAACAGCTAAAAAAATAAATAAATTAACCGTCATTCAGTGGGCTGATGTTGTTTGCTGATTTCCAAGTTGGTTATGATGGTCTTGCTGTAGAAAACACTTGCTATTTAAACAGCCTGGTGAGGTCACAAAACATGCCATGCTGGTCTTTTCATCAAGATATTTAACCTCACCATTAACCAGTCCATCAACAATATGTCACAGCGCTGATGGGGCGATGTAAACACTGTCATTCTTTGATTTTCTGTGGGTATTGGGACTCCAACAGGGGGCAGTGTTGCGCTACACCAGCTCCTGCACCACAGCTCTCTGGGTAATTGCCCTCTGCGCTGTTTAGACGAGCTTGCACATCCTCAGAAGGTAATTGCAGAAATCCGCTTAACAAGGAGGAGACATTCTCATTACACACTGCCTGGAGCTCTGACCAGCTAAAAAATTCCCCTAAATCCTTCCATCTTCATTTCAAAAACAACTCTGTCTTTTTGTCCCTGGTGAAAATATATATATATATATATATATATATATATATATATATATATATATGTATATATATATATATGTATATATATATATATGTATATAAAAAACCACACATCACGAAAGAAAGTTTCGAGAACCTTTTGGACATTTTGATCGCAGAGTCTGTTTTGCACAATGTTTTTGTCAAACATTTTTTAAATCACCACGGTAAATGTAAAAAAGAAAGAAAAAAAGACGCAGCTAGTGAATTAAACTGTTATTAAAAATTGCTAGCTGGGCAGAAGACCTAGGATGTTTTTTAAAAATAAATACAAAAATCAAAAGAAAGAGAACAAAAAGTAATTTAATAAGGAAAGGATTTGAATGAATAATGAAAATTCATGTACTTTCAGCTTCCACAGCATATTGTTATTTCTTTCTTCAATGGAACATAAAATTCTAATAAGCTGATTTGGTGCTCAAAAACATTTCTTATTATTATCATCAATGTTGAAAACAGTTGTGCTGTTTAATATTTTTAAACCAGGACACATTTTTTTCCCCGGATTCTTTGATAAATAGAAGGTTCAAATGAACAGCAAACTTATTTAAAACACTTTTTTTTCTACCATGTAAAAGTCTGTACTGTTTACAGTACGCAGTACTACAGTACAGTACGCACACACGCACCATAATAAGTAGCATTAATCTGGTCTATATGACTATATATTCAATATAGTCATTAAATTTTAAGTATTCTGAAGCCATGCACCAATTTTGTGTCAAACAGACCAAGAAGCAAGTTTTTATTCACAAAAAATATAGTCCTTCACTATCCACATCCACATCTATTCAAAATATAACGCACAGTTAAACACGTCAGGTTTGAATGACATTAGGGTGAGTAACTGATGACAGAATTTGCATTTAAGAGTGAACTGTCCCTTTAAAAGGTCTGCATATCTATGTCAGTGTGTTACCACAGATATGAGGTATGTTCTCCTAGAAACTGGGGCTTGCGGGATGCATGAGATCTCATTACAGCACTACAGTTACTGCCTGTGGCTCTGCCGATGGTTAATGTGGCCATGTGCTAGAGGAAATTGGAGCAAATTAGATGTTTGGGATTCCATATGTTGAGGTCCAGTTTTGTTTGTATTTGAGCATGTATGTCACCATCCGTATGTGTACTTATGAACAAAGCATGTTCAATGTTCATCTGCTGTGTATTTTTACATTAATTTCTCACCTGTCTATATGCAGTTTCTGGGCTAAGAGCTGCCAGTCTTTGCCCTTGGCATTCGCTGTGTCGAAGGTCGCGCAGATTCGCTGGCGAATGGACAGGGGGATTCTGAAGGCCCTGGACCCCGTCTGGGAGGTTATGGTACAGTCCGATTGTGTGAAGAATGGCACTGTGTCTTTTTCACTCTGGAGGGAAAAAAGTATTGCAGTGACATATTAGAGTTTACAGAGCGGTTAAATTGGGCTAGAACAATCCGGAACGATTATTGTGATTAAAGCAACACTAAGGAACTTTTCCTCTTCGGTCCCCCAACAGGTTGGAAGCGGAATTGTCCATTACCGCTGTCGTAAATAATTTCGCCGCCCGCAGTCTACTGTCACACGCACGCTAGCTGTTTATCTAGCACCGGCTTTGAATGAACGATGTCCACAGACAAGGTAGAGTATGTTGCATGATTTCATGAAAGTATGATGTATTGCGACATCAGAAACGAAGAAAAACTAAATAATGACTATTGTAACGCTTGACGTAAAGCAAGTCAAATTTGTAGTTTTCTTATGTCTCATTCGAACTACAGAAACGCGACCCGGTTTGGCAAACTTGCATAGTGTTGTTATCGCAGATATAGGGCTGCAAAGCGAATCCAGAAGTGCCTTTCACCCTGTTACGACTTGATGAACAGTTGAAACCATTTTGGAAACATTATTTTAAGGTAAAAAATGTTACTTAGTGTTGCTTTAAATAAAAAGTAAAAAATTTTTGACAGTTTGTCGAGTTTTTGTTTTGAAAATCCAGTTGTTCAAGTTCACTAGTGTCAAAAGCACAAATAATATCACTTGGATCAACACATTCAATATCTGATATTAATTGATCTGTATTAATTAACTTTTTTGATTGCTGAAAAACATAATATCTGCATTAAATTATAAATATTTTATGCTTTTTGGCATCAGAACCTCCAGATTTAAGGTTTAACCCACTTCAAAAAGATCCACTGTATATATAAAAAAAATGGACCATCAATATTCCAAGCTCAAGACGATATCTTATTCTATTGCACTTTGTCAATATCTTTGTTTTTTTAATATACAGTATGAGTTTTTGTCTTCCAAACCTCAGCAATGGTGGTGTAGACCTGTAGGATCTGCTCATGACCTTTGACCTGCCGAACACTGATCTTACAGGAGAGCTGATTGGCTGCTGGACTGTAGCGCTCCAGAGAAAAGGCACACTGCAGAGGAGACTGGCTACTGCACCACACCTGAGAGAAGGAGAATTCCTGCACCAAAAGAGGAAGGAGGAGGAAAGAGGGAATATTTCAGTACGAACCAATAGCAACCAATATGTGCCTCCTCTCCTCCTTATTGTTATTCTGCTGTTGGAGCCGCTGAAGCTAATTTACTTAGTGTCATGTCACTGACGGCCCTGCCAGAACACAGCCTAGTATGAAAAAAACAGTTCTTGCTATGGGTATGATTTGGATAAAAATGTGCCTGCGGTCATAAAGCTTTACGAAGAAAGGAATGGTGGGTAAACAGCATTGAGAAAAACACACTCTTGAGAATGTGTCATCCAAAAACAGAAACAATTTGATAAAATAATACAAATACTGACAAATAGCTCTGCTGGTGTAGCAAATAAAGCTAAATAGAGAGTGCTGCTTTCCCATGCTCAACCTGACACCATGATACTAATGCTATGTAGTGATAGGGTGTTGCTACAGTCCAAGTGAAAATAAGCTCTATGAAGGGCTCTAGATATTTTTGGGTCTCTTCTTCAATATAAGTGCATTTTTGGGGGGGATTGTTTTATTTTCTGGTAAGCAAAAAATGCTTAGAAATGCAAGAAATGCTCTCCTCAACAAGCTGCATGATTTGAGTCCACTTTAGACATTCTACTAACTATATGTAACTTAGCAACTACATGTCAACTAGCAGTGATTAGAGTATAATTAGACTGTCTGCTTAAACACTTTATTGTGATGCTCCCCCAACAGAGATTCTACTGACTATAAGTATCTTTGCAAGTACATGTCAATTTATTCTACTAACCGTAACCTAAGAGTCAACTAATACTCTAATGAGAGTTAGTTGACGTGTAGTTGCAAACTTACTTATAGTTAGTAGAATGTCTGAAGTGGACTATCGATATAAAGTGTAAAGGTATTAAGCACCAAAGTTATAATAGGATTAGGGGCTTTGAAAAACAATAGTAATATATCACAGTTCTGCAATTTGTCCATTTAAAACGTTTTTTAAAATATATTTAACTGACATTTTCCTGTTAAAACCATACAGGGTGAAAAGACATCCTTATCTCCAGCTAAATTCCTACCACGGCCTCTGGCTAAACTACCTTAAAAAGAGCTGTATTAATATTCATATGACCAGTCAAATGAACACTGGAATTTGACATCTTATTAATATTCAGCCTCATATGCATATTAACAAAACTCATGCATATTCATACAGAGCTGGCATCCATATTTATGAGAACAGCACCTGGCAGGTGGTAAAAGGTTTGATGCTCCAGAGGAACTGGGGGATGTCCTGGATGGAGACCTGTAGGCTGAAAGAGTTCGCTCTGAAGAGCAGGGTCTTGGGTTCCTCCAGGAGACGCCCACCTCGACCCCGCTCCACGGACACCACCTCCTGCGAGGAAGAGTAAATACAGATATAAACGCTCATGCATAAACACGCACTGACACATATAATTCCCTACAACAGGAACAGAACTCAACTGACTGCTCACGTTTAAATTATTCAGCTGAAAAACAGCCCTCCCACGTTACACAACAGCTATTTCCTGGGTCTAGCGGCACCTTTAATCTTCGTAACCCGAGAAGATGAAGCAGAAAGTGATTAAAAACCTGCATCTAACGCGAGGCTGACGTTTCCAACCCCTAAACCAACAAACACGTCGAAGAAATGCCTGCATTGCATTTTTCATCTACAAGAATGGAATTACAATAACACCCTGGGTCTAAAATAAAAAGCCAAAAAACGCACAAAACAAAATCTGGAAACACAACAACTAATAAATCTAAAGGTACAATGCCTTCAATTACCAACTCGGTCGAATACATTGAACTAAGCTACCTTTTCCTGTTTGCACAAATGCAACGCACACAAAATGGCATGCAGAACAGGAGCGAGAGACACTGGATGGATAGAATCAGCATTGATGAAAGGCACAGGTGATTTTGTGCTCTTTGCATCTATTCTGTGGGAATTGTTGACAATGGCACAGTAGCATTAAAAGCATTAAGTCTCTCTCTCCTGCTTTCTCTCTCTCTCCGTCACAAAAGAAAGGAAAATAGTCTCTTGCTGTGATGGCTGCTGATCGATCCTGGCCTGAATTCGTTCAGTTTCCAGGGAGGAATTCATTTGCTGTTTTGTGAAATGCAAACAACACTGACAACAAAAGAGTACAAAAGAAGAGAAAAAATCCTGAGTGAACGGCTGGGTAAACAAAGTGGAAGAGCGCTTTGGTGTGGAGAAATACAATCTTTGACCAGTCACTCGTGAATGTGTCCTGTTGGGAAAGAAGACTTCACAGAGCCGAGATCTGTCACACGCGCGCACATGCATGCGCACACACACACACACACACACACACACACACACACACACACACACACACACACACACACACACACACACACACACACACACACACACGAATGTTGTGTTTTCATGTTTTATGGAGAGTTTCCATAGATGTAATGATTTTATTCTGTACAAACTGTATATTATATCCCATAACTCTACCCCTAAACAAAACCATCAGAGAAAACTTTCTGCATTTTTATATTTTCAAAGAACTTCATTCTGTATAATTTATAAGCTGTTTTCCTCATTGAGACCAAAAAATGTCCCCACAAGGACAAGGATTTCGGATATTGCCATTTTTGGGGACATTTTGTCCCCATAATGTAGGGTTTACCAGGACTACACACACGTTGGGTTTACATGTTTTAAAGGGACATTCAATGACTTTTCACTTCACTTAACTCTTATTTTGTTGAGACATTATTCAGGTCATTCTACAAGATATATTGTGTCCCTTGTATACATACACTACCATTCAAACGTTTTGAGTTGGTACATTTTGGGCCATTTTTTTTTTTTAAGAAAGAAAATAATATTATTCAGCAAGGATGCATTTAATGGATTAAAAGTGACCATAAAGTATTCACAGTTGTAGTTTGGTTTGTTCTAAACCAAAAAAGAAAATTATGCATTTAGTCCTGAATCACTTAGCGTTCACACTGTAATTTTTAACACCAAACTTAAAGAAAAAAAAAAAGAAGAAGAAAAAAAACGTATGCGGGTGACAAATGCGCAGCCTTTGAGTCTCTTTATTTTCTCACTTTATTTTATGTTTTGAAACATTTGCCAGTAAAAATGATCTTAAAAAGTCAATCCTGTTACAATAATTATTTATGGTACACAACTGATAACTGACAAATGTAGAAGGAAGCACCTTGTAGTTTTTACAGCCTTCAACACAGGGCTTGTGATGTAAAACTGTAAAACCTTAAACCCTGGAACCTTTAATGAAGGCATAATAATATCCCAACATATATTGAAGTTTATTAATTTAGCTCGAACTCCAGACATCAGTACTTTGTTTGTGTGTGTGAGTTTGGGGGAGAGAGAGAAAAATAGAATCACTAATTCAGTTTGTGTATGTCTTGAGGCTTCAATACCACACAAAGACATCTCCACATCTCCGTAACCGAGAAGAAAAGATCCATGTGAGACATTAAATATAAATGACATATTATGCTTTCTTCATAAAGTGAAGAGATTGTAAGTTATGTGTGTGTGTACAACAAAGACTTCTCTGAAGCTGTGTCCGCTCAGCTAGACGTTACGCCTAACAGAATGTAAAAAACTCTTAACTTGCGTTCAGAAAATATTCAGTCACGTAGTGATCGCATGAAGTATGCGAGTGGCTCACCGTGTCTTTGTAATTTAAGAAGCCATTCTATCAGTTAGCAGGAGATGTGTGTGTGTGTATGAGATTGGTCCAGCTGACTTTCAGTGGAGCGTAAAACCAGAGTACCCACAGGGCATGACGGCTAGCCATAACATGCTGCCCCATGAATGCAAATATCCAAAAAGCTGTGGATTTCCATCTAATGTCATATGCAGTATGAAGGAAATATATATCATGACATTTAAGAAGCCTACATCTGTGAATGACGAAAACACATCCAGCGGAATGAATGAATTTCCATGCTGGTTTGAATGAACTGCTGGATTCATTAAGTCCAAAGTATACTTTACGTTTTACACGTAGGGTCACGGTATAGTGAGTGTACTCAGTATGCGCATGCTGAATAAAAAGAGACAAAGCCCCTTGTAGGCAAGCTTAGCAAAAAAGAAAAGAAAAGCGAAACATTTACTAATGCTGTGTTAAGCAGGGAAGGAGACCAGAGCAGTTTTTTGAGTGGATGTCAATGGAGGAGAGGGAAAAAGTCTTAACATTTAATGAGTCGACAACCCATCGGCTAATCTTAAACATGTTTGCTCTTAATAATTAGTTTTGGATTAATTTATTTTTAGAGTTTACATAAAAAAAAATAAAAACTGTGTTTTATAAGAGAAGTCACGGACAATTGGGCGACAGGTGTGATTTAGTTTACGGCAATTCTCATTCATTTTTATGGTATCCGCAAACAGTGATTGTCGCACAACTGAACAAAATACAGTGATGTCAAGACTGTAATGCCATTGGTTATCAAGGCACACACGATCCAAGTTAGCTCTTACGCTTTCTCCAATGGTAGATCCACTGACCCACGTATCTCCCAATAATAAGACCATCTCTGAGAAGAGACAGAAACGTGTGCAAGTTACAACAACTATGGATGGCTACGTGGATGAGAGATTGTGCGAGGAAGTTAGAAAGCATCTGCATTTGTACAACTTCAGCCTAAAAGTATAAAAACCACTGCTGTGTTCATCACTATCATCTTGCAACAGGACCAGCTGGGTGGCAAAAACAGTGCTAGTAGTACCTCAAAATTTATTGGAATCAAAAAATAACTATTGACCATGCCAGAAGAGTTGAAAAGGAAAGTTTTGAGTGAGGAAAAGAGGGGTTCAATTCTGGCTTTACTGGCAGAGGGATACAGTGAGCGTCGGGTTGCTTCCATCCTTAAAATTTCAAAGGCGGCGGTTCATAAGAACAAGGTCAAGCAGCAGACATTGGGGACAACAAAGCTACAGATCGGCAGAGGGCGAAAACAACTCTCCACTGACCGGGATGACCGCCAACTCATTCGAATGTCACTCAAAAACCATAGGATGACATCAAGTGACCTACAAAAAGAATGGCACACGGCGGTTCGAAACAGGCTCCTAGGGGCAGGGCTGAAGTCGTGCAAAGCTAGAAAAAAGCCCTTCATCAATGAGAAGCAAAGAAGAGCCAGGCTGAGGTTTGCAAAAGACCAAAAGGATTGGACTGTAGAGGACTGGAGTAAGGTCATCTTCTCTGATGAGTTCAATTTTCAGCTTTGTCCAACACCTGGTCGTCTAATGGTTAAATGGAGACCTGGAGAGGCCTACAAGCCACAGTGTCTCGCACCCACTAGAAAATTTGGTGGAGGATCGGTGATGATCTGGGGGTGCTTCGTCTTTGTGAAGGACCCATGAATCAAGCCACGTACAAGGTTGTCCTGGAAGAACACTTGCTTCCTTCTGCTCTGACAATGTTCCCCAACTCTGAGGATTGTTTTTTCCAGCAGTACAATCTCCATGCCACACAGCCAGGTCAATCAAGGTGTGGATGGAGGATCACCAGATCAAGCCCCTTTCATGGCCAGCCCAATCTCCAGACCTGTCCTGAACCCCATTGAAAACCTCTGAAATGTGATCAGGAGGAAGATGGATGGTCACAAGCCATAAAACAAAGCCGAGCTGCTTGAATTTTTGCACCAGGAGTGGCATAAAGTCACCCAACATCAATGTGAAAGACTGGTGGAGAGCATGCCAAGACGCATGAAAGCTGTGATTGAAAATCAGGGTTATTCCACCAAATACTGATTTCTGCACTCTTCCTAAGTTAAAACATTAGTATTGTGTTGTTTAAAAATGAATATGAACTTATATTCTTTCCATTATTCGAGGTCTGACAACACTGCATCTTTTTTGTTATTTTGACCAGTTGTCATTTTATGCAAATAAAAGCTCTAAATTACAATATTTTAATTTGGAATTTGGGAGAAATGTTGTCAGTAGTTTGTAGAATAAAACAAAAATGTTAATTTTACACAAACACATACCTATAAATAGTAAGACCAGAGAAACTGATAATTTTGCAGTGGTCTCTTAATTTTTTCCAGAGCTGTACATTGAAAGGCTTTGAGTACAAATGTGAGCGTACAAAAAAACAAAGTATACTTTGGGCTTAGCTAGCGGGTCAGGATCCGAGACAACATATGTGGTTATCAATAATGTACACACACAAACAAACTTAAAATTCTTTACACACCTGAAAGGCATGGGGCATATCATCGACGCAGTACACTCGAATACTGTAGTTGAGGAAGTTGGGCTCCATGTTTCCAAACACAGCCAGTCGGAGTCTCTTCCCAGCCGCCTGTGTGAGGGCCTCTCCCACTAAAGCGTAACACCCCGGCCTCTCCACCAACAGGTGGCAGCACTGAGTGTCCAACAGGCAGTAACAAGAAGTGCTCTCCTCTTCCACAGTCATCACCTCCTGTCAGGAATACACAGACACTCACAGTCAAAATCCAACTGTTGATGAGTCATATGTAAAATTCTTACACAACATCGACTGCGATTAACACTTTATTTTGATGTTTCACCTACATGTCAACAAACTCTCATTAGAGTATTGGTAGACTGTCTGCTTAATATCTGCTAACACTTAAGTGATGGTCCATCAACAGACATTCTACTGACTATAAGTAACTTTGCAAGTACATGTCACCTTATTCTACCAACCCTTCCCCAACAGTCTATTAATACTGAGCTAATACTCTAATGAGAGTGAGTTGACATGCAAGAGCAATGTTTCTTATAGTCAACAGAATGTCTAAAGGGATTATTTAAAATCTAAAGGGATACTTCATCAAAATAAAATACAACCGGTTTTGCTATTGGGGACAACTGTGGTGACTGATGATGTCACAAATCTATCAAAACCTGTTTACATTTTAAGGGCCAGATTTACTAAACTGGGCAAATTAGCGTGAGAGCGCAATTCCAAAAAAGTGCAGATGGGAGTGGAAAGTTCTGCACCTGACGACGCACAAATTAAAGAACACAGACGCAGCCGGATCATTTCCATAAAGACCAACGCAATCTACCGAAAGCAGCGCAAATTAGCTTCTGGTTTAAGACATGCTTTTTTGGGGTGTTACATAATGGCGCAAATACCAGTAAATTGACTAGCGCAAACCTAAGCAAATCACGTTGCATAAATTGTGTCTGAAAGAGAAACTCCTACAAATGCATATGCAATAAGATCAGCGCCCTGTCCAACCCTGTTAGTAAATCCTAACAGTATTTTTTTAACGCCAAAAAGAGGGTGTAAGCGGTTGGTAAATCTGGCACTAAAACTTTAAACTTTCACTTTTTCCATATTTATAACACTTTTAATTCTGACAATGCATGACAAAATGCTTGTGACTGCGGCTGAGTTGAAACATTCTGCCACTTTTAAAAAAAGTAATAAAAGTAGCAAAAAGTGAATGGAAATGTATATCTTTAGGGGAAAAAATATTTAAAATTGTAAATGGTTTTATTGTTTATTTATTGATAAATGGTTTTTTCATTTTATATTTATTTTAGTATTTTGTTTAATTTATATTTTATTATTTGAACAATTTATTCAATTAAATGGTAATACATTATTGATATAATCATTTACAGGAAAAATACTGCAATATAAAATCTGCACTAAATCAATGATCTACAATTAAACTTCCTTACGGTTTTTAAGTGATTTCTTTGGTGAAAATCCATGAAAATCACCAGCTGGTGTGAAACCTGTTATGTATTTATTTGTTAATTAAATGTTTTAGAACATCTGATTTCAATTAGTGTTAGAATTATTGTTTTTGAATAGCCTTCCCCATCTTGAAAACAAACATAATTGTTTACCTTCACTTAAGTACTAAAGTACGATATGCTGTAATGTTTATAGTACAAGTATGATTAATAGAAACATCCAAGAATATCCATGCTGATCGACTGTTTTTCTTTTCTAGAACATGGTTCAATTGCTTTTAATGCAAAGTAGGCCTCGTTGTCATAAGCACTGACAGCTACTTACTTTTGGCAACCCTGAGGCTTTTCACAGGCTGCTTCACTTTATAAAATCCTCGGTCAGCATAAACGTACATACACATGTTAGAGAAAGGTGAAGATCTTTAGCTGAAATTATGCATCCCTTTTCTTTATAGCTCTGCAGATGGAAGCACAGCTTGATTATTATTATATGCATCTGGTATTTGAATGTCAGGAACAGTGGGTGTGTAGCGGCCAGCAGGAACTCTGAGTCCAGGGTCTCCATTTCACCGGCTGAATATAGCTGAAGCTAAGCATAACTTTGCCCCCTGAAGCGACCCGAACCATTTGTGACGGCGGAAAGCTTGATATTTCATGTCTAAACACACCATCGCACAGAAACCATTGCCTATTACCCACAAATCAGTGGGTGCACATTAAAGTGTGCTCTCTCTCTTTCTCTCTCACACACACACACACACACACACACACACACACACACACACACACACACACACACACACACACACACACACACACACACAGTAAAATGCACAAAAAAGGTGTTATTCTCAATTCTGCAGGGACATTACTCTCTACCCGCCTATCACATGCTCTCGCATTATGCCTGCTTGAAAAAGCTTATTATTTCAAACAACTGTCAAAGGTCTCCGCGTCTTTAACACAGCGTCAAAATGACTCGATTGCACCGAAAGAAAAGGAGTTGATTGGTATTGTGATGTGTCTTTGAATTAGAGAGTCTGCGTTTGATTATAGTCTGCTGAAATGTCAGGTCGCACACACACACTTGCTGCACTACACTAATACAAACAGAGATGGTTTCTCCAGGGTCGGCTTGTGTCAGTGAGCTCCAGCTCAACTTTGATGAAGTTCTTTCAACATGTAAGAGCAGTATGAATCCGCTCTTATAAATAACAGCAAAGTATCAAAGGGAAAGGACTGTGTTAATAAGAGAAACACAGAGAGATGCTCTTAAAGTGCACTCGATGTAGGAACATCGGTCTACGATGAAGAGGGCACATCTATTGATTCTGTCACATGGTGACCTTAAGCATTTTAACTTCAGAATAACACTCCAGTTCTTATAATTGCCAGCAGAACACACTGCTGTTTCCCATTAAACTACATGATTCAGAGTTTAAATCAACTGCACTCATTCAAGGCTTCCCTATCCAGCACGTTGGTTAAAGACTAACTTGAATGGTTTAACAAAGATACTATTCTTATGTCAGCCTTACCTCCCAGTTGTTGTCCTGGGTTTGTCTCTTAAGCTTGATATTCCAGTCTTCCGAACTCACATCTGCACAGTGGGCTATCGTCAAGGCAACAGGGCAGGAAAGGGTCAGGCCAGGAGGGCCGTATGTTACCTCAGGACTCAAAAGTATCTCCTGACCTTCATCAGACAAAGCACTGCAGGTAAAGAGACAGAAAGAGAGATTAACTGGTATGGTTAAAATTTTTTTATTGTGGCTATGCTAATACTGTTGGTTCCTAATGATTTAGCACTGTGTTTTTCCCCCCTCATTTGTTAGTTACTTTGGATAAAAGCATCTGCTAAATGAATAAATGTAAAAGGTAATGCTTCTGATTCTACTTAATTGGCACTAGAGATCAGATGGAAACGCACACACACAGAAGAAAAAAAAAAACACTTAAAGGTTGGAACTGACGTTTTGCTAAGCTCCGCCCCCCTTGGTTACAGCTGCTGACTCTGACAAGCGTTACAAAAGATCCCATAGGAATGAACTAGAGATTTCAGCATGATTTGCAATCAAATGTGCTCATAAGGTTTTCAAATTGATTGGATACTGTCCTTTACGTGGGCTGGAATCAATTGTGACATTTATTTCAAGATGTGAAAAAAAAAGAAAAAAAAGTTTGTATCCTCTCTGGGTACTTTTCAGTGACCTGGGAACAACATTAAATACATTTTTTGGATAGTCTCCCTAAAACATATTAAACATTTCAAACACTGAGTTCCAATAGAAAAGAGATTAAACTAGAGGTCAGCAACAGTTGTTAAGGCAGGACTTAGCGTAAGGTCAGTTCAGCGCCATTCACACTCAAGTATGTCAACTATAATGATAACTATACGTAATAAGTTTTAATAAGTCCACACGACAGCCATAACAATAACGAGGAATGACACTGTTGAAACCACATTGATTTATTTAATTTTTTTTGCAGCTGATGAACGATAAACATTAACAGCCAATCAGAATCCAGCTTCAGCATTTAAAGCGCCTATAATAAACAATGTTTATGTGCACACTCCCATGATTTTGCTAAATAAGGCATATTTTGTTGATCCTGGAAGAACATTCCTGTCCTAAAATTTAGTCATACCCCTAAACCTACTTATCCCTAAAATCAGAGAGCAATAATAGCTAAATAATACTGATGTTGAAGCACCTAACCCTGGTTTAAGCCTAAACTTGACAAACTGTAAACATGTCCCTCAAATCTGATTTGTTGATTGGAATGGTGTTCCAGGATCAACAAAGATGTTGATCCAGGAACATGTTGCACTTGGTGAAATATGATAATTATTATGAATTATCACTGTGAATTATCAATTATTACTATTATGTGCACTGTGTGAACATAATAATTTTGAAATTATTTCACCCCATAATAATGGTATGCGTTAAAGCAGTGAAACTACCGGTTAATTCATTTTAATTTTTCTAAAACCTTTTCCCCAAATTGAAACTTCCTTTCCACTATTAAAATAAAATACAGATCAAGAGAACAACCTGTGTGAAATACTCATGGGAAATCCTCGCTCAATATGTGCTGTAGTGTCAAAATAACAATATTGATTTCACCAGAAGATGCCAACGTTCAAATAAATGGAATTCGTTTGGTTAATAAACACGAGGGTGAGCTACTGGGATCACACCACGAACAAACATTAGCTAGAAATACAAGCAGATTTGTTAATGGAAACATGTCAAGTAGCCACACAGCTCTCCATGCAAACAAAAACACAACAGATAAGCCTGCAAACTCAGCGCTAATACAGATATATTGTACTTTGTGCTGGTTGAAGTGATTCCAGAGGGCAGTTGGACTTGATCGGGTGTGGAGATCAGTAAGTGTGTGTGTGTGTGTGTGTGTGTGTGTGTGAGTTCACTGGTCGATGGTGTTGTTTGAAGTGCCTTCTGAGGAGCCTGGTGACATATTGAGACAGTTTGGACGTGTTAGCGTCGATCGATATGACTGCTGTGGATCCTCAACAAGGATTAGTCATCTACAGCAGGGGGAATTCACACTAGCCTGGGTGGCGCCATGGAAAACACACTGACACAGCAGATTACATGAACCAGACACCTGCTGTCAAAAGAACCAGGATGATTTACCATTCATTACTCTGTGCAGAGATTCAAACTATATTTTAACACTGAGTGGTGTTTGTCCATGTGAAACCATGATGCTAAGGTGTTCTCAATAGTTTTGCTTGGGTGTTTGTTACATTGTAACTAGCCCAAATCTCCATGTTAGGACATTTTTACCAGTTTTATTGTCGGACATAAACAAAAATCCAGTCACACTAAAGATTAGGGTCTAATTTGACTTTTGCTTCAGAAAACTCCTAATTACTACTTATTAATAATTTGTAAGGAAGTTAAGTTTAGATATTGGGTAGGATTAATGGATGTAGAATAATTATGGTCATGCAGAATAATCAATCAATCAATCAATCAATTTTTTATTTATATAGCATTATAGCGCCTTTACAACAACCAGAAAGGTGCACAAAGCGCTTTCCATAAAACACATAAAAAAGGCAACAGGATATAAAAATTGCAAATTAAAGCTAATTTAAGCAGTTAAAACAAAGTAACTAACACAACGACTAAAAACACAGAAAAGGTGGTTACGTGTTGAAAGCCTTCCTGAAAAGAAACGTTTTTAACTGCGATTTAAAAACACTAAACACAGTTATGTTACGAAGGGGAGTAGGTAAGGCATTCCACAAAGTAGGATCCCTGGATGGCAAAAGATCGGCCTCCAAACTTTTTGCATCTAAACTTGGGGATAATCAAAGAAATGCTCTGAGAGGAGCGGAGGGTTCTGGCAGGTTGGTATACAGTGACCAGCTCGGAGAGATATGCCGGGGCCAGACCATTGATGGCCTTATAAATAAACATCAGAACCTTATACTCCACCCTAAACCGTACCGGGAGCCAATGAAGTGAGCAGAGGACGGGGGTGATGTGTAAACGTTTATGGGTATTGGTAAGGAGACGCGCTAAATAATACTGATGTTGAAGCACCTAACCCTGGTTTAAGCCTAAACTTGACAAACTGTAAACATGTCCCTCAAATCTGATTCGTTGATTGGAATGGTGTTCCAGTCATATTAAGCATTAATATGTGCTTTATAAGTACTAATAAACAGCCAATATCCTAGTAATATGCGTGCTAATATGCAACGAGTTAATCGGACCCTACACTAAAGTGTTACCAAAAAATCCAATGTCCTAATTGCTTAGAATAGTAATAGCTTAGCTTTCCTCAATAAGCAGTTGTTATAATCACTTATATTTAAAGCACAAACAGGCCGAAGTTCAACACTTAAATGCCCAAAATAAGATATTTTGAAGAATACTGGTAACCAAATAGTTTTGGTAACCATTGACTTCCACTGTATGGACAAAAACACTCATTTGCTCTACAGAAGAAAGTTCTGGAACAACATGAGGGTGAGTAAATGAGGAATGAATATTAATACTACCTCTTTAAGGTAATGGATTTTGACAACAGCTCGCTAGTAATGATGCTTCTGATGAACATACGGGAATGTAAGTGTTTATTTTACAACCGGAGCCGTTTTTCATTCTAAGCAGGTGACAGGCTGAGACAGCCGTCCAATTACAGTGTTCGACACTTTGTCGTACCAACAGGCCAGTCACTTAACAACCTTCTAATCGCTGTCTCACTCCATCTGCACTGTTTGTTTACATGTTGATTTATTTATATTGAATAATTACCCGTTTCCTCCCAACTTCCTCCATTTATTGGCATTGCATCCAAACTCTTTTGTGTCTGAAATAAAAGCAATTAACGCTGATGAAGCAGCTAAGCTTGTTTTGCCTTTCTGGAGAGGAGAGAGAGCGTTACCTGACATTTACAGTCGTTTAATGAAACTCCAGCAAACACTAGAAAAGCATTCATGCACATAAAACGCATATAAAATGGAACAAAATGTCTCATGTTTGCTGAAATATCAGGAACAGCGGTAAACAAATGAAAAACAGTTGAAGGGGCATCAAGGCCGCATTAATGCACGGGCTTACCTGGGCTGAAGCCCAGGGGCCTCCCAAGTTCAGGGGCCTCCCATGTTCATGATGGGAGTCATATTTTTTTTAACTTGTCAGATTTTGTCGCTGTATGTCGCTAGTCGCTTGTGGGCGTTGGTAGTGCTGTCGCTCTAATGTTATTGTTATGGTGCATTCACACCAAACGCGAATAGAGCGTCTGGCGCGAGTGATTTCAATGTCAATGCAAAGACGCGTTTACGCCAAGGGGCAACATTCTGATCTGAAAAATGAAGCCTACCCGGAAGTGCGAAAAACTGCAATACATCGAAAATCCGCTAGGGGAAGGTCCCAAAAGGGAGCAAATGTCCATAGCCCCCATGTTAAAATGTCCGTTTTCACAGCATAAAATCATGTTTTTACAGGTTGGTCCCATGGACTTTTATTGGATTTTTCGATAGGTTCTGAGTGCCTGACAACGGCGAGGGTAGTGAATTTTTTTCTAACTCGTTAGTTTAGATAGTATTTAGATATAAAATGTATGACAATAAGGGCGTGGTTAACTTTGATTGACAGCTTGATTGACAGCTGAAAGGCAGAATGACAACATAAGAAGCGCCATTTTTTAATACAGTTGACATATAATACTACTGTTTCTGTATCATGAAATGTAGTTTTAAGAGTTTTTCAGGCGAGAATGTAGTTGTTTAAAGCTCAAATCTGTGGTTTATTTATAAAGATTTATGAAAATTGTATCCAGTTGTGAGATCCAGCGATGACCGGGCGCTCGGCGCGATGTACCCCGCCTGGAGCAGCCTTTCATCGGCTAGACGTTTTGAGGTTTGCCGCTGACTCTGGCGTCTCTGTAGTGGTTAAACATGAGATATAATTCGTCTTGTCTATATCTAACGGGCGATTTTTGGTCTCGTGGGCAATCGTTTTGGCTGAGGGGAAGTTTCATAACTTTATAAGCTATATTTAACTTGTACCGTTGTATGGTTAGACTAGATCGAGCGCATGACTTATGTTTGACTGAATTGTTTGCTTTATTTGTATAGCTTATTGTAACTTTACCTTTTACTTATACTTTTATAATAGCTAATATTGATCAAACTGAAATTTAACAAAAAGAGACTGGGTTGAGTTTTGTCATTTTAAATTTTAATACAACGAAGATGATCTGTAATGTTGTTTACTGCAACATCTGTTGTTTAGTACAAATGCACATATTGCCTGGACCATATTAAAATGTTTAATATTTTTATATTATATTTAAAACGAAAAGAGGCAGGTTTGTGTTTTATATTTCGTTTTGTTATAAATAGGCAAACGTTATGTGCAGTGAATATAATCAATACGCGTTGCCTGAACCACATTTGTGTGGCTATAATGTTTAAGATTTCTTTAAATGAAAACGAAAAGAGTTAGTATGGTGTTTTATAACATATTTCGTTGCCTAAAATATACACAGAGATAACCGGAGTAGCAGAGCGAGCTGAGTGACGCGCGCTGCGTCAGAAGGTGGGCGGGGTTAGGGTTTCCCAAGATTTTCCAAGATGGCGCCGCCCATACCCCCCATAAACGGCTTCAAACCCGTTCTTCAGAAAGTCTATGGGTGACGTCACAGACGCTTTGTCCATATTTTTTACAGTCTATGGTTTACGCGCGTCTAGATGTCCCGCGGCGCGAATGAGGCGTTAGACTGCTCGACTGGCCACCACATCTATACAAAACACCATCACAAGTGATATTATACAACTATATAATTTTAATTTGACTAGGAATTAGGCTCAAAAGAAACAGTATGCTGTTGGGAGAGTGTTTTTATATTACCACACAGCAGTGTTCAGGGATTAAATCATTTACTAGATTAACGATCGATCAATCTACAAATTAAACTCACTCATACTGTCATAAATTACTAAAACGTCATCCGAATTTGACAAATAATAAATTGTCTTGTCCCTAATAGTCAACATAATGCAGGGGAAACTGTAAAATGAACTGCAGCAGTGCTAAACTTGCATCATAAAACTACAACACTCGAACTATAAATGTATGAATTAAACTCACTGAGACTGTCGACAGTTTCTTTTCCATGCATTATTTTATTATATCCATGTTTGTGGTTAGTTACAGTCAAATCATATAAAACAGTGAAATCGCCCTTAAACTCTTCTGTCTTGCCTGCACTGCACTCGAGACGGTGACGGGAGCTGAGCGCCACTGAAAGGCTTCTTTCCTATTGGTTGTCGCTCGCGAAAATCGCTTCTCATTTGCATAAAGTTGAAATTTAGTTGCTGTGTGTGGTTGTTAAATAAAGTGTCTTGTGTTTATGTGCTCAGTGATATGTTAAGAACAATATTAAAATTAAAAACAATATGAAAAAACTCACTGTTGTAGGTCTCGAAAGAAACTAATGCATTTTGTGATATAGATTACCAAGATAGGCTTTTACACTTTTTTAAAATGAGACTATAAATCGAGGGGATGGGGGGCCTACAAAACCTCTCAGCCCCGGGGCCTAATATTAGGTTAAGGCGGCTCTGGGCATCTATATTGATTGAATCTGTGGATGACACCCGCATGCTTTTCAAACAAATAACAGAGTTATTAATTAATATGATGTAGAGACCTGCTAAGACAAGATAACAGTGATAAAAAAGTTGTTCTCTAAAGTGCTTTGGCAGCAGGGTTAGTATACAACACACATTAACTAAAATAAAAATAGTTTAACCTTAAACTAATTTTATTTCAGCTAGTTGCCAAGACAACATTTCTCATTTTCATTTAGTCAAACAATGTACTAAATTAACAAAAATTTAAAAAAAGCTATATAGACTTAAAAAAACAAAAACAATAAATTACTAAAACGTTCAAATGAAAATGGAAAACATAAAAATAAAAAATGTATTCAAAATATTAATTAAAACTATAATAAATCACTCTGTAAATTTGGTCAATCCATTCACATTTGCAGATAAAAATCCAGTCATCATCTATCCCAACTCATATTACCTTTTCCCTGTGGAAGACAAAGAGCTATCAAAATCAAACCAATAGTTGTTGTTGTTTTTTAAAGCTACTTGCTTCCATATAATGAAAATGCATCTGGCAAGTTCAGTTGTATTAAAATTACTTGCTTACTTTACTAAAAAGAAAATAATATATTTTGCCTGTGTCTAGTTCATCACTACACTAGTCTTATACTTACAGAATGAACATGTAGCTTGCTAAAAAGCATTTGTTTGTCCTTTGGCTATATGTTAAGCCTATCTCATCTAGAGCACCAAGTGAGCCACAACGCCTCTGATTGTGATTTTCTCCTTTTTCCTCCTCGTACAGACACAAGCCAAGAATTGGAACCAAAACGGCTCCCTGAGGAAACCACCTCAACAAGCGTCTTCATTGCATTTTGTGCCACATGCATTATGGCCTGATCAATATGAACAATTATCCCTTTTTAGATCACAGTGTCTAAGAGAAGGGAAGTATTTGACTATAAAACCCTGTTCACACTTACAGGAATTTTGACATGGGAGGTCATCAGGCAGTAACACTTTATTTTGATGGTCCACTCAAGTAACTTTGCAACAACTGTCAACTAGCAGTCATTGGAGTATTAGTAGACTGTCTGCTTAATATCTGCTAACACTTCATTTTCATTGTCCTCCAACAGACTATAAGTATCTTTGCAGTTACAGTACAGGTCAACTTATTCTACTAACAGCCTAGTTGACATGTAGTTGCAAAGTTACTTATAGAATGTCGAAAGTAGACCATGGAAAAAATGTGTAACCCATCAGGCTGTATTGCTGGTCGCTTGAAGGCATTCATACAGCAAGATGCCCCAATGTAATTTATAATGGTAAACTTTTGAAAATATTGCTGCTCATTCCATTCTGACAAGGAATGTGTTTCCTTGCAGCTAAAAAACAATCATTCTGAAGGAGAATATTTTTATGAAAATTTCAGCAAGCATATAATACAGTATATCGTATCATCAAAGTTGAACAGTCAATGATTAAGTGCATTAATTGCCGTACACTACCTATCAAATATTGTGGAATAATTGAAATGTAAGAAGTAAGAAGTTTTAAAATGCCATTTATTTCCAGCAGCCATTACTTTAGTGTCTCATGGCCCAACAGAAATCATTCTAATATGCAGAATTGTTGCTCAGTAATTAATTATTGTTGGGGCACAATTATTAATAACGGTTCTTATTATCAATGTTGAAAACAGTTTAATACGTTTTCTTCAGGATTCTTTGATGAATAGAATTTTCAAAAGAACAGCATTTATATGAAATAGAAAACTTTTGTAACATTATTGTCTTTACCATCACTTTTTGATACATTTAGTACATCTTTGCAGAATTGAAGCATTCATTTATCTCTAAAGTGAATAATCTCTCTCTCTTTAAAAAAAACAAAAAAACTTTTGTTATGGTTTCCACAAAAATATTAAGCAACAAAAAATGATTTTATTGTTACAATTTTTTCCCTCTATGTGGACTTTTCAATCATGTCTACACTAAACAGTAAGTCAGCTGTTTATTTGCATACAATTTTAATGCTGTCAAAGCCTACTGTTGCCAATTTCTTTGTTGCGGTAAATTCTTGTCAGTGTAACAGCCATTAAATAGTGCAGTCTAGCCCTGTCAAAAGTGACTGCTAGCTAGCATGCATAAGGTTCCAGCCATTATTCATTTCCCATGGTTCATCAAACGTAAGGAGCCGGAGATGCAGCGCTAATAACAAGGAGATACATCACCTATTGATTTACAAATTTAATATCCGCCAGGATAAAAAACACACACACACAAAAAAAAAACAAGTCTGCTTTCATTAACACAGTCTGAATCCTTTCCTAGTAATACAAAATGTTCCGTGTGATGTCCAGGTGACTCCACAGGGAAGGGTACAGAAGAGCTTTAAGCTCTGCAAATAACTCAGAGGTCTGAGCAAACTCAATCCTATCACTGTGAACAAATAAAAAGAGTCTCTGATTGATCCTTTTTCATGACTCTGCTCTCTATAGCCGCTGTTATGAGGACTCTGGAGATCGTGCGGCTAAATTTAGGAGGTTCTGCAGATTGATTTCTGCCTCTCTCTTCTTCTAAACCCCCTCCGTCCACTTTCTGTAGATGCTTTGTGGTCAGATTGCAGTGTTGTGGATTGAATTTCTCCCTGCCACTCACCACAACTGTCAAAAGATAGGCTTTGACTGACAGTTGGGCTGAGCAGCTAGCATTTGACTGACGGATAGCTGCGCGGCGGTGGTGTTGGCGCGTCGGACGGGAGACGGGGAAGCAAACAGCTCTGAGCTTATCGGACGCTAGCAGGTACCTTCATCTGCGAACTTGCTGAGATTGAGGTTTTCATCTTTGAGCTCTGAAGAGTCTCTGAACACTCATGACCTTTGATCTCTATCAATCCCAGCAAGCCTACGACTGCGACCGAGGATTGGGAGCGAAGAGAAAGTGTCTTCTGTCTGAGTCGAGGTGACATTATAGTGAGTTGTACAACTTTAGTTTGAAATCCTTGGTCGTTGAAGTTTGCTTATAATGTTTGGAGGGTTAATCCCAGAGTTAAGCAGCTCAACAGAACAAAGCAAGTGGCATTCTGGGAGATTTCCTCACTGGAAATACAAGCTGCGTTACGTTTTAAAGCATCCCTACACAGTGTTCACATCTCCCTAAACACTCGGCAGGGGATAGCTGTAGAAGTTCACTGTACTTGACAAAATGTGAAACAGCTTGCAAACACAGATTAGAAGTTTGAGATATGAAAACATAATATACTTGTGTAAATAATTCTAATATAAATTATCATCCTTTCATTTGCAATGGAACACTCAACAACTGTTTGTTTCCTTTGAAAAAAAAACAAAACAGAGTTTTTACTTAATGTTAAAAGTGTGATTTCTATACATGGAAATGTCATGTAAACTAATAAAATCGTAAAAGCTTTTTCTAATTAATATACATGTGACTAGCTCTAAAATATCAGGTAGAAATTGTGAATTTCTTAAAAACATTATCCTCAATCTTTATTCTGTAAATCATGAACAACCGAAAGAGCCATGTAAATGAATGAATTAAAAACAGTGGGTTCTCTGAAGAAAATTCAGTTCAAAAAGGTCTGTAATCCGAAAAATAAAATCATTTCAATTGTAATTATAATGCCCAGTGTTCAAAATAAACAAGATTAAAATAGCCAGGGGGCTTCCTAATGTTATTGTGAACAATGGGTGGCCTTGGAGTCAAAAAGGTGGAGAAGCATTGATTTATCATGCTTACACCGTAGTGTGATGTCTACAGTGCTGGTCTCAGGTCGAGTACAGTGCCATTGTTTCAGTCACCATCTTTTTTCCCCTTGTTGTGACAGGATGGCACAGCTGGAAGATAACCTGCTGAACTTGGATGTGTTTAACCACTCTCGCACACAGGCCCAGCATACTAACGCTATGAAAGTACACCTTTTTATGCACCTTCAATACACAGGCCTGCTGCAGTAACTACAGCTAAGGGAGCGAGACTGAAGGTAAGAAAGGAAAATTGAGGTACAGAGATGGGAATAAAAAGAAAAATGCCCTACTGATAACATCAGCATGTTGTGTTTTGGATGCTGGGGAGCATATTCACGTCGTTGATAACAAAACAGCGCAAAAAAGTGGATGGAAACTTGGCTAGTGCCACTTTCTATTAGAATTACAACATCAATTTCTACTATAAAGCAGCTGTCTAGTGTGCTCATGTTTTTACTCATGTCTGACCTTGACGAACTGAACAGAAGAAATGAACCAGAGAAGATTTCCACATCAAAAAAGGCGGAGCCTCAGAGCACACCTACCTATTACCTCATCGGCACGGACCAATGGTAGTTTGAAGTTGTTCACCAGCCAGTGCAAACTTTTCCTGGAAAGTTTACTCTGAAGTTCAAACAAAGTTCCAAAGTTCGAACTCCAGAAACAATCTCCAAACGGACTTCGTTTTGGCCTGGTTTTGTTCAAAATGATGTCACAACAGTTTGTTCTTTGATTTTGTTTGAAGCATATTGGGGCCTTTACAGTCATTGGTTTGGGTAAAATAATTAGTTTTTAATAATTTTATTGATACCTTTCAGTATTAAATGATTAATAAGGATTTAGCTGCCATCTTGGGTGTATTTCACTAAGTTTGTTGCAAATCTCCACAAATAGTCTTAGAATTTGGCAAAAATTAGTTGTCTTACAAGACAGCATAATTAAGTTGGATAAGTCTCAGCATCGGGCCTATTATGCTTCAAAATTATCTTTCCGTATAGGCAGTTTTCTAGGTTTTGGAACAAAGCACAAGAGCGAGTTGAATACAGTCTTGATTTTGTGTGTCAGTATCCTGGATATATTACCTGGAGACCTGCTGGGTAATGCTCATGTACAGTTCCCAGGTTGTGTCCTCTTCAATCGCACCATGAGGCACCAGCAAACTCACACCTAGCAAAAGAGAGCAAAACACACACACACACACACACACACACACACACACACACACACACACACACACACACACACACACACACACACACACACACACACACACACACACACACACACACACACACACACACACACACACACACACACACACACACACACACACACACACACACACACACACACACACACACACAACCAAACAATTTATAAGATCCAACAGCATGATGGAATGGGACTTGGATGCTAAACTAGAACAAAGTTCCTCTTTTGGAAACACCCTTAATTTCCCAGAAGCCCTTTCAGTTGGATGAATAGTTTGATGCAAGCCTGGAATCGTGAAACAGCAGAACATTTGTCTTGTGGGACTCGTGCATGACAACATGTCGTCTTAAAAATCAATTCAAAACCTCCCTTACGAGAGACTGTGTACAACACACACGAGCACACACCTTGTGAAGTGACAAGGTGCCTGTAGAGTTGTTAGAGTCACTATTCGGCTGTAAAGGTCTTAAAAAGGCTGAGCGAGAACTCCAGCACACTTCAACAGATGCGCTAGCCTCTAACCTTTCTCGCACACTTTCTGCCAGCCTGTCAAGACTCTTTATAGCATGTGACAGGATCAGAGGTGGAAAAGAGCTAGGGAGTGTAAAGAAGGAAGAGAGAGAGAGAGAAAGAGAGAGGGAGAGAGAGAGAGAGAGAGAGAGAGAGAGAGAGAGAGAGAGAGAGAGAGAGAGAGAGAGAGAGAGAGAGAGAGAGAGAGAGAGAGAGAGAGAGAGAGAGAGAGAGAGAGAGAGAGAGAGAGAGAGAGAGAGAGAGAGAGAGAGAAAGAGATGGACCCTAGAGACTCCTAAATCAATGCCGCCCTGCTGGTCTCTCTGTCAGTCGCCCGCTCTCTCAGCCGCTGGGTGCTGTGTGCACAGCCTCTCTAACACACAGCACAGTCACTGGATATACTGTGTGTGAGAGAGAAAGACAAGAAAGGAAAGCTGGAGAGAGAATAAAGAAGAGACTGGTGCGTGTGCATACTAGTTTGTCTCTCCATAGACTTACAAAGATTTGGCCATGAACCAGCCACTTAGACAGGACATGTAAACATAGGGTTGCCAACTTCAGAAAAGAAAAATGCGGCACAATAGTGGTTCTTTACAGGAAAATAGGGACATTCAAAATATTTGTACTGTAGGCCTATATGTCATTTCAGGTTTGTATGTGTTTACAATTTTCTCAGATATAAACACATTTGTTTTGCTTAACCTATTTATGTACAATTTAATTCTAAAACAAATTTTAAGGTCACACAACATTTTTAAAATAGTTCAAAATAATAGCATTTATCTGAAATAGAAAGCTTTTGAAATATTATAGCCTGCACTACATTTTAAAGAAATGAAAGAAGGTAATAGCATACTTTTCCCTCAGGAAGATCTCATTTTTTCTTGCATGGCTGGATGTTGGACTCATGAACAATAATCACGTTGTTTGAATTCACCAAAACTGATTTGCCGAAATCAAACCCGGCCGGACAGTGAAAGGGATTTGCCGTTAGCGCGAGTCCAGAAACTCCGGATCGAACCGGGAGCGACCAGACAGCAGCGGATTCTGTTCGCAGATCAAACAATAATTTGTCCCAAAAGAATAATTAATTCTCAATTTAGACTCAGAGTTTGTTATTCGTACGGTCTGATGCGCGTGAGTGTGGGCTGTGATTGGATGATGTGGTGTCGTGATCATTCTCAAGTGTCGTGTTGTGCTTATCATCCTTTCATTTGCAGTCAGTGGTCAGATCAGTGTAGCAGTCTATTTAATCAGGACAAGGGAGGTCCCGTACGGGACAAATAAATTAGACCCAAAATACGGGACGTCCCGGCTAATTCGGGACAGTTGGCAACCCTATGTAAACAGCCCATTATGTGTTATTCATTTTTATTTTTATGAACTACCATTTAATAGTTTGGGATCAGTAAGAATTTTTTTTAAAGAAATGATTAATTTTTATTCTTCACATTAACTATCAACAGTGATGCTAAAGAATTGTATATGGTTATAAGAATGTTTTTATAAAAAAATTGCATTTTCAGCTGTGATGATGACAAGAAAATGTTTCTTGAGCAACATATCAGCATATTAGAATGATTTCTGAAGATTCATGAGACACTGAAGACTGGAGTAATGATGCTGAAAATTCAGCTTTGCCATGACAGGAATAAATTACATTTTAAATATATATTACAACAGATGAGTTATTTTAAACTGTAAAAAAAAATATCAATATTGATCAAATACATGCAGCCTTGTTGAGCATAACATACATTTTTACTGACCCCAAACTTCTGAATGGTAGTCTATAATATTTTAACTGGACCATTATCAATTTATGGACCATGATGGAAGCAAACTTTACTCACAGAATGCTCTAATTTACCCCAGAACTGTAAAAAATGGGAATAAACTAAAAAAAATATATATATATATATATAATTTGAATTCCACCAATTCAAAATTCTAATTTCAAATTTACAGTTTTAAACAAACAATTCAATTCAAATTCTACCTGATTTGAAAGCTAGTTCTAAATTTCTAATATTCATCAGATATCCTGTGAGTGGGCTGTGGACTGAAACTGGCCTCTTGCTTATTCAACTGCAGTTGTTTGTGTGTTTTTTCCTTCATGTAGTGTGTTTGAATCTCTCTTGCTTCTTCTTTAATCTTTCTACGACATGCATTAAACACAAGTGCAAAAACATTTACACACCTGCGTTGGGCACCACCAGTCGTCCTCCGCCGTGCCCGAACACCCCACTGGTCCTGAGCGGCCGCTTGCCAGTCGTCATACTAGAGACCAGCGTTGGCTGAACAGGGGTCAGCTGATTCTTCCCCCTCCCACCCAGCGTGCCCCCTCCACCTCCTATCTCCTGCACCACGCCACGAGGAAACGTTTGGGAAGGGGCTTTTGCATGATACTCCGCCCTCTCGGACACACCAAGAGACACCATGAAGGAGCTATGAACTTTGACCTTGAGGTCAGGGAGGGGGTCAAAGAGTGCAGGTTCAGGGATGAGCTCCTTCTCCATGGAGTCAGGGAAACAGATGGGGCTGGTGTAGGTCCGTGACATGGTCAGGTCTGGCTGCATGGACGAGTTCATTAACAGAGGGTTTCCTGGAACACAAAGTATGGTAGACTGCTAAATGACATGATGATCATTTGTTTCGACTGGATCTTTTAAGCTAAATATACATTCAAATGCAATTCAAACACAGAATGACTTGAGTACACATCTTCTGATTAACATGTCAATCTGTGAAATAAAATTCATTTTGAGTCTCATTAAAAGGCTGAAAAAAAGGGGGGGGGGGGGGGGGAAATCACAGTCAATCAAAGTCATAGTATTTTATTTTATTATATATATAAGCTGTTGTAAAATATGATTAATATTAATAAAGAAAACCATGATTCAAAAATATTATATTTGTAAAAATAATAACTAATTAGTTAACTTATAAATAACTCACCCTTATATGAACTTATAATTCATGCTTCAAAACCTGGTTATTGTGTCAGTAAATTGGCCAATGCCACCCAAATAACAAGTGTTTTTGTAATTTGTGTGAGTCACTCTGGTCAAAATATTTTTTCACCGGGAAAATAATTTTTTGTTGATAATGATACCTTTCTATACTATTGTGGCGTCTGGACGAAATCACAATGACTTATTCAGTTCGAAGCCTCAGAAAGCTTTTAACCTTTTGGGCTTTTTTCATGTAAATCATAGGCCTAGCGCCGATGAGTCTGGATCAAATTGCCCCATTGTCACTTTAGTGGGCTGGCAGAGGCTAAACAGAAACACCTCCAAACTCCTTCATCAGCTTCAAAAAGATCTTAATCAACTCAACTTCCCTCCCATGGCAGGCACGAAAGGCCATGTGGCATGGACGGACATTTGAGAGACGTATCAATATACATACACAAACATTCTTTCCTTTTAACTAAAAATATAAGTAATTCCAGAATGTATATGATATATTCCTGTGTGTATGTATGTTCCCCACCTTATATTAGCCTAGTTATGACTTTTTAGTTGTGTTAGTTGAACTCTAAGTGCTTATATCCAAGTGTAAGAATCTCTACTTTTGTATCCTTCAACCATACCTTTCTTGGTACCGAATTAAACCTCTCGGTTTGCCTTAGCTAACTATGTAGCAGGTTACGATAAAATTGTTTTTACTATTTTTACCATCCTTTGGAGTAAAAATGACCAATTCTGACACCATCATAAAACATGCAAACAGGCTCTATGCACGATCGCTTCCGCGTTTTGTCTCAGCCCGCCCAGTTACATGGGTCGGAAGCCGTTTTTGCATTCGGTGGAGATAATGGTAAATTACACTCGCTGTTTACAAGGACTTCCAGCGGTTAACGTGAAAGATGTTAACAATATTGCGAGGCAGTTAGCTGTCACACAAGTAAGAAAGAGAAGGGCTTTAAATTATATATTTCAAACTACATCGACAACTTTGAGGGTGAGTATTCTCTCATATCATGCGAAATCCGACTAGCGTTTTAAGTTTTGCCGCTAGTACACTTCGTAGCACACTAGTAGCAGTACTGATGTCTCAGTGAATTCGATTTTTATATAAATACAGAAATTTAATAAAGTTATCAAACCCAGTAAACAATTACCGTCTTTCAACGTTGACATATGGTTGAAAATAAGTCGGTCCGCCTTGGACTGGTTTACGACGTGATTTCAACTAAGTAGTTTCGGCCGGACTGTTTGACTACGTGTTTTCAACTGATCATCTAAGATACCACATGTTTTCAACTTATAATCTAAGACAGGATAAATCTGTTATACATGCTAAAATAACAGAGAAAAACAACCAAACCATGTTCATTATTATTTCAAATAAATTTAAAGAGTTTTACATGTTCCATCAAGATGTTGATTCAACTTTTTGCTAGCTGGGAACAGTTTGCACTGCATACATTTTTTATTAAATATAGATTAATCCTTAAAGCTACAAAAGTTATTTAGTCAAGAGCAGTGAGTAAAAAAAAAACACGCGTCTTCCTGTGCGTCGTGTGCGTGTTACATAGACAGGATATTCACAGGCTGCGCGTTCTCTTTTGTCTTGAATGGTTTAAAAGCATTTGCATGAATAAGAGCGTGATCATATAACGTAACGCTAGCCAAAGGATGAACGGATGTTGCGTTAATTGAGTTAAGTATTTTTAACATGTTAAACTATAAAAAATTAATCGCATGCATTAACGCGTTAACGTTGACAGCACTACGTCAACACACACACACACACACACACACACACACACACACACACACACACACACTCTATATTTAGCAAGAGACACAGTATAAGGGGACAGATGCTTTTAGTGCTTTCCAGATGGTGGGCGGCATCAACCAGCAGGGTCTCACTGGATCATGGTAACCAGCCAAACCTTGATGTGTAGCCCTTATAAAACTCTTAGCGTAAAATTATGATTGAACTGAATGTCTCCAGTTTTCAAACTGAACTATCAAGACAAACGCAACAACAATCTTTCGATTATTAGAACCAGCTGTTACATCAGTGTGAAGTGATCCCACTTGTTTCATTATGAGCTCTGCTGAGAGCGTTGACAGATCACGAATACGCATCACACTCACACAGATACCTCTCAATCTGTTTTATTCATCGAAAAGCAATGGCTGAACGAGAGCACTTCCCTAAGAGAGGTGGCGAAAAGAGGTGTGAGAGGGACTCATTTTCTCTTTCACAGATTGGACTGAGGCCCGGGAGGATAGACTGCAGCTTGCACTTGAAACCTCTCCTTTGGCAGATCTATTCAAAATCTAAATGTGTGTGAGATGTCACGCAAGGCAAAAGGTTCTGAGCTCCATGACAACAGTTGTCTTGCTTGATACGAGTGTCTATCAAAGTCGTTCGTTGCTGTACGTGTATTGTCAGCGCTGCCAAATATCTGTCGCCAAGGCAACATGGTTATTGCAATGATATTGCAACAGTTTTGTGGAGTCGTAAATGCATAAGCGAATGAGTCAAGATTTTCATAGTGATAAGATCTCTGGGGCAAATATTTCAGATGTATTTAAAGTAACTGCATCAACTAGCACATTTAATCCAGTAAATCCAACTATCCATGGATCCATCCATCCATCATTATTGCTTTTCAGAAAGTCAGTCATGGCTACTGTTATGTCACCTTATTAATATTCATGAGCCAGACTGATATGGTTTATAATGTATCTTTCCCCACTTTTTGGATCATTCCTAAGCGCCCTGCATCCATCTATCATCTATCCCTTTTTCCATTAATCCATCCATCATTTCGTTGATGTTTTTTAAGCATTTGAAGGGTATACTGTGGCGTCTATCACCTCCCTGTGTTTAGCTCCTCAATGAGCACTTTGAAACTTCCTGTCGAGACATCTGGTGATACGCGTGTGTTTTTGTGTGTCTGTAGTGATGGTGGTGTTTAGTGGGCCGAGGAGAGTGATAGCACTGCGAACAGGCCCTATTACTGAACAGACAAGCAAGAGAGAACTAGTGCTCTGCTCTCTGCACCCCTCCATCAACATCAATCTCTTTTTCTGGGGGCGTCAGATGGGCCAAAGAAGCGGAGAAGAGCGACATGGAAAGTAAATCAACTTACACCCTCTAGCTCTGGTTCAGCGCAGAGCAAGGAGACAAGAAACAGAGTAAAGTGAGAGAATGTTCTACAAGAAGTTTGTAAGGGGGGGGGGGGATCATCTTTTTGGCAAGGCATCAATCTTTTTTCTCACTCAGGTAAATGGAAAACAAAGGGTACAAAATATGGTCTGAAACTCAAAACTTAATTTTTTTTAGTAAATGGTCAGTGAAAGGAGGTGCTTAAAGGGATAGTTCACCCAAAAAAAGAAAATTTTGTCATAATTTACTCACACTCAAGTTGTTCCAAACCTGTATGAACACAAAAGAAGATATTTTGAAGAATATGGGCAACCAAACAGTTGATGGGCCCCATACACTTCCATAGTGTGGGGGGAAAAAATACTACGGAACTCAATGGGGAATTTCTTTCATACAGGTTTGGAACAACTTGAGGGTGAGTAAACGATGAAAGAATTTTTGGGAGAACTATCATATAAAAAATGTATTATCAATTTTACAAGAGGTTTAAATAACTAAATAATATATGTGCTTCTTTATGGTCTATGCATTTTTGTATTTATTTTAATAAATACGCTATTTTTGTAATCCTGTTTCCAAAATTTGCGTCAGGTCTAATACTCCAAACTGCAATTTATGTCATTTCAGAATTTGCCAGCAATAAACAGTACTATAAACAAAAGTCAATATACAAAAAATATACAATGAAAACAATATATTTAAAAAAGAACACAATAAGAAAAGAATTATTAGAAAAAACATCATTATTAAACACGATGATTTTCTGATCATTTTTTTTTTCAAGCACATTTTACCAATTCCAAACCACAATTATCTTAATAACTACAATTCATTTTGTATGAATCATTTATAAGTGATATGTAATTGTTCATGAAGGCTGGAAATGAAAAACGCCTTATTTTCAAGTGTGCATAATTATTAGGCACGTTTTCTTTTACAGATAAAATAAGCAAAAAAGAGATTTAGCTCAGACTGCAAAGTCAAAAATGAGTAAATGCCCATGAGAAGGATGCAATACTAATGCAATACTAGAAATTGCAGTTAAGGCATGACCATTGGAAAGTGAAATAATCATTCGGTCAGCAGGGCCAGACAAAAACAGATGGTGAAGAGGCGCGGGGCCAGAGGGGTGTGCGGGGTACAAAATTGTATTCGCTATTGGCAGTTGCTGATACTGATGTTTTTTTAATTTATTTTTTTACGTTCGCCAGTGTTGTGCCGAATTCCAACCCCCTGCCAAATTATTACCCCCCTAGTTAAAGACAGTACCTGATTGCCTAATCCTAACCCCGCCCCTAATCCTAACCCCTCCCCTAATCCTAACCCCTCCCCACAACTAATCCTAAACCTACCAATGCTAGGTGAAAACATCATATTTGAAGTACGTTTTTAAGGTTTAACATCAGGGTTGTTTGCTCTGAATACATTTTATGAGACGCTGTGTGAGTTAATAAGGCTGCAATAGGCTACCAGTTAATCAAACTAGTGAGATCGGTTCGCAATTTAGCATAACAATCCGTACGCTTACACATGTGTTAGTAATACACGCATACCATGCCGTGTACGTTACAGTATAACGTTACAAATGTTTAGCTGATGTGGGAAACTAGGCTACAGTGTTCAGCGAGTTAACATTTGGCAGTTTGAAATCGATTAGGTGGCTCAGTTAGGCTACTTCAGTTCAGAATAGGGCTAGCAATGATCAAAGTGGTAACTTAGACTTGTAGTTGATTTTAATGTATAGTTATGAATGGAATTTAAAGTACTCTCTCCCTGCCATTGACGAGTTTATGGCTTTCTGTGTTTTCACTGTTATAAGGTATGGGGCACTATTACACATCTCCTGAACGAGTACCTCCAGATCAAAACGCAGGCAAAGAAGCAGAAACAAGCTATATCATAATGCGATCAGTGTCAGTTTTTTTTTTTTTTTTTTTTAAGCAAAGGGTCTGTTCTTTCTTTTGATATATTGCATGTTCATTGTTCAGATATTCATACAACAAAATATTGTTGGGTGCCATGAAATTGTGAAAATGACCAAAAACGCTGGCGGTGACTTAAGATAAAAGTGTTGGTAATTGGATGTCATATTTTTGCACAGGATCAATTAAACAAGAAAAGAAAGAGAGAGATATTGAGTTATTTTTTAAAGAAGAACAAACAGGCAGATTAGGTGCAAACAGCCCCCAGTCCTTGCATCACCACTGGACCCCAGAGCAGATCCCTACCTGAGGCTAGTCTGAGTCAGTGTGGTCACAGACACAGGCAGTCGTCACATACCGAATTCAGGAATTTAAGTTGAGATGATTTTGTCAAATTAAAAGGATTGTTCACCCAAAAATTAACACAAAAAGAAGATATGTTAAAGCATGTTGGTAACCAAAACTGTGTGGTTACCAACATGCTTTAAAATATCTTCTTTTGTGTTCCGCAGAAGAAGGTCATACAGGTTTGGACCTTTAAAATGTTGGTTCATGTATGTTCTTGTTGTTGAAGGCTGTGGCATTTATATTGTGATTATATACTAATGGTTCTTGTGTTATAAATAAGATGTATCAAGAGAGGACACAGATACCTCTGATTACTGTGTGTGTGTGTGTGTGTGTGTGTGTGTGTGTGTGTGTGTGTGTGTGTGTGTGTGTGTGTGTGTGTGTGTGTGTGTGTGTGTGTGTGTGTGTGTGTGTGTGTGTGTGTGTGTGTGTGTGCGTGTGTACCCCCGAAAGTAGCAGTGACCACCCCCTGGCCACCCCGTGTATAAAACTCTAGTTCCGCCACTGGAAAAGAATCCCCTGGCCCTGCTGACCCAATGATCATTTCACTGTCCAATGGTCATGCCTTAACTGCAATTTCCAGTATTGCATTAGTATTGCATCCTTCTCATGGGCAAGGCCGTTTCAAGATATTTGGCGGCCCTAGGCAAAAGAGTGAAGTGAGGTCCCAAGTCCTCCCTCAGGAAAATTTTAAAAATTTTGATGGGATTTCTTGAATTCTGGTGCATTTTAAGAGTCATGAATTACTCTGTAGTACGCTACACAAAGTGTTTAAGAAATTTAAGCAAAGCACCTAATAAAGCAACAAAAAAACAAAGAAAAAAAAAGTGAATAGCCATACGTTTATTGTTATTCTCATAGCATATCATGAAAGTGAAGTGTGGAGGATTCGATATTTACTTTACAGGAAAAGAACTTCACTTCCCATAATGCCACAGACAGTAACGTCATACGCAAAACTACCTGTTGCGTACGGTAGCCTACAAAGTGTTGAGACGTGTTGATGGAGAAGAATAAAAGGACAAACGAGAAGGAAAAAGGGCATTTTTCTCCAGATGGAATAGAAACATCACCAACGGAAATTGATAGCCTGCGTACACCTAAAATGTAACCGGACTTGATAGATTATTTTGTTTGGACCTAACTGCATGGGATGGGAGTCATAGGACCAGCTCATTTTGTTTGGAATTGACAAAGTTTTTACCGGTGACCGCAACCGCGGGCAGACAGCCGTCAAGAGTAAGTTACAACACTTCTCTAGCTTTTGTCTTTATACATGGCAAAAAATCTCATGCGATCGTAATCTGGGCTCTTGCATCAAGAGGATTTGGCTCAAAGGAAGTTTTCGAACGCTGTAGCTACAACAGTGAAGGGGCGAGAAGTTGTCTAGTGTGTATTTTATGCTTAAATTCTGCAAACAGAACAAAGTTATGTATGACTATTAGTTGAACTTTTTCACCCTCTAACAACGCTCACATACCGTTGTGTTTGGTCACTGATGTCAAGGTTTATGTTCGCAGAGATGTGAAAACACGTCAGACAGTTGTATTTGGAGATAATAATGGTTTACTTGCCGCTGTGTCTTTGGCGTTTTTCTTCTTTCTTTCTCTGTCTTTTGGAAAATCCTGAAGGGTATAAGCGCTTCATGATGACATTTTTAAATTTAAATGCCCGCGTAGCGCTGTTACTGACAGCTAGTGGGGGACCTGATGGGGGGTGCGCGACGGTGGATGTCACTTCAACATTACAGTGATTAGGGCACTCATAGTGTTTGTCGTTGCATAGGAGGAATCCCTCTAGTTTGGGGGGCCCCTCTCACGGAGCAGTACTGGAGAGTGATTGCGCTGTCTCACTGTGATGGTTTGTTTACAGTGGTTGATACTGTTTGACGAGGGCAGATACACAACCTAAACGACCGTGCGGCCATCGGGGGCCCCCTTCAGCTGGGGGCCCTAGGCAGCTGCCTACCTTGCCTACCCCATTGCGACGGCTCTGCTCATGGGGACAATATTTTTTGACTTTGCAGTCTGAGCTAAATCTCTTTTTTGGCTTATTTAATCTGTAAAAGAAAATGTGCCTAATAATTATGCACACCTGAATATAAGGCGTTTTTCATTTCCAGCTTTCATGAACAATTATATATCACTTATAAATGATTAAATACAAAATTAATAGTAGTTATTACGATTAATGGTGGTTTGGAATTGGTCAAATGTGGCAAAAAAAAAAAAAAAATCAACGTGCCTAATAATTATGCACGCACTGTATATATATAGCCTATATTTCAGAGAGAAAGAGAAAGAGAAAAATAGTACTGGGGTAAGTAATTATAAAAAAATAAAAAATAAACGTAATTCAAAACTTCTTTAACATTTGAATAGAGTTTGCAGGTTAAACAGTTCAAGCTGAATTAACTGTAGGAAATTGTGGAGAAAATAAAAGAAGAAAGTAATGACAGTTTTTTCATAAATCTACCTTGCAAACACCGTAATTAGTCATAAATAAAGTTGGATCAATTTGCCGTTGTTGTTTTTGCTCACCTTGCCTGGCACTTTTGAAGCTGAAGGACTGAAATCCTCCGGTCAGCGCGGACGAGTCGATGACATCAACACCATACTCGCTCTGATTCCGCCTGTACAGCATTACAGCGATGACCAGCACGACGACGGTAACTACGCCCGCAGCCAGACCAGAGTACAGCGCAACATCGTTAGTGCTCTCCATATCAGCTAGAAGAAGAGAAAATTATTATGAAGAGAAATACAAAATCACAAAACAATGACTGATTCTTTAAAAAGGATTATATAAAGGTATTTGTTTATTTGCTCAGATTTCCGTCAAATAGCTCAGGGATCTCATATTGATGTACACAGATGTGACAAAGCCACAAAACGCAGCTAATAAATTACATAACCGTAAAACACTTTCATCACAGAAGTCTCCCTTTCTCTCTCAGTCTTTCTAACGTTCCCACTTTCCCAGACACCTCCAGCACTAATGAAAGTTCTCTAGCGATTGGCGATTACAATCAACCCTCAACCACACACCTGACTCTCAACATGAATACACACGCAGAGAATCTGTCAAAGCAAAAACTGCAAACCTTCCACAGGGATTTCGTGACAACGCGGCTCATTATATTATCTCATCTGTTGTGATTAGGCCCTATCTGCTGACTCCTTTGTGCTAACAATTCAACCAGGACTCTATGAACAACAGACAGAACAAAGAAAAGCTAGCATGTCGTTCCTGAGCATTCAAAAGCCTCCAGACGGGGTAGGGAACATCAGACAAAGCCTGCGGCTATGAAAACACTAGCCAGAAACATGTGGAGCTGCACTTACAGCAAACAGAGCAGGTTAATTGGGAGCTCTGGAAAACTTTGGCAGGCTAATGAATCTCTTTTGCACTTGTGTTTGTGTATTTGCTCACTTTTACTGCCTTTTCTTTTCCAATCTCCTTTACTCTGTAACCCCCTCGTTCTCTTTCTCTGGAGTTTTCTTTCCTTCACTGAAACAGGAAGTGTGGGCGGGGCATACTAACCAAATCAGTATATTAGAATGATTTCTGAAGGATCATGTGACGCTAAAAACTGGAGTAATGGCTGCTGAAAATTCAGCTTTGCCAACACAGGAATAAATTACATTTCACAATATATTCAAATAGAAAGCAGTTACTGTCAATTGCAATAATATAAGTCTTTCAAAAACATAAAAAAAATATTTTACCAACACTTTTAAATGGTATAGGTTAAGTACCAGGTTAAGTTGACTGAGTTTTGTTTTGCTATGTTATAATCGTGATGGGGACACAGACATTCCTCAAGCGAAAACCTGTCAAAGATGTTTAATCTTCCTGTTACGTCATTGTCGAGTTAATGTGGCACCGTTTCAGTCATTGAGTCAGCACTCTGAAAGCTGGATTTAAAATGTCATAGACTTAACTGGTTTTCCAGGTTGTTTCAAATGGCGTACTGGATGATTCATTGGAAACCTAATTGTCGCGGCATCAACCCAATGTTGAACAATGTCAGTGTGGAAATGAGCTTATGTAAAGGTTGCAATAAGGTTGTTTGTCGAGATTGACTCAGAATGATGATAACAGAAAAAGGGGTTAATTATACAGGCACGATGAACAGAATGACAATATTAAGATGGATGATTGTGATGCAATGTGGCGTTATTACATCATGCTTCATATGCCTGTTAGGATATTCAAAAGTAATGCGATGCATGTAAATGAATTTAAGAGACTAAAGTTTTAAAAAATCAAAGCGAAAAAGAAAAGAAACACAGATGAAAGGTGAAGTGGCAGCGACTCACCTTGCGGGACCTTCACATCATGGAGCAGCTTCCTGTCTGCAGAAACAGACACGTATAACATGCTATGAGACGCACAAATGCTGCAATTTTCAGATGCTCATGCACACACAGGCATGTCTGTAAGTTGCCAATCCAATCCATTGGAGATATAAAAAAGCCTATTTGGTGTGACGTTGCGTGAGCTGATCAAAGTTGCGCCATTGCAGAAAGCGAGAAGAAACCTTTGAAATCCTCCTAGCTCTTACAAAAGAATTATGTAGGAGGTAAATAACACGACACTGAGTCAAACTGTCTAAAAACAGATTTACATACATGTATGATGATCAATGACAGGCATGTAATCTGGAATAACTGTCAAATGTTTTACACAAAATGACCACGTTCACGCAAAAAGAAGTTTACGGATGCATTAGTGTGCATGGTTGTGTGTGTCCGTATTAGGTGTAGGAAATTGGTCTCTGATAGGGATGTCTATCACCGTTGGGCTTTAGACTCATCTGCAGAGGATGGCGAGGTGTACACCCTCCTCCCTCGGGGGACGGAGGCAGGAAAGATTGATTAAAGAACTGTCAGGATGATGAGCGAGGAGGATTAAAACAGAAGATTTCTGCCTCTCCCAAGGAATTACAAAACGGCCTGTCAAGTGCTGCTCGTCTGAGGGTTTGACTGACTGGTTTCATTCAGGCGCTGACAGCCTTCCACAGAGCACTTGTCTCCACTGATCTAAACAAAAGTGAGATGATTTTTTTTTTTATTGCTCTATGCCTGTGTTGCACTGAGGAAGTTGGATGAGCTGTATAACAGAAAATCAGGAGCATATTGAGCCTCTTTAAACATGTTACCACCACCCACAGCGTCATGTGATATACAAAGCATTACACCATCCATGTCTTTTCGTTAATACTTCATGTCAAAATAAAAAGAACAAATGTCTTTTTTTCCTGTTTACCTGTTTTAATAATGTCAGTCTAGGTTGGTCAGGTGGTGATGATGATGATGATGGTAGTGAAAAAGATGAAAGTAGTGAAGACGATGACAATGATGGTGACAATGGAGATGACTGGCAATGATGATGATCAAGGTTGGGCAAGAATTTGAAAGAATAGGAATTTGATTTGAACTGGCAACACCACACAGGAATTATCTTTAAAATATCTATCTATCTATCCATCTATCCATCTATCCATCCATCCATCCATCCATCCATCCATCCATCCATGGGTTATTACCGTTAACTTAAACTAAAATAAAGCTGAAAATAATAATAATAATTATACACACTTAGAATTAATAATATGCACATTAGAAATGTTGCCTTGGCAATAAGTTGAAAATAATAGCTGGGAATAAATAAATAAATAAAACTAACTAAAACAAAAAAACAAAACAAAAAACCTTAATTAGCAATATTAAATAAAAAAACCAGAATAAAATGACAAAAGAACATAACGAAATGACTAAAAAAAGAAAACTACAAAAATATAAAAAAGCCCATTCAAAATATTAAAAACAAATAAAAACTAAAATAACACTATACATATATATATTTGTAAGTTTAAATCTACTCTCCTAATTACATTTAGGATTTAAGAAGCATTTTCAATTCAGTTCTGAATGGCGCACACATTGGTGATGATAGCAGTGATGAAAATGATGGAGATGATAGTAATGATGATGATGATGATAGCAACAATGATGGTCCCGATTACCCACCTTGAATGCAGAGGTCTCCGGTGCAGTTGTCCGTGTCTAGGGCAGCTCCATCACACAGCCTGCCACCATGTTTTGGCTCCGGGTCTGTACACTCTCTAGTGCGTTGCCTCTCACATTCAGAACTACACACAGACCACAAAGTCCACTCGGCCCAGCCACCGTCCACTGTCACACACAAACAAAGATACACATTTTCATAAGAGCACAAAAAAGTTTTAATATGCAGAGTTTGCATTGAATTCATACTTCCTCTCGGAACAAACTTATGTATCTGATACTTTCTCTCAGAATGGTCACTCATTGTGTTTCCTTTTTCTGCAGGTGGTGTTCCTATACTTCCAGGATTCATGGTTTGTCTCTGACAAAAGCAAAAGACAATTTACTTTTGTCTTGTTCCATCAGGCTTTCCCCTTTACCCTAACGACTCTGTGGGCTGCTGGTGTTTCCTCTTCGGCTAATCTAAATGCAAATGCTGTGTTTGTGTGTCTGTTGAGTGGGGTACTGGGATTGAGCTGGGCTGGAGAGCGAGATTAAGTTTTTCTGTGGCAGAGCGACTGGTGCCTTCCTCAGATAACTTTTCCCCCAACATGACTAGTGTTTCTCATGTGATTGGTGCTTCCAATGAAACCATAAATTTAGTCAGCGCAAGAGCTCTTGAGGACCCGGCGACTGATAACTCTCTTCTTCTGCACCTCTCTTTCACTCCATCAGGTTTCTCTTTTCTTCCCCGCTGTCTTTCTCCTTTAATTTGTCTTTCTTGATTCCCTAAACTTCGACTTTCAGAATTTCGGAATCCAGATTTTCTCTTAGCGCCATATCTCTGTCACATACACACGCTCTCTTTCAATTGTCTGTCTTTATGAATTTCTTTCATCCCCATTTATCTGTCTCGCTCCATCTCTCTTGTTCGCTACGAGAAGCACGGTATTTCGCTTTAGACAGTAAACAGGCACCACATTAACAGAACGTAGACACATTTCAAATGTAAAACTCGAGAGGCTTCTGTCACTCAGGTCAATTCGAACGCAGCACATACTGTCAAGTTCCTACTTTATATGCAGACTCCCAGACAGATGGATTAGCTATCAATTTGTTCAGAAAGCATGTTTAATTAACAAGCCATAGCAGTGAGACATATTCACGTCGCCTGACTGAACAGCCTTGAACTTGATTGAACTGAATCTTCTGGCAAAATGCACTTCTGGGTTTTCAAGAACAAAGAGCTGGAGGGAAAAGAGTGCATTTAATGCAGGCAGATTTACAGAAGAGCTAGTGTTGTCAACGTTAATGCGTTAATGCATGCAATACATTTTTTCCAGTTTAATGCGTTTAAAATATCTAATACCATTGTAGGGCTGAGCAAATATGGGCAGAACTCTACTGCCCTAGTACTTCAAAAAGCATTTTAAAGGTATACATGTGAATTAAACGTGGCAAAATGGCCTTCATCATCACAGTATGCTAAAGCCTATCTAGTGCAAGGAATTTCATCAATATGCTGATTGAGGACTGATGGGACACTCCAGGCACAGGATGGTTCTGTCGGGAGAGACAGAGTCATTTGCACCTCAATGACACATCTGCACCATTTGCTTCACGGGACTTATGCTTTCAACTACATACTGTTTATTTACTAGTGTGTTCTAATATGCAACTATGTCATTTTTGGTCTCATCTGACAACCTATAATCTGAAATGAATGGTGGTGAACTTAATAAAATGTACTGTCATGTAACATTGTACTGTCTGTATATTTAAGCATGTAACTTAATAAATAACTTTGCCTACTTTAAAGGCTTTGAGAATCTTACTTTTTATCACTGATTATGTTGAAAGCTAAAGTGATTATAACCTTCGTTATCTAAACGCTCAGGTTAAATCCTACATTTTCCTATCAGTTCTAAGAAAGACCTTTGCCTTTAAAGAATAAGAGGTTAAAGAATAACAAAAACTTTAATGGAGTTAGATTAATTATATTGGAGTCAGATAAATATTTGAATTATACACGTCATCCTTCAACTGCCTTTTGTTCTGATTATTGGTTCAAAATAGCAGTGTAAGCTTCCAGCCGTACATCATTATTTAGTTATTAATTAATCATTATTTAATATCAATATTTAGTCCTTTTTTCTGTCATCCTTTGGCTAGCTTTTTACTTTATGACCAGGCTCTTATTCACACAAATGCTTTTAAACCATTAAGCGCAATAAATTGCCCTGTCTCTGTCTATGTGACACGCACGACGCACAGAAAGAATCGAGTTCTCTTTCGCGCTTGAACGAGCAGTAACAAACACAATTATGCCAAAATGTTATTTTTGCCGAGTATCCTCATAAGAGCAGTCTTAGTTAAATAAAGTCTTCAATGAATGTAAAGAGTTGTAAGAAAATGTGACTCTTATGAAATCCGCGTCATGTGCGGCAGCGGCAGATCTTAATGTGACAGCAGTCTGTCATTAATGTTAATTTAAAGAACAAGGGTAACAGAATATGACTCACTGCTCCTGACTAAAAGAACTTATGTAGCTGATTGAAACTCCATTGATAACTTATGGGTTTATGTGAGGATTGTTTTAAGTTCACTTAAATTAAAAGTTTATATATTCTTTTAAGCCTAATAAATGTAAAAAAAAAAAAACTGATAGCTTTCAATTACACTGTAAAGTTGAATGGCTATAATTAACGTTTAAACATAATAAATTTCATTGAGACATCAGTAGCAGTGTTAGTCTCAGTGATACTGGCCTTCATTCATAAAAAGAATTTTAAATATACTGTATGTTTTCTAAAAGTAATGCCTCATTTATCAGTGAGCAAGTTCAGTAACAATTCAGCAAATGTGAGTGAATCGGCAGACGGATTTAAATCAGTAACAAAAGAACCATTCATAAGGCTAATAAGATTTGTTCAATCTTATGTATAAATTGAGGACAACGCAATGGAAAGATTTGTTTTTGAGATACCTTGGTCTTCCTCTCTCATCATATTCTCATTGGCTACCTGTTCTGTGTTTCTAACCTGGGCAGGGAGAGTTGCAGGTGCTCTTTTGAACAGACATTCCCTCACAGAAAGCCCCTCCATTAAGCGGTGCGGGGTTAGTGCAGGTCCGTGTTCGCTTCTGAACTCCTCTTCCACAGCGGACGTTACACTCGGACCAGTCCGTCCAGGATGACCAGCCTCCATTCACTGTCAAAGAGAGAAATAAGATTAATTAGCATTATCTGTATTGTTTACTGCATTATTTGAAAGGAGTTTCAAACCCACACCACCACAGTGTGCATGAGCATCCCTGTTGGAAGGCAGTTTGCATTGTTTATCCACACTGCATGGTTCATTTGGAGAGTTTCACTTTCCATACAACTTGCAACTAAATAGAACAAACTCAGGAACCAAAATGAAGGATTACTGCACGAGGTAGTTTGGCATGTAGATGCAAAGGGACTTTAACATTTCTAAACGAAGTAAAAACATTTCATGATAAATCGCTCTTACCACTCACATGCCAATGATTACCTATTGTGTGTGAATGGGCTCTTTAAATATGTCTATCAAATGTTTGCGTACAAATATAATCTCAAAATTAAATCGATGCTTTCCAGAAGCACACAATTTTGCAGACTGCTCTGCAATCTATGTATACATGCATGCTATATGGCTAAAACGACACACTGCTCTAAGTAACTCCATCTAATCAACTCAGAAGTGACTTGATCATTTAATTGGTACATGGAAGAGATTGAAACTGGATTATACAGATAGATGCCATTCTGTAATGGCCAAGACTCCATAAACTTGTCTTGGACACGCACTGACAGCCACGCTGAGGACTTAATGAGGAATACAAATGACTAAGATAGATTCTCATGAATTAATGAAGGGGACATAAGAAGGACAGATATATTTAAAAATAACCAATGGTGCTGGTTTCAGTTGAACATAAAAAGGGTTTTATTTTGAACTACTGCTAAACACACTACATTCTGTTTATTGATTTCACAAATGTTTCACTATTGAGGGTACAACACCCTCCAAAAATGAGAGTTACGCCGAATATAACACTTAAGGTGATTTCCCCTTCTCTTAGGCGTCATCTCATTTACACTGCACAACGGACATGATCAAAACCAACAAACAATGCATTCCCTTAAATAAAATCACACAAGTAAATTCTCTTGAGTCTGCTAAGCCTTAGGGACTGCTGGGAGTCATGTTAAATTTCAGATGCTACGCTAGCTGCTAAACGTTAATTGCGGATCAGTCAACTAGCGCTCAATCAGTGCTGCCTGTTTCTGACAGCTTATGTCAAAGCTTTTCAGAGTGTTTAATCAAGCCTCTAAAAACTGCCAGCTTTAGCCCTCATCTGTGACTAACTCCCAGAAGGCACACAGAGGGAGATAGAGAGCGTAATATTACCTTACCATCAAAATATTGAGGATAAAACACCAGGAGACCATGTCAATTAGGCTAATGGAGCCTCAGCCATGGCAATGCTGGCCACACAGGGAGCGTTAGAATCATTAACTCAAAAATTTTGTTGACAAAAATAGATAATCGAAACCATACCGGGCGTCTAAGTGATGGCCTCACGCAGACACAGATCTGGAGAAATGATGAAACGTTGTATTTCTACATTACTTCTCGCTTGATGAATTGAGGATTTAAAAAATGAGGGCGCTGTGTCATGGGTCGTGGCGGGATGGTGATTTATAGGTGATCGTTTTTTGTAAACTGTTAGACTGAAGGTCTGTGTAGGTGACTAAACAGATGCACAGCCCCATTCTGAGGCATGTCAAACTTTCACACATTGTGATACCCAAACTCTTGTAAGATCCAGATGTTTAAGTGAAACTTTTCTGGAACTTGCACTCAAAATCTAGCAGGTTCCTTTATAGCTCTCATTTCCCATGTGTACTGGAGTTTTTCTCTGTTTGTGTCACTCTGCTAGACTGGGTAAACCCAGCCCAATCTGCCGGCGATTTGATTTCGCCCTGCAGCTCCGGCTGGAAACCTGTAAATTTTTCTATCCTGCTTCCGTTACAAATCTGTGGGGACCAATCACAAACCGGCTTATCCACCTGACGCAGTATTGGCGGGTTTAACACGAGTCTCTCGCATGACCATCAATCCAATTCCTTTAAACCTCTCGACGATGCTCAATGGCTTCTTTAGTTTAGCAAACAAATTGCTCGAGTGGGTGTAAATACCACTCAATTTCATGTTTTTTTTTGCACAACCTGCAAAAATTGCTCGATGCCATTGCTGCTTCTGCAAACCGCTGATCGATGTTATAAACCAACATGTTTGTAGACACGTTTCCTGCCTGGAGTTTTCGCTGCAAATTACGTCACCTGGATCATTGGTCTGATTGGTTGAAGGACTATCCAATTGCGTACAGAGTCATTTGAACTATGCCCGTTGAGCATGCCTCTCGGGCAGTAGAAAATACATAGCAGACTCCCCAGACCAATGTTCAATCTTAAAAGATTGGCAGAGAACTGATTTCAGTGTTTCGAAATGAACTGGTTGTGAATGATTCAGTGACTTCAAACAGACAGTCAAAAAGACAGTAACTTGTTTTGTTCCTGCATTTGTTCAGGGTTTCTAAAAGAATCGGATGAATGTTGACTTGTTCATAAAGACATGCACAAGCTTTGTCTCATATCGAAGGCTGTGCCTTCTGGAGGTTATATTTGTAGGCAGCATTGAGGATGTCTCATTTCAGAAAAGTAACAATTATAAAATGTATTTATTGACTTAAATTATTATAATTTATTTCTTACTTTGGAATGTGAAGTGTTGTGAAACCAAACAGCTGACAAATACAAGTTCCAAAGCATTCAAAATGAGACTCGCCCACTTGTTTTTATAAGAGTGTTTCTGAAAGAATAGCTTGTGAATGATTCAATGACTCATCCATAAAGATGATCACTTGTTTTGTTTCTGAATGAATTAGTGTTTCTGAACAAATCTGTTGTGAATGATTCAGTGTCTAAGTAACCTGCAGAAATAAGTCACAGAAACCTTTTTAGAGTAAAATGTATGAACTCAGATTCTAAAGAAAATATGCTTCCATACCAAACACGATGACCATTGCCGTGGCACTACGTCTCCTAGCAACAATGTTGCTGGCCAGGCAGGTGTAGTTTCCAGAGTCGGACAGCCTTGCTTCATTGATGATCAAGTTGTGGTCAGCTCGAGTGTCGATATTGATGTCCTCAAGAGAACTCACCAGCTCTTCATTCTTCAGCCACTCCACCTGCATAAAGAGGCAGATTTAACAGGTTAAACCAGCCTTTGTGAATACCATAATACTCCTGCGAATGACGATATTAAATGAATACACATTCACAAGCGATGCTTCTTCACCGTTGCTTTCAGCTTTGAATTACATGCTGGTAATGTTAACACTTTAATTTCATTAATGCCAAGTATGTACATCCAAGTTCATTCGATGTCATAGTCCAGTGTTTCCCCTACCATTATATAAGGGGGGCGCCCCCCCTCCCTGAAGGTCAAGTAAATTTGATTTGATTTTCTTTATAGCGCCAGATTACAATTTGTTATTTTATTAAACAAACTAAATAGTCCTTAAGTAATATGTTATTTATCTTATTTCCATGATGGCATGTCTTTTCTGTCTGTGTTTGTGCATTTACAATTATCCCAATGAGTGCGCACGCAGTCACATTTTTATATGCCTGTTTAACCGAAGCTAATTTTGGGTGGGTTTCTCCCATCCCCATACAATGTCACATCTCTGTCTTTTACGGCCCTGACGAGAACGTCAGTCTCCTCGGCTGTGAACCGCTCCTGGCGTGCGCCTGGCAAATCCGCCGTTATAATAGCATCCGCCATGGAACAAGCGTGCCTGCTCTTAAAGGGAATGTGAGATGTCGCTCTGATTGGTTTATTTCACGTTACGCCCAAAACACACCTATGAGTAATGTAGCTACTTCAGACCAACCCATTTTAGATTTGCGTCGGGCGCAAGAGTCATTTATCCCACCGGTATAATAGCAACAGCGCCCAAGACCCGCCCACAAAGTTAATTGTGTTTAGCGCTTGATACTTGCGTTTCAGATCGTTAAAATAGGGCCCAATAACTCTTATTATTGAACCTAAAATATTTGTAACAAGCATTTTGATGAAAACGATAATAATCATAATCATATAGATATAATCCCTTAAAGCAGAAAAACATGATAATCACAGAAATACATAAGGAAACTGTGATAGTATAAAGGGATAAGAAACTGTGATAATTATAAAGAGAATTACTCAGCATACCACAAGTAAATCCAGACAGTGTACTGTCAATCCAACTAGAAGCAATGCAACGAAACGAAAATGCCTCCCCCTGTCCTGGAACCAATCTACAATTTTCATGAGGAGGCTGTAGAGGTTGAGTTACCTTTTTTTTTGCCAACCTTTTCTTGAAATTCCCAAACCAGCATGAGGCCGTTCCTGACAGCCTATTTGAAGCAAACATCGCCCCCATATCAGCTCAGCCAATTAAAGTGAAGAAACATTGTCAGATAAGACACAAGCTGTATCAATGTAACAGCAAGCATTTCACAGTGACCTCTGAGTGACCCATCACAGTCTGACAGCGCAATAAAAAGCATGCTCTGCGATAGATGTGTATTCTCTCAGGTGCTCTGCATAGTCACGTTCAGACCTGTCCCCTTGATTGCATCAAAGGTCACAGCTCATCCAAAGATTTCAGTTTGAGGTGACTGCAAGGTCAAGCCCAGCCTAGTGTTATTTATTCAGCTCTGATGTTTGACGGTCTGATTCATTAGGAATTACAAACCCAGCAATGGCGTGACGACGCGCTCTCCTCGCATGGCTGGTCGTGTAAATTGCAATCGTTTGGCAACAGCCACCCCTTCTAAGTCGGTCCAGAGGGGCGGCAGTCGTCAGGGCGTGGGGACGCGGGTTGATTTATGTCACTGTGCGTTTGCAGATTAAAAACACAGCACGCCCCTTGGGAATCTCTGTTTATGTGTAAAGTTCTCGCCCTCTGCGCTGGAACACCACGGCAGAAACACGCACGTGGGGCGAGTAAAATTGCTGGACTCTCTCTAAGGCCTAGAAGAATAATGAAGGGAGGAAAATCAATATATCAGCCATCAGATTGTCATGTGTGAGAGATTTCTCTCTCTCTTTCTCATCTTCGTGATGGCCGGAGAGAACTCTTTCATCATATGCTTTTAATTTCACTCTTTTCTCCGTTCCAGTCCAGAGCTCCCAGAATGGCGGTGACTGCATCTGTCCTCTTTTTCGCTCTCTCTCTCTCTCTCTCTCTCTCTCTCCTTCCCTTCCCTCCCTTCTGTGTTTACGGTTGGACCTCAATAGCTAATCCAGTCATGTTGCTTCTTTGACTCCATAAAGCTTATCCGCTCTAATTAAAAAAAACATCACAGACCTTTCAGCAAATAAAGTACATCAGGGAAGGCATAGACTCCTAAAAAATTATATGTAAAAAATTCAAGATTCCTTAATAAATGAATAGCATATATCTGAACTACAATAGTTTTGTAACATTGTATTTAAACAATAAACAAATATATTCATACAGCGCATGGCCTTTGACAGTTAAGAGTTCGTTATACTATAACAATACCCTGTAAGTTTCAAAACTCAAAACTTTCTTGTTATTCCAAAAGCTGCTTTTATTGAAACCAAGGCCAGCAAACGACAGTATCTAAAAAGTGGAGACTTGTGACGTCACAATTCAGCTTTGGCCCCACCCAGTGGAGCGTTAGTGAACAGTGACATGAGAACGAGAAAAGATCGATTCAGGATCAATACCATTACCTTCCAAACGATCCTAATGCTAGGATAGTGGGTTTTTTCCCCCAACAATGTGAATGTCTGTTTTTACAATTTGTTTGTATTTGCTGTATTTCACTGTGGATTATTTGAATAATAATTCTTTATTTTGAGAGGCTTAAACAGACTTTTATGATATGGATCTGCCAGCAACGCCACAAACATGTAAGTAGTCATGCGTATTCTAATGCCTGATCTGTGATCAGTGATTTCTGATGTTATTATTCAAGTTCAGGCAGATTATCTCTCAAAATATGGTTCAATACTGTTTATGCATCAGTAAATCAAGCCAGTGACTAAATAATCAACTTCATGTCGTTTCTCTTAGTAGGATAAAAATAATCTTATTTAAAATGTGATTAAAAGAAAGCGATCAAAGAACGCTCCCTTAAAACAGAGCGTTCAAATCAGAGGCTAAAATCAGGCTTGGAAAAATTCCTTTTATTTATAAATTATGACAATTTTTGATGTTAAAATCATATTAACATTAAAAGGGCACCCCAGGAAACATTATAAAATAATACAATAATCCAGTCTATGACCCTTTTAAGCAAAAATATTTGAAGGACCTCAAAACAAGCGAAAAACTGAAAGACATAAAGGCCATATATAAATCGAGGTGAGAAGGTGGAACAGGGCTTTTCATTCACTTATAAATGTGTTTTGTTGTTCATAGTCTGTAGAAGGAACAGCGTGATTTGTTCCTTTTGTTTACCAGACTAGAGTTAGTGAATGGAAAGATTATACTGTGGGGTTAATTATCAAGACTATTAGGGAGATCATCCGTGTACAGGAGCGAAATTATCAGCAAAATAAAATATGCTAATAAAGCCTACTACAATCATTTATTGGTTTATTGAGTATCAATATTAATTTACATATCTGTCTAGCTGTGAAATTCCCTCACAGACTATCATGATGTGCATTTAACCCTGTGTTCCCAGTTCAAAAATACAGGCTCTTCACCACAAAAAGCCTGTATTTTACCTCCAAACACCCTCTCACGAGGATCCGTATTACTTGTTATCTAAACTCTTTCATTTTCTTTCTAATTATTTCTCTATCTGAGACCCAATCTAAAGCTTTTCCTTTATCAATGCCTCCATCTCCTTTATAAGAGTCTGTTGGGGGGAAATTCTCTCTCATTCTGTACGGGTGTGTGTGTGTGTGTGTTTTGTATTCAAATCAAAGGCTGTTTCTGGGTCTGCTTTGGGCCTCTGGGGGGGAAGCATTGGGTTGGTGGGAGATGGAGAGATGAGAGAACAGACGAACATTGAGGGACAGATCCAAATGGGTGTGATAAGCCTCCGGCCAGGGAACAGGGAAATGAATTTGCTTAATTAGCACATTTGTTCCAATTAAAGCCCTGTGAACACGGACGGCCACAGCGCCACATCCACCGACTAAGACCCTCAAAGGACAACACATAACTTCTGATGTCATGCTATGCTAACTGAACGTCTTTCTAATCATCCTGTGGAAAAGACCACCATTACATTGGTTATACACTTGCGGGAGTTTCCAAGGACACGACTATGGAAACCGATTTGTCTTAGCCGAATAAGGGCTTAGATTATATTTTCCAGATTCCCAGACAATCCCAATTCCCTATGGACTCTCAAAGCTGTCGTGTATGGAAGCCGATTTGTCTCAATTATAATTCACGCAAAAAACATGATTCACACATGCGTAGACAATTGCACATGCATGAAACCTAATTCCCGTACACACACAAAAAATTCACGTGCGTGCAAAAAATATACATTCACAAAAAGCAATTCACATGCGCAAAATAAAATTATATATTCATAAAATACATTTCACAAATGCCAAACAATTCGTAGATATACAACTGTGCACAAAAACCTTTGAATGTTAAAAATGTACGAGTTTATCCTTTACGTGTGAATTGCCTTGGATGTGTGTGTGTGTGTGTGTTTTTTTAGACTTTCCTGGCAGCGAATAGATGCCACCTACATAGATGAGTCGTACTCTTTGGCCAATCCGATTTAAGCTTATCAATCGACCAATCAGTATTACGTGATGGCGGGTCTACCTGCATGTTACGTCATCAGCTTTCGACCAAGAACCAGTTCATGGCTGAGCAGAGTGCACTGCAGTTGATCGGTTCATTTCTGTGTTTACTGAAGTTTATGGGCCCTATCTTGCACCCAGCGCAATTGACTTTGTACACCGACGCATGTATCATTCCTATTTTGCACCCGCTCACAACGGACTTTTCCCTCCACAGACGCACGTCGGTAAACTAGCAAATGCATTTGTGCTCCCGGGGGCGGTTCAGCGCAAAGAGGAGGCGTGTTCCGGCGCAAACGTATTTTGCAGGTTTAGAAAACAATTCCGCCACTGACCAGGAAAAACCTAGTCTAAAGTCAGTGGCGCGTTGCGCATGTTATTCATATGCTATTTTAAGGGCGCATGCTTGGCCAAAACCAATGTAGCGTGTGCAAAAGGTTCTCAGGCTATTAATCTGCGCATATGCAATTTGTGTATGTTGGTAAATTATTAAACACTTGTTGTTTCCCTGCATTATTTAGGATTACTCACCTTTGGAAAGACATCTGGATAGTAATCACAAACATCTTAATTCATGTTGTTTCTTTATTCTCTTTTATACTTTATTGTTTTGTATTAATGTCTTAATTGGTAACACTTTAAATAACGTTTCATTAGTTAACATGAACTAATAATGAACTGCACGTATACAGTAACTAATTTTAACTAATGAACCTAATTGTAAAGTGTTACCAATATATTCAACATTAATTTCCTTATGTTTTGTGCTGTATTGTCATCAAGGTTTTTAGTGTCACAGGACAATGTTGTGAAGCATTCATTTTACTTTGCCTAGTAAAATAGGCAAATCCTATTTTATGCTGATCAGACAAAGGTATACATAGAGGCAATTAAGATTATGCAACTAAGATTACTCAGTAAACTCTATTCAAATACCGTCACTTAATCTCCCACGTCCTCTGTCTGCACCTCTTGTATTATAGGTTTTTACAATTTTAAATATCAGACCAAAACCTGATATGTCCTAACAGAGAGGTCTACTGATGACTGGATTGAACAATTAATTTTTCACTTGATGTATTGCACTTGCTTATGTATAAGCAAAGAAGACTCTGACTGGATCTCACAACTCTGGAAGAGATGTATATTTCTCTGTACTGAATGTTGTGCATCATACTTAAATAGTCAGTTCATGATCTTCATATGTAAAAGAAACATTAATCATTATCAAGTCATTTTATATACATTTTATTCCCAAAGGATTCAGAAACTTTCAAATGAATAAAACGTGTACATCAAATGTAATTATGTTTTTGAATCCTTTAATTCTGACAAGAACATTTAATAATGCATGAATAGCAGGGCTTTATTCCTAGAGCGTGTACATATAGTCCGCAGCAGACAAATGAATACAGTAACAATGCATCACTCTCAACCTCTTGTTGAAACAACTGTCAAAATGGATGGCTTGCAACATGACTGTTTTGAAAGAATTACAGAATGGTAAGATCACAATTCTGGTTGTCTGCAACTTCATACATCATCTGTCTCGGAAATCTGAAACAATAATACTACATAATATATGCAGCTTAAAACAAAAGAGATGTCTCCATATGCACTTCATTACATTATCATCAGTTGAATGTGTGATGGACAGGACATGAAAATCCATCAATACTAAAAATATCACATGTGGACTAAACAGCAGTTAATAAACTATTGCTTCAACGGATCTCGAACTCTTTAACTTCAGTAAACACAGAAATGAACCGATCAACTGCAGTGCACATACCTCTGCTCAGCCATGAACTGGTCCTTGATCGAAAGCTGATGACGTAAAATGCAGGTAGACCCGCCCTCACATAATACTGATTGGTCGATTGATAAGCTTAAATCTGATTGGCTAAAGAATACGACTGCTCTGTGTAGGAGGAGTTCGCTGCCAGGAAAGTCTCAAAAACACACACACACATCCAAGGCGATTCACACGTGAATGACGATTTGCACATTCACATTCAAGGATAAACTCGTACATTTTAAACATCCAGAGGTTTCTGTAACACAGTTGTATATCTACGAATTGTGTTTTTCATTTGTGAAATGTAATTTATGAATATATAATTTTATTTTGCGCATGTGAATTGCTTTTTGTGATATGTTTTTTTTTTTCACGCACGCGATTTTTGTGTGTGTGTGTACGTGTGAATCATGTTTTTTGCGTGAATTATAATTGAGACAAATCGGCTTCCATACACAACAGCTTTGAGAGTCCATAGGGGATTGTCTGGGAATCTGGAAAATATAATCTAAGCCCTTATTCTAAAGATGGAGGTTAATAGTAGGAGAACTTCATAGAAACAGAAAAACAAATCTGCTTGAGCTGAACAGTGTTCAACTGAAATGTTATGATAGCGGTTTAATTAGCTCAGTCAAATGTATCCTATATATGGGTGATTCTTCATCATCTATAGGCACTTTCAGAAAATAAACTCTTAAAGCACATTTTTCCTCCCTCTCTCATTAGTTTAATTTGTCTAACAATGTCTAACAGAAACATTAATTTTTTTCCCCCCTGAAAGTCATGAATATTCTCAAAGTGTCAATTCCAGCACATCTCTAATAATGTATTGTGTTTAATAGCATTCTGTGGTGGAAAAAAAACAGTGAAGGAAAATTTAAATACATTTTTAAATGTAGTTTAAGAAACTTATCATAAAACTGCCAACACCTTTGTCTTGCTAGGTCTAATTGCATAGATACTATGTTATCTATCCTACATACACACAAATAATAATTTTATATTTTTTAAAACTCAAATCAATTTAAATTATATTCAATTATATATACACGTTTTACCTAATTCCCCACAGTTATAGATTGACTGGAAATCACTCACAATTCAAATATGTGATATTGACCTTGATTCTTTTTCACAGATCACAGATTCATATTCATATATCATGCTGTTCACGTACACTGTTGTATACTTGATATTAAGCACACTAAATTAAAAAGAAACAAACAAACAATAAAACAAACAAACAAAACACTGAAAATCATTTTCAAACAATAAATATTAAAATGGTTTACGATTATTACACTTCGTTTAGACTATCATCATTTTAAGTAATAATATTTTTATTATGGACTTTTATATTTTAAAGGGATATATATTTCACCCCAAAACGAAAATTCGGTCATCATTTACTTATCCTCATGTCGTTCGAAGACTGTAAATTTCGTTCTGTTAACTTTACTTGAAAAAATCTTGCAAACTTACTTAATTTTAATCGACCATAATTTAACATGAAATGTAGATTAGTTAGTGATTTAGTGTGAAGTTAGGTAATCTTTCAAAAGCAACATATGTATTACTTCTCTTCCTTTGAAACCACAAATAGCCTAACTGTGATTTCTGCATCACTGCATCAAGAGGAAGAGAATAAGTGATATAAATGAAGTTCCAAGAGCCCAACCAAAGGGAACACTAATCACCATAATGAAGACCGTTTTACCATTAGGACATCAACATCAATTTATAAAGGCAACTTATGTGATGTTCTCTTAAAATGTCTAGTGTCGTTGACAATTCAACATTCAAGATGACTTAGAAAATGAGTGAATGCAACTAAGGAGAATGACAACTGCAGAAGTGGAGGAAATGAGTGAAAAGTCTTGAATTGCCCCAACTCAAAAACTTTTGCTTGACAAAATGGTACTCAAACCAATCAAGTAGCCTACTCTTAACTTGGGTTTTCTGAGTAACAAAGGCATTATATATGAATTATACACATTTCTAGATTTTTACAATTTCTTTTTACAAATTGTTGGACATTAAGTAAAGTGAATTTAAAAGGGCTATTCAGAGACCTATGACTTTATTTCTTCTGTAAAACACAAAAGAAAATATTTGAAAAATGTCTATTTTGCAATGAAAGTAAAAGATGTTTAGTGTTGTTTTGGACCCTATTACAACCATTTTATGGTCAAAAATATTCTTTTCAATATTTTTTGAGAGTTTATGATAGATTTTTTTTGGTTGAACTTTTTTTAATAACATGGTACATGTAATGCAATAGTTCAAACAGTCTTAAAATTAATTGCAATCTCTGAAGCATGGAGATTTCACAACAACTTCTAAAGAGTAGCTAATACATCAGAACACTCATATACATGTTTAAAGCAATTCATTTTTGGACAATAATTTTTTTTTTTTACTTTTGTTGACTAAAATTATCATTAAAAAAATATTGGCTAAACTTTTTAAAAGTCATTATAGTCCAAGTAAAATGGACCAAAATAAATCAACATGATGATATTGACTACATTTTTGTCAAGACGAGAAAAAAAGTGTAAAAGTAAACACTAATGACAACTGCAGTTAATCATATTGTTATGTTGACACGTTCTAGAGGCCAACAACATGAACAAACTTTCCGGGTGGCTACGTCCGAAAACAGACTCATTCTCAACACTGAATACCGCACGTCCCTTACAGGTCAATCCAATTAGCCCTGAAACGGGTACAACACCTTATAACATCGTCATTCTGGGCAAAAATCACCCTCTAGATTTACATTCATTTAGACGGAAAGTGAAAGTGACAAGAAGGCAATTACAAAAGGAGGTCTCGTCCGGGTTTGTTCCATCCTACTCAATTAAGTTCCAGTTTCATTAATGTCCCTTTGCATCAATTGCTTCAATCAAGTCTGCAGCCCCTTATGGACGCTATGGTGACTTTCACTGAATCACATTAAAGAAATGAACTTTCCGAATCCAACTGCGCTATTTCGGATGCGAGCGTAGAACGGGCTGGACGCGTCCTTCTTCCTCATCTTGCTCTTGACAGCGCGGGCCGTGCTGCGTTTATTGCTGAATAATTACATTTTAAGCACTTTAAATGACTTTGCTTCATCAGACTGAATGATTAATTGCGTCGCTGGATGAGGATTGTGAAGTTAATATGAGCTTAATGATCGGTCTGGTCTCTCAAAGTTATTGAGAGCCTTTTTTTTTCCTCCCATCTTAGCTGTGAGTAATCTGTATGAACTTTACTTTGACAGTTAATATCGCACTTTCATTTCCTTGTTGGTGTAATTGTTTTAATTATGTTACGTTCATTATTCATCAGGGATGATCTTAAAGCTCCAGGGAAATGATAATTCCTAAACAGGTTTCCATTCAAGCGGTAAAACAAACAAAGGACAAGGATGACATATGCCAGAATAAACAATGACAAAATTGTTATGAGCCTGTGACCTTTCGCAAATGTCTTTAGAATAAAGAAGAAAAAAAAACCTAATACAAGCGATTTAATCAAGTTTTCACATTTCACTGCCAGAATCAAGAGCAAAATAATTAACCCGTGAGAAGCGCAGAGGTGGCGTGTCAGCCACGACCTGCCAACGTTCTCCGAGCCCTTGATCAATTTCCAGTCTCAGCCAGACTTGTGTCCCGTCCAAAGATGGTATCAGCCAGCCGACAGGGGAGCCATCTTGGCTCATATGTCTACCGGTGGTAGAGTTCTTCGGCTCGACCTTTAGACTTTGAGCAGCAATGATTACAGAGGGAGCGTTCAGCTGCCAACCTGTAATCTCCAGCGACAAACCCTTCTGGCATAGAGACCTCTGGACCCGGATTTTGGCTCCGTCTCAAACATCGCCTAAGCCTGACTATCCTTTTCAGCAGCAGCGCCATGTTGGCTCTAGTACCTATTGATTAGCTGTAGCGATGGTGCACGGCTGCTTCCCTCCAGATCACAGACAGCAGCCATTTTGGATAGGTTTCCAACATGACAGATGGCACGAGTTGATATGTTTTTTAAAAAAGCTGATGTTGAAATGTGCTCATGGTGGCCTAGTTTAAGTATTGCTTCTGCTGAAACTACTACAAAGAATACAGAACGACATAAAAAACAAAACAACCCCCCCCCCCCAAAAAAAAAAAACAAGGAATCTGTCAGCAGCCTCAGAGAGGCAGACGCAGCGGTATCACTTAACATCTCACAAGAACGTGGGGGATGATAATAATATGACACTGGGTTTATGAGAAGCAATTGCCAGTTTGATTTCCACTAAGCACATGGATATTCTCCTTAGCTTGTCACAAAACTCTGTAGGAGGTTCGATATTATATGCTTGGAGTCACTGAGATTAACCTGAGAGTGGTCTCTCAGAACATTTCTTTGATGCTCACAGAATTCTGTGTCACTTTCTTCTGCAAACTCCAATGCAGATTCCAAAGTTATGACAAGAACAGAGATTATTGTTCACAATGTCTGACAGACAGACAGACAGACAGACAGATAGACAGATAGATAGATGATAGATAGATAGATAGATAGATAGATAGATAGATAGATAGATAGATAGATAGATAGATAGATAGATACACAGAGCAGTTCAGAGAGTAGAAATCGGCCTTCATTATTCAAAGTCTTGTGTTCTTCTCTATACTGGCATTCATGCATATAAAAGAAAAGGCTTTGCGAGTGACCCAGCAAGTGAAAGACGAGGGCCCTACAGTTACACAAATTGTCCATTTGAGGTAAATCTTTTATCTCTTGCTGAAACTGAACAGCATGGGGACAGTTTTTGCTCTGAAAAGCACACTTTCTTCACTGCACATTCTTCAGAAGGAAAAAACACAGAAAAAAAGGAGAAAGTTCTTAAAACAGACACAAAACATCTTCTAAGCTAATGCAATGAGAAGGTGTTTTCTAACCCCCCACCCTCCCTCTGAAAAATCAACAAACACATGTAAATGCATTCGTAGAGCCTGTGCTGAGCATGCAAATGCACTTTTGAATATGTCATCGTTCCAGAACCCTGACTACGATAATGATAATGCACACATCATACTCTCTCATAATTACAACCCCACTCATCCCTAATATGTGGGAAAGCATACTTATCAAATGCCTATAAGGCATGAAAACACAAACAGAGCACTGAATATCAACACTGACTGATTGATTTGTGTTTTTAAAATTTGTTCCATAGAATAAACTATCACACATCCAGACAGGTAGGGGGCGCTGTGACCCACTCACCTCAGCTGCAGGCACTCCCTCAGGTGGGCGGCAGTGTAGAACAATCATGCCATTGATCGGCACCTCCATCCCCTGTGGCTCCTGTTCGAAATTCTTCCTCAGGTCTATATGGAAACGAAAAAGAAATTTGCTTTCAGTTAAAATAGCTCAAATATGGATTTTAGTCTGGAACTAGGCTTAAACCTTGTCTGTGAAACCGGGGGTAAAATTACTAAAACTGAAATAAAAATAAATTAAAGCTTAATAGAATTATTAAAGGTGTCATGACATACAAAATTAACATATAAAAGGTATTTGAACCATTAAAACATCCTGCAAGTTTCATAGCTTAAAACGCGCTCCTCGTTACAAACAAAGCATTTATTTAATCAAGCTCCAAAATCGTCTCATTTTGATATTGCACTATCTGTGATTTAAGATGGGCAAATATATTTGCATATGACTGCCTCATGAGCAAGACATGACGAATAGTTATTCATCATCGAACTATGGGCCCCACCCACTGGCATTCAGTCGCTTAACTGAGGTTGAAGGTATAAAAAAATATATATAGTTTTTTCCCCAATATAAATATATATATATATATATATATATATATATATATATATATATATATATATATATGTATTTTTGTGTGTGTGTGTGTGTGTGTGCAAAAACTTTATTAAGATTATAAGTCAACCTCACGGAACATATTAAATTAATAATAATACAAATCCAGGCTATGACCCCTTCTAAATATGACAAAATCACATAAAACTTAACCTAATAATAGTTTATTATAAAAGCTAATACACATATTAATAAATACTATAATAGTATATAAATAATACTAAAAATAACACTGGTACTATCTGATTATTTTTAGTAATAGCAGATGACATTCGTGCAATTTCATTTTGTATCATTAAATATCATACAAAAATTAAGAATTCAAAGTAGGAAGTGATTAAAAATAAACAGACTATGATTAGACTGACATGCAATGCGGACAGTGGCTTTGCGACTCTTGGAGGTGCCCAGATGACTCCAGGCCACACACAGACACCAGTAGTCCTCTGGTCCATGGAAGTCCTCCACCTGCTGTCTGGACACATTTATCGTCACTTCACGGATCTTCAGCCCTGCATAGAAAAAAAAAAATCGGCTTGATTAAAATTTTGTGTGTAAGCTGTGTAAATCAGTAATCAGTGTTGCTACTACTTAACTGCATTTTGCAGCAACTCAACTGTTTCCAAAACAATGCAGCATTTCCAGTAATGAGCTACTCTTCCCAAAGAGCAGCAGTGTAACCTGTTAAAATGTTTAATCTTGTTTGCACAGAGAACTGAATAATCAAAAACTTTTCCTTAACGCTTCTCTCTCGCACGATTCACTGATTCAAGGCTCTGTGCACAAGTCCATGCAAGGCATTTTACATCTTTTTTAGTAACAGAGTATACAGGTAAACACAATGGAATTTTAGGTATTTTCTTTGTGTGTGTGTGTGTGTGTGTGTTCTATAGAATTTTTTTTTTTTCATACTATGGAAGTCAATGGGATCCATCAACTGTTTGGTAACCCATCTTCTTCAAAATGTATTCTTTTGTGTTCAACAGAAGAAAGAAATTCATACAGGTTTGTAACTACTTGAGGGTGAGTAAATTATGAGAGAATTTTCATTTTTGGTTGAACTATCCCCAATGTTTTTTGGTCCCATATACACACTACTCTGATGGAAAGAAATGAATGATATCATCAGATGGTATTACATTTAAAAATACATGACCTCTTAAAAGTAACTGTAATAAAACTTTAAAGCTTACAACATGAAAAGTTTCAAACTAGCTTTAAATGGAGTTTAACGAATAGCAGACACTAAAATTAAAAGCCAGTTAAGCCATATTCCCTGAGAGGGTTGGTGCTCCAAATAAACAGCTTTGCTTGTACCGCAACGCTCTTTTCCTTCTAATTCCAATATTGCATAAGACCAACAGGGCTTCGTTTGTGTAGAATTCTGCAGGATATTTATCACAAAACCTTAATGAACTTACCAAGCCCTTGTGATTCTGCAAGAACCACGACCAGGTAGGAATCGATTAAAGACCTTATAGATTGAGTCAGAAAGGAGGATTACAGGGAAATATTCAAGAATAATGCACGTCTTCCTATAGAGTTCTTAAAAGCATTCCTCAGGCTCCTCTCCAACCTGGCTGCTCTCTTCCCAAAATGCTCTATAATATATTCTTCCTGTCATAAGCCTAATTTTAGTACTGTTGTCGAGCCGACCAAACATTAAATTATGCAGGCGGCGTTTGAGGTGGTGGATTACACTCCTCTCACAGCCAAAATCCAGAAAGCTTTGCAAAATGCAACCAAAATATATGAGCCAGTGCAATGTTTCCCCTAACGGTGAGCGTCGAGTCAAGACACACAGCGAAAAAGAGAGACCCGAAATGGAAGAGCGAGTTAATGGTTACAAAAGTGAAAAAAATTTTTAATGAAACTGTACTGTGAATTAGAGAGACAATTATATTAAGAGTGAGCGGAGGGAGAATTACAAATATGAAACTCTGACGCAGACGGCGGCTTTAATGCGAGTCTCTTTGTGGGTCTCTGTGGGTGTATTTGCTCTGCTGAGAGAAAATGAGACTCGTGTTTAATGATATTAAGGTAAGCAATGGAAAATCAATTCGAAATTGCTCAGTCCGAGAACCACGCTTGGCTGTGAGATATGAGGGAGAGAGAGACAGAGAGGATTTGAAATGAAAAGGGTACTGCTAAATAAAGGGAGACTGAGTCAGGTCAGGACTCTAAGCATCTATAATCCTTTAAATCTGAATCATTATCTTTCAAACAGGCCTGTAGGGAACAGAACACAACTGACAGAACAGAAATGGAGCTTCCCGTGCCAAAAGGAGGAAAAAAGACAGTAGTAGCAGCAGCGGAGGCAGACACTCTGAATAAAGCACACCAGCTCCAGATACCAGCCCAAAACATCCAATACAATCCCCCTGCTGACTGTTGCGATAGAGAGCAGTACATACAAAGGATAATGTGACGTTGCCGAATACATAGCCTGCAATACCTAGTCAAGTCTCATGTGGATAATACGAAATGAAACACTTGTACAGCTGCATTCTGGGTTATACAGGCTGTAAATACTGAGATAGATTAGACCTCTAAATAACCTGGGGAAAAAACACCAGGTCTATAACACCAGGAGAAGGATGTCCGTCAGCTTTCCCATTTGTCTCGATGGCAGTTGCTCAGCAATGCTTAGTCATCTTTGCTTATGGTCTCTCAGTTCTGATCCTAGGTTGTTTGGAGTCAATCATTTGAACTGTATTGTAAATGTTATGTGAATATTTTTAATTCAGAAAGAATGCATTAAAATGATCAAAAGTGACAGTAACAACATTTCTAATGTTACAAATGATTTCAAATAAATTGCATTAAATATTCATTAAAGAGTCATTAAAGATGAATTGAGAGGTTTTCAACATTGATAATAATAATAATAATAATAATATCTAATAAGATAATAAATAGTTATAGCTGTGTCGGCACCGAGCCGACATATAGCGTTATTGCGCTTCGGGCGACCCAAATTTGAATCCTGGCTCATGGACCTTTCCCGAATCAGTCTCCCCTCTCTCTCCAACTCGCTTACTATCCTATCACAATAAAGCCCTATCCTTTCTGATACTATCCTATCACCAAAAAAAATTGTCTCCGTTTTTTCTGTTTCTTCATGTAATCACAGACAGACTCGATGACGGTGAGATCAGATCTCTGTGTGGAGCACCGGGTGCTATAAGACTCCTTGTGCAAACAAAAATCTCACTAGATTATTACAATCAATGGCAAAATGAAATGGAAATGTAAACTGATATTTCCTATTGACACACTATAGCAAAAGATAAAAATAACTGTCTTAAAACCAAAAAAAATTCGAGTGAAAATACTAATGTGCCTAAGACTTTTGCACAGTACTGTACACACACACACACACACAATATATACATCTACATATAGATTATATATATATATATATATATATATATATATATATATATTTATATATATAAATTTTTTTCAAGGCCTGTAAGAAATATTTATGGCTGGTACATTCTCAATTCATTGCAATTGGCAAGAAGATATGTACACAGCGCCTCAGATACAGATTCGGTCACATCCAATTCCGTCCCCGGGGATGCAGCCAAGAAACTGGAACCTTCCAGCGTTCGTCCACAGATACTCAGAGGAATCGAGATGCCCAAGCCAAGTTTGGAACTAAACAACAAGAAGCTTGAGTGTGAGTGTGAGTGTGAGTGTGAGTGCTCGGACAAAGTGCTACCACCGAGGAAACGGTTTCACAGGAGGCACCGTTGACTTTAAATAAACCATATAAATCATCATTTCAGTCCCCGGACAGAGACAGAGTGTGTGTATACAGACAAAGAAAAGTAGAAAACAGTAAAGCATGACTAATTATTATGAATGTGAGGCATATGGAGAGCGCTGGAGTTGATGCCAGTGTTGTGTGTGGCCTTATAGGCAACACATAGGCCCTGGCATATGTGATAGTAAACCCATTGTTTCTGATGCATCCATTAGAGTAAAAAGAAGAAAATCTCCAACAAACCAACCAAATGTGACATCCCGTCATGGCTGCCAAAGACCTTGAGGCCATGGATTAACTACGAAGCCCAGATACACATCTATAGTGCTTCCAAAACCCTGTTGTATTGCTCTCTGGAGTGGCTCTAATACACACTTGGCTTCTTCAGAGAGTTTGTTATTTTATTTATTTATTTTTTGTATTGTACATGTAAACACACAAACATCTTGTATTCCTGAACTTGCGCCAAGCTCTGTGCCAACAATGAACTGCTGAAATGTCTGAGCATCCATCAGGAACGGAGCTCTTTCGCACCCTGTGCTGGTTCTAAGCGGAATTCTGCTTCTTGTGATTACATGCATCGCTGGGAATGTCTTATTTGATTTGTTCATGCAATATTAAAAACATTATGTTTGACAAGCAGTCAGGCTTATGCAATGTCAATGCTCCAGTGCTGTGTCAATGTTCAATGCTTTCTGGAAATGAAGAAGTTTCTTTTTCAGCTCAACTTGGCTTGCTAAGTTAAATACACTAAATACAGCCCACCACTGATTTATATGTAAACTAGTGTGGAAAATCTAAAGCCTTTTTATTTTCATTTCAAAACTGAAAACATTTTTATATCAGAAAAAAATTATAATAAAAATGTTTTCTATTATTCTAAAATATATATATTTTCATGTCACCTCATTCCAGTTATTACACTCAAATATCTTTCTCACAGTCAAGTGCTTTGCAAATCTATTTAGTTCAAACATAAAAAAGGCTGGTTCAAAAAATGATTCATACGCCAAATTTACACTGCTATTATACTGTGTTTGACCTTGAAAACACTGAAGCTTTTTCCATCCAAGAGAATGAAAAAATAAGTCAATTTCCTATTTTTTTCCCTTTTCTTCATCCTCTAATTCCTGGTCCCAAAGCATTCAAGTATTCCTTCTCTGCTTTCCAAGCAGGCTCTCGTCTTCATCCTACTTTTTTTCACTGTACATTTCACGCCAGATTCAGAGTTGGAGCCTCCGAAAGAGTCAGTGGCAGCTTTGTTGGTCTTTGCTCGCCCATGGTCCTCATCCCTCCTTTCCTTTCTTTTCCTGTTCCAGCATTTGGAGATAGAGCAGTGTTTGTGTCAGTGCCGAGATCTGGCTTGTGGCTTGTTACTGAGTGGCAGTGGAGAGGTCTGGGAGAGATTTGGAGAATCGAATCTGCTTCTCACAACAGTAACAATGTTTCAGTGTCTGGATCAGCACGTCCAGAGATGCCTCATCCAAAGTGTCCTCTCTCTCCTAGGGCTTGGCAGAAACCAACAGATCTGATCCCTCTCCTACTGCTGGCAGCCGTCGGGCTGCAGCTGTGTGTATGTGTGTGTGTGGATATTGTCCGTCTGTTGGCTTTGAGCTCAATCTCAAGCCATCTGAGATCTGTGCCGTCCCTGTGAACCTTCTGATCCAGTAGAGACACAGTGTGTATGTGAGTCTGAGTATATATATATGGCCACTTCAAGTATTAACAACTGCAGATGACCATGTAGATGAATGATGCTAGTCACTGACACATGCGGGAAGTGCTTCAAACTGCATTACAGACGTATTTGTGCGACGTGACACTGAAAACGTGCTCAAATCCCTTTTAGACGTCTTGACTGACACTGCAACTGCTAATCCTGAATCAAAGCCCTTTGTTAACATGTCTGTGAGGAGTCTAAACAGTTACTGTTTATAATCCTGGATTGCAGCAACAGCTCATTTTGCTGTTGTTCACTCGCTCATGTATAGCGCATTCAGCCCTGAGGATTTGTAAGGGTATGCATTTTTCCCCCCTTCCTCCATCTCTTTCGAACTCCCTCTCCTCTCTTTTTCTTCATCGTCTTTGTCCTTCTCTGATCTCAATGCATCTGGTCTTGTGTCTGTCTTTCTCTGTTGGCGGTAGATGACATGGCGCAGTGGGCTAGCTGTGATCTTAATGCAGAATGCTTGGACGTCAATCCCTCTTGCAGTCGCCGAACAGCAGGTGAGGATCATCTCACCCTCCATCTCTTGCTGTGCCCTTCTTTCCCTCCCTCTGTAGTTGCCTTCCAAGTGCCTTCTCTTATCTATCTCCTGTTTACCCATCAGCCCACTGGATGTTCACCATACAATGACCTTTTAAAGAGACAGTTCACCCACAAAATGAAATTTTTTGTCATCATTTACTCACCCAGATGCTGATCCAAGCCTTTTTTGACTTTCTTTTTTTTAGGTCGAACACAAAAGCAGATATTTCTTAGACTGTTTATGCTAGGCATGCTGCGGTAGTAGGTGTTACGTCATGTTTGGATGTACACCAATTACATTACTTGCCCACCATGGCACTGCCGACAAAGAAATAAAAAACATTTAGTTCAGTTGGACAACAGACGCTACAATTATAAACTGAAAAACGTCTGCTCTGCTCTATGTACAGCACGAGCTGCAGAGTTGCAGCAGAAGTTAGATTTCACTTATGAGATGAGAGTGAGAGTCTTGGCTGACAAGACGATGCTGGGGTATTTAGAGCGAAACAGATCCTGAGCATCATTGACAAATATCTTATCTTGTAAAATGTGTGGTCAGTACCGCAGCTCCCTATACACAGAGTTTGTGCAAGCGTGAATTCGAAAGCAATTTCAATACCCCCAAATGAATAGTGGCTCCCTGATACCCACAAATTATATACAACCCCCCACCCTGGTGTTATCGTTAATACTGGTGTTGTCGCAAGTTTATTTACCGGCATTATACCGAATTCTGTGATCCACCGAATTATAAGACTGTACACATAATATAAGGACAGTAGGGTTAGGATTGGGATTAGATCAATACAGCGCCTACTAGGGTCACATAACTCTGTGGGTCGCATAAATCTGTTTAAATTTCCTCACCATGACATTCCAAGCTTACGCTGATCTTTTTGATCCTGTCAAGCTCTGAAAAGGCAAAAAAAAAAATTTTTAAATGGTCTTTACATACAGTATAGTGCACAGGTTGTATGGACTATTGGTGTGTTAGCATACTTTTTATGACCTTGACAAGACCTTAATCACAATATGCTTGTGAACATTCTTCAGAATTTCTTCTTTTTTGTGGTCCACTGAAGAAAAAAGTGATACAGGATCGGAAGCAACATGAGGATTAGAGGAGTAAATGAAGTCTCATTTTTGGGTGAACTACCCCTTTAACTCTTCCTCCTAGTCTTTTCATCCACTTCTTGCATCCTCTCATCCTCTTCCCCTTAAATCTCAGTAATGTCACCCTTTTTCCCTTTATTTCTCCCTCACCCTCCATCTTTCTCCGCCCATCGCTTCGTTCCACTCCTTAAATCTCTCCTTTGGCAGATCTCTATCGTTATCGCGCTCCAAATAAATCTCTCCTCTCTCTTTTCTTTTTTCCTCTCAGTCTGTCTATCTTTCTTTCTCAGTGGTAGTAGGATCAGAAGCTTTAGCCGTGTGATCTGTATTGATCAGTGAGCAGTGGGGTTATGCTGCTCTGGTTGACTGTTGTTCTGCTCTGCCCTGCCCTCCTGCTCTCTTTCAGCCCATTTCCATCACCATGACAACAGGTTGAGTGTTGGCCGGTGAGACACTTCCTGTGGAGGCCAAAAGAAAATATTTCATTCAGTTTTTTGAATATCTATACGCACATGATTTCAGTTCTGGGCTTTATTAAAGGAACGGTTCACCCAGAAAACTGAGTCATTCTGTCTGATTTGTGAAAAGGATAAAACTGGTTCATTAAAAGAACAGACTTAAAAAAGAAAAGAAAATATTCAGTTCTTAAGTTCAACTTTCAGCAGTTTGGTGATCACATAGATAATTGTATTTTGAACTCAAGAACCTCTGTAACAGGATCAATGAATCAGTAAGCTGAATAATCCAACTTCCAATTCTAGAATGAATTAGCCCAATTTGAGAATTGATCAGTCTGATTTGTGAACTAAGTCAACTGATTTATTGAAACGAACCCACTCAGAAGAATGATTCATTCATTGAATCAGCTCTTAAGCTCACTCACTTACAGGAGAAAAGTTGTGTTGTAAATAATCATTGAATTTGGAACAGCTGTAACTGGATCAATGAATCAGTAAGCTGAACAATTCAACCTCCAATTGTAGAATGAATTAGTCTAATTTGAGAATCAATCATTAAAAAAGTTCAGTCTGATTTGTCATCAAAATCAGCTGGTTCGTTAAAAAGAACTGACTCAAAAGAATGGTTCCTTCATTGATCTAGCTCTCAAGTTAAACTCACTCGTACAGCAGATAATAGCAGTTGTGTGGGAAATAATTTTAACTCAAGAATCAATGAATTAGTAAGTACACAAATCAACTGAATCAGTCTGATACATGAACAAATTGTGAACCAAATTAACGTGTTCATTGATTTGCTTCTCACTTTCAAATCACTGGTAACTGTTATTGTGCCATCAACTCAATGGAAGGGATGTTGTCAGGGAATAAAGATGTAATTTCTGTCTGTTACTCAAACAAATCTATCAAATAACTTCAAAAGACCTGGAATACAGCAGCCAAGTAAATAATGGCAGAACAATAAATTTAACATTACAGTCATTTGCAGCCAAGAGGATTATCGCCCCAGGCAACAAGAGCAACTGAAACCTCAGCAGCTCACGGAGCACTATCAAATACATTTTCATGAATCTCCAGAATAAAAGCCACCATAGTCCTCATAATTATTAAAGAAACCAACACCTTTTTTCAGGCACAGGTGCACAATGCACACTCTCAGTGAACACACCATGACTGAATTATGAATCATTGACCGCATAGTGAACCGCCAGCACCTGAGGCGTGTCTGCAAGGTCACACACCTGACGATCATCAGTCGTCACCCTAAAAAAAACACTCATCGTCATTCTCTTAGCTCATGCACAATGCTAACAATGCTAATATATATATATATATATATATATATATATATAGGGGCTTTTCAACTTTTCAAAAAATCTTATTTTTAAAGATGTGCAGAAAAAAGTGGGGCAATTAAATCAAGACCTTTAAAGTCACCATGAATAAAAAATGGACAAAGCCTTTTTTTTTTTATCATCTAATATTTCAGTATTTATTATAAATTATTTATCTGTGCACATCTATTTTAATTCACGTGCCCTAGTAATCTTCCCCTCCAACTTGCAACAACATCTCTTCTCTGTTATGTTCACTGGCAATTTTTTTCTTATTCGAGAAACCATTTTACTTGGATATACGTCACAATAGGGAAGAAAAGTCTAACGCTGCAATCATGCTGATTTTAAAGAAGTAGCTCACCCAAAAAAATATTTATTCTGTCATTATTTACTCACCCTCATTCCATCCCAAACTTCCTTTTGTGTTCCACAGAAGATATAGAGGTTTGTAACGACATGAGGGTGAGTAAATGATGACAGTTTTAATTTCTGGGTGAACTATTTCTTTAACATTTCTACATTAAATTACAATTGTAGTAACAGGTTTTAAAGCTTGTGTTTATGATCAAACAGAGTTGCATTAGTATCAAACAGAGCTGTGAATGATGTTGGAACTTGGGAGGTGATCACACTGTCCTGCTTCTGCGTGATTCTGTTAGTATGCCAGAGAATCTCAGTGGTGTCCAGTCCTGTTAGCCAGCTCTGCTGTGTCTGTGTGTTTGGCCACAGGAAGGAAATAGAGCTGGCTCATTCTGAAACAGACCTGCAAGCTGGCCGCTCTTCCTGATGGCGTTGACATGAGGCAGTAAAGCCGGAGCCTTCCTTTTACATCTCTATTAATGCCCGTGATTCTTTGTTCTGGAATCAGAGCCAAACACAAATGCATGAAATTATGCAAACAAACCCTGGGTGATATTTACTGTAATGTGAATGACACTGTTTTATGGTCCAGCGCTTGTGCAACTGATTCACATAAACCCTTTTTATTAACATTAGGCAGGTAAAATGGGTTTATTTATGTCCATATGTACGTCTCCGAGACACATTGACCGCATCAACCTCGTCCTGTCCCGCACTGTGGTTTTACAGTCTTTACCAGTCTTCACAAAAGTGCATCACTTCAAAAGTACTGACAGATTTACCAACCATCCATCCGTGAGCGATTCCATTCAGCCTAGCAGGACAAATAATCCGAGCAGGCACGCAGGCAGTCCAAGGACACCGCTGCTCCTGCTCTCCGAGTTTGATTTATCGGCTTTGCCGCCGGAGAGATGCGATCTGAGCGTATCTGTACTGGACCGAGGGAGCCTGGTCTTAATCAACGGAGCCTCACAGATGTACAGAGATGATTAGGCAGTCCAACAACCTGCTGAGACTCAATAGCCAATGCCGGGCACGGATAGAAGATCTCTGTAAGTGTGCTAAGAGGAAGCTGAGATAGCAAGCTGGGCACATGCAACATCACATTTGAGGTGGATGTTTATTTTAGCAGATGATCCGAGATCAGCCTGGGGGGTTTCAGCATGTGAGCTGATGTTATATTTATAAGCAGTAGGTTCCTCCTACTTTACAATGGGGTGGTGTGGCCTAGTGGTTAAAGATGTGGAATAATAATGAAAATGCTGGGTTTGAACCCCACAAGGGCCAATCCAAGCACTATTGTGTTAAGAGCTCAAAGCACTTAACCCCATGTAACTCCAGGGGATTGTCCTTGTTATAAGTACACCATAATACCTGTTTCACACTGCAGTATGTGAAAAAATAAATAAATTAACAATTACAACAGTAGGATCATAAAGGAAATAAAGTGATTTCTAGGTTACTACATAGTATTTTCTTTTAAATTAAATCAAATAACGTAAATATGGATACTTGATTATCATGAAATCTAATTTAACACCAATCGCTGTTAACACCAAAAGCCAAATCGCTAAGTAAAGCAATAAATATGACAAATACCCCCTAGTGGCAGCAATAACTTCAATTTGTCTGCAAACACACTCTCACCTGGGAAACCAATAGGTATTATTTTTATTTTCATCTTATTATGGAGCGAAAAGTGAGAGTAACCCTCTACTTACTGGCTTTTGGGATGGAATGTATAGCTAGCCACATACATTATAAATAAACATTAGAAATGCCTTTATGGTCTCTTCTGATCGATTCAGTGCACACATTTAATGAACAAATAAAAAAAAAAATGTTTTATCTAATTTAACCCAAACTTCTCAACGATAGCATAATTTTGACCTCATTCATAACCATCCATTATATATAATTTTGTAAACCATTATTGTAAACCATTATATCCAGCTCAAAAAATACCAGTATTCCTTCTTCCATTTGCTAAAACACTTGAGTGAGTCGTGTTCAACCAAGTCTCTACTGGTTGGACAACAACCCGTCTGGTTTCAAAAGCAGCCACTCCACCAAGATTGCCTTGCTCTCGGTAAATGAAGTTCTGAGATTGGCAAGAGCAGCTTCCACATCATCACTACTCATCTTGCTGGATCTCTCTGCTGATTTTGACACGGTTAACCACCAGATCCTCCTCTCAACCCTCATGACAATGAGCATCTCAGGAATCGCACTCCAGTGATTCAAGTCTTACCTGGGTTCTTGAAGGTGTCTGAGTCGCGACATCTAGCTACTGGGGTGCCTCAAGGCTCAGTGCCTGGACCACTTCTCTTCTCCATCTACATGACATTACTAGGATCTGTCATTCAAAAACATGACTTTTCCTATCACTGCTATGCTGATGACACACAACGGTACCTCTCATTTTAGCAAGATGATCTGACAGAAGCTGCTCGCATTTCTGACTGCCTGACAGACATTTCTGACTGGATGAAGGAGAACCACCTTCAACTCAACTTTGCAAAGACAGAACTGCTTGTGATCTCTGCCAACCCAATGCTTCATCACAACTTCTCCATTCAGCTAGGTGTGTCATCCATAATTATTTCCAAGACAGCCAGGAACCTCTGAGATGTGATTGATGATCAGTTAAACTTCACAGACATCCTGCATATTTGCCTTGTACAACATTAGGAAGATCAGTTCCTTCCTATCGGAGCATGCAACACAACTCCTTGTCCAAGCTCTTGAACTATCCAGACTAGACTACTGTAATGCTCTCTTGGCAGGCCTTCCAGCATATACTGTCAAACCTCTGCAACGGATAAAGAATGCTGCAGCAAGAGTGGTCTTTAACCAGCCGAAGAGAGAGCATGTCGCACCTCTCCATCAATTTGCACTGATTTGCAATTTGCACCACCAATAGCCGCTCGCATCAAATTCAAGGCACTAATGTTCGCCTAGTGCCTACAGAACGACCACTGGGTCTGCTCCCCCATACCTAAACTCACTACTTCAGACGTCTGTGCCCTCCAGAAGCTTGCAAGCTTTTTCGTCAACACATGACCCGTTAATACTAACATATACATATATATATATCTTGCTACATGTACTGTGCTAGACTAACTGGGACTAGTCACAGCACTTGCATACTGTTGCCCTATTGTTGATTTGATTGCTTCTGTTGTTCTCCTCATTTGTTCTCCTCATTTGTAAGGATAAAAGCTAAAGGATTAAATGTAAATTTAATTGTACTGACAACTTTCACTGTTTGCACATTGATTGATATGATGTATGATGATTGCATACTATGCAAAATATTCACAACGACACTCTGAACTCTCCATCGGAAGTGAATGACTTCCGGTCTATTGTCTAACATAAGCATTAAAAAGTCAGCTTTTGTCCTCACTATCTGTCTATTTTAAAACTTTCAATACAGGTAGCATTCAAAATCTGTAAATATTTTCAGCCACTAACAGTTGTCTCTTTTATCAATTACAGATAAAGATGAAAGAAATAAGTACAAAAGGTAAAAATATGCCTGATATGGGCCAGGCTGCTTTTCAAACGTTTTTGAATATAAAGCAGCAATTCACAGCTGGGTCAAGTACTGATCTGACAGGGGGGATGAAAGTAATATTTCACTGTGTTGCATCACTGGATCAGTCCTTTCAGCTGTCAAAATCTGCACCAGCAAACACTAAATGCAACAATCAGTCTCTTTCAAGCTCTTACAGATAGCACACTATGTTTGATGGGCAGTGAACTGAAAGATGAAATGGCGGGAGAAGTTGAGCCAAATGTCTGCTGCTGTAGGATTTGAAATTCTAGACACCACTCTCCCATCAGACACTGCTGGATGTTTGTATTTGAAAGACAGAAACAGATAGAATGTGCACTAAAGAGAAGGACAGAGTGTGTGTATTTACCGGTTCCTAGATCGGTGTGCTCCAAGGAAGTGTGCTGGTTCTGATGGACCCACTCCCCATTGCATTTAAAGAAGATCTGGAGGGCAGGCCGTGCACGGCAACGTAGTTTGATCGGGTTGCTCTTCACGATGTACGCATCATCGGGCTCCTGCAGGAAGTGAGGCAGCGTTCCAGACATCGCTGAGAGACCATCACGTGACCCTGCAACAAACATTCAGGAAATTAGGCGTCAGCTTTAGGAGAAAAGTCAGTTTCATTCAACATGAAGTAAGAACGTCTAACCGAGCAAATCCACTCGGATGACAGCTACCTATCTGCGAGTTCCTATAATCAGACACATCAGCCAGGGCTCCCTGAAAGCAAGCTTACTCACTCCTTAACTGGCCTGTCAATCACTTTGAAAAGCGCTCTCAGGTTGGATGACGTTTTCAAACGAGCACCACATGAGCCGGTGACAACGGGAGATAAAGTAAAAACGGCCCTAAAGCTGCTGAAGGTGGATTTCAGCACCAGGGACAGCAGCCAGCAGATACTCAACAGCATAAGCATTTTCAGAACCACGGACAGCTCCTCTTGGCTCCGTAGCTTCACATTATATGCAAATATTTGCTCTGTTCCAAAACCTAGTGAGCTGCTAATGGAGGCAACATTTTCAGGCACCATATACACGCTTGCCAACGCAAATGCTTCTCCAAAAGGTGGGTAACTTAATTACTCTGGCTCCTAATTTTTGACTGTCCTAAGGCAGCACTACGTTTCCAGGAATCCCACATTCACTGTAATGATCATGACAAAAATGTTGATTATAAATAAAGTAATATTTCAATATTAAGGGAATATTGCATTTCACTGCGCTACTTTTACATTCTTTTTTTTCCTATGTAAACATACGCTAGACAGATTCATAAACATTATTCATGCTTTTAGCAAATTCTAGGACAATAATTGTAGGTGAATATATGTCTATCACAGTTGTCTATGTGACAGTTGAGTCGGCTTCTGTGAGCATTTGAGGTCTGATCTTGTGAAATTCTGGGCAAAGCTCTCACTTCATTAAACCTTTATACAATGATTGTGCTCAAAACCAAAATTGTTCCATTCTATACAAGAAAACCATACAATTCTGCAATAAACACACACAAAAAAAAAAACTAAAAAGAAAAACTAAATCTGTGTCTGAAGTGTTGTGCCATAGTTAGCACCAGTGTTGGGGAATGTTACTTTATGCATTATAATATTGTGTTGCTCCCTTAAAAAGTCAACAATTGCATTACATTATTTTTGTGTTACTTTTTCTAACCTGGACTGAGCTTGCTTGTTTGTTTTTAATAACAAAAAAAGTAATATTTCTGGCAAATGTAAAGGTCCTTTTACAGCAAAAAACAGGAAAAGAAAGTCTTATTTCAGCAATAAACAAAACAAATTGTACAGGTACATTACAGCATACAACTGAAATGAAAAGAAAAGAAATCTAGAGAAAAATTTATAAATATGATGAGAAAGAACAATAAAAAAAAAATTGTGCTGGAGACAGGCAGACACAGACACTCTGCTCTCTCTCCCCTTAAAATTCCATGTAACCCTCCACTGTATCTGTCAAATAAAGGGTCAAAAGCCAAAAAATCAAATACAAGCACTGTAAATATATAATAAAATGGCTATTAAAAACTGGAAAACTGTTCTGACATGCCCCATGAAATCGACCACGTACGGGTGTGAAATTCCATTTCACACAGGGATATTTGGAGAAAGATTTAGGGTCTAAAAGTGTCTCGTGGATAAAAGAGCCACACAAGAGTGACAGGAGTTGAAATATCCACAGTGATTCAAAGCACACAGTGATTTAAAGCACTCCTCTCCCTCGCTCTTCACGTTTCTCTCATGCTCACTCCATTTCTCTTTCTGTCACTGCATGTGTGTGTATACACACACACACACAAGACTCTCCCTCACTAATAAAACTGTCACAGACGTAATTGGATGGGATATTTTGGAAACGGTTTCCCCTGACTGAAATAAGCATAATAGCGATTTCTGTTGACTTGTAATCCTTCCCTGGGAAACTTTGTGTGTGTGTGTGTGTGTGTGTGTGTGTGTGTGTGTGTGTGTGTGTGTGTGTGTGTGTGTGTGTGTGTGTGTGTGTGTGTGTGTGTGTGTGTGTGTGTGTGTGTGTGTACAGGTGCGTAATCCTCTGGCAAACATACCTGATTCATCCTGATTAGAATGAATAGAGAAATGCCTGAGTGTGCTGCTCACACTGAGAAAATCACAGCCCTCGCACCTGCCCCTCCTTCTCTTACCGTCTCTCTCACACCAGAGGACAATTTTATCACTCAAGTGTTTCTTTCATAGCTCAGTAGACTTATAGTCAACATGTACTTTTCTAATATGCATTCCTGGTCTTACTGAGAACATTTCAACAGCACATGTTATTTCCTTTAAAATTGTGCCATTGTAATCTTTCAGCAACATGAACTTTCACTACCATAACTTTCCTTTTAGGCTGACATAACCAAGGACACAAGGATAGGGGAAATAATGTCAACCAAAAGACAAATAACTATTTGACCCTTTCTAAAATCATGTCATAATAGATCTAACATTTGGGCTCAGTAAGATTTTATTTTAATTTTTTTCTTTTGACAGAAATTAATACTTATATTCAGCTAGGATGCATTACATTGTTCAAAAGTGCAGTAAAGACGTTTAAATTGTTACAAAAGACTTCTGTTTCAAATAAATGCTGTTAAAAAAAAAAAGATAATAATAATCAATTTCCACAAAAATATTTCAAATCATTTCTGTTGCTTTTAAATAAATTTAATCACAATTCACACAAAAATATAAAAAATATCCCACTCTATGACAGCAGCAACACTGTTTTCAACATTAATAATTATAAGTGTTACTTGAGCACCAAATCAGCATATATTATAATGATTTCTGGAGGATCATGTGACAATGAAGACTGGAGTAACGATGCTGAAAATTATATGTAAGGGATAGTGTAGAGCGAGGCGGTTGTTATAGCGACGCGAAGCGGAGGGGTCTTGAATCAGCCTGAAGGGGTTGTATTCGCTATAACAACCGCCTCGCTCTACATGATCCCGCTTATTACCTGGCTACCTACCAAATAAATCAATAATTTGACACAAAATATTGATTTAAAAAGGAGTTTATTGATTTAAAAACGATTGTATTGCTTCCGCTAAAGAAAATCCGTTCCGTCTCTACGGTTACAATCCTGCGTCCATAGCAACGCTCTGTTTTTCATCGCAACGGTGTGTTACACTTCGCAGCGGTCTGTTATCAAGAAATAACAGACCACATTCTACATTAGAATTCAACCAAGCCATGTAATAAAAAATATATTAAAATAGAAAACAGCTATTTTAAAATGTAATCAAATATTTTTCTGTAATTTTGATCAAATAAATGCAACCTCTGTGAGCATAAGATACTTTTCAAAAAGTTCTAACACAAATCTAAGACAAATAATAAATAAAAAGTATCTTTTGAAAAGTCTGATTCATCCACGACCAAATGATGTGTAGAAAAGATAGTTTGTGTCAGAAAAATCTGACACACACTTTTAGAATCTATTTGGTATCTTGGTTAAGCTATTGCAACATTTGAGATATTACTGAGATCTCTTTTGAAACTAAAGTAATTGGTAAGAGAATATAAAAATATATGTAAGTAGGAGAAAAGTCTCCATTTGCCCTTAATTTCTTTTCAGTGCTGTCTAGGATAAACAATTGAGATATTAAAAGGATTCCAATGGCTCTCTCTCCATCTTCCACCCCCATTCCTCTTCGTTCCAGACATGTAAACAAAACGCACATTATTTTCTATAAGAGAATTAATGGTAGTGTCTTGTTTGTATCATCCCAATGCTTTGTGCTCATGCTTCTTTTTAGAATGAATACTCCCACACAGAGAGCACCAGGTAGGAGTGTGAACACATCCATATTCAAAAACATGGACAAACATATTTGGACCGTGAAGTTCCATACTGTAATGTGTGCTAATGCAATTTTTTTGCACGCCCACAAACAGATGTATTCACATTTACAAGCAAATACACAATCGCGACACGCTCAAACACAAGCGCACACATTTTGACTCGCACACCACGCGCTTTTATCCAGCCACCATCACAGATGTTCAGGAGTGCTTGACATGATGGCAGTCTGATGAAAGGGAAAAATAGTCATCTGACTGAGCCGCAGATGAAAGGATAGCGAGAAAGAGTGGGGGAGGGAGGGAAAAAGAGTGAGAAAGAGAGAGAAAGTGCAAATGAGAACGGGTGGAAAGAGCTTCTTTAGACTCATGGACATTGTCACATCTGTATGCAAACTGATTTATAGAGAGCAATAACTGTTATTGAGGGGAGGACCATATGTTTGTTGCTGACAGAAAATATAGAAACTATATATCTGAGAGTGTTAATACACATAGAAACACACTCCAGAAAAACTGAGCAAAACAATCCATCTTACACTTCCCTGTAATGAAAATAAAGACTTGTTAAAGACTTTGTTTTGGTCCATTTATCCAGATTATTATTTTTTTATTCTACATTTTAAATATGTATGCTACAAAGTTGATTGTTTTGTCAACTTTTAGGAGCAATAAAAGTTGTTAAAGACATGGACTAATTATTAGTAAAAAAAAATAACAAATGAATTTTCACCACAAATAATAACAATAAACCCAAAATCGAACAATTACATTTTCACCACTAATAATAATAACGTATTATTAATGAGTTCGCTCAACTGTTTTCTTTAGTAGACAGTTTGATTTGAATCGCTAAAATAACTTAAATCAGCAAGAGTCAGACTATCATTCTTAAAATTTGATCTATACAAAGTAATAATGTTGTGCTGGCCAACTGGTGAACTATATTTATGTTTTATCGAATCAAATATTAAATCACATTTGGTACCTGTAGAATGTTCATTTTTGACTCTGACTATGCTTCTCTCGAGATTAAAAAAGTTTTACTAAGTTTTTTAAACAAATATGATGCAAGTCAAAATGGCTCTCTTGTGGCATCAGAGTGAAAACTGTTTTGGTTTGAAGCTTTTATTTTTAAGAGACTGCTGGTGTGCGATCCAAGGAGACCTGGGTTTTTCCGTTTGTTTCTCTCTGTGGTGGTGCTTTTGTTATGTAGTGTTAGTTCTTGATAGAACGAAAGTGACCATGACATCCTAATGCAATCACGGCTCAGACACAATAACACAATCCTGACTGCCTCTCTGAGGGGCTTTTGAGCAGTGTGTATGAGTGTGCGTGCGTGAGGAGAGAGAGAGAGCGAGAGGATGATTTCAGTGATTGAGCGTATGCGTGTTTTTCCAAACCTCCCTGTATCAAGTCTTCTGACAGCTATTTAATGTTTCCCATTTGCATTAGTTGATAAAGCACCGATCTGTTCTCTAAATCCACAGCGTGACACGGCAGAAACACCAAAATGGCCGACCACATCCTCTCAATCCCCCCTGTCAGGGCCGAGCAGGTTGCCACAGCAATGATATACGAGTGGCGGGCCACCCCGGCAATAACCGCGGACGCTAGATACATCTCACGCTACGGGAGCAAAACAAGATGTCATTGCCATCAGCTCCGAGCAATACGTTTATCACACACACACCTGTCTGTCACACTGAGAGGTCTACGCCGTAAAACACACACACGCGAAATACAAACATGCTAACTATTCTGACCTAGAAGTGATAAAGGAATCAAGCTCTGATAGTTAGATTGCATCTAGTGTTTAAGTCAATTTTGAGTGTAGACATGACTAGTACGTATAGTGTTGAGGAAGCCATTTTCAAGTTGTAGTCGGCCACGTTACTGTCAAAATAAGGTTGAATGATAACCACATTGAAACTATTTAATAAGGCAGTTTCTTTAAAATTATATTCTAGTTTATTATTGTTACTTTTTTAGCACTTTAGAGCTGTATTAATCAGATAAGCAATAAGGTAACTAAGATAACAGCATCAAACCTAATTTAGCAATTAATAGAATAAAAAAAAAGTTATAAAAAAGCTTAGCAACATTTAGTATAGGAATAATATAAAGTCTATCTTCAGTTCACATACTCACCTACAATATTTATTTGTGGCAGGTTTGAAGTCACTGATGTCAAACACAATTGGTTCTTTTGTCATGATTTGTTTAAATATGCACCAGCACAAATAAGCATTTAAGAGGATAAGATATTCTGTGAAAAAACGACTTACACAAAGCTTCTGCATCCCAATCACTGGTACATAAATACACAGAAAGGAAGAACTAGACCAGACTATATGCTTTCTATTTAGACTTGAGTCCAAACCACACTGAAAATCCAGAAATAAGATTATTTAGAAACATTTTGACAGAAAAGTTATTGTGCAAAATAAATAGGAAATGTTTAAGGTGAACTGTTTAGGTCACTAATCAAGTAAGCAAAAATGTGAACTAATTTGAACAGAAGGTCAGATGTTCTTACTTCTATCGAAACACAAGATGCTCTTTGAATCATACTGTATTCTGGAGAACATGATCATCAGGTTTTACACAAACTTGTGGAGTTCATGCAGCTCGACTGCTGCCATTAAAGCAGAAACAAAGCAGATACTAAGAGAAATCCTGAAATTCATGTATTTTTTATTGTGATGCTGAACATATTTTGTAACAGCATAAATTGGCATTCAATTGAGAAAACTTTACAAAAGAGAACCTTTTTCACTTGTGGCCTCAGACTTTTGGACCTCACAGCAGATACAGTGAAAATATGAGCTTCTGCACAAAAGTAAGCTGTATTTTCCTCTGTTCTGCAAATACTGTGGAAAATGGTGCAAAGCGTGCATTTCAGACAGAGAAAGAGAGAAAGGTGCACCTTGGGGAGTTTTGACAGACTGCTGGTACAGAGATCACGATAATTGCAGATCTCAGCAGGGTGATGAACCCGCGTCACATACACACAACAATAACACATGTAGATCAGCCTTACACACACACACACACACACACACACACACACACACACACACACACACACACAGTGACTGAACTATCCCTTTAAATGCTTCAGCTCTGCACTGTAGCATTCTAGGATTTCTGTAATTCCTCCACAGTGCTATTACCAGATTAAAGAATCTAACGTGTGATTGGATAACACAGAGAGAGAGGGGTAAAGGAAGGGGGAGATGGAGGTTTAGGAAATAGAGCGTGGAAACACAACAATAGATTGATGTAAAATTACAGAATCAAAAAAAAAGAGCTAATGTGATTGGGCTCCGGATTACTGCTGATGTGAAAATAACGCTGTCCCATAATGCTTCATTACAAAAGCAGCCCGTCAAAGCCCAGTAATCAAATGTTTACTGATTATATTTACTGTTCACGTCTTGCATGGAAAAATCACAGTGACCAATGAGCTACCTATGTAGGGAACATTTTAAATTGCACTCTCAACAAAAAGTAGTTATTCTAAAAAGTAGGACAATGATTCCTTGTTTCATCAAATTTTAAGGAGAAAATCATTGCCAGTATCGTAGATAAAGCCATGTATAAATATACTTATAAATCATTTAACAAAAAAAAAAGAATAAAAAAAATAACAAAAAAATGGAAATGGAAATCTTTTGTAACACTGCAAATGCCTTACTGTGACTTTATAAATGTAATGCATCCTTGCTGAATAAAAGTATAAATTTATTTCCCAAAAAAATCTTAATGGCCTCAAAATTTTGAATTAGAATATCAGAAAATTCCTCTTGTTGCATGCCTTTATTAAAATCAATGAGTTGAGTCTTTTGTAAATTACACATATAGTTGTACATATGTTCCAAATGAGTCCCTTAAAGTATGAAGTTCAGTTTACATGCTGCCATAGACTTCACCAGGTTTGGAACAGAACAGTTATAGAGAGAGAGAGAGGGAGGGAGAGAGAGAAAGAGAGAGAGAGAGAGAGAGAGAGAGAGAGAGAGAGAGAGAGAGAGAGAGAGAGAGAGAGAGAGAGAGAGAGAGAGAGAGAGAGAGAGAGAGAGAGAGAGAGAGAGAGAGAGAGAGATACACTGCAGTCTCTAAAGCTGATCCTAAATATCATTACTTATAATAAAACAGCTGCTACTACATAAATTTACAAAGCAGAAGTGTAATTACAGCACTACTCAAAATTCAAATGCAGGGCCACAGTCGCTAGCTAATTAGTACAAACAAAACATCCTTAAGTAACACTGACATTTCAGAAAAGGTTAGGAAGTGTCGCTTTTGTGCATGTACTTGCGTTGGACTGAATTTAATTAGGCCGTCTCAGATGGTAGAATTAACAGGACAGGGTAAAGTTTTGTCAAATTTCGTTTGTTTCTGATCGCGTCCCCTGTGATGCAGCTTAATGCTCTCACAGAAAGAGTCATTATTAATGTGCTGCAATTTGATTATGAGACGTGTTTGATGGTTACATCAAATACTGAAACGAAACCACGAAAACTTTGTGTCATGTCTGTTCAGGACGAATTCATCTGTGTTCGTTTGGTAACGCCTCGCTGCATGTTTAGTTTGCAGCTGTTTTGGTCTGAAATTGTTAGTTCCGGTTTTTCTGAAAGTAAAGTGAGTTGAGTGCATAAACCTCTCGTCCAGCGTCCTTTTTATACACAACAAACTTCTGGACGGTCGAGCGCATAAAAGTTTGCTGGCATGATGGTTCAAGGAACTCAAGAAGTACAGAAGATGCCTCCTATCATTTTCAGAGCACTTCAGATGGTATGAAATTCCTTTGAAAGGATTCTTGGATGTGTGGAAGAGATTTAGCGAACAGACAGCAAGGGTCCTTCCGGAGTGCTCTAGATCGAAGACTTTCTTTTTTTTCATCCGTCTCCAAAGAGCTTTACACTAAGTGATATTACTGAGAGTCGCTTCTTTTTCTAATCGCAGTCCCACGGGATCAAAGTTCCCAGGAAGCCCCAGAGCTCTGTTCACATATCTCCTTTTCCTTTGAAAAAGAGAGCGAATCATTGCATAAGTTGTAATACTTGTTTCAGGCATGCAAAAAGCATTAGAAAAGATCAGCAGCCATCACCATGAAGTATGTAAAACAAGTATATAAAGTAGTGATGTAGGCAAGTACTCACACTAGGGATTACTTTAGTTACACTAGATGCTATATTTGATGTTAATGCAAAACGAAAATGGAAATTTAAGTACAATCTGTTCAATATGTCAAACTGTTGTGCACTATGAATTATTTATTTATTTATTTTCGATCTTTTGAGTGTTTCTGTGTAAACCGTTCAAAAAAAGATTCGGTCGCACTTTAGTTTAGTGTCCAGTTCTCACTGTTATCTAAATTCTTATTAGCATGCATATTACTAAGATATATTTATTAGTACCTATAAAGCACATTTTAATGCCTTACTCTGCATGACCATATTCTTCATTCCTATACCCAATTCCTACCCAATATCTAAATGTATGAAAATCCAAAATCTAAAACCAAGCTTTTAAGCACCAGCCAAACCCAGAGCAATGTGTAAAGTTTCTGGAGACACGATTAAGAGCATTCACTTCACTTAAAGTTTAAGTGTGTGATTTGTCAAAATACTTTCGCTACTGTATTACATTACATTAATGCATTTGGCAGACAATTTTAACCAAAGCTACTTACAGTGCATTCAAGGTATAAATTTTTTCAGTATGCGTGTTTCCTGGGAATCCAATCCGTGACATGCATGACACCCCAGCATATATAACACTGCGACATTCATTCAAACAATGATATAAACTAACTATAACATTTTTAATAGAAATTAATCCTTTTATTCGTCTTGATGCATTATTAAAAGTGGCAGTGAAGACACTCTTACAAAAGATTTGAATTCCAAATAAATGCTATTCATTTGAACTTGCTATTCACCAAAGAATCCAAAAAAAAAAAAAAAAAAATCAAGGTTTCCACAAAAATATTAAGCAGCAAAACTGTTTTCAACACTGATAATTATAATAAAGGATTCTTTAACTGGGTTGCTTTTACACAGCTGTAGTTTACAGTGTCATATGCCGGGTTCATTCACAATATCAGCCCGATTTTGGCATGATCCATTTGACTTTAGGAATCAAAATCACATAATCTGATCGTAACTGACAAAAATATTTTGTAGTCTAACCCGGCATTACAGCATTAGGCCTCAGACAGATACAGGATGTGAACACCCTGCAGAACACAACATCTTCTCCCATATCCTGTGATAGGTCTCTCATCAAAAGACTCCTGGATCCAGCCTACTTTCAATTGTGAGTTGGGTACAGATATGGCATTCTATGTTTCAAGCTCTTCAGTGTGACCTCCTGACTCTTTAAGCCCATGGCGTCATGCGAGACAGATCTTCTGTTCTTTTTGTTCAAATATTGATGTTCTACTACACAGTATATGTTGTGAACATACACATATGCTTACATACAGATACACACCAAATGTATTCTGTCCATCCCTCTCCATGGACCAACAAAGCACAAGTACATTTTACATTTTACATTTAGTCATTTAGCAGACGCCTTTCTCCAAAGCGACTTACAGATTAGGACAAAATTCAGCGAGTCATCATAAAGAGGCAAAAGCAACAACAACGCAAGAAGTGCTCAAAGTACGAAGTTCAGGTATTATTCAGAGTAGCATAAGCCTGATAAGTGATGTTACAAAGGGAAAGGAAAACTTTTTTTTTTTTTTTTTTCTACTATAAGGTTAAGTGCTCACGGAAGAGATTGGTTTTCAGCTGTCTTTTGAATGTTGTCAGGGATTCTGCATTCCGGATGAGGGTGGGGAGAGCGTTCCACCAGCATGGAACTGTGAATGAGAATGTTCTGGAAAGTGATTTTGTGGCTTTCTGTGATGGAACCACGAGACGTCGCTCGTTGACCGATCGTAGGTGTCTGGTAGGGATGTAGACTCGTAGGAGTGAGTGAAAGTAGGAGGGAGCTGAGCCTGTGATAGTTCTGTAAGCAAGCGTCAGTGCCTTGAACTTGATGCGAGCAGCGAGAGGTAGCCAGTGCAGAGAGATGAACAGAGGAGTGACGTGGGCCCTCTTGGGCTCGTTGAAGATAAGACGAGCTGCAGCATTCTGAATCATCTGTAGGGTTTTGGTTGCACATGCTGGAAGTCCAGCCAGAAGAGCATTGCAGTAGTCAAGCCTAGAGATGACCAGGGCCTGGACGATGAGTTGTGTTGCATGCTCAGTTAGGAAAGGCCTGATTTTCCTGATGTTGTGCAGTGCAAACCTGCATGATCGAGCTGTCTTTGAAATGTGATCTGTGAAGGTCAGCTGGTCATCAAACGTTACTCCAAGATTTCTGACCGATCTTGATGGGGTGATTAATGATGACTCTAGCTGGATGGTGAAGTCGTGCTGTAGAGACGGATTGGCAGGGAGGACGAGAAGCTCAGTCTTTGCCAGGTTGAGCTGCAGGTGATGTTCCTTCATCCATGTGGAGATGTCCGCCAGACAGCTTGAGACCCGTGCAGCTACTGTGGGATCATCTGGTTGAAAGGAGAGGAAGAGCTGCGTGTCATCAGCATAGCAGTGGTAGGAAAAACCGTGTGCCTGTATGATGTGTCCCAGTGATGTGGTGTAGATGGAGAAGAGGAGGGGACCAAGAACTGAACCCTGGGGAACCCCTGTGGTCAGCTGATGTGCTCTGGATACCTCACCTCTCCATGCGACCTTGAAGGACCTACCTGTGAGATAGGACTCAAACCAGTGGAGTGAAGTTCCTGTGATGCCCAGTGATGACAGGGTGGACATAAGGATCTGATGATTCACCGTGTCGAAGGCAGCAGACAGATCCAGGAGAATGAGGACTGAAGATTTGGAAGCAGCTTTTGCGATCCGTAGGGCTTCTGTGACTGACAGTAATGCAGTCTCAGTTGAGTGTCCTTTCTTGAAGCCAGATTGGTTGACATCCAGCTGGTTGTTTAGAGACAAGAAGGATGTTAGTTGGTTGAAGACAGCTCTTTCAAGTGTCTTCGCAATGAATGGTAGGAGAGAGATAGGTCTGTAATTGTCTACAAATGATGTGTTTAGCGTTGGTTTTTTGAGCAGTGGAGTAACCCGAGCCTGCTTGAATGCTGTAGGGAAGGTGCCAGTATGGAGGGATGAGTTGATGATGTGTGTGAGTGATGGTAGAAGTGTGGGAGAGATGGCTTGTAGAAGGTGTGAGGGGATGGGGTCAAGCGGGCAGGTGGTAGGGTGACTGGAGAGGAGAAGTGTAGATACTTCTTCCTCGGTTAGCGAAGAAAAGGAGGACAGAGGGATATTGGCTGTGGAAGGGGTCGGTCTGGGTTCCTGTGTGTGTGGAGCTGAGAATTGACTGCTGATAGCTGTTGTTTTCTTGGTGAAGAAGTGCGCAAAATCGTCAGCAGTTAAGGAGGAGGCAGGTGGTGGTGTAGGTGGACAGAGGAGAGAGTTGAATGTCTTGAAGAGTAGTCGTGTGTTGGAGGAGCTGTTGATCTTGTTGTGGAAGTATGAAGATTTTGCAGCATGAACATCGACAGAAAAGGAGGAGAGGAGAAATTGATACATACATACAAGTAGAGCATAAATGAAGTGAAACTGAAAAGAAATGTGGTTGGAGATGAAAGGAGAAAATATGAGAGAAAAGACAAGACTGAGAGGAGTGGAGGAGATTGGAGAAACTAAGAGAAGAAAAATCAAGAGACAAGATGTGAAAAAAAGAAATGAGGAGAAGAAAAGATGTTTGCCAAAACATGAAGAGAAGAGAAGAGAAGAGAAGAGAAGAGAAGAGAAGAGAAGAGAAGAGAAGAGAAGAAGAGCTTAAAGAAACAAGCTTAAAGGAATAGAAGAGCTTAAAGAAACAGAGGGACTATGAACAACCAAAAGGCTTTTCTGAGCTCTTGATGAGCATGACAGGCACATTAATCATGAATCACACTGAGCCGTGAGACACCGAAGAAATGGAGGGAGGAGAACGAGAAGAGAGAGAGAGAGAGAAACACGACTGCTTCCCACACGCAGTCTCCAAACCTACAGTACAGCTCCAGAAGCGTTTCCTTGCAGAACTGCTTTTAAGGGGTATAGAGAGTTCAGACAACATCAGGGTGAGTGTTCAGATGATATCAAGTGCATGGAAAGAGAGTTCAAGAAAGCACCTTTACCATAATCCTCCCGAAATAACATCTTACGTCTCCGCAGCATCAGTAAAAATTCATGAGCTTCATAAGTTATAAATAGATGGCAGATTCCTCGTTTCGAAAACGCTTCATGAACGCCTCATTCCCAGGCATCAAGCAACAAGAGGCAAGAATCTACAGCGAGAATCCAAACCGCACGAGTCCCGTGATAACCTGAACCGTTCAGAGTCAAGTTTGCCTGTTTCAGGATGTCTTCCGCCTGGTCACCGTCTAACTAAAAACGATCGACCCTCCCTCCGTTCATTTTCTTTAAACAAAACTCACCCTGACACGCTAGTTCTATCGAGTTTGGCAGGAGTCTCATTCTGTCAGTCAGTGTAAATAGCTCTCTCATTCAGGCGCAGATCAGAGCCGAACATGGAGACAGGTGAAAGAAACTCAGCGGGAGAGGAGGACGACGATGAGAAGGAAGTAAAAGAGGGTGAGAGAAAAAGAAAGAGAGTAAAGAGAGAGAGATTGATCTGAAGCCCTACCGTGAGCCGCAGCAGGGGGCATTATAACTCGAGAAGAGTGCGAATGTACGGAGCTCATACAGATTTACGGATGATTTCTGTTCACCATCTGTTCAAATATGCGATACGATATCAACGAATCACGGGGGAAATCGGGACTAAAATGCTATTGCAGAGGAATCTCCTCAGGTAGCTGGATAACCGGGGACTGAAAGGCTGCTAAATGAAGGTCGGGTTTCAGATTCTCTCTCTCTTGCTCTCAAGGGAAGTCCCTCTGAATGCATCCTGTGGCAAACATCTGTCTGAATCATGAAGACGCTGCATTCACTCTGTCTTCTGGATGTCTTAGATCCTTAGCCAAATCCCTATCTCCCTCTCTCACTTGCTCTCTCTCTAAGAAAAGAAAGGCAACCGGGGACAAGTTGAATTGTGGGATTTCTATACCACAAAAGGATTTTTACATTTCATGTATATACAATTGGACAGACTTTTGGCTATAGAACATCATATAGAACATTTTGGTCAAGAAACACCCAAGTAGACAAAGAGGGCCATTTGACTGACATGCACAGTCCATTGTTCCATTTAGAGGAAGAGTTATCCGACATATAACATACAGTACTGGGGTGTGGTAAAAACTAGTTCAAATAATGGTGTAACATTCTCAAACAAAATGATTATCGTTAACAAAAAATAAAGACATTTTCGTTAAATTAAATTAAAAACAATAACTGAAAAAAAAGGAGTAAACTAAAAAAAAATCATGACTTTCATAGAATTAAAAATTCACACAAATTAATAGTTTTTAAAATTGTACACTACTTTTCAAAAGTTTGGAGTCAGAAAGTTTTTTTTTAAGACATTTCTGATGGTCACCAAGGCTGCATTTATTTGATAAAAAAAAATAGTCAAACAGTAATATTGCTATATATTATTACAATTTAAAATAACTGTTTTCTATCTTAATATATTTTAAAATGTAATTTATTCCTGTGATGACGAAGCTTAATTTTCAGCAGACATTATTCCAGGCTTCAGTGTCACACGATCCTTCAGAAATCTTTGTAAAATGCTGTTTTGATTCTTAAAAAACATTTATTATTATTAATGTTGGAAACAGTGATACATTTTTTTCAATCAATTTAATGCATCCTTGCTGAATAAAATTATTATTATTTATATATTTTTTTAAATCTTACTGACCCAAAACAATAGGGCTATATTATATAAAGCTTTAAACCATTACAACTCACCTGCAGTAAAAAATAAATAAATAAATGTCACTAGATAAAAATACTAATACTTATATATATATATATATATATATATATATATATATATATGACATTTAAAATTGGTGAAACGGTAAGTGAAAACTTCCAAAAACAAATACTAAACACAAAAGACCATAAGAAAAACTACATTAAAAACTACAATAATCCCAAATATCACAAACCTTTCAAAACGTGCATCTTTACAAGCATTCGCTGTTTCAACATGGTACCCATTAAGATTCCATACAGGTCTCTCCTAAATACTCCCTTCTGCCAGGATTACAAGCATTGGGAAACAGTAATTCAGACGTTGGGTTTATTACTGGACCTTTCAATAGCTAACAGCATTTCTATGAAAGGAAATGCTGATACATTTAAAAACCCTTAAATCTAAGTTGATCAATGTGTGACTCAAGAAAACATACTGCATATTCTCTCTATAAGATCTGCAGGAATTTTTTTTTTAGCAATAATAGATCTATAATGACTGTTATTTTGAGTACAATATGCAAGCCAATTCCATTCACTCTCTCCTTTCAATATCTCCATTCATTCATTATAAAAAATCTTATCATCCATCAGGCAGAAAGGCTTGTAATTACAGCCTTTAAGTGAGTAGGAATCAGTTTTGTCTCTCTTCCCTCTGTTCACTCTCTCTTTCTTGCCTGCTTGAACCAAATGGAGCCAACATAGAGTTTCTTGCCTCTCCTCCTCTTTCGATTGCATAGCATTATTAAATGAACCTCAGAATATATTACAATCCCTCTTTCCAGTGCTCAGACAGCTTTAGGAGCAGAACAGATAAAATATACCTTAAATGTTGTCATTTTGTCATTTCATTAAAAATCTGGCAGCAGAGAGGAACCGAGTTCCATAAAAAAGTTAATATCCCTCAAAAAGAACGAAAGCGGATCGTTCTGGTGAATTTATTAATATCATTATTCTCCTGTCAGAGCGCATATGTGGCATATGGAAAAATGTCACTCATAAAACTTGCACCTCTTACCTTTTTTTTTTTTTTTTTGCCTAGAATCCATCACAGCCTGAGATAATCATTACAGCAAGATGAGACAGAGCTTTTAACGACTCTTACAAAACAGAGAAATCACTAGCTGACACCCCACTGTCCTCTATAATGGAAGTTTGGTGTCGTCTGAGTACAGTTGAGGAAGTTACAACATGACATGTGCGAACTGGCAAAGACGTAAAAGACTGACACACAATTTAAGCGATGAGGGTCCCGCGATACAGGAACATCAATCAAACAATCTGTCCTGTCATAATTAGAACCTAGGAAAGAGCGTCACAAATGTCTCTTTAGACAGGAATTCATTTGAAATGTCTATTTATTTTATCGTGTCATGTAAAATTCACCTGGACTGGACATGTAATTCTGCACAAGAGTAAAGTTAATAAATGCAAGCCTGTTTATAATAATTTATTTGTCCACGTCCCTTCCTGTCTAAAAGGAATTTGATTAAAATGATTCAATAATCCAAAATGATCAATATAAAATGGATCTGCAAATGTACCGTGATTCAAGATAATATTATACAATATTCTAAAAAAGATATACATCATAAACATCATATCGTTTTTGTGATCCTCTATAAAAGGATTTCCAAATGTCTTTTTCAGAACAATCTAAAATGACCTGTTTCCATAAAAATAATCGTGTCTGTTAGAATTAAAAGGTCACAGCAGTTGAACTATTACGTGTAATTGTGTTTACACACAGAGAGATATTTCCTGTCTATAACGCTGGCTCTGGTCACCGCTGCCCTGGCTCTGAAGTTTAAATGTCAGACTCGGAGACATGGATTAAAGCGGTTTAAAGCCATAGCTCAGTTTAATGGCTTCCTGTGAGGGCTGGAGGTTGACATTTTTGCAAACTTTCAACATAAAAAAATCTATATATGAAAAAAAACCAGTGTTTATGTGGTAGAAATGTCGCCTGCTAACTTCAGCGTAGCTTTTCCTTCCCATAGCAGGTTTCACAAGGAATTTCATCTAGTAGCCATTAGCATGCCTAGCTTCCACTAGCATTGCAACTTTAGCTTACTGCTTTTCACAAAACCTGATGCTAACAAAGAAAACGGATGTGTAAAGGCCAATTTACATTTACACTGCACAGACAAAGGCCAACAAACACATTTGTTGGGTTTTGTTGGATCAGTGAGTTACCCCGTCAGCGTCTGTTGGAGTTGGTTGGGATTTGTTTTCACCTGACTAAACATGTTCAATAAGTATTTGTCAGTGTCTGCTGGGGCAGTGTGAACATGACAGTTATTTTTCATAAAATTCTAAATCCTGTACAATTCTAAAATTCGAAATTGTTTGTTGGTGTTTGTCTGTGCGGTATGAATTGGCCTTTAGCCAAGAAAGAGACATTCTAATGATGCAAAGACATTCAAATCTATGAATAAAAAACACTTCAGTGAAGGACAGAGTGAAGCTATGGGAGCGGCTCATGACAACGCAGTCGAAAAACCTTTCCGCTGAAAGTCATTTCAGGAAGGAAACAGTTTGTATTAAAAACATGAATGAGTGATAACCTGCAGTATTTTCAGCAGAGCAGAATTCATCTTCACTGAACTTCTGAACTGTTCGCTTTGCAACAAACTATCGCTCTGTGTCAAAAAAAGATAACTTCACTATCACCAAAAGACATTTGAGGTCCTAATATGTGTGTTTGTGTGTCTCTCTTCATTAGCCTGAGTTTTATTCCATTCTGAAATAGCAAAGAATGCCACAAGGTGCTAAAAGCTAAAAGCTTAAAAAAGGCCATTGTAGCATATATAGAGTGCAACAGTCAGGTTTCTAAAGTAAAAATCACATAAATTTTCTCCATAATAGAATGGATTTTTAACGAAAACTTTAAACATTGCGCTATACGATTGTTAATTGATGGTATATGGTTTTGTAGCAATCAGCCCAGATTATTTAGATTTTTAAATATTTAAATAGAGGAATTCCAGGTGAAAAACTACATTACCCATGATTCTGCAGAGAAATCTCCACCAATTGGGACGAGCAAATCATGGCGAAAAAACAACTCGTTAAGCTTGGTTTATACTCGGCGTGTCTGCAAAAACACAAAGGTGCACACGGCAAAAATGACGTGTGGGTGTAGGCGGTAGTGCGTGTTGAGTGCGCGAGACCCCATTTGGCGTGGCAGTGTGCATGGCATTTTTTTTTACTTTTTCCGTGCGGCAGTTTGCATGTCTCTAAATCAGTTGCTTACATTTAAAAAATGAGCCAACAATAGCAGTAAAATAAAATTAAAAAATTAAAAATAAAAATGTTCACTAAACCATATGAAAATGTTTAGTGAAATTAGAAAATATTTAAGGGATCTTTAGTTGTATACATGTTCTCATATCCATATATTGTGTTCTAATGTCAAGGTTTACTGGGTTTTAATTCTTTTGTAGTGTGGTTTTGGTGAAGTGTACTAAAATAAACATCGTCACGTGTGTACCTTACTTCTCACCACTGATTCCTGATGGTTTAACTTTAGAGAACAATTACTCAGAGTCACTCCATCATTTCAAAGAGTACAACGGTGAGTGCGTCAAGTATAAACGCCTCGACCATTTGGGGAGGTGCGCGCACAGTCAGCGGAGGCTCGCGCTGCGGAGCCAGGCGAAAGTGTAAACAAGGCTTTAGAATCCACCCACTCACATGAAGCACTGTGTGAATGACGTGATAGTCAATTGCTGCATACGTAGTGCAAAACATAGGCAGCTGACTTCTTGTCTCACTGCCCTGTCAGGCAATGACTAAGCAGGCAGCGTTTATGCATGAAGATACCTCACAAAACTGATTTCAGACAGACTTCTGAGGAAGTGTAACGAATTAATGATCGATAACAAAACAGAGAGAGCTTTGGTGACAACCAATTGCTTTTTTAATTACTACAATACTAACTTCTCCCTAGAAATGTCATCAAAAGTGTGAAAAGGTGGTAAAAATGTACACTTTACACAATCTCAAATTTCAGAGGCAGCAATTTTTCAGTTTTCAGACGCAGCCTATAATTCTCTCTACGCTCTCAAATTACTTAAATATTTGCAATGCTTTATGGGATTGTAGTTCAGCCGTTAAGTAGGCCTACACGGTTTATAGTCCAATTTTTACATAATTGTTTTGCTTTATATCGAAGTTTGTAATGTTGTTATCCACCTCGTAGCTGGTGGATTTGATTCATGTCTTATCAGTCCTTAATGAAGACTTTTATTCAAATCGCTATGGGAAAAATACTTCCATAATCAAGGCTTCAGAAAAAGTGGATGGGCACTGTTGTTTGGAAAGATGGTTTCTAGCAGCATGCCGTTGAAGAAAAAAACAAACAAATTAATTAGCATGACTTCTTTGGTCAACCCCTTCAGCGCTATAATCTGTTTTGCTGGTGAACAACATGGTAATGCTGATCTATCAGCTAGACCAGCATCAAACCAGATTGAACAAGCACGTTTGTCTGTCTAAGCTGGTCTTTTTCCACATTCAAATATCTGGTAAATCCTGACTATTTTTCCCTTTTTTTAAGCTGTTTTGCCATCTGTGCTGCACTGCAGATCAATTACGCTCCATTAGCCAATCACAGTGCTCCCTTTTGACCTCCTCCTCAGGGTCTTCTGACTGTTATTTCTACCTGATTTCCTCTGAAACGACAGCCGTTTGGAGTGTTTCAGGCTTGGTTTCACCAATTTTACCCATGAAATGGAGTGTTTTTGCTAGTTCAAAACATATATGTACAAAAGCACATAGCTGTCTGTTCTTCCCTGATAACATCCCTCCATTGTTTCCCCAGTCACATGTGCGGTCTCTCTCCCAGAGGTGTAACCATCATCTCTCTTCATTAGCCTGTAATGCTCACTAATCAGAGGTTATAACTTGTCTCACCTCTCGGTTCCACTCAGCATCAGGTCCAATAAAGTGCACATTAACACGCTTCACCCTCCTCTGAATACATCACTCTCTGCAAACGCCCGTCTCTCTTTGAACGCATCAAATACGAGGCTGAAAATAACATAAATATACTTTCAGAGGTTTATTAAGAGTCATACTGCAGAAAGCCAATGAAAACATCCACAAAATCATATTTTCTTTTCACTTGTACTCAATTAGGTCTCCTACAGAATGGTTCCTTTAAGGATATGACACATAAGCAGCCTATATTCAATCATTCTAATGAGGCTGTACGTGCTCAGCGTAAAAAGTGATGAATTATAGCTACGGGCTTTAAGTGGAGAGTTTAAAAGTATTCATTAAGCAAAAATTTCATGTAATATATCAGTACGAGGTCTAAAAAAGGTTTTAATGGTGATTTAAATTTGCATAGGTGACATGAAGCTCTGTGATATGAATCAGATCCAATTATGCTAAAACAGAAACGATCATAAACGTATAGGCGATAAAATTCAAATGTATATTCGGCACAGACAGCGCAGTGATATATGTGAGTGTTAGATTCTGATAGGAGGGATTAAACGAAGCGATATACAAAAATAAGGAAAGTCAGCGCTGGTTAAGGTGAGGTCACAAGCTCATATGAAAAACATGAGACAGGTCTGTAGTGACCCATAATAAGCTTCATGTTTATTCATCCCGTGTGAGGCAAGAGAGGATAAGAACAAACCCAGAGAAAAGTATGAGTGTGCGTGAATGTTCAAGTTTATTATTGGCGGATGGCTTTTGGGATGGAATAGAGAGAGTAAGTGTGTGTGTCCATGTGCGTGGCGCATGCCGATTAACGCTAACATTCACCAAATACCCAGGCTTACCGCTAATCCCCATACACTGATGCGCTTTAGAATGTAACAGAGCCCACTGACAGTCAGAAAACTTCCCTTTAACTGATCGTCTTCAGTTCAAACTTGTGGCCGATCTTTTCTCATTTGCTTTTCCTCAAAGGGACGCTCTTTTTCCTATCCATGCATAAACATTAGCATCTTCCTAGCCTTTTAATCCTGTGGCTTTACCATAATCAATCAAGCATAATCGTGCACAAGCAAATCAGCCCTAATCAAACGCTAACACTCCACACAATTACTGACCAGGAGAGCTTAGCTTTGGTTTACACATTCATTATGAGTGAAAGCAAACATTCTTACTAAAACTGTTGACTTTGCTGTAAACACACTGCATTTAACTTAACCAGTTAAATTTTAACTGCACAATTTGAAGAAACATAATATAGGCTAATAGGTTTATTTAATCGAACAACTGTACAATCACAATACTAATATTTATAGCTGTCTTTTTTTTCTTCTTTTTTTTTATGTAAACATCAGGCTTTTATCTTGGCGGAAATCCGCAGGGCGTCCTTAATGGAACACGCCCACTTTTTAGGACTTTAGCTCATTCACCGTATCCCCCAGAGTTAGATAAGTCCATACATACCCTTTTCATCTCCGTGCGTGCCTTAACTCTGTCTGACGCACACACCGCTAGCCTAGCTTAGCACAAAGACTGGAGGTAAACGGCTCCAGCTAGCATACTGGTCCCAATAAGTGACAAAATAATGCCAACATTTTCGTATTTAAATGTTGTGATTTGTATAGTCACAGCGCGTACAAATAACAAGGTCACAGTAGCACAGTAGCATAGCACGTGTGGAGCAGCATTTACTGTTGATCGAACCGCATTGAGACACTGAAAACACTTGATCATGAGCTGCTTGAGTGTAGGTTTACCGCTAATCCCCATACACTGATGCGCTTTAGAATGTAACAGAGCTCACTGACAGTCAGAAAACTTCCCTTTAACTGATCGTCTTCAGTTCAAACTTGTGGCCGATCTTTTGCTTTTCCTCAAAGGGACGCTCTCTTTCCTATCCATGCATAAACATTAGCATCTTCCTAGCCTTCTAATCCTGTGGCTTTTCCATAATCAATCAAGCATAATCGTGTACAAGCAAATCAGCCCTAATCAAACGCTAACGCTCCACACAATTACTGACCAGGAGAGCCTCGTATTACACTCAAGCAGCTCATGATCAAGTGTTTTCAGTGTCTCAATGCGGAGAACACATTGGTTCGCGCTTCACCCTGAAACATGTAATGCTTTAAATCGCAGCTTTTGTGATTCGATAAATCACACCAAGCCATATCACGTTTTTGCTTTTATTTAGTGTAGTTAGTGTTAACAGTGTCATACTATCAAGACAAAAAATGACCCATTGGTACAAACACTGGCCAAACAGGATATTGGCCAAGAGTTCATTATGGAAGAGCATTTTTTTGCTGCTAGTTCCACAGCCCGAGCTCGCTTTATTACTGGCGCATTCACGCAAGACGTTCGGCTGAGTGCACATACCCTGTGTTTTCAATCCCAGACTAAAGTAATCAAATCATGAGCCGCTGGGAGATTAAATCTGGACTCGGCTGGTCAGCTGCCTGACCAAGCATTTTCTTCCACACCATTTCCTGTGCCAATCTTTACTATTATTCACACCCTCTCTTTTCATTCCTCTTTCCTCCTCTTTATCTCTCTTTGACAGTACCTTCCTATTACTCCCTCTCTCCATTCATCCTTATCCCCCATTTCCTACTTTCTATCTGGAAAGTAGAGGCAGCAATCAGACTTTCTGCCATTTCTTGACTTTAGCCTGATGTGCATTAGCACACAAAAGTCCAAATAATTATTTTTAGTCATCATTGAAATGATTTAATTCTGATTACTCACCCTTGTGTCATTCAGAACTTGTTTGACTTTATTCCATGAAACACAGAATATAGGTAAAAGGAAACAGTTTCACTGGCTGTCAACACCATAAAACTAGTCCATCCAACTAGTGCATCCAAGCCATACAATAGCTTTGCGTGAGGAATAGAATAAATTTTAATCATACACACATATATACTGTACATCACACACACACACACACACACACACACACACACACACACACACACACACACACACACACAATGTGTTGTTATTGTTAATTAAAACTATAGTTTACAATCTTAAAAGTACTATTTCAATTAATAAAAATACTATTATTTATACTATTCGCTCCGTGCACAGTTTGGCGACCATTGACGTTCGAACTTGAGTGTGTGGGCCAGTACTTCCGGTGAAACTTCCAGTGATCTGACAGCGAGAGCTAAAGACAACAGCGACCGAGTTCCATTATCAGAGAGATCATTTTTCACAATGAGTGTTTTTAGGATTCAAGAGAGGTGACTTGCCTTTCAGAGGGTGACAGCCTCGGCACTTCATTGTTGTGTGCCGTTATGTACCGTTTCGTCACGTTACAACTAGTGATGCTCCGATCAGCATTTTTGGGGCCGATCACCGATTACCGATCACCAAAATCATGATCTGCCGATTGCCGATCACAGAATGGAAATATGCTAGAGTCAAGAAAATCTTGAAGAACCACCAATATGTATTTAATTGTAGTTAGAAAACAAGATAACATAAGGCTACTGTAGGCCACCTTTTCCAAATAAGGCACAGTATAATTTTTCAAAACAAAGAGGGGTCAGGCAGACTACAATGGATGTAGTTGAGGAACTAACTACATCAGATCCCAAAAAATAAATAATGACAATGACATTTGAGGTTATTAAAACAGTAAGTCCCGCCCCTCGACTGCCAAAAATAAAAGTGTTCGAGCGAGCAAAATCAGCAGGCGAGAGGAGATCATGCGCGAGCGTGTGGGGAATGATCATGCGCGCGCGCGAGGGCAGAGATGTCCGCGCAGGGTTTGAATGAGCTCGCGAGTTCCCGTTTCCTCGCGCGTAGATCTGTTATCCTCTCGCGAATGTCATTTACCGCGCGCGCCAGCATCAATTGTGCGCTCGTTTATAATTGCCATTGAATTGCCGTCATAGGAGAACTCATTTTGCCACTGTTAAGCAAGCTCTCATCTGCTGTTGTGTTGCCGCGCATGCGGAAAAGTTGCGCGAGTTATTTACGTCACGTGATCGGCTTTTTTGATCGGCGCTTTTGGGGGTTGCCGATCAAGCTATTTTTTGCCAATATCGGCCGATCATGATCGGCGGCCGATCAATCGGAGCATCACTAGTTACAACAAAGAAGTCAGCTTTCATGCATTCTCCGTTGACGCTGCGGTACGGGCTGAGTGGATGCAGAAGATCCGGAGGGATGACTTCAACCCGACAACATTTTCAAATGCATATAATTTTCAGTGTATTTCACCTGTGCGTTTCTATGCTTTCTATTACTGCATTTATTTTGTGCAAGTGAGATGAGTAAAGACCATTTGTTTCATAAATCATTATCTGTCTGGTGTTTATAAGCAGCACATACAGTATTTTACTACGTGTAAAATATACACAAACTTAGCTATATTAAATTGTTTGTGGTACCTACAGTTAAAAAAGTAAATGTAAAATATGTGATGATAATATTGATCGAGCAATTAATGCAAGTAAGTGAAAATATATGCGCAGAATTGAGAAAATAGTATTTATGGAGATAAATTGTAGCCTATCACAGGGCAAACGTGTGAATGTTCACGGTGTATTTAATGCAAACAACTCTAATTGTAGTTGTAACTCTATGCGTATGCAGCATGAGTCAAATACAATCTTCTGTCCGTGAACAGTTGTATTTCATTCATTAATCTGACTATGCATCCGTGCATTTAATTGCCGTGATAGTAATATGGATCTTAGTAGTATTTTAAGTGATATAATTGATTCTATAAACAACTATAAGAGATCATTTTCGGCTTTCTCCGGCTCCCTGCACCGGGCGTAACTCGAAACCGGAAGTGTCTACCCGCACACTAGCTGATCCGAAATCCAACATGGCGGCCACGTGCAACTAGCCTATTGTATTAGATATTTTATATAGACCACTAAAATTAAAAACGACAAAATTACCACAAAATTACAAAAACTTAAAATAAAATGAAAACTAACAAACATAAAAATAAAATCTAATTTAAAACATTAACAAATACTTTATTGGTATAAAGTAAAAAACAAACAAAAAAAAAACCAAATGAACTAAGCAACTATGTCAGGTACCTGGACTTATATTAAGTTAACCCTTTGAAGTGTAAATATTGTAACGTCATCAATAATGAGATTAAAATGAAGTCCTTAATAAATTAAACAACAACAGAAGATAAATCTTTAAGCGTGACCCTGGTTGCATGTCAGCAGGAAGCATCTTCGATCCAGTGGGCTATGACTGTGTTCGTATAGAGCAGAGAAAATTGATTCCAGTTCCACAAAGCTAGGACAAATGGAACAGAATGCCTCCTGTCACCACAACTCTGTACCTGGTCTTTCTAAAATCCACCCGAGGGACTTTCACTGTAAGCCAGGAATTTGACGAGCTGACTTTAACTACTTCTGTGAAACATTAAAACAAGGCTTTGAGTTTGCAGGTCATTCAAAGGCAGCTGTGAAACTCAGTTGAATATTAGAGAGGGTTTCTGCTGCTAATCATGTCCAACCGCTGCAGAATTCAGTTTGAACCAGGAGGAATACTAAACAGACACACACAATTTGTCTCTAATCATATCAGTCAGCTCATAGAGGACTCACTAAGAACGAACTGTGAAAACTGAAAGTGCCGCTTAATTGCACATGCTGTCTGCATTGTTTTAGCACCCAATTCACTAAAGAAATTATGCAAATTGTATAACAGTGCAAACGCTCCCACAGAATATGTTGAATGCAATTTGTATGGAGCAATTCCCAATCTTGTGGGTCGCTTCTGAGCCCAAGGTAGCAGATTGTGATCTGGCATACAATAGCCCACAAAACGTCTATTTTACACAGAAAGGAGAATGTTTGCCAAAGACAACAAGTTCATTTAAATAAGGCACAGTGCTGGTTAAATAAGAGCAACTAGTTAAGTAAGACTGTTGGCGCTCAAATGCAGTGTAAAAAAAAAGTTACAAACTTTTAGCGAATTTGCCCCTGACAGTCGTTATATCTAAAAGGGAGATGTGATTAGAAAAAAAATGATATGCGAGTAACAGTTGAGGAGACATGCAAGGTGATTTCTTTATCAGCTAGCATTAGCATTAGCTCACTTAGCATATCTCTTTTTCGTTAGCTGATGCCCTCTAGTTTAGTCTAACCCCTAAGCACACACTCTTTGTGCAGCACAAGTAAAATCTTCTGTGGCGAAACCCGCCTGACATCCTCACAGTTATCAAGAGCGTAATGAACCCTATGAATACAGCATATCATTACACTATAAATGTCCCACACATTGCCATTAAATTTAACAGTACAGGGAAAAAGATAACTTGTTTAATCCTTTACCAAGACAAAGCAGCAGCAAATGAAGGCCTCCCGTTTAAACATGATCATTAGAGAGAGATTGGAGGAAGACCCAGTGGAGGTTGCCTCACGGTCAGAGGGACACATCCCCTCTCTGCTGGGCAACTCCGCAATTAGTGCTATTGAGCGGAGCCATTCACTGCGGCTAACTGACCCTTTTCAGGGTGTCTTCGCAGTCCTGACACCTTGCTTCATTAGTGCACAGCTGCATTAGGTTACTCTGGCCGTGCATATCGTTAAATGTACTGTATCAGTATATCCATGAAGAAAAAAACTTGCTACATGTACAGTACTGTGCTAGACTAACTGGGACTGGTCACAGCACTTGCATATTGTTGCTCTTTTGTTAGTTCAACTGCTTCTATTGTTCTCATTTGTAATTGGTAACACTTTATTTTACACTGTCCTTGTTACATAATGAACTTACCACGGTAAATTATGTATAATTACATGCAACTAACTAACCCTCAACCAAATCCTAATCCTACCCTAACCCTATAGTAAGTAGCCTACATGTAGTTCATTATTATTACTCAGTACTTAAATATATAATTACACTGTAACAATGACACCTTAAAATAAAGTGTAACCTCACTGGACATAAACGCTACATACAGAAATACAATAAGCATTTAAATTGTATTAAATGCTATATATGATAAAGCATGTAAATTTTAATGAAACTAGCATTTATATTAATATATTTAAAAATATCTTAAATAACAGTAATTATATATATATATATATATATATATATATATATATATATATATATATATATATATATATATGAAGAGTTCAGATGCAAAAGCCTCTAAGTGCCATCTGAAATTTTCTTCTAGAATGATCATTTTTATAAAGCTTGTATATTTAAGTTAAGTAATTTCACTTAAATGACAATTAATAGGTAATTTGCATTGCAATTTAAGTGAAATTATTGAACTTAAATATACAAGCTTGATAAAAATGATCATTCTAGAAGAAAATTTCAGATGGCACTTAGAGGCTTTTGCATCTGAACTCTTCATATATATATATTTTTACAAAACGGTTAGTTCCTGTCCTTGATTCTTAATTATTCACGATAAAACACGGTTATGACCGCTTCACCCAACTGTTCTGTGTATTACTACAATCACTACACAACACCCTTAGCAACCACTCTTAGCAATGTAAATATATGTTTGTTCTCATTGATATTGTTAACTGATTATTACTGTATTATGTACAGTAGAGTATTGTGCGAGAAAGAGATAGTTACTAGTTATAGTGCGAGTTTATTACCTGCATTAAGATACAGCATTTTCCTTCAGGTCCTCTGTTTATAATAAAGAACCCATTTGAACGCCCGCTGCAATATCTTGTCCTTTTAACAGATCAGGGGTTTCCCATGCCTGACAGCGCTAGTCAAATCATTTGTCAGTTACATCTTGTTCCGTGTTCACAACAGGTTTCAGTCCTTTCAATTTATCTCATCTTCAATAGATATATCTTCAATAGAATATTTGCCACGGAGTGACTCACTCATAAAAACAATCTTTTCCGCCATCTAATGTCGTAATATAATGTAATTTCCGTTGCTGTTCACTGTCAGGGACTATTTTTTCCAGTGGAAGGAAGGCTTTTAGTGATTTTACTTCATGAAAATTGCATTGATACATATTTTTGGGGGGCTTTAATATGTGTATTGTGTAGTAATACCGATTTAGAAAAACTATAAGGTACTCGAGGCTAATGCTGTATCGTGAATAAGTCACGGCTGAAGGGTTGCAGCTAACAACAAGCTTATTCACGATACAGTACAGCCTCATACCTTATACTTAATATAAAACTCAGAATATTTTATTTTCTATCATTTTAATTATAACTTAATATTTTTTAAGAAAGCATGACAACCAAGGTACACAAAGTAAACCATGCAGAAGAGAAAAAAGAACATATTTCTCATTCTCCACATAAACAAGGCTGAGTCTCCACACTTCGTGCCCTGTGGTGCCCCTGTGCGCCTGATTAAACAGACCCATCTGGTAGACTACAGGTGTGTGTGGGGGAGAGACTGACCTTAGCCCTTTCCACACTTGTCATTCTCTTATTGAGTTAAGAAAACATTTTTTTTTTTTTTTTTTGAGAAACTTGCAGAAGACTATTTTTGCACAAATTACATTAGCTGGTTTACTGCAGCAAATTCACAGTCCAGTTAATCTTTATTATAAAATGGAGCTGTTCTGTCTGTACTGAATTAAGCACTTGTTCTACAGCTTAAAAACCATCCTGATAGAGTAAAATGCTTTCTAGGAAATTACTGGGAAACGCTCCACACCCTCTTAACCTATCAGACCACATATAGGCTACACTTCTGAAAATCCCTCATCTTCAAGATAACCCCTTCTTCACCTTCCATTTGCACTCAAGCAATCTCTTGTTCAATCTCTCCTCCTTTCGTGTCATTAACTGGTTCAGGTGGAGTCTCTCAACAGATCCACCGTTCCACCCACCACTTTACACCCTTGGATAAGTGATTATGCTCTGCCATAAGACGTTCAACTGCCTTGTCCATAGATAATAAAAATCAAAAATCATATGGAGTGGATATGATATGACTCAAGCAGCTCAGACCCCACAAAACATCAATAATTAAGAATAAGATCACACACTCAGTAATCATAATGTCATTAGTGTCAAGCAGGAGTGTGAAAAAAATGTATCGCAGTTTCCAAAACCTATTAATCAGCACAATTGTTTTCACCATTGATAATAGGAAATGTTACTCGAGTAGCGAATCAGCATATTAGAATGATTTCTGAAGGATCATGTGACACTGAAGACTGAAGTAATGGCTACTGAAAGTTCAGCTTTGCCATCACAGAAATAAATGACATTTATATATATATATATATATTAATTAATGAAAACTGTTATTGTAACCCTTACGCTGTGTTGAAAACCCTGTAACACCTTTGGTGTTTGCGGTCAAAAATGACTGTCCTTTAAAAAAATTGCTTGTTATGCTACATTTTCACCAAATATTGTATTCTATTAGTAGAGATTTTGTATTATTTATTTTTACTGACTGATCGTAGGCCTCATTGATATTAACGTATGCAACTCAGTTTGAGTAAAAAAGCATTATTTGTGGATAATTTGAGTCAATATTCAAAATAATATGGAAAAAATACACTATTTACCACACTAGTGTGCTTTAATGTTTAACCTGGAAGTTTGTTTTAAAATGCTTTTATTTTGTACAAAATGGAACAAAGTCACATCTGTGTTGTTCCCAGTCAAAAATAACCTGCCTCCAAAAACATCTTATAAAACTCTCATTATGCAATTTTTGGTGCTATTATCACCAAAAATTGGATTCAATCTTTTTGTCAACTTGTTTTCTTTCAATTAGGACGGGTTTTGCACTTCATTTTGAAACTGATTAATCGTAGGCCTGCCACAAACAACGTAAGACATGTTAATCGGAGTGTTTGTTATAGTCATATTTTATAGTCGTTTACTGCCGCTTTCTGACACACAGTTGCTTTCTATTTTTGACACACACTGGGAAGTCACACCACTGAGAGAATTCCCTGGACTCATTTAAACATCAAAATATGTATTTTAAACATCAAATATATTCTAATGTGCTGTGATTTTGTCGCTATGTGCAACTTTTCATATTGCGCCACAACAAGGCCACTGTAAACATGTTACATATTCTCACATATAAGCGGCATGCAAATACGCAATGCGATGATATGCATTTTAATGACTGAAATGATGAAAGCAGTTTATTTGAACTAATGAAAATGAAAGTTCTCCAGAGGTTTGAATTTAATTCCGTAAATCTGGATACGGGCTCTTCTAAGCTTGACTGTCAGCCTCCTTTTGATCAGAAACATTTCTGACACCTTCAAAGAATCTGCTTACAGTCTGCAGAACTAGAGATGACTGATTCAGCAAAATATTGACATTCAGGGACAGAGAAATGTATATAAAAACTCCAGATTCCCTGCATTTAATACACAGCAATAACCTTTATAGAGCCATCTGTTCAAACAGTGCCGCATCTGCAAACAGACACACAGCGTTATGACAGCAATAAAAAAGCACACTTGGATATGGAGAAAAGGTAGTGTTCTTGATCACTATTCTCTCAAATTACACACACACACACATTCTCCAAGTGCCAACCACTAGCAAGACCTTAAAGGGATAGTTCATCCAAAAATGAAAATGGTGTCATTTACTAACAGCTAAAATCTTGTGGGACTTTTTTCTCACGCTATTGCATGGCTTAAGACTTGGAATATAGTGCTTTATGTGTCCTTTTGACACAAGCTTGACAGCTTTAGGTCTTCATTCATAATCATTGAAAGAAAGTGATACAGGTTTGGAATACCATGAAGGTGAGTCAATTATGAACTATTCCATTAAGCGAAATATACAAAATACAGAAAAGGGATCATTAACTTGACGCCGTTACAAGAGAAATGTTGGACGTGTCACGTGAGAGATGTTTAAGAAGAACTGCTGCCATCAGCACTGGCATGGGATAGCAGGAAAGACGAACTAGATAAAAACTAGGGGGGTGAGAGGGAGAAATGAGTGAAACATACAGCCTGAACCCACTGATGATAAACTACGTTACCCATGATTCCAATTGGCCTGGAGAAGGTGTGCTCCTCATTTGCTTTAAACGAGACACCACCCATTACTTACAGAATGTAAACGCACAAACGCTCACGTATTAAGGCCTCACACTCTAGTTTCAATGATTAATAACTCAGTCAAACATAGCACACATGTAAGCTGTTTCTACGGGCCATTGCAATGATGATGATCTTGCCCTTGTCATATTAGTAGGTAATCTCTCTGCATTTGTCCATCCCAATCCAATTGTTTTTTTGTCATTTCCGACTTGAATCCCTTTTTTTATTATCTGAAAATCCATTATGATATATGAAATCCAATGTTACAACCCAATATAAATCGTTTTTTAGGGGGTGAGGGGTGAATGCATCTCAGACTGATATTGGTCAGATCTGATTTCGAGAAAGAATTTTATTTAGTTATTTATTTTACTTTTGTAGTTTGGGATACAAACGTGTGTGTGTGTATATATATATATATATATATATATATATATATATATATATATATATATATATATATATATATATATATATATGAATATTTAAAATGTTACCTGGGTAAAATAAAATACATTGATATTATTTTATATTGCTTCTATAACTTTTATATTGCATTTAAACAAAACTGGATAATAGATTTTTTTTTATCCATTTGTCAAATGTATTTACTTATTGCCAGCTGAGTTAAAACATGTCACTGGACAGTTCACACATGGGAGGAGCCAATTAACTACCTGCATTTACATTCACACATGGATTTTTACAGTTTTTTTTTAAAGTCGTCTCACCAAGGCTGCATTTATTTGATCAAAAATACAATCAAATATAAGGTCACACAACTTTTGCCTCAAACTCCTAATTGATGCTTATTAAGTTAGTAAGGTAGTTGTTAAGTTTAGGTATTGGGTATGATTAAGGATGTAGAATATGGTCATGCAGAATAAGGCATTAATATGTGCTTTATAAATACTAATAAACAACCAAATATCCTAGTAATATATCTACTGTGTGTGTGTGTGTGTGTGTGTGTGTGTGTGTGTGTGTGTGTGTGTGTGTGTGTGTGTGTGTGTGTGTGTGTGTGTGTGTGTGTGTGTGTGTGTGTGTGTGTGTGTGTGTGTGTGTGTGTGTGTGTCTCCAGCTCCACACTGACGGCTACTTCGGCATCGTCCTGGTGTTTAAGTACATCATCACTACAGCAACCGATGTAGATACAACCGGATATTGACTACACTGTCTAAACTGATTTGATTTTATCACTTGCGAAACGCAGTGATGTCCACATCAGTCCTAAAGATCAGAACATTTGAGCTGAAAGAATCCTACGTTTCAAGTAGGTCTACACACAAGTCCACTTATAATGTTAGTCAGAGTTTAGACTGCAACAAAATCATCATAATTTAGGCTATTTCAACCTGATTATTTTTCACACTCTATTTGACATTTATTTAAAAACAAGCTGTTTTGCTACTGTACCTTTAAGACATCCAAATCACATGCTTTTTCACTGTAATTTAAGTAAAGTCTATCTACATTAACCTATTTTATTCAATTTTTTTTTTTTCATGGTATGACCTCTATTAAGCCATCTTTGTCCACACTAACACACACACAGGCGCCCTGTCATTTGCGAGACTCAAACAATGAAGACCTTTCATCATGTCTCCAGCCTCATCCTCGCGCCGCACCAGTGCGTTAGCAGCACTGACCTTAACTGCAGTTCAGCCTTTTCTCTTCTGTGTGGTGTGACAGCCAACACATTCTTCTCCACCAATAAGCTGACTTAGAAGTTTACTGATGGCTTTGTTTTAGCCTCCTCAATTCCCTACTCCTTTCTAGACGTCAAAAAATGTTGCTTCCCCTGACAGAATCAACAGCCTGGGATTATTAGCCTGTCTGGTTTCTCAACATTAAGGCAAAAACATGAAACGGTGCTAAAATAAACCGTTAAAGGAGTCTTGGTCACTTTGGATTTCTATTCCACTGTATCAGTAATTTTCTCAGGACTCCAGACCAGCAGGTGGCACTGATAAGAACCAAAAACGTTAGCCTGATTTTTTTTTTAAGAATACAATTTTCACATGCAGCACACCTAAACAAAGGCTGCATCTGAAATTGCATACTTCCCTACTATATACAGTAGTATGTGAAAAAAGAATGAAAAGAGTAGTATGTCCAAATTCATGATACTCATAAAACAGCAGGCGAAAAGTATGCAAAGTATGATTCTGACGTAAGCATCTGATGGACACTGAAGTGATGCAACTGACACAGGTAAGTCACATGGCAAAAAAACAACATGACTGATGTAGTACGTCCAGATTATATTCATTCTACAGCCCAATCTCATCCCAAGTCGTCATATACTGACGCTTTGGACATTTTGTCTACATCAAACGCACATGGCACCCTTTAGCGTCAATATGAGACGCAGATAGATATGGGCCAGAAGGCGCCTCCTAGCGGTCTAACCCTAACCCAGACCTAAACCTACCCATAACCGAACAAAGCTCTGAAATGTCCAAAGCGTCAGTATATGACGCCCTAGGATGAGAATGCGTTGCATTTATCCTACATAGAACACACTGTTTTATTTAATTGAATTTAATCGGAATATAATCGGAAATTTCTCGGAAATTTGACTTGGAAATAACACTGCCAGAACACAACATTGGGCTTGCATAACACAATACATACCAACAGACAAAATATGCAACACCTAAATACATTAAAAACTTACAGTATACCAATCTAAATCTCAGTTTTGTAAATCTATATTTAAACCTGTTCAATAATATTTCCATGAATTATTACAGGGCTATGATCCCCCACAGACCTGGGGTCGAAGATCATTTCAACAGTCTTCATTTCATTTAAATCAAGGAATTATCATAGCACCGGCCTACAAACCTGGCAACTTAAGAAAAATACAGTGTAGGTGTGGTGTTCCTATTCAGTAAACTCAATATTACTGAATCATCAGAAAATTTTATGAAAAAAGTATTTTCCTGACCAGCAACCAGTGTATAATGCAAATAAAATGTGTGAGCCCCTGTATTATAAGTTTTCACCTCCTTTTATTTCACCAATAAAAATGGCTGACCCTGACTTGTGTACGATTTGTTAAAAACGAATAAAATCACTTGATGCAAAAAGGATTTACTTTTAACTCTAGCAGCTTCCTAATTATGGGGTTTAAGTGTATTAAACGCCGAACTAAAGTCTACAAAAAGTAAACTTGCATATGCTTAGGTGTCTTCTAAATGCCTAAAATGGCACACTTCATATGCACTTTCGGTTTTGTGGACTTAAAATGGCTGCCGCGTACGCATGTCCCTTAAAGGGATAGTTCACTTTGAAATAAATTTTTGGTATGTTTTAGCTTACCTCAAGGGCATCCAAGATGTAGGTGTCTTTTTTTCCGCAGTAGTTTCAATTTTGATATTTTTAGGTCAAACCGTTCTTGTCTGTCAGTCATATAATGCAGGTCTATGGTCACCACCTCAAAGAGCATGCAGAGTCCAAATTAAAACAATTCCCCGTCGTCCAAATTAAACAATTCCCCATCGTAAGTACACATTGATGGCCTAAGACATGAAACGAGCGGTTTGTGTGAGAAAACGAACAGTATTTATATCGTTTTTACCTCTTATACACAGCCAAGTCCAACTGATCTGATCTGACGTGTACGCAGACTGGTGCATAGATATATACACTAGATGTCGCATTAAATACATTCGTTCCAATGAACTGCCGTAGACAAGGCGACATCTAGTGTGTGTATATCTATGCACCAGTCTGCGTACACGTCAGATCAGATCACTTGGACATGGCTGTGTATAAGAGGTAAAAACGATATAAATACTGTTCGTTTTCTCACACAAACCGCTCGTTTCGTGTCTTAGGCCATCAATGTGTACTTACGACGGGGAATTGTTTTAATTTGGACTCTGTGCATGCTCTTTGAGACAGTGACCATAGACCTGCATTATATGACTGACAGACAAGAACGGTTTGACCTAAAAATATCAAAATTGAAACTACTGCGGAAAAAAAGACACCTACATCTTGGATGCCCTTGAGGTAAGCTAAAACATACCAAAAATTAATTTCAAAGTGAACTATCCCTTTAAGTTCATGAGACCCGTAGGGTGTCACATTTGTCATTTTAGGTTTCAGAAGGGTGCTCGCGAGCGCCCCCTTTGCGTTTTTTCAAAACATTTCATAACATTAAAGCCACAGGTCTAAAATCACAATTCTCAACTGGGCAATTTTTCTTGGAAACTGGTGTAATTATATATTTTTCCACAAAGATGGAATGGTATGTGAATCTAAAGATTTCTGAAAAATAGGGCAGAATGCTGGAGTAAGTTCTTTGGCAAAAGTTTTTTAGCAAAAAAGATGAATTTCCATCAGGTCCCGTAGATGTTTTTTGTACGTATGCCTCTAAATATGTAGGCTATTCCTGCTTTTTGTTGGTCATTGTTAGTTATTATGAGCCTTTTTCAGGGGGACTAATTTGGGATTGATAAAAGCCAACTTCTTCCTATTCAAGCACTCCTTAACCTCTGTTATAAGACTTTTGTTATCAGGAAATACTGTTACAGTTTCCTTCTCAACAAATGTGTCCACACAAAAGTTAATTTAGTCAGTCATTGATACAGTTAATATCCAGTTATTTTAATGGCCATGAAGTAATTAATTCAATATTCAAAAGTAGTACCCACTCAGAGTGTAAGATTTCAGATGCAGTAAAACACAGGCCTGTCAGATGAATCTGCGAGTGTAATTTGCATAATTTACTTACAAATTAGCCCAACAGTGTAGTGTCTTTTCTTCTTAACAAGCAGTAATGACCACTGACGACTAAAATAAATCGAACAGCTTACTGAAATTTATAAACAGGATTAGACATTCACTTTTTTATTTTCAGCGCCCTCTCGCCCACTACGCATTATGGGTAGACTTTTCTGAACAACCTAATAAATGGCAATTTAAACTGTTTCGGTTATTATTAAAGAGAATTAATAAAACGATTATAACATTACTATTGTTACTCTAATTCACAACATCCAGTAGATATATGTTAAATAGTGCTATAGAAAAATCCAAAAACCAGTATGTATGTGTTTTAACTGTTTTATCTTCCGCCAGAGAATGTGAAAATGCCTTTTGCTCAGATAGCATGAGCCACACTTAGAGACGTAAGTGTATTATAAAAAGAGTATAGCTAAGAATACCTCTTTTGAAGTGCTGGAGGTCTCCGAAGTGCTTGTAAAGGCTATGTGTGCTTGAGTTACGCTGTGCGTAACGTATTAATGTAAAGCTCTCCAGAGATACATATGATCTTGACACCTTTCATTGTACCAGTGACCAGCTGGTTGGCAGCTTTTAGCCCATAGTTGTAGTGTGCTCCTCAGGAGGACTTAAAGAAACAGGCCCAGCACAGCTCGACGTTCAGGCTTTGATCACAGAAGCCATTACAGCCCTCGCGGGGCTAATTGGTGAACCGGACTAGTGCTGATTTCTGAGAGCTGCTCCCGCAAGTGGAATAGGTCTTCTGGGATGTAATCATGAGCTGTGTCAGCAACCTTTCATCAGCTTTAAAGGGGGAACATACACACATTTACTTTTAACCTTGAAATTTAAAGAGAGGGATACACGTGAAGATACACGTGGACATACTCATGCAGAGTGTGAAGGATTTAGAGGGAAAAAAGGAGGTCAGTAGATTTCATAGCACAGAAAAAACAAACAACTTTATAGCCAAAAAAACATTCTACGAGATCAACTGTCAAAACACTAAGCAGAAGCGAGTTGAAGCACACTACTATTATTCTCTCATATTCTGTATATTGTTTCGAATTTTGATTCATTTTAGTGAATTGGTTTGTTTGGATTCTATTTATATTGTGCTATTTACCAGGTTCCTCTTATTACAAAACAACTGACAATAGTGTTTAAAGGGTTAGTTCACGCAAAAATGAAAAATCTGTCAGTAATTACTCACCCTCATGTTGTTCCAACCCCGTAAGACTTTCGTTCATCTTCGGAACACAAATTAAGATATTTTTGATGAAATCTGAGAGCTGGCTCACTCCTTCATAGGCTGCTAGGTTATCGATATCTGCCATCCCAGAAAAGTTAGTGAAGACATTGTTAAAATAGTCCAAGTGACTACAGTGGCTCAACCTTAAGTTTATCAAGCGACGAGAATATTTTTTGTGCGAAAAAACTATTGATTTTCTTCTGTGTGGGCCTCTGAGTGAGTTCACGTAGTGTAACTCTGAGTTGTACGTCAGAACGTAGGCTCACTATTGGCTGACGCTGGTCATGTGTGTGATGCTGGCCAATAGTGAGCCTATGTTCTGACGTACAACCCAGAGTTACACTACGTGAACTCACTCAGAGGCCCACACAGAAGAAAATGAATAGTTGAATAAGGTCGTTATTTTGAAAAATAATTTGCGTACAAAAAGTATTCTCGTCTCTTGATAAACTTAAGGTTGAGCCACTGTAGTCACTTGGACTATTTTAAACATGGTCTTTACTAACATTTCTGGGATGGCAGATATCAATAACCTAGCAGCCTATGAAGGAGTGAACCAGCTCTCAGATTTAATCAAGAATATCTTAATTTGTGTTCCGAAGATGAACAAAAGTCTTACGGGGTTTGAACAACATGAGGGTGAGTAATTACTGACAGAATTTTCATTTTTGGGTGAACTAACCCTTTAAGGCCTCGTGGAAATGAATCAAATCTAATGGAAATTTCTATAATAAATATGCAGTTTTATTGTTATGCTCTGATCCTTGATATTGCTCCCGACTGCAAGACATAGTGATGTCAGATTTGTGACCCAGTTCTTGTCAATGAATTCAGTTGAAATGATAAACAAATTGGTGTGATTCATTAACTAATCAGTCTGAATTTACATCATTTTTGAAAATATTCAATAAATTCCACAAAAAAAAAAAGAAAAAAAAAAGGAAATCCATTGATCAAAATGTGGGAACCCTATATTGAGGACATTCAAATATAGTGAAAATCAATAGGCTTGAGGTTGAGTATATATCAATTACATAATACAGCAGATAATTTTGCATTATTTATAAGTGATAGATAACAGCAGGAGATTATCTGTGGTGGGATGTGATCTTCCAGCCTGGACTAACTAACAACCTACTTCAAAAGCGTAGCTTGACTGTAGTTTAACTACTTAAAATAGCTCGAGAAGCTAAAGTTTCAGTGACTTCCTCAAAACTGCTTACATTCAGGGAAACATTCAGGGCCATGTATATAAGGCAGAAATAATGAGGCTCTGCCTCGGCGATAGATAACTCAAACTCAGGGCAGAAGTTTCCTTATTCTTTTTCTCTCTCTGTGCATATCAGCTCAATCTGTCCATCTCTCTCCCTGAATATCTCTTCCATCTACAGTGCAAGAAACTAGGCCATCAATCACCAGAGGGAAAGTATTCACAGAACATTCTGCTATTTCCACAAACATTTATGCAAATTTATGCACGCTTTATCACTATACTAAAAGTAAATACTTAAATGACACTGATACATCCATCATTATCATTTGCACAGGCTAACAAGCGACAGTTTGATTGTGTGTAAATGCCAAACTAAACCATCGTGAAATCTTAACTCATTTCCGTTCTTGAGAAAATAGAGTTTTCCAGCAGGGTTGCCAGGCCGCAATTACAATCACATTCAGTGTGATTACACAATTAGTGAGGTGCATCCCTACTGCCACATTCTCATTGGAATATTTGATATGTTTAAATTTAATTAAAAAAAGTGTGTGTGTATGGCAAGCCGTTTTAACATTTAATCATTTAAACCGACTAGTCTCTATTTTCATGCTACTAGTACTTATTTTTTAGATACTAGTATCTATTCCATTAAGTACTAGTACTTATTCATTAGCTACTAGTGCTTATTCTTTAGGTACTAGTGCTTATTCTTTAGGTACTAGTACTTATTCAATAGATACTAGTACTTACTCATTAAATACTAGTACTTATTCATTAGATACTAGTACCTATTAAATAGATACTAGTACTTATTCATTAGATACTAGTACTTATTCATTAGATACTAGTACCTATTAAATAGATACTAGTACTTATTCATTAGATACTAGTACCTATTAAATAGATACTAGTACTTATTCATTAGATACTAGTACTTATTCCAACAGTGACTAGTAACTATTATTTTGTTACTAGTAACAAATAAAAAAAATTGCCATTGACTTCTATGGGGATCTGTCATTCAGATATCAACTATTCAGTTCTGACTAGTATGTATTCCAATTGTGACTAGTACATATATATTAGATACTAGTAGTTATTTATTAGGTACTAGTACTTATTTTTTAGATACTAGTACCTATTACTAGATACTAGTACTAGGGGTGGTGGTGGCGCAATGGATAAGACACATGCCTTTGGTGTGAGAGACCCGGGTTCGAATCCACTGTGAGACACCAATGTGTCCCTGAGCAAGACACTTAACCCCTAGTTGCTCCAGAGGCGTGCGACCTCTGACATATATAGCAATTGTAAGTCGCTTTGGATAAAAGCGTCAGCTAAATGAATAAATGTAAAATGTAAATGTATTACTAGATACTAGTATGTATTCAATAAATACTAGTACTAAATCATTAGATAATAGTACCTATTAAATAGATACTAGTACTTATTCATTAGATACTAGTACTTATTCAATAGATACTAGTACTTATTCATTAGATACTAGTACTTATTCATTAGATACTAGTACTTATTCATTAGATACTAGTACCTATTAATTAGATACTAGTACTTATAAATTAGCTACTAGTACTTATTCAATAGATACTAGTAACTATTTATTAGATACCAGTATTTATTCCAAATGTTACTAGTAAGATTTTTTATTTTACTAGTAAGATTTTTAATTGAACTATCCAGTGGCCGTTCTGACTAGTCATAACATAAGACGGGTAAAAAAGCAGTTGTGACTAGTAAAATAAAAAATCTTACTAGTAACATTCTGAATAAATACTAGTATCTAATAAATAGGTACTAGTATCTATTGAATAAGTACTAGTAGCTAATTTATAAGTACTAGTATCTTTTGAATAAGTACTAGTATCTAATGAATAAGTACTAGTATCTATTTAATAGGTACTAGTATCTATTTAATAGGTACTAGTATCTAATGACTTAGTACTAGTGTTTATTGAATACATACTAGTATCTAGTAATAGTTACTAGTATCTAAAAAATAAGTACTAGTACCTAATAAATAACTACTAGTATCTAATATATATGTACTAGTCACAATTGGAATACATACTAGTCAGAACTGAATAGTTGATATCTGAATGACAGATCCCCATAGAAGTCAATGGCAAAAAAAATATATTTGTTACTAGTAACAAAAGAATAGTTACTAGTCACTATTGGAATAAGTACTAGTATCTAATGAATAAGTACTAGTATCTATTTAATAGGTACTAGTATCTAATGAATAAGTACTAGTATCTAATAATAAGTACTAGTAACTAATGAATAAGTACTAGTATCTAATAAATAAGAACTAGTATCTAATGAATAAGTACTAGTATCTAATGAATAAGTACTAGTATCTATTTAATAGGTACTAGTATCTAATGAATAAGTACTAGTATCTAATGAATAAGTACTAGTATCTATTGAATAAGTACTAGTAACAAAAGAATAAGCACTAGTATCTAAAGAATAGGCACTAGTACCTAAAGAATAAGCACTAGTAGCTAATGAATAAGTACTAGTACTTAATGGAATAGATACTAGTATCTAAAAAATAAGTACTAGTAGCATGAAAATAGAGACTAGTCGGTTTAAATTATTAAATGTTAAAACGGCTTGCCATAGTGTGTGTGTAACTTGTATATATTATTTACTATATACTATTACATGGATATACTATTATTTATACCAATAGAATGTTTATTTTAGTAGTAGAAGTTCTTAATTTAGTCAACTTCGGTTGTTTTTAATTTGCTAATTATAGTTTTATATAAGTTTAAATCAAATGTTTCTGTTCAAAGTGTAATAAAATGTCATTGTGGACCCAGACTTTTGCACCACAAATGTAATTATAATATTTAAATTATATATATGTATAAATTACTTATTATTTTCATTGATTCTCTATTAAAAAACCTTCAAAATGATGCATGATTTGTTTGAATCAGAAAAAAAAAAAAAAATGAACGAGCTACACTTTGAATTCGATAGAGTCAACAAAGTAAATTTTGAGAAAAATCGAGTTAAAGTTTTCTGAAGGTTCCAAAACAAAACAGCAATTTTTCATGGACAAAGGAAAGCTACTCCTCTCAGAAAACGTACAAATAAAGATAGGCCTACTTAAATCTACTTTTCAGATGTTTAATGGCTTTTTGGAGCATTGGGATCGCTAGACGAGGGCTCGTTTTTCTGAAAACCTCAAATTTACATTTGCACTTGTTTTGCCTGTAGCTTGTATTTAGCCTGTGTGCATTCAGACTCATTTTGCCAGCACGGGTCACACATATTATGTATATGTATATAAAAGTCATAGGGAGTGCAAGAGTTGGCGACAGAAAGAGGGGAAAAAACGGTGTGGTTGGCAGGCAGTGCAGGAGGGCTCATAGGATGGAGAGGTGACATCTGGAGGGTGTCATAATTATAGAAGGGAGCCAGGCTGAGGGAAAAGGGACACTTCACAGTTGGCTCTGACACACAAGTCTCACTGCATAAACACCAATGCAGAATTAAGTCAGACCCTCTCCAGCAGGCCACCTGGGTTGTTAATCATTCACACCAGAGCTATTTAGATTATTTCAGACTTTCATCTGCAGCTGTTTTTTTTTTTGTTTTTTTTTGAATGATGTTTGGATGTGGATATAGCAACAAGTCTGTCTGTCTATTAATGAAAAATGAGCAGGCACACACAAAGCAGGAGAGTTAACTACCCTATGTCAGTCTGTGGGACTCACCTGAATGCTAATACAGACATACTGACCCATACACACTCACACACCACCAACAGTCCCTAAATCACTTTATCGGGGCAATGGTAAAGATTTTTTATTCCATCCAATTATACATTAAGTGAGCGATTCGTAGGAGTGTAAGTATTGTTTCTGTCTCAGTTTGTAATAAATTGATATTTACAGTTGTTTATAAGCCAATGAGTGTTTGAGAAACTTGTTTGAAAACAGCCCTTTCTGGTACCTGATTGGTACCCCAAATTGTGTAGACATTACACACCCCTTTAAACGTATTAAGAGCTGAGAAAGAGTGAGAAAAAATAATAAAAGTCCAAAGTATCACAAAAACCATGAAGCTCTTACAAAATCTCAGAATTCTGGGGATTGAACAAGGAAAAATCACAGACACAGAAAAGAGATGAGAGACAGGGAAAAGAGACAGTTTTTCTCGATTGCTTAAACACTATAACCAGGCTTTTGAACTAAAACTTCAAAACCATAATGCCATTTATCAAAAAAAATTGTTGAACTGTCAAAGCAAATCTTAACACACAAATCCCTTCATTTCTCATTGCCTAGACCATGTGGTCATTTAGAAAGCACTAGCATTCAATATTGTTCGCACACAATTACCCAAGTGGAAACACTAAGAGTCAAAATTGAACACACATCAATCAGAGCCTTCAATAGATAAAAGGGCCTGAATCAGTTTGTTGAGTTTTGGAAAATGGATCCACAGAGAAATGAAGCAATAGTGGTGGCAAACAAAATTCTATCACTGAATAAGAGACAAACATGTCCAATTGTCTTTGATGAGGTTTATTTTTCTTGCAAGAAAAGGCCAGCAGTCGTACAGTCACACAGAGTGGCTGTAGAGTGTGACAGTGAAGGGAGGGCATCCTTCCTCTTTTATAGTTTTGACTCCCAGAATGTTATCTTTCTAGGCCAATTATGGTATTTCAAGTAAAAATTATTATTATTATATATTTTTTTTATTATGTTATGTTACCACAAGCAACATAACTTACCAGTTTTGGAAATGTTGTTTTGAATTTATTGCACCAGTGTGTAAGACTATGTTGTAGTGTGTGTGATTTTGAGGGCTTGTGTGTGATGTCTGAGGGCAAAGTTTGGTTTTTCAGCAAGAGTGAATGGTTTTGAGTGTAGAGCTCCTGAAAATAGGATGTTTGGGGAATTGGGTGAGACGTTATGGATTTGTGTTTACTGTTTTGAGAATACGAGGCATAGTTTCAAGTTTAAGCAATCGAGAAAAACTGTCATATTTTAGAAAGATGAACAAAATATCACAAAAGCCAGGGTGTTAGAAAACAGCTAGACACACTGAATGCAAACAAAGTATAGACTATAATAAAGGATAAAGAAAATATTAAATCAAACACGAAAATAAAGCAGCTAAAAGAGGAATGTTTCAAGTTATTTAATACAGATTAAGCCTAGTTCTTGAATGATGAGATGATTCACAAAGTAAATTAGTGCATAATTAGGTTAATTGAATTAAGAACATGATATGGCGATTAATTAATCGAGATATCAAGATTCACTGAGAAAAGCTCTTAAATGAAGACAATTTAAAGATATTACATTATTATGAAATCACAAAAAAAGGCTTTATTTTTTATTCTTGTATTCATGTAAATATTAATCTAGGGATGTCAATTTTGCCATCATTTTCATAATTAATTGAACTAAATTATTTAGTTAAACTGAAGACTTAATTGTATTAAAATAGGGAATTTTTGAAAGCAGACTCTGAATATTATGACCTTCCAATCCATATTATAAGAACTCGTCACTTTATTGCAAGCAATTCAAACAATAGGGGATCAGATAAATCAGGGATAACAGAGAAGGAGAGCAGGAAAAGAGATCCTACACAAAAGGCCCTCGATTTATATGTAAGACAATGCAACCTAGGACCTTGATCTGTTTGCTTTAATGGTCCGTTCTCACAGTCAATTAAATGCATTTCCAATCAATGGCGGAAAGAGGGTGATGAGAAATGAATTTTTGTTTAGTTGAACACTAATGGCATGAATTAAGCGATAATTATGGCTTCATCCATTCAACATAATGTGGCAAAACCTTTCCCTGAAACTGCACAAAGAATTAATTGCACACAGAATATGCATACACGTCTGGCGTCCTTACAACAAACACAAGCCAATTAATACACCTATACATCATTAATGATTAATTTAAGCCTCTGGCATGAGAAATAAATAAATGAAAATGCGCTCCCAACGTGACAAGGCATTTATCTCAAGTGTACTTGCACATTAAAAGAACGATGAATTCTGCGTCAAATGAGGAAAGAATGTATGGAATATGCATTTAGAAAATTAATCCAATGACATTAAATCAACAAGTGAAGTGTAAATGCTGTGACGGGTTTTAATGTGTCTTAAGGCAATCCGCTTTAAACTCAGTTTGTGTTGTGGATTTTGGATAACACAACGGAAAGCTTAAATTTCTGCTTTGTTTATGGCATGTGATCTACTGTTGTATAAGTAATCATTTAGCAAACATTTATCCAAAGTCACTTACAGTTCCCCCTGAAGCACTCTTCAACAAGGAAAGCTCTTTAAAAGCCACTTATGATCTCTATATATATTTAAGTCACATTTTAATCATAAAAAGTAGCAAATGCAGTGGTAATCGTGGAGCGTACACATACACCAGGGGGGCTCAGTCTCGCTCCTGGAGATTTGCCTTCTTGCAGTTTAGAGAAGGATCAAGGGAAAAAGTGCAGAGAATTATACTAAAGTATGAGTACTGTGTCAGTATTTACTAAATTAAAAGTTAATGTCTCTAATAAAACGTTTACAAAACTAACCGCATTTAATTGCAATTTAGCATTTAAAGTCGACATGAAACGGAAGTTGCAGTAGACATTTCTTCTTTATCGATATCCGAAATGAAACGGCTTCCTGAATAAGAAAAAACGTAGGGCAGGATTTTTTTATTTTGTCCACTGGGAATTGATTGGATGATCCTGGATGACAGGCTGCAGTGTTTTCAACCACATTTAAGCTTTATTTCAGATATTTAAATACACAAAAGCACTAGTAAAACGATACGTTTAGAGTTTGTGATAGAGTTTGTAGTATGGAAGCAGCAATAACATTCTAACCAATTAATTTTTTATTTATTTTTTCATATCAGACACACAAAGTGGGCTAATATGTTAAATATTGTGGGCCCAAAGTGGGCTCATACTAAGTAACAAAAGTTTACTCTATTTTTCTCCCAGTTCACCGGCCACTTACTTGCATGTATTTCGGGAGAAAATGATGAATTCACGTGCTGTAAATCCGACTGACAGGACTCTCTGATCTGCGGCGCAAACAAATATGGCAGCGCACATTTCATGATCAAGATCAAGATCATTTATAAAGGTTTTTAAACTTCAAAACGTACTCACTTGCACATATTTCAGAATCGACAGAACGAAAAATATTTTTTTGCTTTTTTTATCCTAAAGATCTTTTATCCTAAAGATCAAATCTACATATATTTTCGTGATTTATAAGAGTGGATCGTTGTAATGTATTTATCCATAAATACTTTGTACTTTTAACATTTTGTACAGTTGAACGGAGCAATTAGCGGCTACGTACGTGCTCTACAAATGATGGAAAGATTTTTGAAGAATCCCGCTCCTGTAAGCAGTTCGTGTCAATCTGACTTGGCGAACGCTAAGCAAAAAACTAGAAAATATGACAAATCTTACATTACGTTTGCTTTTATCTTCATCGGTCCCTGAGAGGTGTTTAGAAAAGTGTCATATTTGGCATCGCTCCACATCGCGCATGCTAAGAAGCTGCACACAGTTGGCGAAGCATTATTATTACCAGCTACTAAAGACATCGCCAGGGAGTTGTTGGGAGAGGCAGCGGCACCAAAGGTAGATTGTATGCCTTTGTCGGATAATACAGTGAGCAGATGCATAGGTGAGATGGCCAATGATATTGCATCGCAACTTTTAGAACAACTGCAAGCCAGTGAATACTTTGCGCTGCAGTAGGAACTAAGTACTGATATAGCGAATCAAGCACAGCTAATGGTCTATAGCCTACTCGTTTCCTCTGTAAGGATAAATTTATCGAGGAACTTCTTTTTTGTAAACCCCTTGAAGGCAGATCCACAGGGCAGGACATATTTAAAACGAAGGATCAATTCATGATGGACAAATCAATAGACTGCTCTCGGTGTGTTGGAGTGTGTATCGACACAAGATAAAGCCCCGAACGCTGTTGCCACACACTGTATGCTTCACCATGAGGCTCTTGTGGCCAAACGCACTGATGATGATTTGCATCAAGTGCTGAGGGATGTAGTAAAAACTGTGAACTATGTAAAAGCACACCCCTTGAAACACAGGCTCTTCAGTGTACTCTGGGCGCTGATTACGAGGTTTTGCTGCTCCACTCAGAGGAACGCTGGCTTTCCCGTGGGGAACTGTTAAGTCGCATGTATGCGCTGCACAAAGAACTGAGAGAGTGTCTCTCTGGTGAAAAGTCAGAGCTTTCCAAATGCTTTGAAGATGGCTCATGGATACTGAAGTTGGCATACATGGCAGATTTTTTCCAGCATCTCAATGTCCTCAATCAGAACATGCAAGGACACAATGTTCACATACTGAATGCATAAGATAAGGTGCTTGTATTCACACAAAAATTACCCTTGTGGAAAGCAAACTGCAAGAGGGAGTTACACAAAAGTGTCCTCTCTATAACCAGGAGTGCATCTCCTCCACTGCTGACAACATCAACGCCCGTAATTCAGTCTCACCTGTCACATTTTAAACAGTATTTCCCTGATTTGAACACCACCCACCTGGACTTTGTTAGAAACCCATTTGCACCAGGGGTTGGCACTCATCTGGATCTAGCAGCCCAGGAGCAACTGATTGACTTGACAAATGAGGGAGAGATGAAAACAAGGTTCCCATGCCTTCCTCTGTCAGAGTTTTGGATGTCTGTGAGAAAGGACTTCCCTGTGTTGCCTGAGAGGATAATAAAATGTATTTTACCTTTTGCTACAACCTTCTTGAAAGCTGGATTTTCAGCACTGAAAGTGTCAGTCTAAGCACAGAGCCCATCTGGAGGTTGAAAGCGACATGCGCCTGGCTCTCACTAAAATGAAACCACACTATGACAAATTATGTAGAAGCCACCAGGCTCATTCACCCTATTAAGAGTTTTTGAATCAGTGAATCTGGTGTTTGTTTGGTTTGATTCATGTGTTTGTAATGCAAATGCTGTCCTTCAGGTTTAACTTGTCATACTAGTATCTTAATACTGTGACAGAAGTTACCCTGTTCAGTTAATGTAAGTATTTAGCTATTTTCCAGAAATACAAAAAATACAGAAACTACATATGCTGTCCTTCAGGTTTAACTTTTCATCTACCAGTGCTTTAATAAAAAAAGGTACCCTGTTAAGTTAATGTAAATATTTAGCAATTTTTCAGGAATACAAAAAGCTACAGACATTTTTTTATTGTGAGAATCATCTTGGCTATGGTGAGTGGCCAAATAATAAAATAACTTGAGATTCATGTTTATTCCATAAAACTACAAGAATGGTCCACTTTAAATTGATGGTGACAAAGTTTATTTAATTTAATTTAATTGTTTTTTTTTGTTTTGTTTTTATGTTTAAAAAAAATCTCCTGACTATGTACGGCTCATACCAAAAACATCAAAAATTAACTGAACTAAAAACAAAAATTCTAAAAAAATTTATCTGAAATTGTTCAACTAGTTCATGTTTATACTACAGGGCCGTTGAATGCTTGAATCTGATTGGTTGACAAACGTTCTAAGGTGTGCATTATTTTCAGGGAAATGCACGGCTAAAGTAGTTCCAGGCAGGTCTTGACCGCATTACAGTTCCATATCCCTTCGCGTAGTCAACTGTAATAACGGAAAATAGGATACAATTCATAACAAGAAAAAGCATTAGCCCCATGCGCTTGATCTGCAATTTTCAATGTCTAGCTTCACAATCAATAGAAACATGCAGTTTAATTTTAATAAATAAAGTATATAGTCCTATCTATAACCAATAGAAAATTAAACTGAATATAGGCTAAATAAATGGATAGTCCTGCAGCACGGATTTTTATTGCAGATAATATAACAAATAAATAATTATTGATAGGCCTACTTGTTAAAAGGGCTTTGTGTTTCATTTATTTGGCTATAGTCTACTGTCATCTGTCAAAAATGAAAAAAAGAATGAACGAATTAATTAAAACTAATTGAATTAATAAATAAATAATAATATTGACGCACATGCTTTTCTGTCTCATTATTGCAACATCTCTCTCTAATAACTGCATTAATAACTGCATAATGAATCGTAATTTGATACTTATGACTGATCATGTCCAAATGCGTGTTCAGCGCGTTCAGTCTGTGTTCAAAGTCGGTGTTTAAAATCTGCTGCAGTCGATGAAAACAGTCAGAGAATGGGTCAGCTAGTCGTGTGTCCCAGCATTAGTCTGCTATCAATGGCTCAAACCTCCTTTACTAACTCTGAAATGACGTTTTGGAATTAGCAACGGAGGCATGGGATTAGATGCGTAAGAAATTAGTCCTACATACAAGAGCATTTTAATGACAAAAACTTTACAAACGTCTTGAAATACATAATCTGAAAAATGTTTCGAGGTGTGGTAACTGTAGTATGAGCGGAATAATTGACTTCAGGCCGTCGCATTATTTTTCTAATAATTCAACGGCCTGTCGTCAATTATTCCTTACATATATTACACGTAATGTTTAGCCATGTTTTAAATGATTGCCTCATTTTTTGCAAATTACTTGAACCTTTAGAAAAAAAACAGAAAAAAACCCCACAAAGTTCTCTTCTATTGCAGAAGGCTTTATGGGCAACACTTACTGAAAAACCAATAACTAGAGAAACACACCCCAAACTGGAAATTGTATATCTGTAGCTTTCCTGTAGCTCAAACAGTAGAGCGTTGCCGCTTGAAACGCCAAGGTCATGGTTTCGATTCCCAGGAAAAGCAAGATCTGATAAGAATGTAAATGTGTACCTTGAAATGCAATGTAAGTCACTTTGGACAAAAAGCGTCTGCCAAATGTATATCATCCGAAGAGGTTTGCCATTTTATTTTCAATATACCAATCTTTAAATTTGCAATAAAATAAAAAATAACAAAAAAAAAAAAAAAAAAAATCTGATTAAAAATACCACACACACACGCCAAAATATGTGCCTGGACAATTGGGCATAGATCCACTATGGCTCTCTCTCTCTGGAGTTTGAGTGAAATGCGAAAGCTTGTGGAGCTGCTCTCCACAGCAGTGAAGAATCATGCTGGAGAGCGTCCATTCAAAGCACTCCAACAGAGTAGAATGAGAAGAGTTATCATCCAGAATTATTTAATTAAACCCCATGAACGCGCAGCACGCCAACTGCGTAATGGGGATCAAATACTGGCCAGCAATCAAAACCTTGATTGCAACGTGCTTAGATGCACACGACACTTTTCCATGATTTCGCACCAGAAGTGACAACCAGCGGGCTGCTGAAAACACCTTTTATGTTAACACCTTAACGCATCAGTCTGTAGGAGAAAGGGGCACATAATAATACTGTAAATCTCTAATAATACTGTCTCTTGTATGTATACGAGATCGGTTTACTTCTGTAAACCATCTTAGATCCTCTTTACAGCATTTTAATTGACAATAACAATTGATTATAATGAAAGGGCGAATGGAAATAGATATTCGTGCTCATAAAACTATGTACTGTATAAACTCAATTACGGGGGAATAGGGCTTGTAATTATTAACCTGTCGACTCTCTCAACATTAGATGGAGGGTTATTCCAGCAGGGAATTCAATAGCTTCTGTGCTTTACAATAAAAGCTCATTGGCTGTCATTTCTGATTCTTCCTTGTCATCCAGTATGAACATAAAAGGCAATTATAGTGTCATTGTCTTTCTTTGAGACAATTGGGTTCCTGTCTTAGGCTCTTTTCACTAAAGTTGGGACATAATTACTAGAGTGGTATTGACATGAAGGAAGACATTGCCACAAAGAGAAAGGAGTGAGTTTTCCACACATTTTCTCGGTTCTTTCCCCTTACTTTTCCTTAAATCACTTTGTTCTGTGGGACAAGTACTTTAAAACTATCATAAAAGAGCCTCCCTGTTGATCAACTCGTAAAGACTGCGGCCCAACTGAGAATCTAATGTACACAAACACATGCCGTAATGGAGGGCCCATTAGACAGAATCATCAGAGCGACCCACTGCTGAGATTCTCCATTTTGCAATAATTCATAGTAATGATTATTTCTCAAACTTCACTGTATTCACACTATCTATAAAAGCACTGCCATTCAGTCATAATGACGTGTGTGCAGTCAGCCGAGGCATACAAAATCACTTGAGATAGAGAGACTACACATGAAATAGTTCAGAAACTATTAGTGGAAGGTGGAGTTTGTGTTAAACTTCTGAAATAAAGGTTTTGTTCTCTCAACAGCCGAATGGGTTAGGCCATGACTCATCGCTCGCGACTCTGATGTAGGTGTGCTGGAATAAAACGTGATTCTTTTCTGTTGACTCTGAGTGTGCTGATCTATGAAATGACTCATCATTGCTAGTGATAGAATTGAAGAATAGGCTCTCTTTGAGCTGATTTGGCCACACCTCACAGGAAGTTAAACTGGAATGACAGGAAATCAAATTGAAGTTAAACTCAAAAGTTAATTTATTAAAGTGCCCCAATTATGCTATTTTAAAGGTTCCCCATTTATTTTTTGTGGTCTCCTACAATGGATTTCCATGCATCAAATATAAAAAAAACTCTTTAATATTTTCATAATATATACATTACACATCACCTCATTCTCAAAGAGTCCGAAAATGGTTCGTTCGAAGATTATGTCTCTCTAAACCCCTCCTTTCCATGAGCCTACTCTGCTCTGATTGGTCAGACGGTCAAGTCTGTTGTGATTGGTCTACCGCTTACAGCGCACGTCGAAAACGAAAAACACATTACCATATCTGAATTTCAGCACTTGTATGCACAGTGATACAAACAGTAACGATGGCGTCTTTTTTCCCCGTATCAATTCCAGCAGGAGTTCTCATCCTTTTTGAAGTGCAAGAAAACAACACTGAATACAACGTCTTCTCGACATGTCGACAACACGAACCAGACTCTTACAGGCCTCAGCTACAACTACACTGTTTGAGGACGGGTCAAAGTAGACATTGTTTGCGGGCAGCCAGTGAAGACAATAAGCTGGCATTATGCAAATTGGTTACATTGTTACATAGGTTTGTAACAGGAAATGAGACTGGAATTGCTGATGACTCTCTTCGGCAGTTCAGAATCAATTATTTCTTTTGGGTGACTATTTGTTGTACACTTTCATCTTTAAAACTTTACAGAACGATTACATTCACAAACGCCTATATTATATACCGCATTAAAGTTAATGCGAGAAAGCATAATAGGGGCACTTTAAATATTATTTAGATAATATATGTTATGAGGATGTGTGGAGATGAACCCAATTGCAGACAGTAGTCACAGCAACACAGTTTATTGTACAAATAACAGGAAAAACAAAGCCCACGAGGGGGCAAAACAAGACAAGACAGGATTACAGGTAACTAAACTAGACTATGACTGACTGACAAACTAGACTATAACAGAAACAGGATCAAACTACTACTTAGACAAGACTCTCAACAGACTTTCTCACGGACAGATCTCACATTGATTAACAATGAACCGGCACAGGACAGCAAACACAAGGGGATAAAATAGGGAGCAACTAATGAAGAACACAGGTGAAAGCAACAAACTAATCAGGAACACAGGTGAAACAATGATGACTAAACAAGGGTAACAAGGGGGCGGGGTAACATGAGAGACAACGCAAGCACATGGCCAAACAAATGGCCATGTGCTGCACATGAAACATGGGCCTGTCATGATCCTGCCTCAAGACCAGGGAAAATCAGAGACAAGAAGGCAGAATCATGACAATATAAAGTCATAGAACTAAATAAATACACTACCGTTTTAGTGTTTTAGTATAAATACTGTATATAAAAGCTGAATTTTCAGCAACCATTATTCCAGTCTTCAGCGTCACATGATCCTTAAGAAATCGTTATAATATGCTGATTTGCTTCAAGAAAAATGTCTTATTATAAATGTCTTTACTGTCACTTTTGATCAAATTAATGCATCCTTGTTGAATAAAAGCATAGGCTACATTTTTAGAGAAAAATAAAAATGTAATGAGCCCAAACTTTTGAACAGTAGGATGTACCCGAGGATCTTTCATATTCTCGACTCAACTCTTTCTCCTTGTATTTTTGTTGTATTTGCTTAAGAGACAGACTACTTGCTTCAGCTTCTCCAGTTTCAGCAGCTCAAAACCATCTGGAATTTTAATACTCTTCTCATCTTGAGCCTTTATCTTTTTAATGTTTCAGGCCCTCCTCTCAGAGTTACAAAGCTCACTTAATAATTCACGATGAAGTCTTTATCAAAGGGATAAAAACATTGGTGAGGACACACTGTGCAAAATTAATCTGACTTGAATAATACAAATGAATTTATGCGATAACACCAGACCCTTAGTGCAAACTTTATCATACTGAACAAACAGAGACTATAAGGAAGAGAAGAAGAAAAACTTATGTAAGAACACATGATTCTTCAGTCTAAGGGCCCTATTTTAACGATCTAAGCGCATGGTCTAAAGCACAGGGCGCAAGTGCACTTAGGGCGTGTCCGAATCCACTTTTGCTAGTTTAACAATGGGAAAAATGGTCGGCGCGCCCGGCGAACAGTCTAAAAGGGTTGTCCCTATTCTCTTAATGAGTAATGGGTGTGTTTCATCTCCCATTCCCTTTAAAAGCCAGTTGTGCTCGCGCCATGGCGGATTGCTATATACATGGCGAAATTTGCAAGCGAAAAAAAACCTGAACGCTTCTTCAGAGCGCAAACGGATCTGCTTGTGCGCGAGGTTAAAGGTCGCAAGCACCATCTACGGGACAAGCTGGATTCCACCTTATCTTTGTGTACACAATATTAATCTTTTATATTGTAATCCTTTTATTTTTAATATTTGGCTAGTTTGTGTGCTGCTGCGTGTCCCTGTGTGTGTAATAAGCAGAGTGTACGCGCATTGTGGACCTGCCTATAGGTACACATTACTAATGCGCTCTTTAAATAACAAAAAAATACTGTGCCATTGACTTTAGACCAGGTTTCAGTTGTTCAATGGGGCAAGTCTATTTCAGTTGCCTCAAAATAGCAACGCACCAACAATGCACCTGAACACACCTCATTTTCAAACCAGCACTGCCGCACAAATGGGCGTAAATGCATTCGCTATTTAAACAACATGGTGCAAGACATGAAAATGACATTTTCAGTGGCCTGTTGCGCACATGTGAAATTCAAAATGGAGGTCTGCGTTATGGCTTAGACGTTAAGGGGTTTGTTCTGCAATACATGTAAGACAATAGGTACAGGACAGCCAGACACTTCCTCTCTCTCTCTCTCTGAGTGTGGCGTCTCTGTTTTCAGGATGAGCTACATTACTCACCACTGAACAGGAACTGAGTGTCAGAATGATTTGATATGTGGCAGCCTGGATTAACTTCGGCAGAGGGTATCCATCTCTTGGTGGATTTGTTTCTGAATGTGTGTGTGGAAGCAGCAGTTCAGTGTTTTTCTCCACTTCCTTTAAAATTCCTAAAAAGTTTGGGGCAACAGAACAATATAACTCTTACTACTGGCACACAAGCTCACGCAATAAAGTCCATGAAAAATGCAATTTTGTAAAATCGCATCAGACAAGCCTTGATAGGTTCATTGCCAACCTTGTCTCACCTCATTCTGAAACTTTGAGTTTCAAATCTGTAGGAAAAGCTCAGAAGAACCTAGAAATACAGAGTGAAATATCAACAAAAACCAAACTACTGAATCAAATATTGACCACTGGCTGAGATGAAAGTTTACTTATAACCTTGGTGTGTGTTTATTGATTCAGCCATAGAACTTCCTTCACTCACTGCATGCAACTGATGCAACATCAAAGAGTTTAGAAAAGTCAGTACAGAGTTCAACTTCCACATGCATGTGCTCAATCTCATAAACTCTCGGATCCACACACACACACACACACAATATTTTTTTAAAGAAATGTAAGCTTACCTATACAGGAATATACAAGGGTGAATTGCATTGCAGGAAAAAAAAACAGAAAAAAAGATTAGAAATTAGTTGTCAATAACTTTTTGCGAAAAAGTTACTGCGAATGAACACAAAGTTTCTCAAGGAAACGTTAAAGCATTGAAATATTTCTTTTTTATCTTATTTTTTTCCACCACCATGTCCTTTTGGGGGCTCAGTAGAATTGAACTTGTTTCATAATGAATGAATTTTACACAGTTAGAACTGAATTGAAACAACACTGAACTGAACTGAGATGAATAATGACATTATTACCTTGTCTCTTAGTTAATAAAGTTTCCATCATAATTCTGTTAATTTCCTGTTTATTATTCTGAAGCTGCTTTAAACCCATTTTTATTGTATAAAAGCACTGTAAGAATAAAGGTGACTTGACCATTAACTCTTTCTCGTTTAAAAAAAAAGTTGCCAGCCACCACCAGTGTTTTTGACCATTTTCACAAAAATAACTTGGCCCCCCAGAGTATTTTGTTGCATGAAAATCTGAACATGCAACATATCAAAAGCAAGAACAGCCCCTCTGCTTTAAAAAAAAACATTTTATTCTAGCTTCAGTCTAAAAAAAAAGCAACATTTTGAGAAAAAAACTGAGAAACGTTTTTGTCAAAGACTAGGCCTACATCAAGATTGGATTCAGAACGATGAACAAAACATACTGTAGATGGAGTAGATCGGGTCCATCAACACACCTAATGCTTGCACAGTCCTATAGCTAATCCTGGGTCGACATTTCATTTCAGTTTTGATTTATATGCTCTTTAATATTGATGATCGCGTTGTTTTACACTTGCATTTGATTGCACAACATGATCTCATGAGAATACGTGTGTATTTTTACGTAAAGTGTAGTTCTATCACACGTACATTTACTTTAGTTTTATACACATAGAAACGTATAATACTGACGTATTTACAGCACTAAAACGTCGTAAAATATTTACGTATTGACAGCACAAAAACGCTAATTTGTACGTATTCCTATTTATAGAATAGAATAGAATAGAATAGAATAGAATAGAATAGAATAGAATAGAATAGAATAGAATAGACGCGCGCGCGCCTATACTCATTCTATTCTATTCTATTTATGCATATTAAAATAGTGGCATTAATGTTTTGACTCTATTGCATTCAATTGTCTTATCAATTAGGTTAAGTCGTGTTTATTAAATGCAGTTTACTCATGAAATAATAACATTTCGCTCTGTTCGTGCCTTCTGCTGCAAACTCGTTTCGGAGGATTAGCCTACATGGTGTTAAACAAGACTAACTTTACACTTTAAAACCTTAAAAATACCTTCTTTAATCGTTTAACCATTTTGTAATATTTAGTTTATTTATCGTGAGACACAAAATGTGTTTTCTCCTATTCATGGGTTTCATCAGGTCCTTTTCCACAGGTGTATAAAATCAAGCACCTAGATTATGAATGCAGACTGCATTGTGCTTGATTAATACACCTGTGGAAAGGGACCTGATGAAATCCATGAATAGAACCATAATACATCAAAACCCAACATAAATTCACAAAAGACATAAATTTGATTAGCTTGATATAATCCAAATCTTTAGAATCCATACGTTTGCAAGAAAGAGATCCAAATTCAGCCCTTCATCCAGCGATCTTCATCTCCATTTCTCAGCAGCAACCGTAAATGTCAAATCCCGCGCTCGTGATGAATTCAAATTCAAAAATTGCGCCCTCAAGAAGCGTTACGACATGTTTTACGGCAGTGATATCAAACGCTCATTGGCTCTCACCTGCTTCGTCACAGATTGCGACATGCCGGGTTTCAGTCGATGAACTACATTTGAAATGGAGAAGCGCGCGCGTCTTCACACAGAGCGAAGCCGGATTAATATTTTCATGGATTAATAACTTCAATTCTGGTCTGTAAGTTACCTCATTCAAAACTATTATATACTGACAGAGAGGACTGCGACTGCAACACATCGTCATGTGAACGACTTTTGGTACCGGTTTTGACATTTTCGCAATAAATAAATTATTGTGATTACACGTTTGTTTTTTTTCTTCATAATTGTCGCCTAGTAGCTGCTATGTAGTTTTAAGAAATGGTTATGGGTAGGTTTAGGGGTAGGAGTAGGATTAGCTGCTCAAAATATCTTTTAATACTATATTGTTAATAAAACTGCCATTTCCCTACAGCTCTGGCCATTACGTTTTATCCTTTTTATATTCTGTGTAAAATTGGTATGTCTTGGTTTGGGAGAAGGGTTAAGGGATCTTACATTTATCTATAAAACGGTAAAAGGTAAATTACACAGATATCTTTATGATATGAAAGATTCGTAAATATTTAACGTTTTGTAGCTGTAAAATCTTAATAATGTTACGTTTAAATGTTGCAGATACGTCCATATCATTCGTTTCAGCATCTATCCAAACATACAAAACTCTTTCAGAAGATATGTCAAACACGGGAAGCCGGAAAATTCCGTCAATGGGGTTGAAGCGTTAATATACACCTTGTATCTAATAGGCCTACTCATGGAAAATACCAATAATTGAGTGTGCTGTAAATAGAATTTTCATCCTCTCTCATTTTTCCTTTCCTCTGCTTTCTTTTACTCACAGTTCCCTCACCGTGAGCAACAGTACATCTCCATTCCACTCCAACCTTTTATATTCTCTGTTTTCAAAATCTCCCATTCCTCCTATTTTGCTTCCAGGAAGTTCCATTAGACACTGCAGGGCCCCGTTTCCCCCTCTCACCATCTTCCGTTTCTGTATTTAGCCTTCTCTTTCTCCTCGCTTCTATTCCTCCGCTTCACTCCTGACCACTGACTACTCGCAGGATGCCAGGAAGAGACTGCCACCATATGCCGACAGCCGCATTAAAACAATGTTAATTAACAAATGCCACCAGAACAACATCTGTAAAAATGGCCTTTCTAAATTTGCCAACACTTTTAAACAATTAATTTCAGAATTAATTACAGTATCACATTTGAACATATGTCGCTTGTGCATGGCCAATTAAAGAATTGCTAGATTTGGAAACCGAGGGCACTGGTAGGAACTGACAGACGCCTCGTTGTCCAACCGAGTCCCACAAGCTACTGACATTAGTCACCGCAAAAGCGCTGAATGATTTGACAAGGCAGAGCTGATGGTACATTTATTATGGGAAAAAATACAGTAATTATGTGGGAAATAGACAAGAGGATACATGGTGCACGACGTCTTGATGCCAAGGTTTGGGCGGCTTACTGGCCCAAATCAAATCACACTATATTCAGGTCCCTCTCAAGTCACGCTCTTTGACGGAGGTCAACTTGAACGTGGATGGAATGGGAAGTATACGTTAGTACTGAGGTGAAACTGAGCACTCGAGAAGTTATTTTGAACTAAAACAGAAGGGCCAAATCAGAGCGTGGGCACTTTGAGGAAGTGAATGTGACACATGGGCTGGTTGCTATTAGAGGGACGTGTTTGTAAAGTACGCACTCAGCAGGTGGCTCTGGATGAAGTAGGGTATGACAAAAGCACAGGAACAGAAGTATGCACTCAGCAGGTCAATACGAGGGCATACATTAGCATGGGGACAGCAGTATGTACTCTGCAGATGGTTAGGAGTGGTGTAGGATACGAGGAAAGTGAATAACAGCGGATCCATTTTTTTTACAGGTATCGTAAAAAAATGTATGCTAGCGTGTGTCTCCATCTGATTGCCACCCCTGAGCTGTCCTTTTTAATTACCCCAAAGGAGTTTAGAGATGGTCATCATATACAGTACACACAAGAAGCAATAAAGTGTGTTCATGTGCATGTTGTGTGTTATGTGGAATTTGGAACAAAGCCAATAAACAGTTCCATTTAGTCTGCTGTGCTTTCCTTCATTGTCTATTCATAGATCTAATTAAGACTTTCTTGCTTCCTTTCTTTTATGTAAGTGCCGTGTTTTCAGGAGTGGAAATTAGGCCTTTGCTAAATTAATATCATAAGTGCTCAAGCAGCTATGATCAAGCGTCCTATTAGAGTGGGCTCAATTAGATGCGTGCAAATATTTTTCTTGCAGTCGATTGCCTTTAAATGGGTGATTTTCCATTTTGCATTTCCAGCCAGTTGACAAATAACACATCCCACCTGTTCCCTAATTCGCTATGTTAAATATGACAATGTCCTCTCTCTCCGTCTCGCCGGTGTGTGATTAGTCCATGGTGCAACTAACAAAGATATGAAAAATCGCAACGTTACAGTCCAAATAGGCTTTTAAAAAGGCTACACAAAGCTCTTTCAGTGCCAATGTCATCAATCAGCTTTAGTAGAGGCATTACAGACGAAAAGACTCAAAACACTTCAAAACGTCTTGAAAAACAGGACAGTTTAATGATGTCCATGTCTGAAAATAAATGTCACCATTAAAAATAACTGCTAAGTAATTCAAGCTAAAATATTTAATAATAAAATGATTAAATAATAAACTTTGAAAAAATTATAAAATAATAATAATAATATAGAAAATGTGTGTGTTGCAAATCTCACGTTATGATACTGGGGTAGTTTTTAACATGTTGCTATGTGATTGCTAGGGCATTACTCAGTAGTTTCTTGCATTTTTTAGGTGGCTGCTTACTATCAGAGCCCCTAAAGGGACATAGTGGTAAAGAAAAAAAGAAAGAAAAAAAGAAAGAAATGGTAGGGATAAATATATTTAAAAACATTTTCAACAGAAAATTTGCATTTGCTCACAAAGCTTTTTTGTTCTTTGTAAAACTTTTCCAAGGGAACGCAGAGGTTTTGCAAGGGAACGCAAAGTTTCTTGGGGGAACACAAAACATTTTGAGAGAACCCAAAAGCATTGACATTTAATATTTAGGGGCTCTGTACTTACTGGCCAGAAAAAAAAAGAAAAAAAACAGTAACACTTCAGTGTATGGTTCAATTCTTACTATTAACTAGGCTAGCTGCGTATTAGCATGCATAAGACATTGGCTGTTTATTAGTACTTATTATTAAGCACATATTAATGGCTGTTTCTGCATGACCATATTCAACATCCCTTAATCCTACCCAATATCTAATCTTAACAGGTACCTCACTAACTATTAATCAGCAGTGATTCAGAGTTTATTGAAGCAAAAGTCATAGTTAATAGTTAGTTAATAGTGAGAATTGGACTGTGTGACCAAAAAAGTGTGTATATATATATATATATATATATATATATTAGTCACTTTTGTTGCGTGATTAATCGTACACTTATCATGAAATTAAGTATACACTATTTATCTTGTTCAACACATTCATTTTGTCATCTTTTGCTATATCCAGCAGAGTAAACAATCAGATTGAAGGCCGATTCTCGCTTTTTTTCAAGCATCAAGGAACCTTGGAGAAGGACACCAAATAACCAAGATACCAAATTATATAAAAAGTACATATAATTCTATAATAAATGTATGCACACCAAAGCAAAAAAAAAAAAAAAACCTTTACAGAATTCACAGTGTATGTGTACAGAGCATGGTACGGAGCAACAACAAAGAGCTTGTTTTCATTTTAGACGAGTCAAGCTGCAATACCGAACAGGACCACATGGAGGCCCAAAATTAAAACGCCTTGACTTGACTGCATAAACCTACGATTACTAAACATAGCAACGTACCCATGACAAATCAAACATTAGCCTATCTTGAGAGTGTGGAAACAACGCGAATGTACTGAAATGTGTCTGTACATAAATGCAGCGTGCGATCAGTGATTGAGAGGTTTGTAGTTTGTGCATCAATATAACAGACTCTCACACGCTTACTGTACAACTCCTGTATACGTCACCGAAATCGCGCTCTTCAGAAACAATCACAGAATATGACATAGCTTGTGTTTTAAAGCAAAGCACACACTGGAATTAATAATTCAGTAAAAACGCAATGTGAGTCTATTCTCTCGTCTCTTATATCTCTGATGTAATCAGCCTGGCCTTCTTTACATTAGCGCTGTTTTGGACAAATTGTTTGAATGAATTTGAATACTGGACCACTGAAAACTTTCCCAGAGTTTAACGGCTTAAAATGTCTGATCACAACCAGAGAAGCAGAATCGGGTTAAAGGGTTAGTATGGAAATATCCTCCTACCAGAGTTACAGGTTCTTGTAGATGCTCGGTGTGATAACTTCTAAGATCATCTAACTGCGTGACGTAATTTACATTAATGACGCAGTTTTTGTTTTCCACTAATAATACAAAATATTCCACTAATAAAAGTGTTTGTCAGAGTGAAAATGTCAATGATGTTTTAGAATGATGTTTTAGACATTAATGTTCACACATTACCATAATCATTACTCACATAAAGAAAAAATGTATTAGCTTACATGAAAAAGGTAAAAAGGAAAACGTTGAGAAAAACAACAAAGTATCTAATTTAAACAATCGCAGAGCTCTGTTCTCATACTGAGTATGTGACAGCACATCCAGGAGAAGTGGATAGGATGGAGGTGGAGAGAGGAGTTGAGCTTCTGATAGAATGCGTTTTTTTTTTCCTTTCTGTGACTTCCTCTAAGGAGATTGCTGAGGGTGTGTGTGTGTGTGTGTGTGTGTGTGTGTGTGTGTGTGTGTGTGTGTGTGTGTGTGTGTGTGTGTGTGTGTGTGTGTGCATGTAGGAAACACACAGTACTGTCAGTCAATACAACCATCAGCTCCTCCACTCTCCCTCGAAGCAAGAGTTTATTTCCTGTCCCAGCTACAATATGTCATGCCTTAAAGAGTTAGTTCACCCAAAAATGAAAATTCCGCTTCTGGGTTGTACGTCAGAACGTAGGCTCACTATTGGCCAGCATCACACATATGACCAGCGTCGCCCTAGTGAGCCTACGTTCTGACGTAGTAGTCACTTGGACTATATTAACGATGTCTTTACTAACTTTTCTGGGATGGCAGATATCGATAACCTAGCAGCCTATGAAGGAGTGAGCCAGCTCTCAGATTTCATCAAAATATCTTATTTTGTGTTCCGAAGATGAACGAAAGTCTTACGGGGTTGGAACAACATGAGGGTGAGTAATTGCTGACAGAATTTTCATTTTTGGGTGAACTAACCCTTTAATGAGAAACCTCATAGCAGGATCACTGGATCTTTGGTAAGTTGTAAGTAACACTTAAACGATTATCAGTTTAAACTAAAGGTTGGACTCGATGAGTTTTATTGCTCATGCCTCATGTTTTTTTGTTGAAAATATGGGAAAAACTGAACGGTCTTGAGACACGTTTATTTAAATTGTAACGTACCTTAAGATCATTAAGGTCATGCCTAAAACCCTGAAAGACATGCTAGACTTGTGGATGGTCAAAGTCATCCACATGTTTACAAAGAAAACCAACAGAAAAGTAGCTCAGTGGAGTGCAAAAAAGTACTGTGTGAACAGCCCCATGCCGTTCCAAAGCTGAATGACTTGTAATACAAAAGGACGTTTGTTTTGAAGAATGACCAAAATGTAGTTCCTTTGTCCTGCATCTCATTTGTTCTTCTGCATATTCAAACTGTGCATATCTCAATTAGTTATGAAACACACAGGGACCAAACAAGAGAGCTGCACAAATTACATTTTAAGCAAATTATGAATTTCAGTTTGTTCTTCACACACTTTATTTTGTGTGTGTGTGGGGGCGGGGGTGGGGGGTGGGAATCTGACAGCTCCTGAACATTCTTCAAAGAAAGTCACACAGGGTTGGATCAAAATGAGGGTGACTAACTGTTTCTGAAGAAATAACCTAAGAGAAGGGAACACAACGCTTCAGGAAAATGGAGGGAGAAGCACGCCTGTGGCCTCGAATGCTCATATTTGTGCACCAGCTCCCCTCTATGCTCCAGTGGAGAAAGGGTGTCTGTTCAGCATGACTGGCTCAGACTGACCAATCACCTCACTCTGTGTCTCCGTGTCCTCTGGGATCCTTGCCGGGGCCCCAGCTTTGTGTCAAAGATAAATTGCGGCTCTGATTGACCACTGAAGGGAGGTTTTTACAAAGTCTGATTTGCTATTCATCAAAGCCTGCAACATTCACTCTCTCTCTCTCTCCCATGGCCGTCTCTGGTTTCTTTCTCCTTTCCAGTCAGTTTTTTTTTTCAATTATCTATCTATCTCTCACAAACTATCTCCATTTTCATTTCTAGTCCTTCATTCTTTTTTTTTCTTCCTTCAGAATGTGTCCTAACCTCTTGTCTGAGGTGCTTCTGTCCCATTTCTCTCTTAACTTTTCCTTTTAATGTTCATCTCAAGAGCCTCTCTACTACCGGCATCACAAACACAAAAAAACAAACAAACTAATTAACTGTCCCCCATTCCACACTGCAGTGAATAAGCACTGATGACGGAGAGTTTCCTCTGTTTGCCAAAGACGGGCATAAATCTCAGCTAGTCAGAAATGCTTATACTGCAAACTCTCTAATGACTGTCGTTTGGAAAAAGATTACAGGGCACCTGTCTGAAACCCCCGCAAAAAAAGCCGCTGAGGGAGCCTCGCCGTAAAGCCTAATCATCACTTACACAGCCAGCTGTGCGTTCCATTAGATCATTTAATACACCAGAAAGTAAATAAATGAGAACTCAAATAAATAAATAACAAACATTTGTTCTGCGCTGCTGGACGCCATGTTGAGTGTCACAGTCTTAGCCTGGATATTTCCATCAAGCGTTTGGGACAACATTACTGCGGTCACAGAGCTGCCAGTGTAAAGGAATATCCGCTCATTATTTACTACACACTCTTCTCAATATAATGAAAGTGTAAAAGGAATGGGTCTTCAAAACAGATACAAAAGCAACATAAAAGTATCATGAAATATGACTTGTACATTACTTTCCAATTGCATATGGTGGCCTTGTTTATTTATTTATTTATATTTGCCAGGATTCATAATATATACGCTAGGTTATTGGCTGACATGAGGTTTATTATCATTATTTATTGGTAGATATGGAACATATTTAGACAGATATTTGAAATTTGTGTATGCATGCTCATTTTTATGTTTAGATTACCTCTATTTTTGTATGACACTATCTTAAATGTTCAATTTTAAAATGTAATAATACTATTTAATGAAATCTTTAATGAATATCAAATTTTCAGACTGTTTTAATGTTGTGATGTCCAAATTCACTTTTTAACAGTTTCTAAATGGGAATACATTTTAGAATATAATTTATATGTACTGTGTGTGTATATATATATATATATATATATATATATATATATATATATATATATATATATAGACCATAACATGAAAAGCAAGTTATCACTTATATTTTCGTTATGGACAGAATTTTTCTATCAGCGCATCCCTAGTGATTGATGCTAGCAAATTCTTCAAATATTCATCAAGTGTTCCCTGATATAAATAAAGATTGGGATGAAGATAAGGAAATAATGACAGACTTTAAATTTTTTGCCTGAAATATTCCTTTGAGAATGACAGAAACTAGCACCTAAACGTCTATAACGGCAGTGCACTACCTCACAGCGAGATGAACAATAGCCAAATGGAGACGTTAATGAGCACACACTGTAAACTGATGCGCTCTTACAACAGCTGAGGATGCAGTCAAAACAGTTCTGATTTATGGATGCTCCCAGTATTGCCGTAATGAAGCACTTTCTGTCTTTTCACGTTAAGCATGATAGTATATCAGCGGGGTCTGTTATGACCTAGTTGTCAGTTACGTAACAGACCCTGCTGATATATTATTGCTATGAGTTTTGACTTTCATATGTTTCAAATCCTAGCAGTCATTTTAAATGTATGGAACACAGCATCAGACTGTTTTAACAAATCACACAAACTTACTACTTCAGACATTACCAAGCCACGATTTCAAATCTCTTCTGTCAACACATTTGCATACTCAACAGCCATCAAAGAATGGCATAATCACCAGAATCCAGGTTCTAAAAAAAAAATTAAAAAAAAATTTGATCTCCAGACAGACCTGCTGGAAGTAACAGGCGGATGGGACGGGACGGAATGGGATGGGATAGCTGCCGTCAGTGCTTGAGACAGGATTGTGCTGGTCAGCCTGATCCCTCATGGCCAGTTCACCCCAGGGAGTGAAGCAGTCACGGCTGAGAAGAGCGAGCCACAGCACAACAGTGGATTATTAGACACAGAGTCAGAGTCCAAAGGCCCCAGTCCACAGAGGACAGAAATAGACACCAAACTACTGCAGCGGATCTGAGAGAGAGAGTGACAGGAATCATAATGATGAAGATAAGAATGCAGATATTTGAATGATGATGATGATGAATAGGGTGAAGTTCTATAAACTATGATAAAGATAATTGTGATGATGATGATGATGATGATAAAGATTTTTCAACAATAATGATGAAGATGAGGAGGAGGTGGTGGAGGAAGATAAGTGGGATGTGATCAGAATTACTATTAACAATGATGAAGATGAAGGTAGGAAACTTGAAATATTTTTCAATAATAACAACAATGAAGATGATTATGAGAATATTATTATAATAAAGACATTTAATGATGATGAGGAGGAGGCGGATTTGTGATATAAACCGAATCCAGATATGGATTGATCATGATCAGAATGAAGATTTTTCAATGATGATGAGGATTAAAATTATTGATGATGATGACTGTGGTGATTGAGGAGGATGAAAATCAGAATATCGTAATTCTGATCATTCTCATAATTAACATTCTTAAGATATATCAACAATGATGATGATAATGAAGATACTTTACCAATGATGCTTGTGGTGATGAAGATGATGATGATACTTTAACAATGATGATTGTTCTGATCTACATCTTCATCATCACCACCACAAAGACATTTTGGAAATGAAGATAATGACAGTCAGCACCAATACCAACGACAATGATGATGATGATGAAGATGAAAACTAAGATTTTTCTACAAAACAAAATTGAGAAATGCACATCAAAAACACACCCACACCCAGAATAAAACAAGTCTGTGTTTGTGGATTTTCAACAGTCGTAGGAGTAATTGAAGCAGCAGTAAGTTTAGCACAAGCGTGAGCTCCAGAAGACATCCAGAAGTGTGTGGGAGTGAGGAAAAGAGTGCTGTGTCACAAACTTTCAAACGCAATCAGAGGTCGCCATTAATTGAAGGCAGCAGGCTATTAGTTACAGTGGCAGTGTAAGTAGTGAAATTACTTTTGAACTTCTGAAGTATACATTGACTGCGCTAATCGCTGGGGAGTCATTGGTAATTTCCACAGAAACTGCAGCTGATAACCATGAAATACTTGGTAGAGACGCTGTGTATCAAAATATTCAGTATTTCATATAGCTTGATGGAAAATTGGACTGCACTCTGGGATACGGGTTACTCACAAATTAAATTTTCTGGTCGTTAAAAAGCAATTCCAAAAAAAAAGAGAAAAAAAAGGTGGGGGGCAACAGTCATCAAAAACTCTGGGATAATTGTTATTCATTGAAGCTTTGAGAATACAATTGAATGTTTAACTGACGAGTCGTTGCCATGGTGCCATTCATGTTGAGAAAGAACCCAATCCTCTGGCTCAGTGTGGAATGAAGCTTTTGCCAGTGAGTGGAGAGAGGGGAATGGCGTGGGAATTGATTCATTGCTATTTAGATCAACATTATTTACACTGGTGAATGCTGCCAATGGCCATGGTTCACATCCAAAATAGATCGGTTCTATAGAACATTTAGTGCTGGATCGTGACAGCCACAGGATTGTGTCGTCTTCAGTGAGAAATGTTTTCCCTGCATTTTTACAGTGGTAAGGAAGCCATCACAATGCCTCTGCTGTGACTGACAGGAAGGTTTGTGGTTAAGAAGTTATGATTGATATGCAACGCTTGAGTTTTCAAACACCTCATGGGCCAAACTTTTACATGCCGACAATGCAGGCAAAAAATAACACCTGAAATAGATATAGGCCTAAAGCTTGTTAAAGAAATGTTCTAAGTTAAATACAAGTTCCATACAATGAAAGTAATGGGGTGGTTTTGGACCCCATTAGCTTTCATTATATGGACAAAAATAGTTGCAGTTACAGTTGGGGGTCCAAAGAAGAAAAAGTCATACATGTTTGAAACTATGAAAGTGAGAAATTGATGGCAGCATTTGCTTAAATTTTGGGGTGAATTATACCTTGAAGCTCAATCAACAGATTAAACCACAAAAACAAAAATGTGTGTTTACCGTAATGCAGTTAAAATGTTAATTCACCACCTAGAGCAGTAGTTCTACTGCTAAAAGTATGATTTACACAACAATGACACTTTTTTGGCCTTTTTGCCATTTCATTGATGAAGACAGTCAGAGAAGAGGCAGGCAATGAGCAAACATCAATTGTAAGTACATTACTGTGCACATGAGAGATTATCTCAATAAAACTTAACTTGTTTTGAACCCAGAACGTTCATTGTAGGATCGAGCCGCTGAGGTTCAGGTCAACTTAATTTAAAGGTCATGATAAATCAAGTTAAAATGAAAAAAGTCTGCAGTAGAAAACAGCTGTCTGACTTCAATGAGGGTCTTAATGCAAATTATATCTCAGGCTGACTTGACGCATCTTAAGAAGTCTAAACATAAGAAGGCTTCAATTATGATTTTCAAGCAATACCATAATGACTTTATACTTTTCACAGGCTAGTTTCACATCTTAGAGAAAATTAATTCCTCGTTCTCTTTTTTTCTCCCCATGTTTCTAAATTTATTACAAAGGTTAAAGACTGATTGCAAAAGTCAACCAATCTAATGTCTTAATTAGCTATGTACACTGTGCTAAATTCATTTCAAGATTTAAAGTGCTAAGCTCGTTTTCATGTTCACTTTTTATGCACACTGCAAATCAAGAGTAGGTCAAGTTGTTAAACATCCTACAGCTTATGCTCTGAAGAAAAAGAAATAGAATTAATGTCTTGTTATATTTATATGCTTTAAGTTCATCACATTTGCTCCAACGTACTCTCTAAAGTGAGCAAGATTAAATTGTACTCTTGCTCTGTGCTGTACTTACAACACAGTACATCAATAAAAAAAATTCTTCCACTCCTCATTAGTATCTGTCAAAACAGCAGAAAACCATCAAGATGCATTTACTATATTGATGACTATACTGATTTGAGAAGCAATGCATGGCGGGATATTAATATTTAAGCCATCATAATCCAACAACATCTTCTTCCAACAAAATGCAGCAATGTACTGTATCTAGCAGGATGTTTAAAGCCAATCAGAGCTATTCATTATTCCAAGCACTAATAGTAGTATCCAGTCGCCTTGATGAAATTAGTTAGGTAAAACACATACATTGCAAGGTCACGCATTTGAGATCTTAGAATATTAACCAAGGTCTCCAGTGGAGGAAAAGCTTACATAAAGTTAATTAAACTTTCATAGCAATCATTTATATTTCATAGAGCTGGTTGTAAGATCTGCTGCTGCAATTACCAAGGGTGAATGATACTACTGAATGAGAAGAGGGTTGAGTGTTTATTTAACAATTTTACTCTAAAACATACTAGCCTTACACCGGAGCGACAGCTGGCTGCTGTGCCGGGTCTTCTGTACACAGCTGTCTTCCTATATGCTTGGGTCAATGAAATAAGTTTGTAATAAAAAAAATATTTTTTAAAGTGTGTTTTAAAAGCTTAAAACACACATGCTTTTTTTTATGTTGGTTTTATATGCTTTAGGGAAAAAAAAGCTATTTTCAAGAAAAGTCTGTTGGATTACTCTAAAAAGTTATGTAGTGTTTCAGTAATGTAACAAGTTTTTTTGTTTTTTTTTTTATATTTAAAATATAAAAAAAGAAACTGAGGATCCACACCATTTGACATTTTACAATGCTGGGTTGTTGCTGCATTTTTGGGGTGCTGTAGTAACTGAGTTCATGTTGACAACTTTGAGTGGCATGAATATAATGCAGTATACCGATGGTTGAAAAAAAAATTACTATGACTAGATACCAAAGAACCGGGAAACTACTGTATTCGAGTTTATCATTTGTGGTGTGCATTGGGGTGTTTAAATCACGGCAGTAAAATAACCACAATTCTTAAAGAATTAATAAAGAGAATTAGTCCTTACTCAGATTATTGGAAATAAATCACATTATTGGTGCACACGCAGTCATTGACTCACCTACGTCCAGCTTACAACCGCCTTGTTCCAGGAATCTGATCCCCAGATTTCTCTTGGACTCATTGTTTATTGGGCACACGACACAGAGAGTGAGTTTTATTCACGGACCTCATTATACACAGAGCCGTTTTTCCCGCCTGCTGCATCACCATTACTGTAATTAATGGTGTAGCAGATTCCTCTGTCACCCATCTCCCCTGCTCTAGTCTGAGCCTGGCGTCTCTTAAGAGCCCATGCTGCTGACTCATCTGCTCCACCATCAGCCGGGTTGGAGGGTGGCAGGGAAAAAAAATCATCTTAGACCTGCAGCTAATTTCAATAGGGTTGATATATTTCTACAACTCGCAGCCTGGCACTTTAATAAGGGATGGCTATAATCAAAAGACAGGCGAGAAAAAAGAAAGAGGAAAGAAATTTTCCCCTCGCCTTTCCTCTTCTGAATTGTTCCCCGTCACCGCAACAGTGGAATGGCCAACAGCCATAATTTTGAGGACAATTACGAAGAATGTATGGCAAACGCCGCCCTCTCGCCTGCTACAGCGACATGTAGGTGACAAACTGGCTGTTTACCGATGCTAGTGTTATTTTTTTGCTGGGTAAACATGATTTTACCGGGCCGGCCGGACTGGACGAGCATGCAATAGGAGCTTGATGTAGTGCCCGCCTTCCTGGGAAGAGGTGATGAAGTCTGGCCCCATTCCTCAAGTGCTAATATCCTCTGCTTTGCCTTGTGAAAAACAAACGATGGCGAGGGTCGTGTTCGGAACAGGCCATTTTGCCTCTCAATCTTGATGTTTTTATTTTACAATGTCCCTTATGTTTTCCATTGCGCCCTATTTTTTTCCTATCTTTTATGGTTTATTGACAGTACTCCTGCCCTGAAACAGTAAACACGTCAGCTGAGGGGGAAATCGATGCAGGGGCCCAACACCGAGAACAAACTATATAACCACGAAGGATCGAATGAAGGGCAGTTCTGTGACACACGCACCCACACCTCTTAAACATGGATGACTGGTTTTAAAGGTTGGGAAATCTGTGCCAGACGTCAACGTCGTGGTTTATTTATTTCTCCCTCCCTCACCTTTATTTCCTTTTCAGTCCTCTACCTCACCTCTTTTAGTATTAACACATTCTTCCAGACAGGCCCGGTTCAACAGGAACCTCAAACACAAGCAAGAGCATCCTCAGTTGATACTGTAATAATATATTGCAAAAACAGATTTGGCAAACTCTCCAGTGCATATTTGTGTTTGCGCTCTAGTGAACGTCAAATGCATCTATTTACAACATGTTTTTGTAGCTTTGAGCAATGTAACCAATCACAGACATAGTTGTTGATCTCTTGCACACAATGGCCAATCAGAGGTGTTTAGGTTAGTCAGAATCCACTCACCGCTCAAAATGCCAGAGCTCATTCAGTGCTGAGTTATGCAGGCTCGCTAAACCTCTCACATAGGAAGAACAGACATGCCAACTAGTTACTGACCTGATGCAGACACACATCTGAAGCGGAATGATATCATCTTGGTCTGGAGCGAGGTTTAGCCTACGTGAAGTAACGTCACGTGAAAATAAGCGGGGCAGACACAATGAAATTAAGAGGTTTATTGTGCATTGTTGGTAGCTTCACTGATTATAACGGAACTTTGTGAGATCGCGATGAACTAACAAAGCAACAGTGTTTGTAGCGATTGTAGCCATCTTGGCTTGCTTTAGAGGCTACAGTTTATATAATCCATTGAATAAAACTATTGGTTTTCATGCTGCGAAGAGGACTGATGGCCAATGCATGCTGCAAAGTTTCGGAAGTGACATCTACATATAAATGCTGGATTCACTCTGCACGGGACAGAAATATGACATGTTAAAATAGTAACAGATTAAAGCAATGTAAAGCAGCTGCAGCTCGTCTGTATGGGCACCAAAATATGTATCCAAACATAGGTCTACATACAGTACACTGAATTAATAAAAAATTATAAATGTGTTCAGCATTCTGCAACAAATATTTTTGGATTTTCTAGACTATTTTAAGTCATAAAGTAAGCAGGATATATAAAAATTCAGCGCCTGGATTCGGCAGGCATGTATTCATGATACTAGTGGGGCAGCCGGTCTCGGAGCCCCTCCCTAGTTCAACAGCGCCCCACAAATTTCCAATATAAATCTGTGGCGAAAAAAAGGAACTGCAGCGCACTCTCATAGAGAGCCATTGGGGCAGATTTCTGGCTGCCCCACTTATTTCCACGTGACGTTACTTCACGTAGGCTAAATCTCGCTCCAGACCAAGATGATATCAGTCCGCTTCAGATATGTGTCTGCATCAGGTCAGTAACTAGTTGGCATGTCTGTTCTTCCTATGTGGAGTAGCTAGTAAACAAGTATAAACCCTTTGGTTTAAACGTGATCATGTGAATAGCTTTTATATATAGTTCTGTTGTGTTTGTTTTATGTTTGTTCTGAAATTAAACATGACTTTCTCCTCACTGGAATTCCTAACTTGCAACATTCAGATGCAATAAATACTACATTAAGGCAATTTTAAGATGGCATTCTATGCTTTTGTCGTGTATACTAAAGTCTGTCAATCATCATTAGAGTGCCACCCTCAGGCTGAATAACGCAAGGACATTAGAATTCTGACAAAAGTGTGTCTGATGTGTTCAGCGATTAGAATATACTTGTATATAATTAGACTTGTAGATAATCTTAAATGTCTCACTGTACACCGCTATCTAGAAAAGTTAGACATCTGTCCATTACTAGAGCACCCTTAGTTATTTCAGAAGATATTCTTAGCACTGATATTCTCAGTGATTTGATTTTGGAACAGGGCCTGCCTCCTGAACGACCTTTTGTGACAGTCACATGTATCTGACACCTTAAAAGACATTTCCGACTGATCATGCACCCTATTGAATCAGACATCACGCATGGCAGCCACTATGGGGCTTGTGTGAAGTTGCCAGGCTTTGTCACGACTGGCCGACAGCATTGACAAATTCTGTTTATCTGAGGTCATGCGATTACAAGGTCACCCGTCGGAGTTGATTCCACTCAAGCTGAACAAATGCAAGACCTGTGATGGCACGAAACAATGCAATACAAAGAATAACAGTTATATTTACAGTTGCCCCAGTAGCACCAAAGTGACAGAACAAAGTTCCTCCCTCAAAATGCCCGCACACCCCCGCAATGCTATCTCAACCACTAAAATGGTACGCACGGAAATCCTTGACTAAAACAGGCATTGTGGGTAGAGGCCAGCAGTGTTATTATAACCGTAAACAAACAGGTATCGATCTCATCTAGAGGATAGGCAGAAGTCAGCAACTTTATCAACACCACAGAGAACAGGAGAGATGCAGGGAGTATCAGTGCACAAGAAAAATTAAATTGCATTTTGATGATGGATGCACCTGCCTTTGAATAACAAACACCATCAACAACAACAGGCCAGAGAGAGAGCGGCAAAACAACAAAAGTGCAACAACTGAAAAGAAAATGGAGTGATGGTAATGCTAATAACACAGGCACAGATTCTTCAGATATGGGACAAGATGTGTAATGGTTGCAAACATAAAAGCATACTAAATGTATCTATTTGTAATTACTACTGCTAAATATTAATGTACAAATAACTTTACTGTACTATACTGTTATTAAACAACTTTACTGTACAGTACTGTATTTTTGCAGCCTTGGTAAGAATTCCAATAAACATACAGTAAAAATGTATATAATGTACAATCTTTATAATATTTATCTCCAGTGCTGAATGATCCTTCAGAAATCCAAATATTTTTTCTTATTAATGTTGAAAACTATTTTAATATTTTGTGGTAACCGTGATACATTTAATTTCAGCATTCTTTGAATAGAAAGTTCAAAAGAACCACATTTATTTGATATAGAAATACTTTGTAACATTATAAATGTCTTTACTGTCACTTTTGATTAATGTTATGTGTCCTTGTTGAACAAATTAATTACTTTCTTAAAAAAAAAGACTTACTGACCACAAACTTTTGAACGGTAGTGTCTATCTATCTATCTATCTATCTATCTATCTATCTATCCACATTATATATATATATATATATATATATATATATATATATATATATATATATATGAAGAGTTCAGATGCAAAAGCCTCTAAGTGCCATCTGAAATTTTCTTCTAGAATGATCATTTTCATCAAGCTCGTATATTTAAGTTCAGTAATTTCACTTAAATAGCAATGAAAATTACCTATTAATTGTCATTTAAGTTAAATTACTGAACTTAAATATATGAGCTTGATAAAAATGATCATTCTAGAAGAAAATTTCAGATGGCACTTAGAGGCTTTTGCATCTGAACTCTTCATATATATATATATATATTCGCTATCAACATTATTTGTTATTTGTAAGCATTTGCACTTCAATTTCAATCATTTTCTGTCAACCATCAAGGTCAAACATTGTCTTATTTTCTTTGCCACAATCATGAAAACTGAACTCATAATGCAAGTCCTGAATCCTGTTGGTGAGAAATTCCACCTCATGAGATATGATACTTCTATAACCTTTCTATTTCGTTTTATTTATCCACCCTGTGACTTTGGGTCCCTACGTGTGGTTCAGGACTCTTATTAAAAGCTGCATGCTCGGGTCTGATTGAGACAGCTCCTAGTAGGAACGGGCCTCACTGATGGTGCCCAAACGCAGGGCTCTAATGAGCTCCCAGAGAGCTGATTCATAATGGAATATCTGGGAGGCCAATAGTCCATCACTAATAATCATATGGTAATGACCAGCTCGCAATCAGGGAGCCCAAAAGAGAAGAGCAGCTCATTTCTATCCTTCAAAGCTCTCTCTCTTTTTAAATCTCACAGGGATAGAAGGGTGAGGGGCAAAAAAAAAAAAAAGGGAAGGGGTGGGAGAGAACGAATACAAAGATGGAGAAAGAGACCTTCGACGAATCCTAACATTTCCTTTTAATAAAAACAGGGTTTCAAAAGATGGCGCAGACCAAATAAGTGATGAAGGCAGGCAGTTAGCTTCTGCGTGCAGGGGGTTTGGGCGAAATGCTAGTTAATGCTGCTTTAATGTAGCTGCCATCAGAGGGATCATTCATCATAATGTTCTCACTTCATTTGCACAGGCCTCTGAGTACAGCAAGAGTGAATTAGCTCCAGCTCTGGGCCCCCCCTGCACTCTGGGACCAAGGGACAGCCAAATTGGATCTAAATTGATCTAATCCTAAACAGAAAGGCAAAATTAATGACTTTGCATGGAGAGAGACCCATTCTCAGCGTATCATATACAGAGTCTTTCTGAGGGAGAATATCAGGGCCATTTTCCACTAACTGAAGATGCGTTAGAAGGAAACAAGGTGAACGGGATGAGTGGACTGATCTTGAAACAAAAGATTCCAGATTATGGAGGCATCACGATTAAACTACTAAATTTGGAACATATCTTGATAGAGTGTCAGCAATTTACCCATTGTAAATTATTTCCCTAAGCAATCACAAAAAAAAATGTATAGACATTTATAAGAGGTACCAGTATAAATATTGCTATAAACAATACTAAGTCTGTGTATCAAACTTTGAAGAAAGTGAAAACAGGCTGTTGTTCAGATATGTGCTGTGCTTGAGGATATTCTTGACCAGGAGTGGCATGGTCATCTTAGCGCAATAGAGCGGAATAGAACTTTGGCGAACTCTTTGTGGGGTCATAAAAAGGGGAAATTTGGACAGATTCAGAAAATGTGGACACATTTAAATCCCATCCGAATGGGGTCTGAGGCGGATCATTGAGCTAAAGGAAAAGAGCCACGCTAATAAACACACTGACCTCTCAGGAACAGAGCCAACCACATACACCAACAGGAACACACTTATGCACAAACAGAGACACAATACGTGCAGTCAAGCGTGACTGAGCAGCATTCAGGCAGGTAATGACCGCAAATAAGAGATCAACTTACAGTCTGTCATGCGGCAAGACCAGACGTTAACACACACACATAAATAACCAAGCATCCGTAAATGTTCTGTGAAGGCAGGCATTGAAATGCATCCCTTCAGACGCTCAATAAGCAAAAGACATTTGGCAATGACGCTGGTTATCAGGACAACTTTTTTTTTTTTCTCTTGCAAACACCTCCACACTGACTTCTTACGCCCCATCACACACACAAGCCCGTCGTCTCCATTAATGCAATTTCACCTCTGTCGCTCAGTATACACACGTGGGTCTTTTTAATGCCGACTCCAAAATGAACACAAACAAGCATACACAATTTAGCAGCTCGTTACTTTACGAGCTTATTAGGCATGGCCCATCACCCTCAGGAGTGTTAACGAGGTGGTATTTGGCAGACTCGTTAGGCCAGGAACCTATCAGAGCCCAGGGAGATATCAGGAGATGATGTTCTGGATCTTGCTCACAAGAGTGACACACAATGTTAGTGGCACCACAGGGAACAGCAAGCAATTTTGACTTTAAAAGACGTTTAATAGCCATCCAAACACAGCTGTGACGTCTAGGCTAAAACAAGGCAAAATTTGGGCAGTCAGTGAAAATGTAATAGACGTCTATCCATATCCCAAGAATAGACGCATAAGCTACGCATAGAACATGTCAAAGAAATTAAACCAAACACCTTGTAATCACTGTTGATTTTGCTTACATGATGTTATATGATACATCATTGCAATCATTGCCTCCTTGCGCTGTGATTGGCTATGATTGGTTATGATTGGATACTATTGGTTCGTGCAATAAATCCCGTTTCCGTGCGCATTCTCAAATCAGTCTGAATGAACAAAATAATGGCGTTAATGGGAAGACTAAATAAAAAGTAAGTAAACAACTCAGACACTTAGATCACTGCTTTACATCACGTCAAAATCAAACTTGAAAGGGCCTGAAAATATAACTGTTTTTTTTGTTGTTTTTTAGCGAGCAATCAGCTTGGTGAAATGAAAAGGTACATCTTCGTGTCTTTGATCAGTGTTTACCTAGCTTGATGACTGATGATACAAAAATAAGTTGGCTATTAAAAAGAACAGTTGAGCATCAGTTCACAAATAAAATATGTTGTTTAAATTATTACTGCCTTTAGTTATTATTTTGGAATAAATGTAAAAATGGTTGAAAACACTAACTTGATGATTTTTATGTTTGGTTTTGATATAGAACAATTGATAAATTTGTTAATGTAAATATTCAAAATAGAGTTGTATTTAGTTTCTTTTTTTTTCTTTTTTTCCTATTTGATGTTATGTAATATGTTTAAACAGAAAAAAAAAAAAAAACTGAGGACTTTGCCTCCTCATTTCAGAACACATGTACCGGCAACCTGTGAAAAGTTATTGAACAATCTGTCTGTGTGAAAAACCTAGCTTCCCTCATGAGCTGAAGTTCAATGGTTAACCAGACTCAGCAAGAACCTCTCATAACTCTAAAAGGAGACTGTAACCTTGATAGCTCTCTTGTCATGGGGTTATGCTAACATTACACCAAGAGACATAAAATGGTTGGGGAGGGATACGGGCCTGAAAGTTCATCATTTATCAGCAGACAACAACAACAGCTGCATCTATCAGAGGGAGAAAAAGAAAGATTTGGTGGGAGAATCTCGAAAACTTATGCTGACAGAAGTGGCGTTTCTGCTCCACTGTTGCAGAGGTGCGAACATTTCCTGTGAATACACGTGTTCCGGCATATGCTCCGAAAGAGAGTTCTAGCCTGCAGACAGGCCGGAATCCCAATGAAACCCATAGTCACGCCCACGACACACGCGCACACGCACACACAGCCATGCCTAAAGGCTGCGAGACTCCTGACATGTTTCATCTAGCGCCCTGTCACCTTCCTCTTGTACCATCTTACAGCTGGAGAATAAAAATCACACCGGGTGAGAAGGAGAGAACAGCAGGATTTTGTGGTTGAGAGAGACCAGAAGATGAAAATTGTCATTCCAAACCTGTATGACTAGAATTTTTTAATAACAAATGAATTTTTCCATACAATTAAAATGAAAAGATTCAAACGTGGCTACTTTTCATGGGTGGAGCCTCAAATTTAGTTAATAATTACATAAATTTCAATTTGTTCCTCACGCAAGCAAGCAAGCAAATAAAATTAAATAAACAAATAAATAAACAAACAAACACAAAAGTTCTATAAGAAACAGGTTATTTAGAGAAAGAGAAAGAGAAAGAGAAAGTACTCCAGCAACACGATGGTAAGTACAAAAAATTCTAACAGCGTTTTCATTTTTTGGGTGAACTTTCCCTTTAAGGTTACACCCTTCTCACTGAATAATTCTGGTTTTTGGTAAGACGCAAAGAGTGTAAAACTAAACAGAGGTTTACGAGGGGATATTTTTGTTCCATGGATCTGACCAAATTGAGGATGCGACAGTGCTAGGAAATCCATTACAACCCAATTATATGAGCCAGTTTTGGGCCGGGTCTAGGCTGCTCTCTCTGAAAGGGCTCTGTTTAATCCACAAAGAGAGGCTAATGGGAAATGTGGAAATAGAATCCACACTTCAGTAAGTTTGAGGGGGATTTGGCAGGATTAATGAACTGCCAGGTTTACTGTCAACATGCGAGAGAGAGCAATCCTTTACAAGGCACGAGAATACTGCATCAGTCCGTCAGCCCACACACAAACTCGCACATCTAGCACACAGGCTCTCCTTGTGGTCTAAGTAACAATGATGCCAACCCTCCCTACATCATTCAATACACGCTACATTTATCCAGAGATAGCTTTTTACATTCGGCTAAAGGGATGCACAAATTTCTCTCCATCTTTGTGTCTGTGTGTCTCTCGCTCAAAAGAGATCCCAGAGCCACAGCCAGCCAATGCATCCACACAAAACATTGAATACATGTGCTTGATTTGAATGCAGGCAGCTTGTCTGAAATCTGTGCAGCTATGATATGTTAACTTTCACATTTATCAGGTATCCTGATTTCACACCTCTGCTATCAAATGAGCAAATTATATATATATATATATATATATATATATATATATATATATATATATATATATATATATATATATATATATATATATATATACACACACACACATAATATATGAACTAAATTTGTTTTAAATGCCAAAATTTGCCCAAGTCTAAAAATGAAATCCATACATTGTATATATATTCCCTGTTGGAAAATCCAGCCAAAACCTGCTTAGGATGGGAAGCTTGAAGCATCACTATTATTATTTCTCATACTTGGATTAGGGGGTTTGCTCTAAATCCCTTATGTGCTGCGGGCATAAATGATACCTCAAATTGCGTGGCTTGTTGAGGAGAGGTGTGCTATTACTTTCTGAAGCAATCAAACTCCCAAATTTTTCCTGGTGGGCGATAAATAAAAATAAAAAAATAAAAAAAAAAGACTTGGATGGACAAGAGCCATATCTAGAGACCAGAGTATCACTGAGACTTGGACGTAAGCTATTTTGACTTGCCTCAGAAAGCAACCTAAAACACCCTAGTAAACACAGAGGACACTAACTCCCTAGTAATCACCCAGACATTATAGCAACTGCATAGCAATGTCCTAGTAACCACTTAGATCACCCTATTATCTGCATTAGTAACAACGCCTTAGTTACTACCCAGACACCCTAGCAGCCGCAATGTCCTTGTAACCACCCAGACAACTTAACAACTACATAGAAATACATTGTTACCATTCAGAACACTCTCGCAACCTCATAGTTACAACCTATTACCACCCATTCACTCTAGCAACCTCATAGCAATGTTCTAGTAACCACCCAGACAACCTAACATCCACATAGCAACGCCATAGTTACCACTCAGAACATCCTAGCAGCCACAGAGCAACCCCATAAAAGCTTTCCAGAACACCCTAGTAGTAACCATAGCTTAACTGGTCTAAATTGGTTGATCAGCTGGACCTGGTTTTAGACAGGTAGACAATCTTGGTTCAATCTGATTATCAACAACAAACTAGCTACAAAGCTCAAAAATCTCGACCACTTTAAACTCCTCTGACTTTATTTTATTTTATTTTTTTGTAGGATTGATACTTATCAATATTGCGATGAAAGCATCAATATTAGATTGCACTAGATACTTTCCCCCTCAAATTTAGTAGTTCACATATGACTGGTAGAGTCAGAAAGGATGTTTCGTTTCTCCCTTCACATTGATCCCAACACCCCCAGTACTCGGGTAATCTAGGGAGAGACAGCTTAGCCCAAAGGATGAAAACGATAGATGGATGGATGGAGTCTAGAGGGCGGATACAATGGATAAATGAGCTGGGTAGAGGAAGAACATTTTTCCTACAAATCTCCAATCAGAATCCTCTCTACCTGACTTTCTCTGACCTTCTCTCTCTGTACTCATCTTAGAAATCTCTAATTTAAGTTCATAGAAAAAAATAAAAGGATTTAATTATTTTCCTCATCTCTCCAGGACAATCTGAGCTTCTATAAAGATACAATCTCATCTTTGATCAGGCACTTACAGTAAACGTTTAGTACAATATCCTCTTTATATGAGTTTTTATCAAGCAATAGCCAATGTGGTCACACATTGTCCCTTTAGCCCCTTTCACACAGAGATTCTAGAAACTCCACGGATAATGTGTCCCGGGATCGTTTGATTTTGGTTCATTCACACTGCCAGTGATTTTCCGGAATCTGTGAGTGCGTTCACACACATCCCGTAAAGATCCCATAAAGACACGCAACGTCAGGATGTGACGTGTGGCATACGTGTCGAAAACATGCTGTGGTACAACAGCGGAAGTTAGCATTTTTTTCCGGATTCGGTCGTCCACTAACTCATCGTGTAACATTCCACGAAGCTGGCGAACGATCTCAGCTTCAGCACGGATAGTAAGGAGCTCCCTGGTCTCTGCTTCATTCCAGTTTGCAGACATTTTTTCGTTCTTTCTTTGTTGATGACGAACACAAACGTTCTTCTAAGAGCAACAGAGTCGCACGATAACTACGTCATTGCGATGGCACGTGCGTCATCACTACGACACACCACTTACGGCATTAGTCCTGGACTGATCCCGGCAATGTTACTAGGTCCCCATCCCGGCATCGATCCTGGCATCAATCCCATGATGTGTTTGTGTTCAAACAGATGACACTCCAGCAATTTTACTGCAATTTCCCGGAATCAAAGCGCTGTGTGAAAGGGGCTTTTGTGTCACCAAGACCAGGTCCAACACTGTATAAAGGTGTTTTCACACCTAGTTCGTTTGAGCCCTCCAAACACTCTCAGAGCAGTTTAGAGTGTATATGTGAACAAAGCGATCTCAATGATGTGTGAAAGCAAGAAGGTCCCGGTCTGCTTTGAGTTTCGTTTCGACATGTGTACCTGAAGGCTTGCCATACCTGCAGCTATGTTCCATCACTGCTGAAAACAACACAAACATTTTTTATCATGTTAGGTCGCCCTTGGTCGGTTGCTTAAAAATAACAACAGGAGAACATGAAAGAACCCGTGATAAATGTGTCGAAGTGGGGAGTCTGCTGAAATGAAGGATTCCTGTCCTTTCTATGATGACTTGGATCAAATTTTGGGTGCAAGCACTATTAAGCTTTTCCTACAGATGCTTAGGTGGAAGTGTCGACATGCAAAATGAAGAGGAACAAGATAAGGGTATAATTTTGCATCCCTATGTAAATGCTTATAATATATCAACACTATCAAACCATTTAGACTTGACGAGTCTATTCATAGAACTATTTACAATGGTTGCATTTATAAACAAAATATTGTGTTTTACTAATTTGCCGACTTTCTGCTGCTTGCAAACGGACTCTTTTGAGGAGACAGTGGATTGCCATTCATTTGCCGCCCTGATTGCACTTGCTATGCGCGAATACAGTGCAGGCTCACTCTTGCTCATATCCAATGTAAATCATCAACACTATCAACCCTTACATGTGTTTATTGAACTAAATACATAGAAATTGGCTAAAACGCACAAAATGCAACATTGTAACAAATGAAATCCCTGTTTCGGAACAAAGCCAACGATCTACAGGCCCGACAACACCCTCAAATAATTATAGGCAGTCGGTAAAAGCCAAGAGGGAAGCTGAAAAAAAAGGGGGGAAAACGGGAGATCTGAGCCAATCAAACAAGGCATCAAAGTGTTGGAATAATCACTGCATATTTCACTTGTTAAAAGGCCATAAACTGTGATATGTCTGAGAAGGTACTAAACTGCTATTTTTGTGCAAGGTGCCAAAGGAGCAATAGTGGGAAGACGGATGGGTTTCTTCTATAGCGCTACAGCGATCTAAAAAACAAGGAGATTGTTGGTTTTATAACTCGCCGAAATGATCTCTTTATACATATATTAGCGAGGATATAAGAGAAAATGATCTCTGCCCCGAGCTCAGAAAACAGAGCTCACAGAAGTCTTGCTTATTGATTTTCCCTCAATCCCGACTGTCATATTTCTCTCTTATTGTCAGATTTTATGTTCGAGAACCCAACAGTTGTCTAATAGCACATCGACAAAGGACTAGTGCTCTGTCGTGCACAAGAAAGGTGATGTGTGTGCGTGTGTATACGTGTGGCACATTACACTTCCCATTCTTTGCTTTTTCAGCAGGTAGAAAGCAGCCGTTGGGGGTGGCTGAGAAAGAATGGACTCTCTCTCGCTCTCTTTCAGTCTCTCTCTTTGGTCTTGGCAGGGTTAGCCCTGTCTCAGCTTGCCCAGGAAAATTGAGTTTGATGCTGATTGGGGCTTGCTGAGAGGATCTTTTTGTTCCCTTGCTACGAGGCAAGAAGGACAAGAGGAGAACTCAGCAGCTCCAACCCCGAGCACTGAACTAAATCAAAAAACGCAGCAGTCAATAACGCTGATTAAAGCATAACCAATGACAGGTTGTGAGAAGCAGATAGAGTTGAAACGAGAGTCGAAAAAGACAAAAGAAAATGAGAAGACAGATTCATACGGGCCATGTGTGACTCTAAAATACATTATGCACTTTGCAGATGCTTCCATCCAATGTGACTTTCCAGATATCATAAGAGTCAGCGTGTTGTCCTTGGGAATCAAGATGGTGACAGCAGAAATAACATCTTTCACAACTAACTCAACATTATTTAATAAACAAGTCCGATCAAAATTCAACTAGCAAATCTCAAAAACAACATCAGTGCAGAGTGCTTTAATAAATTCAACTTTATTGTAAAATTAACTTAATATTTTTCAATCTTGTAATATTTTGCAAAAGAGAGAAGTGAATCGCGCTGCTTCCCTCGCGAGAAATGAATCGCAGTTTCAAACTTTCTCAGCATGTGATTGGCTGTTCGCTACTGATGTCACACTTAATCTCCTAAACTCCGGATCAAAGCCTGAGTTGACAGAGAAAGTTGATGATCAGCATCATGGTACCAACAAGGCCTGGTTGGATTGGTTTAGTTTTGTCAACTCGAAACTAATCCTGTAACCTTGAGTTTGTTCAACTACCATCATGGTACAGGCCCCAGGTTCAACAGGTTCACAACACTCGGTATAAACGTTCTCTGTCAACTCAGGTTTAATCCAGAGTTTGCGATTAACTCTGAAATGCATGCACCTGAAAGTGTGACACGTGCGACAAACAGCCAATCACTCGGAACATGGAGAGCTTCGGTTTGATTCACTTCTCGCCAGGACCGACGCCAATTCGTTACATTTATGTAGCACTTTCCTGGGCACTCAAAGTGCTTTACATATTGAAGGAGGAATCTCCTCAACTACCACCAATTTATATAAATATAAATTTACATACCAGTCATATTGCTTTTGCCACCATATTATCAAATATCACCTATATGGTAAAAATATTGTTACGATCTTTTAGTGGCTTATTGTTTTGCTTTACTGTATTAACTGTCAATTATATTTATAAATTAACCTAGATCAATAAAATTGTCAGTTCACTTAACCTTATGAATTAACTAACGCTAACAAATTGAACCATATTGTAAAGTATTACAAATGCTTTTTAAAACATTTAATGTGAGTGCAGAAAGCAATGTCTTTAGTTAATCAAGTGCTCAGATACTTGGGTAAAATATATTTCTAGAATTCTAACAACCAAACCAGCTCACTCTCAAAACTCAGTCCTGAAAATCTTATTCTGCGTTTAGACAAGCGTTATGGGGGGAAATCTGCGTGCATACGGTGACGCAAAAGTGTGTGAAATTCAATGTAGTATGCACTCCAGGCGGCTAGGTGGCAATGTGAAGCACTGATCGGTGCCTTCACTGTCTAGCAGACTTTTGCGTTTTTACCGTTTAGACGGAAACGCGACGGTGGAGCATTTTTAAGATGTCCACTCTTGAGGGTGGTTTCACTTTTTTGCGTTTTTAAGCCCCAAAAACGCCGTCGCCGTCTAAACGAAAGGCACATCTGATAAAATATTTTTACGTTTTCACCCGCGAGCGTTCTCGTGTAAACAGGGCCTAAGTGTGACAGCAACCATATTTAGACCATATTTTGCTGTGGTGTGTACATACCCATATAGAAAATTACAGACAACCCTCAAATGTGGATAGTTCTAATGCCTGTGCGTTATTGACATAGTCTGCAAACTCAGATTGATGCAGTCATTACAGGAGTGAACAGAGTCCTCTTTTCGATGCAAACGGGAGTGTGTGGGGGGAGCGATTGAAAGATAAAGAGCGGAGGCCTTTAATCTTGATAAAAGATAATGAACTCAGCCCAAAGATAAAGAGAAAAACGAGAGCTCTCAATCTGTAGGAGGATGCTATGAGAGAATGTGTGGGGTACAGAGAGGAAGATAACAGAGATAGAATCCTGCAATGTGAGACGGGATGCAGATATCCAGAGCAACAGCATCCATGCTCACAGGACGTGATGTCACAGACATCTCGATGCCCTTACCTACCGGCCTCAGGGGCCCCGAGGGCGATCGCTCGCTCTTATCAGCTCATATTGCCAACTGACACTTCACCCACCTCCCCAAAAAAAGAAAAAACGAATAAAGAACGGACAAGATGAAATATGAGCGCTTTCAGCATCACTTAGGCCTGCGGAATAAGTCAATTAGTCATGGCAGCCAACAGTCAAGAAGAGATTCTACATGACAGCCTTAACGAGGACCTCAAAGAACCAGCATTCGACAGCTCGTTAAATTAATCCACTGGGTGTAAGCTAGAGAGAGAGAGGGAGGGAGCAAGAAAGATGGATGCGAAGGAACAAAAAAATAATTTCACTTTTGATCTATTAAATGCTGTCACAAATATTTTGTACATATTGCTACACAGCGGTTGATGCCGACAGGAAGTGTGAGCGACAAGCCTGCAGTAAGATGGATCAATTATTAATGATGCGTCAATGATATGAACCTTGGCGTCAGGGTATCTGGCTTTAGAGCGGTGATGCGCCTCCCCTCCCCAAGCGAAATCTCAGAGGAAACGCACATGCATAGAAGAATGACCTTAGAGAGGATGATGCTGGACAGCTTTGTTTTGACAGGCGAGTTTGAGCTGCCCTGCTTTAGGCTGCGGGCCGAGCGAACACGCACCTCCATACAGCTCTGTGTGTGTGTGGGCTCACGTATGAGCAAGCATGAATCTCCAGCACAGATGTGCCGGACCCTTGGTATATGCCTGACCTTCACACAGCTGAAGCTCAATGCTGATGCCCTTTGGGGCTGTTTGATGAGAAGATGAGAAAAAAAAACAAGGGATGAAATGGACGACAGAAGGCCTTTCCATCAATCTCCCTTCAGAGCGCTGCTCTTCAACTGGACCCGGACTATCTTTTCTGGCCCACACAGCAATGCCTGATGACCCTTAAATCCCTCCCCTCTGCCTCAAACCATCCATGGTTCATCATGCCCACAGGCACAGAACTGCCTCTTTCTTGCATCTTTCCATCCACCCTTTCATTTTCATCTGCTCCTGCCAGCCCTGCGCCCGGCTACAGGCCAAATTTACATCTCCTGATGCTGCAAAGACCCGCCTGCGACACACAGGGACAAATTCTAGACCACAGACACACACCAGCGGTGTTACTAATACTTTTTTCAATCTATCTTTTCTAGTATCAAGCTACTTTTTGTTACTGAAAAAGATGCACAACCTCGAATAAGGGAATATTAAAAAACACTGTCTTATTTATAAAATGTTTATTTTATATGGTTAATGAACGAACTATGTGTTAAAAGTTTGAGGTCAGTAAAAAAAAAAATTGAAAGAAATTAATACTTTGATTCCTTAAGGACCCATTAAATTAGTCAAAAATGGCATTAAAGATGGTTGCTGTTCTTTTGAACTTTCTACTCATTAAAGAATCCTGGGGGAAATATATTATGGTTTCTACAAAAATATTAAGCAGCACAGTTTTAAACATTGATAATAATAAGAAATATTTCTTGAGCACCAAATCAGAATATTAGAATAAGAAATATTTCTTGAGCATCAAATCAGAATATTAGAATGATTTCTGAAGGATCATTTGACACTAAAGACTGGAGTAATGGGAGCTGAAAAAAATATTAGAATAGAAATAGTTATTCAATATTGTAATATTTTATATTACTGTTTTTACAATCAAATAGATTCAGTTTTTGTGATCATAAAAAAACTTTTTATTTTTCTACTTTTGAACAGCAGTACATTTATGCATGTATGTAACAATTCATTCTAATTTTGTTTTTCTATTGATATCATCACAAAGTAGTTACATGTTTAAATTGATTACCCAACTTCAATATAATTAGTTCGTTTTTTTGCTACTGGATTTAGCACAACTACTTTCTTTAAATAGCTGCGTGTAATTTAACTTCTTTAAATCATGAGCAATTTTCCAAATAAAAACTGAAACAAACAATTGTGTTTATAATTGTAAAGAAATAAATCATCTACACAATTTCGATAGCATACAGAGTTAAACCAATGTCTGACTTTTTTTTTTTTGTATAACTTGTCTTCGTCACTGACTTTAAAAAAATCGTCACACGACTAACTGGTGAGTGTGTTGTATGCCCTTGATATTGACCTCTTAGGTCAAGGTCAAGGTCATCTGAAACAGCTAGATCTACCAGAATGGCTATGTTTGGAATAGCATATGACTCTTACTATTTCTGTGCAAAGTAACTCAGATGACCTACTGCATTTGCCAAAATGTGCAATACACAACAGAGCACACTGTTTTCTAGAGTACACAAGTGAGAGCACACAAGAAACAACTATATTCCACAATGCATTCAATCTGACCAGAATAAACCTGAAATAATTATAATCACGATTATCTGACCATGATTTCACTGTGGCCATGATTTCACCGGCAAAAACGATTTTAGTTACCATATTTCAGTTTGGTTAACTTGGATTGTGGGTGGTTAGTGAAAAAGACAGTTCTGAAATACCACATGCAAAAGTGGTGTAACAGTTTTGTGAATTCGCCCCAGAGAGGCAGGAAAGAGGGTTTGGCCTATCTTAAGATAGAAAACCAAAATTGAGTGACCTATTTTGGGATTTTTTTCTAAAACATCACCTTAATTGCTTATTGAAATACAATGATCACCTTAGTTCACATTCAATTTCTGTGCTCACGTCAACAAAACAAATGGATCCTAAAATACAGTACACTTCATAGATCTGTGTACTAGACATTGTTTCTTCATAATTGTGTACTAGATATAGGTGATGGAGACTAAAGTCAATACATAAGGATCTCTCATTTAAACATTCAAACATATACAGTACATATCCGACAAGATATTCTAAGGGAACTCTTTTTACATTCACCAAACAGCAAGAAGTTAGCAAACCTGACATCCTTACTGTATATTCAACCTCTGAACGTTTTATGTTTACACAAAAACCACATCGATATGTCTGTGACAGCAAATATCTTTCATAATGCAGCTCTCTGAAGAAAAATGAATCTTTCATACAGCACTACTTAAAAGCGCATCAAATTACATAATGTATACTGACTATACATAAGGTTTTGATGTGAATTTTTCTTTGTGTAAAATCAGCAAGCGGGAGAATGAAAGGTAAAGTATATACTTTAAAAAATGAAGTACATCAACATCTGAGGCATATTGCAGACACTTATGCATAGTAGCTTACAAAAAGTGTTCTAGCTTCACATATGAGAGTGTTATGAGGGTAAACATGCAGTTCACACAGTTATCTCCTAAAGTATATTGTATATAAATACAAACTAGTACAATAGTACTGAAACATATGATGACAACTGTGTCTTGATATTGCATCAGAAAAGCATTGCAAACCAATCTTTTTATATAAGGGCTGCAAAAATATTGTTGGTAAAATCAAACCAAAACACATTCACAGATGCCTATTTTGAAAATCCACAGGAAGTAATATACCATCTGAGGACCTTTGACATACTATTTGCAATGCACTATGTTTTGAGATGCACTAATCCTTATCTTGCAAACAATTTAGGATGGATTGCATGCTATTGGGGATTCAGCCTTCTACTGCCTTCAAATCCTCCTGTGAGGTTCCTACTTGTGTGTTTAGATTACAAGTCATTATAATGATGTGATAAAGATAGGAAGCCTTTTTTTAGCTCATGTACAACAAATTGAAATGACAGATGCACATAAGGTGTGTAATTCACATGTTATCTGCTGCTGTCTTCAGGTAAACAAATTACATAATGGTCTTTTTTCATTGCACCAGTGCACATTAGTGAATACTCTTGCATCAATGTTACACTACCTATAGGAGTTATGCATCTCTAACATAATTAATTTGCATAAAGCAAAAAGTTAAACCTAGTTGAGTACAAGTTAAAACCACTGAACCATGTTTCATATGCTGTCTCTTACAAAATCACAAACTCATTCAAGTGCATGCAACTCATAATTGGGTGTTTTTCAATATGTTTCCTCAAAAAAATACACCTTCCCTTTCTTTTTTTCACAAATAAATACAACTTCATTTACACCACGCTGAACAATTTTGCCCCTAATAAAAAGATTTTCACTACCAAGAAACTTGTGAACAAAACAAATTCTAATTTTAAATGACACAAAAAAGGAAAAAGAGTGGTAAAAACAAAATGTGTCAATAGGATATATGAAATGCTAAATGTGAAATAACTTTAGTAGGACAAAAGTTTTTATTTTTTTTATTTTTTTATGTTGCTTCCACCACAGAATGCCATTTTAAACCTATCATTTGAGATGTGCAGAACATTTGCATAACTTTCAGGGGGGAAAAAGATGATAAAAAAAATTCTGGGCAAATTAACTAACAAAATTGAGAAAGATGTAATGTCCACAGGGCCATTTATGCTTTTTTTTATGTATTTATTGAAAAGCCACATGAGTATTTTATTATTCATGTTTTGCCACACATTTGGCCTATTTATGTTGCACCATAAACCTGGGGTGCGTTTTTCCGTACAACGACGTAAACTGATGCTTCACTACCATAGTAAAATGCATATTTGAAGAAATCAACTAGCTAGTCACGACTAGTGGTTTCCCGAAACCATATTGTCAAAGTGGTCGTTCAACCACGTTGGTTTATGACGTCACGCACGTGGTGGAGTAATAACTTATTTTAATGAAACTGTTTGAGATTAAATTAATGCCAGATGTTTTGATATAAATTACAGACATGGCATCTGAGGACTATTTCTCATTTTTCTCAGTTATTTCGCTTTATTTCCAGATTCAATCATAGGCTTGTTCTTACTTAGTAGAGCACGTTCGCACATGTGCAGTCTTCAAAAACGGTGCTTTAAATCTCTTGACAAACTCAAAGACGTAAATGACATTTGTATGTATTCTAAATAAAAGACACAGGTTGTACTGAATGTCAGCTTGCTTATTTTGCTCAAGATAAGGATTTTTTAAGTCCACATGTCATGCAATCTAGAAACCATGCTTCTAACCACAGCTCGAGAGCTGTCGTTCCAACCACACAACTTTGCGATGCTGTTTGCGAATGTTCATTGGAACAATGGTTTCGGGAAACACCGACTCCTTGAACTAGGCTGATAACGACGGAACTTGCGACCATAGTTGGCTAACCATGCTTTCGGGAAATGCACCCCAGATCTGTGGATAATATTTCTTGGCCAGCTTTACAAACAAAACAAAAAAATTATATTGGCCAAAAGCAATTTGCTATCAGAGTATTTCTTTACTGTCAGCTCTGCCTCCAAGTCTGAAAGTTCAAAGTAAACCAAGAGTTTCCTATCAGTAATTACAACAGTGCTGTGACATTCATGTGTGCTCATCTTGTAAATACGATCATTCTGACGTCCCTTGAAGGCAGCTTTAGAGCAGGGGAGCTCAGTCCTGTTTCCTGCAGAGATTAGCTACAACTCTAATCAAATACACCTGAACCGGCTAATCAAGCTCTTTGAGTGCAGTTAGAAATTAAAGTCAGGTGTGAAGGAGCGGATTTGGAACTCTACCCACCTTTTTCCTGACAAACTTACCGTGTTTTGAATTATAGGAGGCTCTTCCAGTTTGAAGAACTTCCACTCAAAAAGACTAAAACAAATCATTTCAAATCATAAGGTTGCGCTACAAATAGGCCTCCTTATCTGTTAGTTTGACTGAATGAGCTGTCAATTTTCTTTCATGTTTTATTTTCAGATGTCAGAAGAATAATGTAACGCTTGATATTTTAATGTGATATGGTATGACAAGAATATCTGTGGCAGAGCTTTTTTCAGTCTGCTGCATTCTTTTCCTCCTGATTATTTTTTAGTATTCATTCCGCTGTAACAGTATGAAATAGGACAACATAGACTGTGCGTTTGTGGTCTGCTCTCCCCATTTACTTTACGATATATCCCATGAATGATCCACTGGAATGCACCATGAATCTTTCATTTTTCCCCCCAAATCCTCACGTCTCTTTCCAGGTTTGTTTTTGCATGGATGCTTTAAAATGTAACCGTTTCCCCCTTTCCCTTATAATCCCTATTAGCAGTGTTTATTGGAACATTTCTAAAGCAGGTAAATGCAATATTTGTTATGTCAAATTGTCAGAAAGCACTTAATATTAAAATATCACTCAACACTAAAGTTAATGAACATTTCTGATTAAGGCAAGGTTACATAATATAGACAAATATTACTACAGTGATATTAACCATAATATTGCTGCGGAAAGAATCAAGCTTTTGGGTTTATTAATGGTCTACTGTAGTTAATGTGGTAACACTTTACAATAAGGTTTCACTTGTTAAAATTACTTAATATATGAACTAACATGAACTAACCATGAGAAATACATTTGTTACTGTATTTGTTAATCTTTGTTAACGTTAGTTAATAAAAATACAGCTGTCTATTGTTTGTTTATGTTAGTTCACAGTGCATTAAATAATGTTAACAAATACAACTTTTGATTTAAATAATGTATTAGTAAAGGTTGAAATTAACATTAACAAAGATTAATAATGCTGTTGAAGTGCAGTTCATAATTAGTTCATGTTAACTAAAGTATTTAACTAATGTCAACTAATGAAACCTTATTATACTTTTAAGTTCACATTTAATATTCGATGGTTGAAGGGTGAGTAGAATGTCACTTCATTGTACCTAGTTTCTTTATTTAACCTTATTATTGGGTTCATAGAGTGAGCCTTTCACTGATTGTTTACAGTTTGAATGGAAGTCACAACCATAATTCGCACAAAGCATCAAGCGTAGGAAAAATGTGGACAGGAAAGATCCCAAAGAGTAGGACTGAACGAGCTGGAGAAAGAAAGCGACAAAGAATGAGAAGGAAAGAGAGAATCCTATTTTGTCCCTCCTTCTGCTCAAACCACTGCAATATGGGTCTTAGTCTGATGAACACACACACATTTCAAAGCTGTGTGATGGAGATGGTGCAGGAGCAATGTTGGATATAAGTCTAATTTATTTATGTGTCTGTTATTGTCTTGGGATTTTGCCTTTAAGACAGAAAGTGCAGAAGCCAGGAAGGGTGGGGAACGGATAATGGAACATTTCAAAAGAAATGGCCAGAGGTTGGCAAAGTACACGACTTCCTTACTTGAGTGAAAGTACAGATACTACTACTGGTCAAATATTACTCCGTTACAAGTAAAAGTTGTAAAGACCAAGTACATAAGTACTCGTTTTTAAAAAGTACTTAAGTATCAGAAGTAAAAAGTAAATGTCAATGCATTGTTTTATTATTGTTGCATTGTTGTATGTAATACTTACAGTACCTTATACCTCTGAATCTATGCCTGCCTACCTACCCTCATATCAATATAAAATGTATTTCTAGTTTCTGACGTTAACCCGACTTTCAATTCCAACCAAAATGCAACCCCTGAAACTAAAATCATCCCCTGACTGACATTACTACTTTCTACTCAAGGACCTTGATAAAAATGTAGTGGACTAAAAGTACGATATTTGTCTCTCAAATGTAGTGACGTTAAAGTAAAACGTTTCCAGAAAAAATAGTACTCAAGTAAAGTACAGATACTCAAAAAAGTGTAAGTAAATGTACTTGTAGTAAATGTACTTTGTTACGGTCCACCTCTGGAAATGGCAGAATGAGAGACAAGGGAAGAGGGAGAGAAACACAGCCAAGGACCAGAAAAAAAAAAAAAAAACATCTGCTTATGAATACCAAACAGTCCATGTTCATGTCCTTGTTCAGTATTCACAAACTTTGCAAAGCTAATTGAAATGGTGTGATAAATGGTGTGTTTATCCCTGTCACAACCACAAGAGAGCAAGTCAGATCCCTCAGACCTAAGGTCAGTTACAAAATGTCTGTTACTGACAGGTAGAGAGTTCTCAAAACCCACAGCTGCATCTTTAGGGGAAAATAGTCTTGACCAAAGGTTCAGTTACAGACAGATGTAAAAGAAAACAGTCAAATAGTCAACCAACTGTATCTTATAATATGAATAATTATTAATGTCGGTAAGATACAGGTAGCTGTGATCATATGCAAATAGAACACACCAATAGAAATGGAATAAATACATCTCTATTGTTTCTCCTAGACAGAGAAGCGATTAAAATGGGGCTAAAAATGAAGTAAATCAAGTTGAGAGGCGCCCAATTTTCAAATTAACAATTGATTTATGTTTTTCAATGATCGATTCTTCAAGTAAGATTTACTTCAAGTAAGATTTCTGCATAACACCATGTCTACACCGGACGCAATCGTTGTCGCTTGTGTCGTGCCACAACAGCTAAATGCTGTCTACACTGGATGCAACAAAGCGCACGTTGCAAAGCATTTGTCCTTTATGTCAGTACGTCAAAAATAGAACGAGGCATCAGTTTACTGTCGGAGATTTGTCGCTCGCGTGTAGATGAGGTGTAAGTGCTTACGGTCTTCGAAAGCCAAATTACCCAAGTTATGGCACCCACATTAACATTATAGCTCTACACTCTTCAGTATCTCTACAATTGTCTCATTTGTGTCCATTTATATTTCTGCTAAGGTATATCTGAGATAATACTGACAGATACTTAAATGAAAAAAAATGCAATTTAGTCTCTTAAGCTATTAAAGGGCAACTTCAGAGATATAAAAATGCTCCTCAGTGCCAAGCAGCATATAAAGAACAATAGCCGCTTCTCCGGAGTGAGTTCACATCAGAACAGCTTCTGCTTTGCAAAATCAAGGCCTAGAGGGCAGGCTGGCTAAAACATAACCCTGGGTTTTATGAGTACACACTCAATAGCGGGACCTCATAAATGTTCCCGTTTCCTCACAAAGAGTGTTGAGGAGAGGAAAGAGAGAGGAGGCAATAAAGAGGAGCAAATAGACAGATTTCCACACATAAGGTGAAAAAGAGAAAGGGGGATCTCGAAAAAGGCTTTTTTTTTTAATAAGACCATGATGATGTCGGTCTGAAGCCAGACAGAAGTGCAGTATGGTTCATTCTAAACACAAGCAATTTAATAAATAAAAGATTCACAGGAAGTGAAAGAAGTATCTTATGCTCACCAAGGCTGCATTTATTTGATCAAAATACAGTAAATATTGTGAAATATTATTACAATTTAAAATATCTGTTTTCTATTTTAAGATATTTTAAAATGTAATTTATTTCTGGTATGGCAAAGCTGAATTTTCAGCAGTCATTACTCCAGTGTCTTCAGTGTCTTCAGTGTCACATGATCCTCCATAAATCATTCTGATATGCTGATTAAGGGCTCAAGAAACATTTCTCTGAGGTTAAATATTTAGGCCACTTGCTCTAAGCAGTATTCCAGTGTTGTGCTCAAGATCAACCTCGTGCAAAGCCACCGTGGCCATTTTATAAGAAAAGCAATATTCTGCGGATGCTTTGGCCGGCATAATAATATCATTCTCTCAACTGGAGTGGTCCACACGGGAGGTTTTCTAAGGTCCATGGAGCAGGCAACACATCCTGGCCCAGACCTACGTATTTCACACCCCAATTTTGTGAATCGAAAAGGGAGCAGGAAAATGCTGAATAAATATGGGACTATAGTGTGTGCCCAGCGACGCTGTGTTTATCTGCAAAAAACAGACGTGGCACCAGCCATTCACGCTTTTGTGCCACTCCGCTCATGAATATGGCATGCAAAATGAACTCATAAATAGAGGAAGAGAAGAGAAGAGAAGAGAAGAGAAGAGAAGAGAAGAGAAGAGAAGAGAAGAGAAGAGAAGAGAAGAGAAGAGAAGAGAAGAGAAGAGAAGAGAAGAGAAGAGAAGAGAAGAGAAGAGAAGAGAAGAGAAGAGAAGAGAAATGTTTAACACATCTTTATTAAATACAATTCCTCTTCAATACATCATTGTTTATTCAATAAATTCCTCATTCATATCAACTTATCTCATAACTTTTTAGTACAAATATTTTTAAAAGACATTCTTTTAAAAATTAAAAATGAGTTGTTCCTCTTCAGGGCTTGAATTTCGGCGCGGGATTGCGGGTATTGCGCATCATTTTAATAATTCCCGCAGGTCTCCCACTTATAATGCGGGAAATTCCCGCAAACATTGATTCACTTTAGCCTGTAGGTTGTATTAGTAAATTAATCCACACAGATTATAAAATCAAATCAGTCATTTTAAAACTGTCTGCGAGACGCAATTTCACAAACAGCGTGAGTGATTCAGCGGTGCTGCGTCTTCTATCAGCTCGTTAAGCGCTGCAGGCGGCGATAACACTCGCGTTTCGGGAGTCGGGATAGACGGAATTGTCACTTGCATAATCGGGCCAGCATTGCATCATGAGTAACTAAAGTTTACCATTTGCACGTCTTTTTAAGTCTTACAAGTTTAAACATTCACACGATTTTAAACTATTCGGTTCTTGCGCGCTGTCTGAGAGATGTTTCTCTGCACACATACATAGAGTAAAGCCGCCTCACACACAGCTTGCGGGTAACCTAAGTTATTTTTCGTGAATTATATTTCGTGAAATTATGTCAATTTCGGTCTTGGTGAGTATCCTCTAAACACAGTCGGTTATGCATAAATCGCACGTGACCGTATAATGAACACAGGATCCGTGCACTAGCTCTTAAAGGGACAGCAGCCATATGTGTCTGTCATTCATTTGGTTGTCAAAACAACAAAACATAGCTTTCATTTTAAGGAATCAGGATTAATAGCCTATGTATTTAATTTAGTCAGGACTAAAATACTACCCAGTGTTATTTTACATTTGATTACTTTATTCGGTCTCTGTATTTCTGAATACTAGTTAGACCTAAGCAAAAACGTATCGCTTTATTTCTCTTTATTGGTATCTTTATTGTATTGTATTTATTTGTGCTACTTTTTTCAATTTAATTCAAAGATTGAAATCAAGCTTCCTTGTGTTGTGTAAATTCTAAGAACAAAATTACCCCATTGTAAAAATGCGATGAGTGCGCATACATTTAGGCGAGATATATGTAATAAAAAAAAAAGTCTAAACTCCCCCCTCAAATTAATTTCCCCCCCATTTTCCAAAATGAAATTCAGGCCCTGCTCTTAAATACAACATAAAACTTATCTTACACACCACTTTTACACACTGTAAAAGAAGTCTCCAACCAAGTCAAAATAAGCAAACTCAATTTATCATCTATTTGAAATGAACCCCTTCAACATTCACTCTGGATTCACTCCAGTTAGACCTAGAAATATTTTTTTTTCCGGTCTTCCAAATTGCTAATTTTGCTATGCTCATAACATAGTTCAGAAGACAAGACAAAACATTGTCTTTGACATTCTATACTTTACACCTCCTAAAAAAAATGCATTCAGAAAAAGTTTCACCAAATCCTTTAAATCAATCAGTCAAAACTCTAAAAAGCCCCTCCAATCGTTTTCTGTCCAAAAATAAATGCTCCACAGTCTCTTCTTGGCTACAGAACCCATACTCCCCACTTACTGCTGGATTGAGGTGAGCCATATATCTGTTAGTAACTATTGCCCTGTGAATAAGTCTCCACTGCAAATCTGCAGTTTGTTTATAGTGGAAACTTATACAGGCACCTCCACTGATCTCTCAAGGGGAAAGCTGGCCCAAACGTCCTTGTCCACCTCAATGGTAGCTGTTCCTTCAGTGTGTCTTTATGAACAGTCTTGACACATGGTCATTCCATCAACTGTCCATGTCTCAGAAGTGTCAGAATCCTCTATATGAAGGTCTTCCAGCATGCTGTTGTTATAAGTAGAACAAATTAACAGTTTTTGAGGGGTAAAATCAGTCTGTTCATTCAGATCTTTCCTTTGTATAACTTCTCTGTAAGAACCTGGCAAAAAGGAGTGAATTTCTTCTAAAAACCGCAGACGTGGAGATAGCAATCCCATCAGGTACATTATATCCTCCACAGACTTCCAGCATGGATTGACCAAGTCCTTCAACTTCGTGCAGTTTCTTCTCAACATATTCTCCTGTACGCTCCTAGAAGACTGTGAATTGTGGATTGTGAAAAAGTGGTTCCTCCGCACCCAGTTTTTAGGGATTTCGAAAACTCTTGTAATCTTGAAGGTTTTCTCCCATGCTTGTAGCACTGATTTATAAAAGGATGTAGTCTCTATCTCTATCAGATCCAAGACATAATTCAACCCCTCTACTCTTCGCAGAATTGCACCTGCTGTATGAGTCCATGTCAATTATTTCTTTTCCATTTCTTCTATTTCACATTGCACATTTTTTACTGTTTCTTTAACTTTAAATGAAATTTGAGACTCTTACTTTGACAGAATAATTTAATATACACCTTTCCAACCTCCTACCATTGACTTTTCATCTCATAATTATTTTTCTGTAACCTCAATTTTCCCAAAGCTGAGTAAAACTCTCACAAAACAGCTTATTATATAATAATTTCTTATTTAAATGCCAATAAAACTGTGATCTCAAATTTGTTTTATTGTTTATATCTATAGTTCCCATATGGTGGTCAAAGAAACCACTAGGAATAATAGCAGCATCCATCACTTTAATATTAAAATATTTACTTGTATAAAACCTGTCTAATCTAGCCCCCTTAACTTCATTGTTATTATCTTTGATAAATGTATACTGTTCTATTCCTTTATTCCTATTTCTCCAGACATCACTCAAATCATGTTCTTGAATCACCTTAGAAAGTACTACAGCTGATTGAAAATGAGGTTCTTCACCAATCCTGTCAACCTTAAAATCTTTAGTACAGTTCCAGTCTCCACTCCAGCCATAATTATACAAACATTTTTATCATAATTCGAAATGACTTAATATTCAAAAATAGTACTCGCTCCGAGACAACATTTGGTGCATATACATTGATAAATAAAGTTATTCCTTGAACTTCTGCATGAACAAATCATGCTTTTCCAGTTATCTTCATTTTTTTAAATATCAATAGTTAATCGTTTTGAAAATAGAACAGCAACACCAGCACTTGTATTTGACCCATGACTGAGTGTATACTTCCCCTCCCACCATAAACCCCATTCTATTTCATTAGAATTCTATTTCACCTATCAGAATGAGTCTCTTGTAACATTACTATATCAATTCCTAATATTTATAAATTCTGATAGTACTGCCCTTTTAGTTGGATCTCTTGCTCCATTTATATTAAAAGAGCCAATTCTCATAAGCATCATATTAATAAAAGGAAAAAAACGACAGCAAAGAGCAGAAAAAGATGGGAGAGAAAAAAAACACCCAGTGCACCGGACTCATTTTTCTATTTGTTTGAAGACGGGCCTTTACACTTTCTTAGTTTTGTAAGCATTTTCCTCAATCGAATCCTCTTTTTTTCATTCAATTTATCCATTTCAACAGTTTGCTGCAATTTGACCACCGATTTTACAAATGTTTCAGTGTCTGAAACACCTGACATTTTATGGAATTAATTTTGATCCAATAATAATGAACGTAACTTTTCAAGAAACTAATGAAAATATAAATTGAAACTGAATAAAATATCTTTGAAACTGAAAAAGAATAAATCGCAGGCAAATTTTTTGACTTCGTTTTTAATACACTGCATGTTTTGCTAACTATTTCTCATATTTCGTTCGCTGATCTGAACTTACAAATGCGCTTCCAGAGATTTCATTTACGCTTCTGAAGTTTTCGTTTGCTGTTCTGACACATTTCTCTCGTGGGGGCGGGGCTAGTAACAGTGTGCTCTTATTGGCTACTGAGTTTTTGATTGACAGCTTCTTTACCTGGAAGTGAAGACGTCAGTGCTGTGTTTATGTGTGGATGTGAGCGTCTGTAAGAGCGTGCGCAGCTTTCTATTTCATTTTAATGATATTAAGTTTATATCTGTATTTTTTTGCTGCTACACTATATTGTTGAGATGATTTCTTATAGAAGGAATAGTACAGACGAATGATATCATTATCATTAGCCATCGTCGCTATAAGGTTACTGGATAGCCTACTCGTGATAAGTCAGATTTATTTATTTTTAATCAATACTATAGCCTACTAATACTATTTATAATACAGTACTGGCTTTTTTCAGGTGAGAGCCCATAACATTATACAGCTGTGTTGTCTTGATTTAACTTAGCCCAATCATTACATGACTTGTTTATCTACATTCGATCAGTTACAGTCTTCGATTATATCATATTTCCCCCCAGCCACCCCAAACAACATTGTGCTAGAGTACTGTACAGTATATGTACTGTAGCCTACAGTACAAAAAGTACTGTATCAGTCAATGATGCCATTGGACCAGAGCGCTGTCAATCACTGCCTGATTCAACTTTGGCAATGTAAAGCCTTTTTTTTTACCATGCCAATAAAGCTATTTAAACCTGAATTTCTCAATTGCTGATTAATTTGCGATGCAGAGTTTTTGAAAGAGGAGAGAAACGACTTGACCACAGAACACGTCTCTGTTCATAATAATAAACACTCAATTATTTTGAAGTATCTTGAAAATTATTTAATTATTTTGAAATTATTTATTCTGATTACTTTTGTGTGATAAAGATGACTGATAGATAAAGCTATTATATGTAGCTAGTATGAGTAAATGCTTTTTCTGTGTCCATATTTGACTAATAATAATGCCAAAAATTGCACTTCAAATGAACATTTCTGAGAAAAATGTTTAATCTTTAATAGTCTTTAATAATAAATATATGTCCAAATTAAAACCTTAATACATGCAAGTAATTATGACTGAAAACATCCAGCAACTGGGGAATACACAGCCATGGATATATGTTTATAGGGGTATACAGCCATCTACTGGTTACACAACAGTATTACATATGATAAATGCTTCATGACTCCCGAGGTAAATATTTAAGCTAGTACTGTAAAATCCCTTAAAACATTTATATAATTTGTTTGGAAAAACTATTGTAAATCTGCAACTTGTTACTGTATGTGGGGGTTCAAAGTAGTTTGTATTGTTAGATTATAATTCATTTCCTCTCTCATTTTCCAGGAGTGGAGCAACTTTTCCATAAACAAAATTCTGATGCTGACACAGAGGATGGAGTGATAGTACCAGAGATGTCCCTATCAGACAATAATCTTACTTTGTTCAGACACATCACCTTTGAATGACTGGGATCTTGATCTTCAGACACCTTGCACTTTATTCTTATTAGTCTATGCTGATCTTGGATTAGCATACCAACAGCATATGAATGTTAAGGGCATAGTTCACCCAAAAATACAATTCTCACTTATTTTACTCACCCTCATGCTGTCCCAGATGCATTTTACTTTCTTTCTACAGATAAACACGAATTAAGATTATAAGGAAAGTAATCCATCTCTGCGAGTCCTAAAGACGCTTTAAAAACCACACACAGTGAGCGTGACTCACGGTGATCCATGCGACCTCAGTGAATGAATCAATGCCTTCTGAAGTGAAACAATAGGCTAGATAAAAGAAATACTAATAATGTAAACTGTTTTAACTATTAAAAATCACTTCTGACCAACTGTCTTGCGTACATGGGTTACAATCCACTTGTATTATGGACTCACAGAGATGGATTATTTCCTTAAAAATCTTTGTCTATGTTTATGTGAAGAAGAAAGTCATATACATCTGGGATGGCATGAAGGAGTAAATGATGAGAGAATTCTATTTTTTGGGTGGACTATCCTTGTACTGCTTGTATCCAGTCACTGCTCTGTTACTTGAACTGCAACAGGAACTGCTCAAAGAATCATTGCAACATTTAAAATGTATATGAATTTTTAAAATGTATTCTGTATTTGTAATTTTTCATTTTGTATAGTAATGTATATGAGAATACTGTACATATTATGCAGTTCATGTTTTGTGAATTCTGGTCTTTCCTGTCACAACATAATTGCATCCAAGACCTTCACTTCGATACTTGTGTATATGCTTTAGTGACAATAAAGAATGTAAATTTAATTGAATTCATATTTTCAATTACATTAATTTAAATGGTTGTATACTGTAAGTCACAATTGAAATGGTTGATGATTGTTAAAATATATTTACAATTTTAAATCTTAGAAGATAGTATTAATTAAATGAAATAACTAAATACAATTATCAGTTAAAAAAAATGGCAACAAGAACATTCTTTGTGTGACATTGACATATGTAATGAAATGCCCCTTGAGGTCTGTATCATCTGACAGCAGGCCACGATTGTAATTTTCATATTGTTTAAATTCCTCTTATTTAAGTGATAATTAATTTTGATGGTGTAAATGTATATCATGCTAACAATGAGTAGTGATGGTCATGGTTGCCAACCTTGATTAACATTACCTGAAGTGAAACTTTCTTGACGGCTGAATATATCACACACGTTTGCTAGTATTCTCTTTAAATTGTAACAGCTCACCCTAATCAGAGCCTAACATGCAAAAGAATCATCAGGAATAAACAAATATTCTCCGAAAACATTGGACACTATACAATATTTTAAGAATTATATACAGTGCTTTAATGTAATATTACACCGGAATAGACTGAATAGATCTCTTGTGCTCCTAAAAGCTTCTGTCGACAAAGTAGTAGCAGCAGGTAAATACAGATAAAATTAAAAAACAAACCTAACTTAATATCATTAAAATGAAATAGAAAGCTGCGCTTACAGACGCTCAAATCCACACATAAACACACCACTGACGTCTTCACTTCCAGGTGAAGAAGCTGTCAATAAAAACCTCAGTAGCCAATAAGAGCACACTGCTACTAGCCCCGCCCCCACGAGAGAAATGTGTCAGAACAGCAAACGAAAACTCTGGGAGCGTAAACGAAAACTTCAGAAGCGTAAATGAAATCTCTGGAAGCGCATTTGTAAGTTCAGATCAGCGAACGAAATATGAGAAATAGTTAGCAAAACATGCAGTGTATTAAAAATGAAGTAAAAAAATTTGCCTGCGATTTATTCTTTTTCAGTTTCAAAGATATTTTATTCAGTTTCAATTTATATTTTAATTAGTTTCTTGAAAAGCTACGTTCATTATTATTGGAACAAAATTAATTCCATAACATTTGAGAGAATGTATCATCATCCCTCATTTCTACTTTACTTTGTTTCATCCTCTAGTAGGCCTACAATAGTATTTTGCATTTTCTCATTCATAAGCATACCGAATTCACTTGTCACAATTACTCAGAATTCAAAACATTCTCATCAATAATATCTTGTACTTCTACAGACTGATTTTCCTTTTGTACAACAACTTCCTGAACCTTAATCCCTTCATTATCACACTCGTGTATTTCAGCTATGGCCTGCGAACTGTTTGTGACCAACGTCACCACATTCAAAACATTTTAATCCAACAGTTGAAGCATAAACCATAAACATCTTACCTTCATCCACTACGCGAAATGATCCATCCAGCGTTGGCTCTTTTAAAAACATGAAAACTTGTTTAATTCCGAACTTTTACAACCCAGTGATAAGGCTTTTATCGGGCTGGTAATTCTTCCGAACCTAATGAGTTCTCTCTCAATATCTTCGTCAGGGATAAATGGCGGCACATTCGAGATAGTTACCTTAGATGTTAACGTTGCCAGTGGAAATATTGGACAAAACCCTCCATTAATTACGACACCACTTTCGAGAAGTTTTGCAACCAGTTTCTCCTCTTGTAGAAAGACCACTACCGCCTTGTTCATCCTTGATGCCGACGATATCTTTTCACAACCGATTTGTTCTCCCACCGCTAACAGTACACTTCCCACCGTGACTCCCTAATTCCATGGCAGAGTGAAGGAGATGGTGCGCGGTGGGAGTGACGCCATTCTCACACTCGCCAATTAATATAAACCGACGAAACCAAATTACCAAATGATTATATGTTTTATAATTATAACTAAGAAAAATGTAAATTATAAAAAGAAAGAAAGATAAGAAAAATATTTAAGCAGACAAAACCGATTATTCGCCTTCCCCACGTTCTTCCCCACAGCACCCTCCACCACTCTCCTACATCTCACAAGAAAAGAAGAGTGTACTTTACCATACTTGATTTCCCTAAACTGGTTATCAAACGCCAATTAGTGGTGCAGTGAATTAGTCAAGCCAAAGCTAAAACAAAGTTGTTATTTGTCACAAAGTGAAAAAAAGTATGGCTTTTGGAGTGAGCGCGCTCTTGTTTTGGATTACATCTCATTAAGGAGTGCCTAGGGAGGACATCATTCATAAAACATTAAGAAACAGCTTTTATTTTAATTAATTATTAAAGCACAATCTCCTCAAACCACAACCACAGGAGCGTGCGATTTACAGGCACTATGGAGGGACAGGACTGAGACAAGGACAGTTAGGCACTAAAGAAGAGCAGAGAACATAGTAAGGCTCTCATGGGGATGAGATCGAGGTCTGTCAAGATTATTTGAGCTGCTTGAAGAAATAGCCTTGGCCTATTCATCTACCTATCAATTTATCCATCCATCCCTCTTCTGTAACTTGATGTCAGCAAAATATTAAGAGCATATGGTTGCACCATCCCTGGTGAATCGAACATCAGTGAAGAACCCACATAGGGTGAGTTTGATTTAAGAGATTAGCCATGGCGTGTGTGTGTGTGTGTGTGTGTGTGTGTGTGTGTGTGTGTGTGTGTGTGTGTGTGTGTGTGTGTGCTCTTCCTGGGCTTGGCCAGCTCGCAGTGACCCATTTTATCTACATGATAGAGAGTCAAAAATAGTCTCTGATTATTGCTGGCACACTTTCAGACAGACCACAGGGGCCTGGACTGAAGGTCACTCCTTCGTCCTCGATCGCTCTCGCTCTTTTTCCTACTGGACACAAATTATGATCTAGTTCTCCATTACATGCAAAGGCCACGGCACAGAGCGATCCTTAAGAGAATTTCCCTTGACCTTGACAGGAAAACAAAGGGATCCTCCAGTGTAAACTGGGTAAACAGATATATCAGTCACCATGCCGGCATCTTAGTGGCGTGTAACTGAACTGTAACCGATCCCTTATGTCAGATCTTTGGCTGATGTGATCATTTGACTCACACAGATGAGGTTGTCTTCACTGATTGGCCTTCGGCTGATGTGATAATTTGACTCACACAGATGAAGTTGTCTTCACTGATTGGCTTTTAACTTAATGTTTCTCAAAGCTGAAATTGCTTGAATAAAATAAAGCATTTATAAATAATTGATATGCAGTTGTTTGGAGGAGTCTAATAATTTTGTCAACATCATGTGTGTCATCGCCAACATCATGTTCAGAACAGTGCTTAAATGGAGCTGGATCCTGCCGGATCCTGTTACGGAAAATTCCAGATAGGATTTTTGCGTTCCGGTATTTGATTTTAAACGATCCGGCATTAGCAAGTGCATTACATGGCGACAGTGCGAGTGCGAGTTTATGCAGATGTATTTTGAGGCTAAGTTTTGATATTGGCCCTCAACATATATATTTTTGACCAATAAGTTTTCAAGTTCTCATTGGTTCGTGCTTATTAAAGTTTGGAGAGAGTGTTTATACCTGATTAATTAATTTAATAAAAATATGTTAATATCATCAAAATGTCAAAAAGACAGTCAAGCATATTTAAATGTTTCATATCCGTGAGTAAAGCTGATGGAGTTTCTGATCAAAAGAGATCCCGAGAAAACGGAACTGTATCCCTGGACAACTCTCATACTAATCAGGATAGCGGGAGACACAAGCAACGGGAGTTAGATCAGAAATCGGTGTAATGAAAAAAGCAACGACGTCTTTGGGGAGAGAATATCACTGATCAACTGAATGATATTTGGTCTCAATGACTAAATATGTGACAGAATAATACACTAGGGTGAAGGGCCGTGCAGAAACATGTGAATGATGTGCCATCACCGTTTAGTGACGTCATTGTATGATCCGGGAAAACTGAAGTTGTATGGTCAGTGTCGAACACAGCGCCTTTTAATTTTGGTTTTGGATCCGGCAATTATTCATTTACAAATTAAGCACTGGTTCATACGCACAAGCACACATATGCATACACACAAAGAGTTATGAAAGAACGATAGATTGAGAGATAGACAGACGAATAGAGAGACGGGCAGACAAATAGAGAGACAGATGGACTGACAGACAGACAGATCTGTTGTTGTTAGGTGGTCACAATATATATAGCAATACAAAAATACATCAATATGTACCGTGGACAGGGACAATATGTGTTGTGTATAATTCACCTAAAATGAAAATTTCTGTGTGAGAAAAAAATCATTTGTATAGAGTTTTAGTGTCAATACTACATTATACTGCTATATATTATGATGAATATACTGTAATGTAATGGGGGAATACTTGTGGGTCCTGATAATGTCAAATGTCTTATGTTACCAATAAAAAGTGGCCTACATTTTTTTTATTATATCTAGCCAGTGACAGAGTGCAAGCATGTTCATCTAAAATAATTCTGTATTTCCAGCTTCAGAATCATTAATATTTGTATTCTAGTGTCAACGTTGTCCTGTGCATTGGGTTACCAGTAGTAAGTCCAAGTCTATTCATTTCCACCCCCAATGTAAAACCAAATTTAGGATTTTAATCAACAGTACATTTTTTGTTAACCTTTTGTCTTGGAGTATCACAATAATATCGTATCATAAGTTCAGTATCGTGATATGGATCGAATCGTGACATGAGGGTATCGTTACACCCCTAGTTGTTGTTGTTTCAGATGGATGGACAGATAGACAGACAGTCAGTCAGACACACAGACAGATTTTTTTTATTTGTTGGGGCGAGTTTCAATCTACACTTTCACTTCAGAATATGAGGAAGCAGGGGACCAAAATACATAGACACACACACACACACACACACACACACAGTCCCCCCCCCCCCCCCCCCCCCACACACACACGGAGTAAAGGTGAAATGTAATTACCCTTTGTAGCTCTGTGTCTGCTCTGCTCAAACAGACGTGAAGTCACTCAGCAAGTTGGAACGTTTGATGAACTTGACTTCAGAGCTGACAATTTCACACACACACACACACACACACACACACACACACACACACACACACACACACACACACACACACACACACACACACACACACACACACACACATTCATGATACACACAGACGTTTTGCTGCGAGGGGCATTTGATGTGCTCGACTTCAGAGCTGACACTTCAATTTCAGAGGGCCTTTAAAGGAGACCTGGAGATTCACACTAATAAATTCCCCTATTAGGGAAGAGAGACATTTTCTTCTCTGCACTCTCTCACACCTCCATCGTACAACCATCTCCAGCCCTCATGTACACGTATACCGCACTCCTGAAGAAATTGGGTACTAGGAGCACCGGGAATGAGAGTTTGGACACATTCTAGTAGGAAAACACTTTCAATGCTAATAAAGTGCAGGTAGCCTATATCTAGCTCAGCACACTGAGGATGTGCCTCTCTACGTCTAGTTATTTGAAAACACAGGCCTATTGCCAAGAGTAAAGTATCATTTTAAAGAAATGGGAAGTAAGTTCATGTTTTGACAAAATGTTTACAATTTGGCTCGTACTGAAATATAAAGAAAACCTGAAAGCACAAAAATATACTCAAAGTTTTACCTGAGCTGGTAGCTGAAATGTTAGGAGAACATGAGCTGCTAGAAAAAAAAATACAAAAACAATTATGAAACGTATAATTGTAACCAGTGGTGAAATTGGGCCGGGGCTCAGCCTTGAATGACAAGGTAAGGAAAATAAGACTAAATAAAAATTAAATAACCAAGACTTGGTTGACCATGTGATTTTTCTCAGGAGATGTTTTGACCATTTTACTTCAGACACCGGATTATCAGCAAAAAGAGGTATGCTCTTAACCTTGCAGTTTTTCACATATCATGTAAGACTCAATTTCTCCATTTCTTTGCACAAAACTCTCCAGAAAGTGCCATTTAATGGTTTATTTTATAAACCCCCCAACATAATAAATCCCAATTTAACCCCTGATTGTAACTCTCAGATTCACAGAAGACGAAGATGAAATCTTGATCAAATAAGATACGATTTATCAAGAACGAGAACAAGCAACAAGCGAGACAGAACAAGGGGAGAAACTTAATACACAGTGATAATTAACTAAAAGACGAACAGCTGTGATGAATGGAGTTAGTGTCAATGGTAACTGATGAGTGGCGGAAAACTAGAACAAGGAACACATGTGACTAGTGAAAATAAACAGATAGTCCATGATAACTAAACAAACTGAACATAATGGTGACAGTACTCCCCCTCTGGCAAGGCGCGACCTCACACCACAAATGAAGAACGAGCAGAGGGAGAGGAGGAGGGTTTTTTTTGAGGAGGACGAGGATGTTGCGATGGGAGGATGATGATGGGAGGAGGACGAGGCGCAGGGATGGTGACAGGATGCGGTGAAGGTATGGTGACAGAAGGATGATGATGATCCCCTGGCGGCAATGGTGGAGATAGTCCGCTAGCACAGACCCAGAGCTTACCAGTGCCAACAGCCCACGGCGGAGTAGAGGGAGGAGCCAAGATGATATGGAGGCTGACGACAACTGGGGGACGACCGACGGAGACGAGGGCGATGGATCCACAGGCGCAGAGAAAGAGCCGATGGAGTCGAGCGACACCGCTGGCACTGGAGACCACGGTGGAGCCCGGTGTAAGGAGGAACTCACTGGAGCCGTAGAGGTGTAAGGATGCAGTGCAGTGGACGGCCCGCAAGTCCGTGGCAGAAGTAGAGTGACGACTGACCAGCCGGCAGGATGAGTGAACCCAGTGGAGACGCAAGTCCGAGGGTCTCCGGTGGAGCCGAAGGTGGGAGGAGCCAAGACAGAGCTAACAGGTTGACGGGTCGAGATGGAGCGAGGGTTAGCTCTCTCCTCTTCCCCTCAGGCTCTGGCTAACACATCGCGGTGGGTGGTAGCTCTCCGTCTGCGGGGGGGTACACACAAGTTCTCTGCGGTTGAAGGTGGTGATTCGGACTCTGGGTCTGGCTGTGTCCTGGATGGGGAACGGATGCTCTCCAGCCACCTGATATTTCCAATTTAATCCGGTGGTGTCTGGGAGGTCAATGGGGTGATGGTAATTTGCTCCAATCCAGAACAGCGACTTCAGGGTCTCGTCAGGTGACTGCGAGACGGAAAAACTCCTCAAAATACATTTGTGGCTCTTCTGAGCCATGAACACAAACTTCGCGTGTAGTCCATTTTGGTCAGTTGTTCTGTACCGCTCAGATTCACAGAAGATGAAGATGATTATCAAATAACTTAAGATTTATTAAGAACGAGATTAACAAGCCAGCATGTGAGACAGTGTGTCTTAACACAAACAACAACCAACACTGAACAGAACAAGGGGAGGAACTAAATACAATATAATTATCTAAAAGATGAAAAGCTGTGATGAATGGTGTTAGTGTCCATGATAACTGATGAGTAGCGGGAAACTAGAACAAGGGAACATGTGACTAGTGAAAACAAACAGAAAGTTCATGATTACTAAACAAATTGAACATAAAGGTGACAATAATAAGCCACAATTACAACTTGTGCTTATTGTCACAATTTTCCAAAAATAAGTGCATTTAACTCTGAAGTACTTTAAAATCTGATTGTGTATTTATTCAGAATCAAAGGTTGATCTCCTTGATGAGTCTAATTTAATTTACTTGAGTGTTCTGTAATCAGAACACAAGATAATTGATTTTGAGCCTTGAGACTTCAGTTCATAGACTATTTGAGCAATTTCAACTGTTTAAGGACATTAACTGAAAAGATTGATTGAAGGAATTGGAGAAATTGGAGAATTAAAGATGAAATGGGATTTTCCACTGGGGACTCAAGTGCTATATTGTTTGTCATAGTGTTGAAAGAACAATACGTTAAAAAAAAGATGCACAAAACGATTTGAGCTGTTTGACCCTAGTGCACTGTTTAACTGACACCGGCTCCATGATGTCGCCAATTATTGAAAGTTGCTTCCGGCAACTATATATATATATATCTTTACTGACACTTTTGATCAATTGTCCTGCTGAATAAAAGCACTTTTGCACTGTAGTGTATTTACAGTTGTAATAAAGTCATATATAATGACAGTTTTGTTAATGTTCCACTGAGGTGTAATGTTGCTAAGGTTATCACCTAACAAAAATTCATACCCCGCTTTGCACCAAAAAATTAATCCACCAACTTTTTGTGATCAAATTATTTCACTTGTTTTATATTTTCTTTTTAATTACTATAGAAATGAGCAATCAATGTTAAATGACATTCTCAATAGTTTCTATCATTGCTGATAACTTGTGCCATTCACAAAATAATGAACCTAGTTCACAATCTTTTTATCCATTTAGGGCTGATGAATTAAATGAGAGTCAAGTCCAATTAATCCATCAAAATCTTACAATAGATTACAACAATGCTTCACAACCATAATTATGGCTGTTCCTTTCAATAAGCATCCTACCAACAAACTCATTGTGATTTATTCATGAAACATGAGCAGAATGAATTTGTGCAGAACGTTTATAAATCAAAATTATTCTTATGTAAATTCTCCCACTAAACTGAATGCAACCATTTCCGTTAGGATACGTACTGTATGTCCAATTTACAGAAATCTGTTCTGCTTGTTTCATGAATATGTCGCACTGTCTTAATTGCAGTTCTTGTCTTATTGTGTTTCACAGTAATAATGTGAAGTGGGCTGCAACATTTCACAAAAAAACACACAAAAAAAAAACACTGTTTTTATTTAAACCACTTTTAATACAAACCACTCACACAGGAAAGCAAATAAATTGCCTTAAACCATTAAAACACATGGCCTTGTGTCTCATACATAACAAGTAGAATATTTCTCCCATATGCTGCCGGAGGGCAAAACGCAGAGTTAGAAAGTTAAAAAACGAAAGTTTGTTGTGACTTGCTCTCTACAGTGTCATAGAAAAACGGGTGGGCGTATGTTCTCGTCTTTAACCTCAGCGCCTTCTGGAGTTATTACTATTCCTTCTTCCCTATCACCAGATCGTTGTCAGTGTTCATGACAACCAGAGCATAACCTGCCTACAGGGTTCATGCTTATAAAATAGTCATCAAGCCAATAAACTGTGAAAAGCCAGCAGAGACAAGACGCGGCTAAATATAAACATAATTGCATTTTATTGCATAAGGCTACTCCCAATACTGCACTAACTACTGACAAACTTAAAGTAAAGTGAGAGAGAGGAAAATATAGAGTTTATCTAATGAAGAAGCAATGATTAGTTTGAGCTTGGCTGGAAAGCAAAGGAGGAAAAGACTGAAGAAACAAAGAGAACTGCTTTTAGCATGCTGAAAAAAAAGATGTGATAAACATCACCTATTGTCAAAATGTTAAATGTCTATTAAAGGCTTGGAAAGCGCATGTAATATGCAGTTTGGCAACTTCATAGGAAAGCTTTATTCTGGTGGGAATTTTATATTTCTATAAAAAGCCTTAAAATGTCTTCATGAGGTAAAGCTGTAAAATGTTAAATGACTGACTGTCACTCAGCTATACACAATCTAAAGACAAAAACCGTTACCGAGGTGCGAAAGAGAGGATGACTTGTCACTGAGTGTGTGTGTGTGTGTCTGTTGGGGTTGATTATATATTTGCTTTAATTAGAGCCGTACACCAAGTAAAAAGAAGTGTTTCTTGAGCACCAAATCAGCATATTATAATGATTTTTGAAGGATCACAGGAATAAATAACATTTTAAAATGTATTAAAATAGAAAACTATTGTAACTGTAATATTATTTCACAAATATAATGTGTTTACTGCATTGTTGAACAAAGAGCAGCCTTGGTGAGCATTTTAATTTTTTTTTACCATTGTTTTACCAACCCCAAACTTTTGAATGGTATGACAAGTTTCCTGTTGCCTGAATTTGCATGGGTCAAGGTTAAATAATATTTTTTTTAAAGAATTAATCACATTAACATTGTTCAATTGGTATCCTTAATTGTAACACTGAAAAATCACACACATCAAGTTTAATCCTAATGGAAAAATGTCACTAGAGAATTATTTCCAGTCTCTCCCATTGCCTTTCTCTCTGTAGATCTACATAGGAACTCACAATTCAAAAAGCATATTCTTTTGAGAACGAACCTGAAACTACTTGTGTCCTGGACCACTATTAGGACCACTAACACCAGTGCGGATATTAGAACACGTACAAACAGGAGATGAAAAGCATGTTTCACTAAAGACTCAGATTGAGTTCAGCGTTTTTTAATCAGTGCTGACAGTAAATTCCATAAAGGCTGGGTGGGATGTTTAGCAGAACAGAAGAGCAGAGCCTTGATGAAATTCAGAATTAAATTTCATCCAGCAATTCAGCATGGCAAAATGTTAAAACCAAGATCTAATCTCAAGGATGAAATTCAAAAAGGGGACTCATAACATACTGTGCTGAAATGATTGTGATTTGATATGCTTGACTTCAGAGCCACTAAACCGAAAACAAGCATTTGATTATATCAGAATTTTGTCTACAGAGAGGAAAACTTTTTCCTTCTATAACAGTAACAAAAATAATCACAAGAAATATTTTGCTCTGAATATTGAATAACAGAAATAGAATAGAATACAGTGGGAATCAAAAGTCAACTAATCAAAACAATTTGTTATAAAATATTAGGCCCTATATAAAAAAATATTTATAACATATATGTCATTACATAAATATGTGTAGGCCTATTTGTTTTTAAAAAAATCCTTATGTCCTTAAAGGTTTTTTTATTTTATTTTATTTTCAGGTTTGAATTAGATTTTCAATCTGGACTCGTTCTTTATTATATTGAAATATATTTATGCTCATTATGCATTTATTGACTACAAATCATCACTCTCCTGATAAACTTAAGGACACTGTAACGCTCAGATCCACAGAAGATGAAGATGATTATAAAATAGCATAAGATTTATTACGAACTCAGAATAACAAGCCAACATGCGAGACAGTGTGCTACACTCTTAACCCAAATTAGTTAAATTTACCAGAAAATTGCGTGGAAACCTGTTCCACTAAACCATTTTAGTTTTTCAACAGGGTGAAACTAAACAGGAAATCATTAGTTCACATTATAATATATATATATAAAAAATTTTTTAGCATAGGTTTACCATTACTATTAAACTACTATTAATTACTCACAGAATGAGTTAAACATAAAAAATTTTTTTTTTTTACAAAATTATATATATATATATAATATATATTACATTTCATTAACACAAAATCCTGATTTAGACTGTATGCACAAACAACAACCGACAATGAACAGCACAAAAGGAGGAACTTAAAACAAAATGATGATTAACTAAAACAAAATGATTAACTAAAAGACAAAAAGCTGTGATGAATGTCAGTGTCCATGGTGACTGATCAGTCAAAGAAAAAGAAACACGTGATGGATGAAAACAAACTAGAAGTTAATGAATTGAACTAAATAGAACATAAAGGTGAGGTGACAGACATTGTGATTCTTTAAGGAATTTGTTTTGTTCTTTGAGCACAACACTAAGAATAACAGTATGTATTTAGAGCAGGTAAAATGCACCTGCTTTCTATAATACAGGTGGCTGAATACAAAAATAGAAGAGGACAAATAGGTGAGTATTAAGCAAGTCTCATGCTTACAAGCTGCTTGTGAATCGATACACTTCTAAATTCTCTAAATCACTCTTGTTCTGTAAGGCTATAAATATAAACAGTGTGGGAAGTAATGGGAAGAGCATACAGAAAATAGTCAATCAAATCTATAGCGCACAGTTAAAATCAAACATGATTGTGAAATCTTGGAACATCCATTGAAACCTTTACCTCATATTTTCCACACACCTTTCACTGAAGCCACAGTTTTGCTACTGCAAATGCACAGATATGGGCTGTGTTTTTATTTCCTTTTGCCCCGGGTGGCATCACTTGTGTCAAGATATGCAGATGATTATATCCAAAAACACACGCATGCTTTGTGCCTATGAATGACTGACAGTGGAACAACAAAAACACCAATCTGAATAAAGCATGAGCCTTTTTAAAAAGCCGAGTTTGTCCCTTGTCAGTTGCCATAGTAAAAACCCTGTTTGGTGGCTTCTCCCAAAATAGCAAACAAAAACTAAAATACTCTATCTCTTACATCCTTGTAAACCTCTCTCTCTTTCTCTTCCTCCAGTCCCTCTCTCTTGTGACATGAGCCCCTGGGAGAGAGATGAAACCAGAAATAACAACAAAAGAGAAGAAACTGACACAGTGAAAAGTGACTTACGCTTTCAGATCTGAAGTCAAAACCACGGCAGTGGACAGGATTGCAGAATTTGGTAAGCAGAATAGTAAATAAATAAATAAATGAATAATATCGCTATTATATTGTATTGCGAGAAAATGGGAAATGTAGGAAAAATAGGGCTGAAAAGTAGAGACAACAGCCAGCTTTGTAACATATCTGTTACAGCACATTTTACTGACACATCATTACAAAAAAAGAATATTAATCTACAGTATAAATAAAACAGGACGTGTCATTACATTACATAAGTAAAAAATAAAGCCATTACTCCAGTCTTCAGTGTCACATGATCCTTCAGAAATCATTTTAATATGCTAATATGGTCCTCAAGAAACATTTATTGTTATTATCAATCTTAAAATCGATTGTTCTGCAAAATATTTTTGTGGAAACCATGATACATTTTTTTCAGGATTCTTTGAGGAAAAGAAAGTTCAAAGAATTATCATTAATTATCCTACATAATATGTGATGTATGGACATGGAACAGACAACTTCTATGGTCAAAAATATGACATAATATAAAAATAAAATACTATAAAATATATTATGAAATTACAATTACTCTTGTACATTTATGAAATAAATATAACAAAGCAGCGTGATGTTGACACAAACGTGATCATTCGTCAGAATTCTCTAAACTGAGAATATCGCCACAATTTTGCACGGATAAAAGTCGCTACAGTGACGTTGCCATTATGAAACAGCCCTGGATTGTCTGTGATTGTGTTTCCCAGCATTTCTGCTTTCAGTAAGACTTGTCGTAGGAAATAACACAAACACTTAAATGCTGTTGTAATGTTAAGTTAATGTTATTATTCTGCTGTTAAATTAATTTGTTCAGGTAAACTTGGAAATTAATTAGCCTGGTAAACAAACGCAATTTATGCACTGATGAAAACTGTAGGCAGCTACTGTGCCACACAGCGGGCTGAAGACCACGTGCCAGAGTACAGTTTACGACCTTCACTGTGCTTTTGTCAGAGAGAAAGGATAAATCACACACAGCCTCACTAATTTTCTCTGACTGGCCCCTTCCCTTTCACTTCTCAAGACTATTTCCTTTTGTCCTCTCTCCTCTTTCCCACCTTACATTTTGCCACTCACTCCTGCAGAAGTTGGAAGACAGGTATGATCAATTCCCAGGCGTCTCCTTTTCGGAGTCGTCCTCTCTCTCTCCCCTTGCCCTGATCTATGGCTGTGTCAGCGCAGTCTGAAGGTGTAAAAGGCAACAGAGCAGCACTAATGAATTGAACTAGAGCGCGGCTGCTTTTAAGCAGACAGAGGAGCTCTCCTGATTTACACACAGGGACAGGAAGACAGGGACATAAAGACCAGCACTCCACCATAGACTTGGTGGCTTTTACTGCAATGAATGGAACTTCCTGCACAGAGAGGAAACTGAAAAGGAAACTGATGTTTCTGGGGCTGAACTGACCGATCTGACTACTAAAGAAATGGTATGATGGTTTGCAACTTTTTTTATGATGGCAGACTTGTTCCAAATTATATGAACTTCATAAGTGTGAATGAACTGCAATGATCTTTTTTTTTATTTTTTTTTATTTTTTTTTTATCTAAGTTTTAACATTTGCACTGATGAAAAACTTTTAAAGACCCATTGGCCATAGTTTTACATCAATGTTAAATGTCAGCGGCTCTCACACGTGATCGATTGAGACACACCAAGTTTGACTACACACAAAGCTATCATATGACTTCCGAAATCTTCACTTGAATCACACCGTTTACACTTATATTCTTTTTTTTTTGTTGACATTTTTGGATGACATTGACCCACTTGACCACTAAAGAAATGGTACTAAGGTTTGCAACTGTGTTATGATGGCTTTTTTTTTTTTCTCACAATCGGGATTTTTTTCCAGAAAAACCATGCAAAAAGCATGAATATATACAGTAAACATCAAATTACAATAATCTTTTTTCTTCTATAAGTGCAATGATATTTGTGTAAAAACAAAAATTGAGTAAATATTTCCTTTACAGTCAAGTCAAGTCACTTTTATTTATATAGCGCTTTATACAATACAGATAGTTTCGAAGCAGCTTTACATTAATGAAGAGTAATTTAATTATGCAAACATAATTCAATTCTGTTGTAAAGCAGCTCTAAAAAGACAATAGTAAACTGTCATTATTCAGCTGAAATCAATTCAGTGTTGATTCAGATTGGTTCAATATCTGTGTAAAGTTCATCAAAACCAGCTCTGGAGAAAATAGTGATGTCATCATCAAGCTCAGTTCAGCTCTCGTCCAATAGTGTCAGTGTTTTCAAAAAGTTAATAAAATTGATGAAAACTAAGTGTCTCCAACTAAGCAAGCCAAAGGCGGCAGTGACAAGAAACCCAAACTCAAATGGTGACACAATGAAAAAAAAAAAAACTGACTCAGCCAGTTCTCCTCTGGCCAGATGACCGAACATGGTGTGGTCTAATTCCAGGCTGCATCACAAGTCAGAATTGTTTCATTGATATCATTCAGAATATTTAATGCAGTGCTTGAAGATCAGGCCTTTAGTACATCAACAAAATCAACAAACTAATAAAACTGTTTCCAGGCATTAAATAAGGTATGGTATGAGAAAACACGCTATATCGTGAATATAAATTATAGTTGTTCAAACCATCACACCTACTGTACAACTTCTTAGAAACCCACAGTGACATCCCTGCTACGGCACGATACCCAGCAGGCTTTGCCGTGAGAGCTTCCAGCAATACTAATAACATTAAGACTATCAGTCGCCCCTCTTATCTTAAGACCATCTTTAATTTCCTCTTTGCTTGTATTCAGAGCAGTGCCAGCCACAATCGCCCGGGCCTCCAGGGAGAGAAAATGACAAGTTGCGATTTTTTTTATTTTATGCGGCGCAAGTTGTTTTGTGAGCACAGTGGTCTTTGCTCTTGGAATAAGCCTTCATGGTTGTGGCTCCTTTCATGTAGTGTCTTCAAAGCCCAGCGAGGGGAGTGTTTATTTAAATCTTTTACAGCACACTTTCAAAATGCGCTAGCATCTCTATGAAGGTGGTGATACAAGATTAACAACTTATTTCGAAGTCACGCAGCAATTATTTTTCTTTTTCCTAATCCTCAAAATGATTTGCATTGTTTGTTGGTAATCCCTGAAGCGAGTCATATTGATATATTGTTGCAACACTTTGCAGGCTCTATTAATCACGTGTGAATAATTGATAAACTATGTTGGGGAAACAATGACACTTCCTCTATAGAGCAAAATAATGATCTTTATTGCAGCGACTCCTGATTTCATAGAGAGAGAGAGAGAACAAGAGGGAGTGAGAAGGATGAAAATTAAAAACCAGATTCAGTATTATGGGATATTGAGAACAGTGTTCATTTGAATTTGAGGGAGAAATGAAGAGAGAATGTCAGATAAAGCAAATGAAAAAAACAGTAGAATAAAATTGATTGATTTCACAATTTTTGCCCAGTATTTAGAAAACATAAATGTCAGTCCGACATAACGTCTCCGTTCCCTCCTTCTGTTCCACTTCACACTAATCAAGAGAAGAAGAAAACAAAACAAAACAAAAAACAATGTGTGTGTATGCAAAAGATAAGTGTGACAGGAAAGAAGTACAACGTCAGCTTAAATGTGATGTAAACTAAAGATGGTTGCTCTAGTTGACAAGTTTCTCAAAAAAAAAAGAGTAGAAAATTAAAGAAACCAAATGTATGAGGACATAAAGACAAAGACAAAAGAAAAAGAGAGAGAAAATAATGGCTTTCTTTCTTAAAAAGGACAAAATAGTTCAGAGTCCTTTTATTTTTTTCCCTGGTAGCTAAGGAGACAAGAAAAACAACAGAAAGAACAAGTGGAAGAAAAAGGACAAAATGTTCATCAATAATTGAACAGTGAAGTCTCTTGTGTTTTGCGTTGTCATATGTAGACGTGTCAACTCAGACAGACTAAACCCAGGAGAGGCAGCGAGGGAGAGACATGCACAGGCGCACATGCCCGCTTGCACCTCATTTAGATACGGCTAACAATTAGACGACTCAATCAATAAACAATACTGTCCTGTTCTGATGCATTAACAGATGGCAAACATGGAATCAAGCCTCTGGAAAGTCCTCTAAAGTTAAATGCACTTTTAAAAGTTTGGTTTCCCTAAGGGCCAGAAGCTATCCTCTCGAAACTGTGATTCATAGACCCACCTTAAGTCGACTTTCAGTGCAATATGATTTATGTGTGAGAGACCCCCAAAGGCACCTTGGAGTTCAAAAGACTTGACATACAATTAAACGCAAGCAAAGCCTGGAAGATATTTTGGGTTTTTTTGGGAGTCCAGAGCGATAATGATGTAATAATGATCCAAGGAGAGTGGATTATTGACTTTTCTTTACAAACAAAGATGAAAAGCTGTGATCGATAGATAAAAATCTTTCATCTGCGTAAGTAAATGTATCGCCTTAAGTTACTTTAGATCTGAAAAATTGGAAAGACTGCAGTGCAGAGCCTAGATGAGCATGTGAGCCCTATTTACTATAAAACAAGGCATTAAATCATGGTGAAGGTTTCCAAACATAGCTCTTTTTATAGAGATTACAGGTAAACCTGGATCAACACCAGCTGGAAACTGTATACGGCTGAAACACGGCTCATTGTTTAATTCTCCAGATCTCTGAGCACTTAATTAATGCCAGTGAGTTAAAGGTGCTCTGAGCGACGTTGGATGCTTGTTGACGTTCAAAGTATTGTAAACAAAAAAAAACGAGGATAGCTCGACCCTCCCTCCTCCTCATCCCGTCCCCTCCCACTCCATTCCGTGCTTCCTGAAACAGAAATGGAAACTTTTCCAATGTAAATTCGGGACTTTTCTCTCTTCTTTGCTATTTTGTAATCGGAACGTCATCTCTTTGGTCGTGTGTCGGCCATATCAAAATTCAAGAGAATATAGTTCTAACGTTAGTCGTTGTCTAGGACATCTCTCCTCTAGCTAACTTCCTTCTTCATGCTTCTCTCTCCTCCACTCCCCACACCCCCCTTCATGTGCAAGCGCACTAACCCCCCAAATCATTATTGACGGTTATTGGCTTGAACCCTGTTTGTTATATTTCATGGTCCAGGCTGGCCCAGTTTGTTTTGTTGTCGTTTGTGGAGCCTGGGCTGTCTACAGAGACAGTGTTCAGGGGACAGGCAGCTAGTGGATAGTGAGGAGATGTTTGCTGTATGTGACAAAAAAATTTTCAGCCTAAAAAACGTGTGACATCGCTTAGAGCACCTTTAATTGAACAGTGCGGTGAATAAAATTATATATTGTTTCATCAAAACTTCTCATTTATATGAAACAAATCTCCAATCTACAACAAATCTTAAGCTCTCCTATGTAAATCTAGGAAGGGGTAATCAAAATATTGATATCTCTTTGATAAGTTAATATGATAAACACTGAATTCAAGATACTAGGAATGTATATTGTAACTACTCACTGTATACTGTAAATGTATTTGAATACTTGAGTATGCAGGGGTGATAATGTAAAAAGTTTGTTTGGATACAGTTATTGAACATCAACCGGTGTTTTGAAGCGTATTCAAGTCAAACAATTATTTTATTCTCAAGATTGATCACACTTCCAAGTATACCAATGTCCACATTTGTATAGACTACAATAGCAATCACAACCTTTCCTATTGAAGCCTTACACCAGCTGTGGTTAGAGACTATCATGGCTACTACGAATATCCTCCATCCATCAAAGCTGATCCATCAGGATCAATAAGGTTCAATACTGTCCTCCTCACAAAGATCACTGGTGGAAGGACAAAGGAGTCTAACTGAGACTACTGAAAACAGAATGATATAACAAGGTGAGCAGTGTAAGTTATTGGTCCATTCCAAGAGTGTTTCTTCATCTTACCTAATCGTTGTTTGTTTTTTATCACCTAAACAGCTTTTTTTCCAATTCATATTGTGGGTATTATAATGCACTCTTACAGAAAGCAATTTCACACTCACAACAAGTTAATATCAGACCACTTACATTGGTTGACTATATTTAGCCAGTTAGTTTCAATATTTTTTATTTGTCAAAACAGTCCCAAAAGAAAAGGAAAAAAAAAATTTGTCAATTTTGATTTCATCATGACTTTAAAGAGGCGCTATGCATTTTTGGCAATTACTTCGCTGTTTTCTCGCTTTTTGCTCACGGGTTCCTCTATAGAGCTCCCCCTACAGCTTCGGAAAAGATATTTGACAACACTGTTGTAAAAACTCGTTGGCGACTCTCTCCCCCTCCCATCTTCTCCCTCTGGTCATGTGCATTTGTTTTCAAAGAAGCCGGCGAACGCACAGAGCCATGTCCAATGAGATATGTATAATACACAGAAGGCTAGCATATAAATGTGTATGTGTGCAGTGCCGTAAAGCAATTCGTTACATCGCAAGACCTGATATCACGCGATACTTCCTGACGCTGAGCCCGGAGGCCCACCGGCCCAAAGTTGCAAGGCTGTTTTTTCCGCTCACAGGCGCTAGAGGGAAGCGAGACGGCCACCATTCAACCTGAAAAAAGTCATATAACCATCCCAATGACTCCGAAGCTGTTCAGTTAATGTAAATTAAGCTAAAAAAAAACTGCATAGTTCCCCTTTAATTTCCACTCTGCACTGCTACTCTGATCTGAAACGCCAGTCAACCAGAGTGATCACTCTCAGCCAATCAAATTCACGGACTGGAACTAAACGTGTTCATGCCATCACGTAATTACCGTAAATTACTAGATGACAAACTCAAAATTATGCATTTATATGGCCACACTATTAACGCCAAAATGAATCTGTGTAATCTGAATAACCAACAGACAGAACCACAATATAACAGTCATTTTGCAAATGCTTTATAAATGCTTTATTTATCATACTTAGCAGGAAATTAGACATCCAGTTAGACATGTAATATCCATGCTACATTGGTTTGTTTTGATTATTTTCAGATTAATCTTGGATTATTACGATATGAACAATTCCAGGAATTCCAGGAACTGTTAAACAGAAATATTACAAGATTACCATTTTGCCATTTTGAGTGTTTCCACATGCCATTGCAGCGAACAGGTGGTACAAGTTGGAGCTTTATAAGTTTGTGATCAAAGTCGGAATCTCAAAGTAAACATGGAGTGAAGTAACTTAAATTTAATTTAAACTTAATTTTACTTAAAGTAAAATAAATCATAGAATAGAATATTTATTTCCACTTTTCTGAAAACTATTCTTATTTGTAATGGTCGAGTAAGTGTGAGTAAAAGACTAAGAAAGTGGGTAAATAAATGAATAAATGCATGAATAAATAAATGCATTAATGCTTTACTCAGAAAAGGACTTAAGGACATCCGCTCACTGCTGGTGAAGACTCGGGCGTACATATGTCTCTCCATGTTTTCTGCCTGATGGTGTCCTTAGAGAATAGACTATATCATGTGCAAACATTGCTTCACAAAGGATTAATCACTTTCTCTTTGACTCAGAGCAGGTCTGTGCTAAAGGGATAGTTGCAAAAAAATATTTTCATATTTCTCAGACAGGACAGAGGAGGGCTGGGAGTAAAAAGTCAGCATGTTTGTTGAAAGTTTCCTAAACCAGTGAGTCACGGAGCCATTCAGATCCTTAGCACATATTAAAATGACAAACAAAGAGACCAGTGGATGAACAACAAAATGACAAATCAAATTGTACATTTACGCCAGACAGGCAGACAGAGAGAGAAAAAAAGACAGAACTATGATTAATCAAAGAGAGGTGGGGGTGTAATATCTCTTGCAATTGTTGCTTTGATGTGGTTTGATTGCATAAAATGTATGTCCAATTCCTTGGTAAACCACATCATCATGCACACTGATCACAATCACCATAAACATTGTGGCCGTTCTGCTATAATCACAACCCTGATTGTGGTAATCTGCAGTTTCTCTAATGCAGTTAGATAGCTCAGTTACGGGACAGATGATGCTATAGCGGCATCGGTTTTAGCCTCCGCGCCGGCAGCAGCCCTTGTTGCTGTTCTTCTTTCAATAATTGTTTTCGATTCCTCTGCTTCTTGTCATTATAAGCTGAAATGCCTCCAGCAGACAGTGATTGGCGGAGTAAAAACTGCGCAGACAGGGAATTTCAGTCACATCTGAGCTAGACATAAAGTAGAGAGTAAAGTTGCTGAGCATCAGCCTAAAATTTATCTGTGGATTTACGTTCAGTATGTAACAAAAAGTGCAGAGTTTTCATGTTAAGAAAAAACTAAAAAAGACCCAAAGACGTAAGCAGATTTTCATGATCTCCTGAGCACTAACAAACTTAGTTCAGTAAGATCAGGGAATGTTTTAAGGTGATGTGTGTGTCACTTTTTCGATGTTGAAATACTTTTTATGGCCTATTGTGCAGAGACAGCTGCAAGTAAGCCATTCAAAGGCTGACTTTCTCAAAAACGGTAACTCTGTGGCCCTACGGAGCTGCCAAAAATATTCCAAAAATATTCCAAAAAAAGCAGATGAGGGAAAACCTGTTAGGAAATATAATTTTTTGTAATTCTGTGTCATGATGTGTAAATTCTACACTGTACTTTAGAAGTTGAATGCTGCATCTACTCTGGCAGCTGTCCAATATCTGTGCATAAAAGTGAGTTTGAAAATAAATGTTTTAAAAAAAAAATTATTCTGTTCAAACTCTCTATGATGGAAAACATAATTGATACATTTTTCAACCAACGCCGTTTAAGATGTCAGCGGAGCATACATGCAGAATTTTAATGAACGGAAATTTAAATTAGTATTCACAGACTTGGAAGACTTAAAACGAAAGCAGAAAAAAAAAATATATGAATCAAGCTTTGTGAGCCAGTTGAGTCTCAGCATTTAATTTTCTTTGGGTAACAGATAAAATGCTTGAAATTACACAGCAATTCTTGGCTAAACTTTTATCATACTTCCCATATACACACATATGAACATACACACAGCTGTGGCATTTCCTTTGAGGAGGCAAGGAAAGCAGTGCTTCCTCAAGTACAAAAAAAAAAAAATAAAAAAAAATAATGAAATATGTCATTACAAAAAGTGTATAAATCTTAATATTCTAAAGTGACACTGTCCAACAGTGACACCAGTGGTTAAATACTATCCTTTTTGTGTGTGAGAAATCAGTTGGTGAAATTAAAGCTACATCTCCGTGTCTGTGACCATCATGACACCTGCAGTGTTTACCAAGCTCTGATGACTGATGATTTGAAAATAAGTTGACTATTAAAAATAACAGCTAAACATTAGTTAACAAATAAAATATGCATGAAATATGAAATGTGTTGAAATGAAATGTTACTGCGTTCTTATAGTTATTATTTTGGGAGAAAATGTAAAAATGTTGAGAAAATTGTGAAAATGGAACATGAATTTACATTTACACACACACAAAAAACATTCTTATATCAGAACACCACTGAACACCAATGACACATACACATGCACATATGAGTTTTCCATATGTTTGTCCAAATTGAATGAGAAACAGCTGTTCCATTTGATGCAAAAATGGCCAATTAGATAATATTTGATCGGTAGTATCCACCTTATTTTGCAATGCAGAAGTAAGCTGTTTTCTTTGAATGTGCGAGAATTCAGATTCATTAGATGCCATAGGGAAATAACTAGAAGAATAACAAAGTGCAGTAAATGGTAAACCCATTTGCACTACAAACCAGTTTGTATATGACAGAAAATACCGGTGTGCAATATCAAATAGCAAAATGGATCGTTTTTGTGCCGCTAAAATAGCTGGAAGCGAATGACGCTGGAAACATCACACATTCATGTTACAAATGGCTGTGCCCGCTCTTACATTAAGAACAAGGTGGATACAGTTATGTAAAACAGGATTTTGGACCAATGAGATTTCACAGTGGCCGGGGCTACCTGTCTCCACAGAAACAGAAGAAAAGTCATCAATAAATCACTGTGTTGCTTTGTTTTTTTGTTTGTTTTTTGTTTAATAGAGATCTAGGGGGGAGTCACGTGACGCAAGATGGCGGAGTAGCCGTGTTTCTGCCGAGCTGCTGTGGAGCCCTTTGATTTGAACTTTTTCAGTCTGATAACTAAGCCTTCCCTAGTCGGCGATATTCTGGGTGTTGCTGACACAAGGTATGTCAGAGAAAAGATTGAATCTAAATTACACACTCAGAAGACGAAAACAATCGAAATCGAAATACCAACTCCCGCGCACACACCTGAAATGGCAGATGCATCATTAAACCCCGCACGCACCGGATTTCGATGCGCCGTTTCGATGCTCTCAGGAGAGAGACCCCACGCCGTGATACTGAAGCTCCACAAGTTTCAGGATAAAGTCCGCATTTTACAGGCTGCTCGAGCTGCCGGAAAGCTGCTGTACAAGCAACATACCATTTCCATCTACGAGGATTTTTCGGCTGCAATCATCAGGAGAAGACAGGCATTCAGCGCAGTTTAAAAACGTCTCCGCGAGAAGGAGTGGGCTTTGCCAGGGTTTACCCAGCGGTCCTTAGAGTGCAGTATGATGGTGCCAAATTCTTCAAAAAACCGAGTGATTTCCTGTCTAACCTGCCTGCCTCTACTCCTGTCCACCAGCCTGACACATCCCATCCCGATGCGGTTGAATGACTTTAAAACCGGGTCAATGTTTTTCAAAAAGGATCCGAAGGTTTCCAAAGCAAATTTGACTTTCTGTGGAAACAAGGTATGGAATATTTACAGACCCTTAGAGGCGCCCACTTGTGTGACAGGTGGTTGGGGTTGATTAATTGTGTTCTTTATTGCTTTATATAATCGTCTCAATTAATATTACTTGTGTGGACAGCAAGGTGATTATTTCTTGCTCTACAAGAGTTGCATACTTGCGATGGGGGCATTAAGAGGTGTCAAGGAGAAGGAAGACTTTGTTGACTTTTATTGTACTTTGTCTAAAGGCTGACTAAGTATGTTTTGTATACCTTTAAAGGGTTAACTGTTACGTTGGGGCTTACCGCGGTTGCCGGTTCTTTTGAACATCTATGACTGCACAACCTGTATGTGTGTTACTTGTGTATCTTTTAACACTTGTCCAGTCCATCTCTTGTTTTTACCGGTCCTGTGAAGTTTCTGTTGAGCATGGGACTGTGTACCCGTGGATCTCATATATGAAACCGACCGGCGTCAGGCTCTACCTTTTGATGGACATAATTTTTTTTGTCTTGAAGAGTGTAAATAGTTAAAACATTTTGTTTGGCATTCAGGGTAATTTGATTTTGTTTTATGTCTTTACCTATTCATTTATCGATTTTTATTTTCTTCGGAACCCAGCCTCCTTTAACCCTCAGGGATCAGATTGCGTTATGTTCTTGGCTTGTCACAATAATACTGGCTAATTTAAAGGTATTTTATACACAAGTAAATATGTGTGCTATTAACCTTTTATACCGCTATTATGTCTGTAAATAACTTTAAATTGAAACTTTGTAGCTGGAATGTAAGGGGGGTTCAAAATCCTATCAAAAGAAAAAAGACCCTGAATTATTTGAAAAAAGAACAAGTTCATATTGCATTTCTGCAGGAGACGCACTTGAAGGCAAATGAACACACCAAGTTAAAGCGTGACTGGGTGGGGAGAGTGTTTTACTCGTCCTTTACTAGTAAAAGCAGGGGTGTGGCCATTCTCATTCACAAACATCTCCCTCTCTCAACTGTAAGTGTTCAGGCTGATACCGCAGGTCGATATGTGCTGCTTAATGGGGAGTTGAGTGGAGAAACTATTACCTTAATGAATCAATATGTTCCCCCCATTCAATCTAATGATTTTATTACACACATTTTTTGTAAATTTGCAGAACTACATTGTGAGCACAGTGTCATTGCTGGTGATTTTAATTGTGTTCTTTCACCTGATTTAGATAAACCTGCCTCGTCAAAGGACAGGCGATCTAGCAGGGCTTGTGCCCTGGATGAGACATGTAAGGAAATCGGTTTGATAGATACATGGTGAGCTCTACATCCTGGGGAGAGGGAATCTACTTTCTTTTCTGGAGTACACAAAACCAGCAGTATAATAGATTATATTTTTTCACCTAAAGCTTCCCTTCATAATATATTGAATTGCGAGATAGGTAATATTGTAATATCTGATCATGCGACCATATTCCTTAATTTATCTCTCTCTAATGTTAAACACCATCGGGGTCCGTGGAGGTTTCCTTCTTGGCTTGCACATGACCCAAACTTTGAATTTTATCTTAAGGAACAAATTAAACAATTTTTCTCGGACAATAAAACCCCTGGGATATCTCTCAATCTGATATGGGACAGTGCAAAAGCATATATTAGGGGGCTAATTATTTAATACGTATCAAACCTGGAAAAGAAGAGCTTAGCAGATCAAAGAAAGCTTGAAGTTAAGCTCCACGATCTTCAAGTTAGAAACAATACATCCCGTTCAGATGAGCTATTGGCAGAAATCAAAACTGTACAAACTTCTCTTGAAGCTATTCTTACAAAGAAGGCGGAAATATCATTATTTTTCACAAAGCAATGGATATATGAATTCGCCAATAAACAAAATAAATCTGGCCAACCTTTTACGCCGGCTCAAATCATCTCCACTGCAGACAATGCTGGTAATTTATGTCATGATAATGAAGGAATTAATAGAGCTTTTAGGAAATTCTATAGAGATCTCTGCACTTCTCAGTTGGAGTCAGATCCGGGTGAATTACTAACTAATTTCTTTGCTAATTTACCTGTTCCAACATTGTCTGAGGAGCAATGGCAAGTTCTTAATAAACCTATTGAAATTAGTGAAATTCTTAATTGTATAAGAGGACTGGATTGTGGTAAAGCACCGGGGGTTAATTCTATGCATATTATGATGCAGTATTCCTATGAGTCCGGCAATCTGCCTAGTTCCTTGTTTGTGTGCTTTTAAAGGCGAACCCCCTGAAGAATGTGGATCTTATCGCCCTATTTCTTTTGCTAAATGGGTCCAGATTTTATATACACTCCCAACTTCCTCTATAGTCACAAATGGCGTCTGATCATCTAAATTTGTCTTATCTCGAGGCAGTAGACAGGGGTGTCCTTGTCACCATTATAATTTGTAACGGCTATTGAGCCATTAGCGATTGCCATCAGAGAAGACTCTGATATTAAAAGGTATCTTCTTAGGGAAAAGATCCATAAAATCTCACTTTATGCGGATGATGTCTTAATCTATCTAGACTCACCGCAGAACTCTGTTACCAAATTAATTGATTGGATCTTTGAATTTGGTGCCTTCTCTGGATATAAGATAAATTTTGCAAAATCGGAGGCTATGCCGTTAAACAAAACTCACTCTTTGGGCTTGGAAGTTTCCTTGCCATTTAAGTGGTCTCCTTCTGGGTTGACATATCTAGGTATAAAGATTTCACCTAATTTGGATTGCCTTTACAAATAAAATGTTACCCCGACTATCAAATCCATTATTAATGATCTGGATAGATGGTGCAGTTTACCGTTATCATTGATAGGGCGTATTCACCTTGTCAAAATTAACATAGTACCACGTCTGTAATAGCTCTTCCAGATGCTTCCCATTCTGCTTCCTGGTAAAGCTCTAAGACAACTACGCTGTTCAATTATATCTTTTATTTGACAAGGAAAAAAAGGCCTAGACTTAGATATAGCTTTCTCTCTCTCTCCCTAGTAGATCTGGAGGTTTGGCAGCTCCCTCATTTGAATTATATCAATTATCTGCTCAATTAAAATGTATACTGGAATGGCATCTAGACGACCCAAACTCGACCAGGGTCAGTGCAGAAGTGGCAAGTATTGGTTCTATCCCTCTTTGCAACTTATTATACATACCATCTATAAAGTTGTCTGTTTTAATCAAAGGCAACATAATTCTCAATAATATGATTAAAGTGTGGCGGATGGCTCGCAAAACAGAGGGTTATGCTAAACACCTCTCGCCATACACACCTATACACAATAATCCAGATTTCCCACCTGGGTTGAGTGATGGGCTAACACTCTGGAAAAAAACAAGGGATTTGTGTTATGTAATGGAAAACAATAAGTGGATGACCTTTGATCAGATCGTTTCAAAGTATAATATTGACAGGAAGCACTTCTTTACATATAACCAAATACATAGCTTTGTGTCTAAAAAAAAAAGGATCATCCAGGCGCCCTTGGTCGGTCTACAATAGAGGAACAGCTTAACAAACTGTCATCTTCTCGATCAGTACTTAGCCGTTTTTATAATATTCTCACAAGTTCGAACAAGGATAATTCAGAGAAAGTTAGGAGACTATGGGAAACTGATCTTGGGGAAGAAATACACGAAGCAGATTGGGGAATGGTATGTCTAACACCTTATTTAGCAGACAATGCATCCTGGGAAATGCAGTTTAAAATACTGCACAGATTACATATCACTCCGGTTCGCAGACACAAAATGAACCCAGCCTATGCAATAAATGCAAGATTGCAGAGGGAACCCTTATGCACTGCTTCTGGGGATGTTTTAAGGTTCAGCAATTCTGGGTGGGGGTTTGTGTAGAAGAGGGTAATTTTTTTCCTGTTCTTTACAATTAGGGCCTAAGATCTTGTAAAGTGTTCCACTGAAGGCAAGTTGTAGAGAGAACCCAAGTGCAGTTTATTTACAAACATAACAAGTTCAGACATAGACATAGACATAGACATAGACATAGGCATATGCATAGGCATAGGCGCTTATCAACCATGGTTACAGTGAAACAAAACTTGACAAAGACACGTGGGAAACATAAGGTGTTAAATACACACAAGACTAATGACAAGACAAGGGACATCTGTGAACAATGAAACAATGAACCAATAACAACATGACACATCAGTCAAGGGAACACATGGCAGGATCGCATGACTTGAACAGGGGATCACATGACAGACATGAAACAGGAACATGAAACAGGAACATGAAACATAATCAAATCGTGTTTGCCAACCGCCAATAAAAACATAAGAAGAAGAAGAAGAAGAAGATAACCAAATCGTGACAGATCTGTTTACTGGGACTTACTGAGGAACTCCCTCATGGTCTTAAGGGTGATTCTCTCTTGCAAATATTATTACATTGTGCCCGCAAAAGTATTTTGTTATAATGGATAACTGACATAACCCCATCAGTGGCTCAGTGGATAAATATTGTTAAGGGCTTTATTCCTAATGAAGCCTTTTCCACTGCACTAAGAGATAAACCCTTTAAATTCTACAGGATCTGGGGCCCCTTTCTAAAATACCTAGATGTAGATGCGGAACATATGCTATCCTTGGGAATTCAACATTTAGCCTGGAAGGGGTAGAGGTAAATTTGGGTTGGCTGTAACTTTTTTATTATTATATATATTTTTTTTTTATATATATATATATATATATATATATATATCTGTGTTTTGATCATTTTCAAGTATATGCCTTAAAGTTTTTTTTGACGATTGTGATGTAATCTGTAACGTACCAATTTATTTTATCTTTTCTCTCTCTCTTTTTTTTTTTCTCTTCAGAGTTTGACACGTATATTAACAGACTTCCAAGTCAAGGATAACAGATAAGGGATACAGATGGAGGTTTCATGTTTCACTTGTATGTTTGACTTGTGATGTGCTTCCTCCCTTTGTTCTTTTCTATTTATTTCCTTTGAATAATCCCTGTAATGCCTAAAATCGCCATAATTAAAAAAAATTAATAGAGATCTGTAAATCTGTTAAAATATACTTAATTATATGATAAACAATATTTGCAGGTAAAAGGTGATTATTATTTCCCTTCCGGTCTTTTTTTATTTCATATCTAAATTCTTTCCTTACTTCCTTCTTTTCATCCCACCTTCTCTGATCCTGGTGACTTCAAAACGGAAAGAATTGGCTGCTGGGTGGTGGACGTGGGTAAGAGAAATAAACAAAGCTGCTCTCTGGCCCATGTGCAGGCGGAGAAGAATGAAGGAGAGGAAGAGAAACCTGCAGGGAAACAAAAGAGAAAGCACATGTGCACGAGAGAGAGAGAGAGAGAGAGAGAGAGAGAGAGAGAGAGACGAATGGAGGGGTACCGAACCAAGGAAGTGAAAGTCAGAGACGAAGGCCTCCAGGCAATGCTTGTTCCTTATCCACAAGAAAAGACGAAGAGTAAAATGGAAGGATGATGTGAGAAGAAAGCTGGTGGGTGTGCTGAGGGTGGAGGTCTGGTGAGGCGCGTGGTGGGACGTCCTCAGGAGAGATGTGCGATAAACACCAAGAGTAGATCACGCACTGACATTTCGGCTTTAACCTTCATAACCTCCACCCAACACTGTATGTGATGTTGTTTTCCTATCCCTCCTCCTCATCTTCCCCCAGTCTTGGCATAGAAATTGTCTTTAGATAAGCTCATGCAGAAGAAATTATCACATACAACCAATTAAAAATACAAATGAAGACAAATATCACTCTGTATTTGTTAGTAAAAAAGAGGTTTAACAGCAAAATCAACATATAAAATATAAATGTAAAACTAAAAGATCGCTCTTATCATAAGACCAAGAACTTGCAATAATAAAGTAAAAGTAAGTCTCCTCAAACCAGAGGACAGTAAGACAACCCGTCTCCCATGTCTGGACTAATGGGCAGTGAAACATCAGGCCAGATTCATTACAATTCATGCCAATCTTGGAACATATGAATGGACCTGTAATGAGGGGGAGCAGAGAAGGGAATTCAAGGAAAAAAATAAAACAAAAAACACAATCCATTCCATATTCTGTAGTCAGGACCGTGTCTGCATGAGGCCAAATAGACAGATTAGAGTAGCAAAATAAATAGAAGCTTGTGTATGATGAGAGACCATCGATCTCCACATAAAAATAACAACATCTCAGCTCTGCACCTGACATTGGAGGGCCAAATAGCTGATGAAAATCAATATGGTGGTTTAGGGATTGACCACAAGAACGACAGATTGTGTTCGACGGAGAAATAGTGATGCAGCACATATGATAATCCATCAGCAGTGAAACACACACACTTTCAAGTGTGGGAATGGCTTTAAATAGAATTTGATTCAAGGAATAGTTCACCCGAAAATGACATTGGAATTGCTGGCAAGTGGGCAGAATTGTGGAGACAGGGAGCAGTGCAATCCTGGCAGAAGTTAGTGAAATTGATAATAATTGGATATAGCCTTTACCCATTAGTGCACATTCACTTGCTGTGTTCAAACAAGCAAAGAACAAAGACAACATGGTAGACCCAACACATAGCGTCACAGTCAGATCCCCTGGTCTTGAAGAGTTCAGAGAGACAGAGACCCCTGTCTGCCAATGAGCTGGGTAATTAACGCCACATGGAAGGATGCTGACCTTTCTTTGCTGCAGGGTTGTCTGGATTTCAAGGTAAAACAAGCAGTGAGCCATCACAAAGTGTTTATCAGGACATTTATTCTTAGACCGTTCTTAAAGGTTACAAAACTGAGCCGTCAAACAGCATGTTCGTCACTTTCTTCCCTAAAACCAAACTGTGAGCAAGGAAAACTGACGCAAATAAAGACTCTACATGAGACCAGGGAAAGAAAATTTGAGATTGGTTTAGAGGAAGAGCAGTCAGACATCATAATCAACCAAGCTTACCTGAAGGTTGGAGTTGTGGTGCAAGGTTATCACACATATAGTTGTATAGACATGCTGATGCATACAAACACAGAACATTCCCCTAATGTTATTGTATGGTTCTCATCTGTCTGAGGTTTAGCTTGAACTCACAAAGCATATTTTAACAGAAGCTGAATTTTATAAAATGGACGTACTAGTAAACTCTCCACAAAAACACTGCATCACCCCAGAGAAGGTTATCCCAATCAATAATAAATGAGATGCATTTGGAAATGGAAAAAGTTCTAAATAGACCTTGTCCAAATGTGAGCTAAAATCCTGTTAAGAACTTCACGTTCTCCCCAAGATGCTTGAGGCAAGCTTTTGAGAACTACTGCCTGAGGTGCAACATGGTGTTAAACTAACCTTTGGATAAAGGTCTTAAAAAATACAATGTAGAAACAAATCTCATGTGTCTTGTCCAGGTTTATCAAAGGTGAACATAGTCAAAGTCAACAAAGTCAATTTTCAAGCAAGTCTGTGCCCTGTACCTTCTTGGCTCTGTTAAGGATAGCCTAGGGACCAAAAAGTCAAATGGGATTTGAAACATCTATCTGTATCTACATTTCTGACACTGCATTAATTTCATTCCCTACTTTTTCTCTTTAAATATTTATAACCCAAAGCCAGGAAGCTAAAGGCTTCAAACCAATAACCTAATGGTCCTGTTGCTGTGGCATGTTCCTCACCCAGGGATGTGGATATAACCACTCTGACATGTAAGAAATATGAATGATGCACAGCTTGTGAGATCCATTTAGCGGCAGAGTTGGTGGCCTTTGAGATCTGTCAGCTCTAACAGGCTAAAACACACCCTGATGAGAGCGAGAAACAAGCTGATACAGATTAAAGTATTACACTACAAAGGCAGCATCAATTACCAAAGGCCTCACCCAAAGACCTTAAAGCCCTCAACACAAGAGCTGCTCACCACCCCTTTGGCACTAATCAGGCTTTAATCAGACCCTAACTAATTACTGTTTCATCAGTGTATAACGTGAGGAACAGATAACAGCCTCTTTCTCCATTACATTTAAAGAGGTCTGCTTTGGGTAATAAAAATCCAAACAATTTTAGGGCTGAACAAACCGTCCTAAAACCACTTGCAGAACAAAAGAGGTTCGTTATGGATGAAGTCAAGGGGATAGCGAACACTAAGTAATGGATGATCTACGGGGGTAGAGGAGTAGTCACAGGGCATCAGAGTTTGTTATTGCTCAATGTCATTCTGAAAGCAAGAGGCTCACTTTCTGTTCATAAGTGTATAATTTGAAATGATTTGGTCACACCAGAAATTGAATTTGAATTTGAATGATAGGGAGAGGAATCGATCTCTTCAAATCTTTAACTACTGAGCAACAGCACACTAGTAAGTCACTAGATCCGTAGCCCAATTTGTAAGGAGGAACCGTGAGAAAACAGGGATGAACAAGTTTGAGCAAAGTCTTAAACTGGAAAACATTCTGGTCCCATCTCATATTTAGCTTTCTTCTCGTAATAACCCCCTCCAAACTTCAAGAGGTCTGACATGGCAAGCAATCTACCTGGGGAGAGACCCCAGAAGATCAAAGGTCTCTTCGACACATGAAGGCTTCATCTCTAAGGTTTAGGAGCTGAGTATTCAGGGCAGAATACCACAGAAACCTGGGGAGCTATGGCACTTCCCCAGTTCCCAACCCTCATTCCAGAAGCACTATAGAGAGGTTAATGCAGAGCTACCGGTAGAGGATGCTTACGCATGGAGGGAAAAAGACAGACTGTCGGAGGTAAGAGATGAAAAGAGAGAGTGAGAAGTAGTGAAGTAAATCAAGGTATCTTCAAGAAAACTCCTACTGTACACTTGTTGCAGATTCAATACTCACATGTTCTAGTAATGAGAGTCGATGCTTAAATTCATGGGGGCTGGGACGAAAATAGGCCATTAAGAATTGAATTGAGAATGCCTTTTAAAATTCAAATAAATTCCTGCAACAGGATTCAGAATTTTACTTTGATTTTGAATGTACAATTAGGTTAAATTAGAATACAAATTCATAGAAATTAATATAACAAAAACCAAGTTTAAAGTGTAAAAAGTTTTAAAAACCTTGAAGTTTACAGTATAAGCCAAACAGACCTACAGAGGAATGACAGAGAACAACAGAATGGTAGATAGAACAACAGATAGAGAGATAAACAGACAGATAGATTCTAGTTCAACTTCCTGTGCATTTGTGGCCAATTTAATTCTAATGCCATGATGACAACCCTGCCACTATTGATACAACTAAACTATCTTGGTTTGGCATTGTAGCTGTCAGATTTGAATTTCTGGCGTTTCTTAACAAGCAATTACAGGAACATGTCCATTTTACAATTTTCGCACATTATGTCAAAGGCCATCCAACCCTATCTAACTTGTGCCTGGGAAAACTTTCCAAACCTCTCCTCGCAAGCCCAAAAACAAAAAAAACAGCCGGCCAAAAAGGAAATGATGCAGTGCAGCCTTAGCAGACACCTGGAGCGGGGTCACGTCCCTCACCTTCCATACTACAGAGATGCACTGCGGTAACTCACTCGATCCTAATGACATTACCAGAGCGGTTTTGGCCATGCTGTGTGCCTCTGACATTTAAATTGACTCTGTAAATTGCATCGGCGTGACGCGGAATGAGACGAGCTATGGGCAGTATTGACTTCTCTGCAGCTGAGGAAGCTTCATTTAAAATCTCACAGACCGCATGGTCAGGATAGATTCATATGTTCTGTTCCCGTCACACAAGGGGATCACAGACACTATGGTCGCAACTCTGTAATCAACCTGATTCATTATTATTATTATGCCTGGAGGCATTACATTGTGTAAAGTAATCAAACATGGGCGAAAATGCAAGCGCTTAATATTCTTCTTTTCTCTTAGCTTTTTTCCCCCAGATTGTCTGCCACAGGCATGGAATGTCACAGTAAGCGCTGATTTATAGATGCTATTATTTTACTCGTCCAAAGGATACTTGTAATGGCCACTATTAGTCAGTTATAGGTGTGTTTTAATGGCCTGATGTGGTTAAGCTGAATTCTCGGCTGTGCGCTGAGGTCTATGAGGATGCGAGGGCAGCCGCCGCAGTGTAATAACAGAGCAGCAGCCGGAGGGCTAGGTTTGACTGCGCCTGCACCGAGAGCAAAACGCCATAAAAACAGCAGTTTACCAGCAGGGCCGTGTGTAACCATTCATTCTCCTTAACTCACACAAACACATATATATACATTCAAGGAGACACACGCAGTGTGATTGAGAGCAGCAATCTTTATCTGCTCTCTGTTTTTCACTTCTCAGAATCTAAATTTATGAGCAGCTCTGCTCAAACCTGGAGGCATCGTAAGTGCGGTGTGTTTGGGAAAATGCTAATATTTACTTGTGTGTATATCTGCAGGATAAACTATTACTAGGGTTTGTGTAGCTCCCAATGGGAGACAATAACAACGTTTTTTTTTTTTTTTTTTACTCTGTTACTGTTTTTAAGTACATTTATAAATTAAGTCCTATTACTTATACTTAAGTCATTTGAGGTATTTTTCAATATAATATGATAATATTATCAATATAATATAATATAATATAATATATACAGGTGTGACTATTGCTTACATAGAAAATAATACATTATTTTATGTATGCATTATTAAATTAAACTATATATTTTTAAATACATTTAAAGTAAATACATGAAAATAAAATAAATATATTTGTATAAAATATACAATATTTAAAATTTCCCCTATGAATGATAACTGAGACACAAGCTGTTGCCGGTTGCATTTGTACAAAAGAGAGCGTGAGTCAATTGTGTCATTAGGGACGTGAAAGTAGTACAGGCTTCAGTTACTTGGAACGAACGGTCTGAAATACAGTACAAAGTTGCCATGGGTGATGCCGAATATTAGTAATTATGAAAGCTGAATGCTGTGGTTAACCAATCAGAATAAAGACTATTGTAATAAGCTAATTTTAATGTCGTCTAAAATCTCCCTGATTAACAGTCACTGGCTGATTGACGACACATGATAATGTCAGACTGAGCTCAAACCCATCTTACGTTCAAATGAAACATTGGTACTTTACCTCAAGAGCAATCTGTGTACCTCATTCACCCCTCGTAACTCATCCTAAAGGTACACACGCACACAGGTAAGCACACACTCGTACACACACCGATCCAAGATCTAGCTATGACAACACTGGATGAAAACACTTGAATGATGAGCAAAATGAGAAAAAGAGGGACGTTAAGTGCTCATTAAAGTATCTACAGGGTGAGACAGACAGTGGGAACTGAGCACTCTATGTGTTGCCGGAATCTGAGAGGGAGATAATTGGCCATTATGACAGTGGACGGCATGTCATTACCTTTTCATTAGCTGGCCTCCTCTCTTCCCAGGATTGCCCTGCACTACCGAGCAAGAAAAAGACGCCATTAACGTAATGTGGAATTAAGAGAGGCGAAGAAGAGCAGGATGGATAGGGCACGCACATACAGACACACACTCGCATACCCATCATTCTCTCCTTAAATGGAGCGAAGAGCGCGAGAGCAGAGTGACACCAATTTAAAATCTGCAGCGATCAAATGAGGAGAGAGATGGAGACGACACGTATGTGGGTGTATTTATGTATTCATATCAGTGTATATGTGTGTGTGAATGTTTTCACACAGACACTCTTACAAGCGCATCTCTCTTTGAAAATGCCACGTGATGGAGTGAAATGCAGAAGAACCCCTGGGAAATAGATAAAGTAGTGCACAAACAGGTAAAGTTATGAGTTGTATGGGAAGGTTCAAAGTCAGGCTGCTACGTTGTCAAAACTCGTCTACGCAGACTTGGATCACGTATGTCAAGTCAATTTCCAAAACATTACTCACCAAAAGCATTTCTACACCAACTGATGTTCCAGAGGATGCAGCGAAATATGAGGCTCTGTTACGTAAGGAACACTCGTTCACAACAAAGGTACTTGTCATTTAGCAAACACACTTTATCTAAACTGACTTACCGTACACTAATTACAAGGAACATCCCACTAGAGCAATCTAGGGTTGAAGACCTTGTTGAAAAGCACAACAGTACAAGGAATTCAACTCTCATTTCAGCTTAATTCATGGCGTAATGCTACCTGAGATCAAACCATAATATTTCGTATAATAGTGTTAGAATGCAGTACTCTATACATTTATGTATAAGTATATCTATAATCAGTGCTCAAAGTGGGCCAGTACACACCGGTATGCAATACTGGCACTTCTATACTTTAATCTGTAGTGTACCCTCACTTTTTCTTGCGTACCGGCACTTTTTTTCCGGCCTATAATAGTTGGAATTTTAGCTTTGCCAGTTCCATTATCCCGAAGTCAATGGTTTTTTGAATGGGTTTTTGGTTAAATGGCTGAAATAAGGTCTGTGGTGAACACAAGATCAAGACACTTTCATGTTTTATTCTATGACATAAAATGCATCAGTATTACCCCACTCATGATTTTTTAAGCTGTTCAATGTCTTGAAAAAGGTGGTTGCTAACAAGTGGCTAAATGGAACTACAGAGGCTGTCAGAGACATTAAATGTCATCACACAGAACAGACAAGTGCAGTCCACTTTTAAAGCCTCATTATGCTTATAATTGTGCACTTATAAACTATTCTAAAATCAAACTTTCAGGGAAAATGCTTTTTTAGATAAAAACTGAAAGAGTCGTCGGAAGTTTAGTGGTGGTGACTTTGAAGTCGTGGGACTGTGGTGTAGTTCGGTTATAGCCCACCTTTAGCTTTTTAATTCTGGCGATTGTATTTAGGCTTCAAAATTATAGTATAGTATGAAATTATAGTACTATATTCAAGGTTAATAATGTCATTACTTGCACAGTAATTTCACAGTAGGACTTGTCTTGTATCTCCAGAGGAATAAAAACATCTCAAATGTTTCTCCTAGACATAAATAAGGTTACTTTAACATCAAATAGAGACTTTTGCTTGAGACAAAAACGCTAACAGTCTCACAATGGTCTCCTTTAAAGTTTTAGATCACACACTGTGCTCATATTTTTCTCCTTAGCTATGGACACTGTATCGCTCACATTTTTCTCCTCTATAGTTTCAGAAGAAACCTCAACAACATCACACATAGGCTCAGATTTTTCTCAGCTATAGCTCTCACATTTATCTCTTTTAAAGTTTAATTTATCTTTGTTAAAGACCTCAACAACTTTACAAATTGTGCATCAAGTCAAGTAGGCACTAAAGTAAAAAAAACAATCCATAAATAAAGAGTTTAAGCCTATATTAAGAGTGAAGTGCAGAAATAAGATTAACATTACTCTTAATTGCTGAGACACAATAAAATAATAGAGCTGTAAGTTTATGCTCATTGAGCACATCATTTGTTCTTGAAAATATTAATGTATCTGATGCCTTTATCAAAACTAACTTACAGAGGTCTTACTACAGGAACCGTAACCCTGGAGCTTTCTTTGCTGAAAGTCATTAAATGGTTTACGACTCAATACTTGACCAATTTTATTATCAACCGAAATTATATGGTAGAAGTTTTTGAGTTAATACTGAGACATTTGATTTGCAAAGTTGTTGAGATCTCTTCTGAACTTTAGAGGAGACAAATGTGAGCGCTCCATTATCTCAAGGTAAGGAGAAAAATATGAGACATCTGAAGACAAAGCTGATATCTAAATGAGACATATATGAGAATTACCATTTAGTATCCTGAACTTAAGAGAAACCTCTTTCAGAGCCATAGCCTTGTTAACAACACATCGACATCGAGACACAACTGCATCTCAGACAGCACGAGTTCGAATCCCAGCTAAAAGTACGTTCCTGCTCCTGTTCCCATCTCACCTCTCCCATTGTTTCCTGTCTCTCTTCCTATATCCTGTCCATTAAAGGTGGAAAACCCCAATGTCAAATAATAATAATAATAAAAACAGCATCCTCTGCAAGACAATAAAGAGATCTCCCATGCTTCTCACAGCCCATTCTCATTTTGGACTCCTTTCTCTTAGAACTTTCTCATGTCTCACTTGTGTCTACTTTTATTTCTCCTAAGGAATTTTAGGAGAGACATCTGGTAACATCTTCTCTCTGTTTATGTATATAACGAGTCACGCAGGTACTGGGATATACTCCATAGTGGTTGTCGTCCTGCCAGGTCTAAAATAGTCAGAATGTGTGTGTGTGTGTGTGTGAATTCTTAATTCTCTAGCATGTGTTTATAAGCAGGTTTTGATCTTTCCAATATGGTATATCATGGTAATTAGCAACAGTTACTAATGTAGCATCTATGTTTTCCATCTCTAGTCATATCTCTACCCACAGCCTGTTCACACATTCCTTGGAACATCTCCCTAAACATCTCTATAAATAAACCTTTTAATAGACACAATTGATTGCTTTTTGTCATGACAAGGGGAGACATGGTGTGCTGGTGGAATAAACAATCAGAAGAGCTCATTGTGTTCAGTAAATCGTATGACTGCGAGGAGCATCATTAGGTTGTTCTGAATTAATGGGTGCTGGTGAAGATGCTTATTGGGGGACTAGATTAGACTGGAGTCCACACAGTCAAATTATAGCCCGATTATAGATTCAGTTTGGACAGGAAGTGTGCAGCAGAGGCTCAGAGCTGAGAGACGTACGGCTGCATTTAATTGGTCCCTGATGCAAACCGACTTTAGGAAACGAAGAAAGGGAAGGATGTGTGAAAGAGACAAGGGAAAGAGAGGGAGAGAGAAAAGAGAGAGGTCTCCAAACTAGAAGAAAATAACAAAAAGAAGCCAGGGGGAAGAGTGCTGGTGAGCATGATTCTTCTCTAATGTCTTCTGCTGAAGCTCCCCGCAATCGATTCTTCCAGTCTATTACTTTCAACTCACTCTCACTTGCTCCATCCCTTTTTCTCTTTCTCTTCATGTTTAGGTCTCTTGCTTTTCTTTTATAAAGATCACAATCAGTGTGGTTGTTTTGCTTGAAGTGTCTGAGAGAAAAAGCGTGAACAGTGAGACAAAGAGATGACACAGAGAACAGCAAATGCACTGCAAGACCTGCCAGATTCAATTACATGTTTTGTGGAGATTCTCGAAACATTTACAAAGTCATTCTGAGTAATAAGCACAATATCACTTGGACAGTGCAGGTCAAAGGTCATGCCACATAAATCAATTAGCCAGGACTGAGCTTTGGAGCCTCACTGTGGGTCTATGCTTGGATGTACAGTATTATTAAGGCAGCAATGAAATGCCAAAAAAATAAGTGTTTCTGAAATTTCTCTAGAATCGACTCTGTGAATCATTAATCTATTTAAATAAATAAAACTTGATTTACATGCATGGGAGCAACTGTGATCATTACAGGTTAAAACAAATGCAATTTTTGATATTGTGAGCATGACAGGTTTCAAACACATTTCAAACTTGAACAGACCATTCAAGGTCATTGTGGCCTCGGGTGATGCAGGTGTGCTGTTTAGAAATTTAAAGAGTAATCTAAACACGAAGGTCTCTTCCTGCATTCGGCTTCCTTTGAAGCATGCTACTGATGAAACCCCCTCTCCCTCTTGCGTTCACACTGACTTAGACCTCTTACCAATCTGACAGCTGCACAGAACAGAGTGAGCTACTACCGATGGCTATTTGACATGGAAGGCAACCTCATCACTCAGTTGTAAAAACTCTTATAAAATATGCATGCTGAGCATTGCGGTGATGCAGCCAGGTAGCCTGGGTACACCACTCAAAGAGCAAAATGCTGGCATAGAGAGTGGGGATTTTATACTACATATTTTTAGGGGGGAAAAAAATACATAAAAATAAACTACTTCTTACTTAACATAACATCCTAAAACCCAGTGTTATGGCGTAAGACACTGAAAATATGTAAAATATGGTTTTGAAAAAAATGAAATGAAATGAAAATGAAATGAAAAAAATGAAAGCAGTCAATCATTCACAAATGATTTACTTTTAGCTTCTGACCAAGGCTGTATCTCAATACTAGTTTTACTTGATCTTAGTGCTGCGTTCGATACTATAGATCACACAATACTCTTAGATCGACAACAAAATTATACTGGTGTTCAAGGACAAGCACTAAGCTGGTTCAAATCATACCTATCTGACCGCTACCATTTTGTCTATTTAAATGGAGAAAAATCAATCATAACTCCAGTAAACTATGGAGTGCCGCAGGGATCTGTGTTAGGCCCTCTGTTATTTTCAATATATATGATGCCACTTGGAAATATTATAAGGAAACATGGAATTAGTTTCCATTGTTATGCTGATGACACTCATATATTTCATCAAGGCCGGATGAAAACGCTAAATTTTCCAAATTGACAGAGTGTGTTAAAGATATAAAAGATTGGATGACGCGTAATTTTCTTTTATTAAATCCAGACAAGACAGAGGTAATACTTATCGGTTCAAAAAACCGCCCACAAAACCTCGCACAATACAACTTTAACATCATAGGATGTCCTGTTACTTTATCCGCTACAGTAAAAGACCTGGGTGTTATACTCGATTGCAACCTGTCTTTTGAAAATCATATTTCATATGTTACAAAAACAGCCTTTTTCCACCTTAGAAACATTGCTAAGCTACGTAATATGCTATCAGTTTCTGATGCAGAAAAGTTAGTTCATGCATTCATGACCTCGAGACTGGATTACTGTAATGCCTTATTAGCTGGTTGTCCTGCATCCTCAATAAACAAGCTACAGTTAGTCCAAAATGCCGCTGCTAGAGTTCTTACGAGATCAAGAAAATATGATCATATAACACCGATTTTATCATCACTGCATTGGTTACCTATAAAGTTCCGTATTAATTACAAGGTATTGCTACTGACTTATAAAGCCCTAAACGGCTTAGCTCCAGTCTATTTAACGGATCTTCTATCGCCCTATAATCCATCGCGCTCTTTAAGATCACTAAATTCAAGGCTTTTGGTCATACCTAGGATATTCAGAACCACCAAAGGAGGGAGAGCATTTTCACATTTGGCTCCAAAACTCTGGAATAGTCTTCCTGATACTGTTCGTTGCTCAGACTCGCTCTCCCAGTTTAAAACTAGATTAAAGTCGCATCTCTTCAGCCAGGCATTCATATAATCCCACAGTTCAAACTACAATCCGGCCTCTAGCTCATAAATGCCAGAGGAGAACTGGCCCCCGACTGAGCCTGGGTTCTCCCAAGGTTTTTTTTCTCCATTAGGTCACCTGATGGAGTTTTAGGACACCATTAGGTCACTTGATGGAGTTTTTCGGTTCCTTGCCACTGTTGCCTTTGGCTTGCTCAGTTGGGGATATTTTGGGGATATTTAATTTAATTTTATCAATCAATAAATTCCTCTTGAAACAAACTTTGTTGTATTATTTAAATTTAATACTGTGAAGCTGCTTTGATACAATCTGTATTGTGAAAAGCGCTATACAAATAAACTTGACTTGACTTGACTTGACATATGTATACAGATTAATTATATTATATTATTAAATAATATTTTGCATTTATCTGGGGTTTTTTTCCGTTTTTTTTATTGGTGACATAGAGCCCTATCATAACACCGGCGCAATGCAGCACCAGGCGCGACGCAAGTGTTTTTTGCTAGTTTCAGCCTGACGCAGTTATCATTTCCACGTTGTTTAAATAGCAAATGCATTTGCGCCCATTTGTGCCCATGGGCATGCTGGTCTGAAAACGTTGGCGCGTTGCTTTTTTGAGGCAACTGAAATTGACTGCGGCAATAACAATATTTTTGTTATTTAAAGGGCGCGTTAGTACTGTGTGCCTATAGGCGGGTCCACAACGCATGTACACTTTGTCGCGTAGATGGTCTGCATGCACGCTTTAACCTCGCACACGAGCAGATCTGTTTTCCGCTTGCAAATTTCGTAAATAGCAATCCGCCATGGCGCGAGCGCAACTGGCTTTTAAAGGGAATGGGAGATGAGACTTTGATTGGTTTATTGCACCCAAAACACACCCATTACTCATTAAGAGAAAAGGGGCAACCCTTTTAGACCATGCGCCGAGTGCACCGACCATTTATCCCGTCGTTAAACTAGAAAAAGTGGATTCTGACGCGACCTAAGTGCACTTACGCCGTGCGCTTTAGACCATGCGCTTAGATCGTTAAAATAGGGCCCACCGAATTAGTGCAAAATAATCATCTTTTTTATATTTTATTCTATTAAATATATTTTATTAAAAATATATTTTCATTTTATATAATTTTTCTCTTTTTCCTTTTATCTTTTACAAATACAAATAATTTTTTTTACAATTGAGGTGGATAACTTCTTTATCAGAAATTCTTTAGCCGACATTTACCAAATAAATTTCATGATGCTCAACAAAAAACTCATGACTTTGCCACAACAGAGGATGTTATAGGATAACTGGACTAACCAGCTAACCAATTTTTGCACAGAATCTCAAATGTTGGTTTGGCCATTCTGAAATGCCTGAGCCTGTCATCAAAATAGTAGGGTATGGTTACCTCCCAGAACTGTTTCACACAATTGCGTTCCCAAAAAGCAGGTATCCGCTTTTAAACAAGAGATGAAAATGACAGCGTTTATCACACTTTGCTGCGTTTTTTTCTCCTCCTGCCTGCCTTAATAATATACATCCAAGCATAGACTCACGGTGAGGCTATAAAGCTCACAGCATAGACATTGCTTTAGGTGGCATGACCTTTGACCTGCACTGTCCAAATTATGATACAGAAATAAACTCAACACAATGATCATTGCCAAATTCCTTAGAGCACCTATATGAATAGATCAAATAAATCTGAAGCACACACATAAACACACTTTATATACATATGAAGTATGATTAGGCAGCATTCGTTTTGTTTCATGGATGGTGAGATTGCAATCACTTGTGTCATTCTCAAGCTGAATTACCCAATGCGTTGCAGAATGGGAGAGAGAGAGAGAGAGAGAGAGAGAGAGAGAGAGAGAGATGAGGAATTGTGGGTAACGATTAGCGGAGTGGTAGATCTTTTTCTTCCAATGTCATCCTGTACCTATGATTTCTGTCATTGTTTGTAATTGTGCTTTTAAAGTTAAAGTGGCATTTTATTTCTTCGCACAGGAGGAAAATACTCACATCCCGTTGATGCGTCAAGTAACATGGGGAACAAAGATTATGATGGTGGTCTCTTAGCATTAGCATGCACATTCCCAATTTCACTTCTGAATGAATAGTCATTTGCTCTCATTTGCATGTAAATCACAGAACGGAATGGAATTATATGAGGGAGCGGAAGGAACAGCTAAAGCGGGAGACCGCACATTTTCTTGACGAGAGAGACCCTGGCAGCCTTCGTCTCACCTTTCTTTCGCTAATTGGAAAATAAAAGACTGCGCTGACCTCAGGTGCATCGGCCACAGTGAGCCACCCAGTCTCAGGGTCGTCATTTTCATTTGTTAATGCCAGATTATCATACTGCAGCCATCCGGTGTCCCGATGTGTGACCATGAAGTATTTCTTTTTTTATTCGCCTGGGTTTTCTCTCCCACAGGTCATAAGTGTGTGTGAAAGAGCCGAGATTTGGGAAGAAAGGGCAGGACAGAGGGGAAACGTGAAGACAGAACAGAAATGTATAGAAAGCGGAATATTAAAGTATAATATGTGTGTGAAGTGATGGATGGGAGGACAAAGAGTGAGACCTTGAGAGAGAGAGATAGAGAGAGAGAGAGAGAGAGAGAGAGAGAGAGAGAGAGTGTGTCAGTGTGTACGTATAGTAGGCTATCAGAGAGGAATAGTAAGGTGCAGGAACAAGTATATGTGATGTCAACCACTTAGCCCTGTTGAATCACACACTAGGTGTGCAGCATTCAGGGAACCCTCTGCGCTGTGCTAACCGTTAACTGCTTAAGGTGCTAAAGCTCAGGCGCATTGACAGTTTCACTATTGTGTCTGAGGGAGCACAACAACATATACTATACACCTATAATGGTGTGTTTGACAAAAAAAGTGGCACAGAAATCAAAACCGACAGAAAACAAAGCATTGGATTACCACACAAAATTTGGACGTAGCACAGAAACACCTTAAAAGGGTCATATAATGCCATTTTTGTACAAGTTAATATGATTCTTTAGGGTCTAAATGAAAAGTTTGTAATATAATTTAATAAAAAAATTCTCATTAGTATTGTAAGAAAACACTCATTTTATCTGGTCAAAACCAGCTCTGTTTTCAGCATGCCATTTAAGTGCATGTGTCTTTAAATGATAATGAGCTTTGCTCACCCCGCCCCTCTTTTCTGTGGGGTGTTTTGACGCAACACACGTGGAGTGTTGCCTTGACAACAGTTGAGGGTATATTTTAGAGAAAGAATGGCAGCGGGAGTCTCTGAGGACACATCTGTGCAACCGTATCAATTTGAACCGGAGTCGGACCCGGAACAAGATGACGGCCCCGAAGAATTCGACAATTGAGGCTCGAACAGGACGTTTCTGAATGGTTGGTTAACGTAATGTCACTTTGATCTATCTTTGTATGTACTGGCAGGGTAGAGTAGTGAGATACGAACGCTGTGTTTACTGATGTATACGTTAGTTCATTGACAGATTGAAGTTACAGCTAATGGTCATGAAAAACTTGTGACGTCACACGGTCAGACGGCTTGATTTGAGACAGGGGAAAACATATAAGGAGATTTAAAAAAAAACACTGGATGGATTTTTATCATTATATGATGGTTGTGTACAGGCACTGCCAACACACTTTTTAGTACAATCAACTTGTAAAAGTGCATGTACCATTATATGACCCCTTTAACTTGAAAGAACAAGACGACAACTATGGTGATTATATTTAAGCACAAAAGCTAAAATATAATGCAGGCAGCCAGTGAAACACTAGTAAGAAATTAGCTTAGTAAATTATATATCTACATACAAAAGTCATGTATATAATAATTTAGTTTTTACAAATCAATACATTTACTTTTTTGTTGAATTTAAAAGTCAAGCATTATTTATTTTTTTAATATTTAAATTTAAATAAATGGTCGATATATAAATTGTACACTAATTTGTCTAAAATAAAATAAATAAAAATAAAATCATTCATAACATCACAAGTTCACAACATTATAATGTACAGTATGAAAACATTTATTTACTAAAGATTACATTTAACAATATTATTAATACTTAATTACTTTTCTGAGCATTAGATGATGGCAAAGTAACTACCCTATCTAAAAATAGGGGAAATGAGAATGCAGAATTAATTATCCAATAGTGACCACTGTTAGTCAGTAGCCTATATCATCTGATAAATTAATAAATAAATAAATAAATAAATAAAAACAATTGATATGGTACCAAAACATCACTCTTTCCAGCTGTGTCCTGCCCAGCAAAGAGCTCATTCAATCAAGTGGATATTTCTTAATGTGCCCCCGAAAAATTGAAGTCCAAACAAATTCCTAAAGGAGTAAAAATGCAGTGAGCAAAAAGCATTTTTCTCTACTGTTCTCAAACGAGATTGAGAAGACAATGTGCTTCCGAGGAACATTAGCAATTCCACAGTGGGAGGCAACCCGAAATCTAATGAGGACAATATTTTAAACCCACGCTGAAGTTAAAAGGGCTGTAAAGAAAATTAACTACTTTTCATTGAGAGCAAAAACAGTATGTGAGGGAAAAAAAGTGTCTGTTTCTAGCTGGCTTTGTGCTGTGAGTGTGAGTGTTTTTCACAAAACACCTGGTTTGTGCAGCTCTCCGGCTCTTTTACAAGCAGTGAGTCACAGAGGCGTGAAACACCAGCAGATTTTTACACCGACACTGCTGACCATACATCAACATGCAGACGAAGCGAGCCCTTCACTGTACACGGCCTACGTGCGAGCGTGTGTGTGTGTGTGTGTGTGTGTGTGTGTGTGTGTGTGTGTGTGTGTGTGTGTGTGTGTGTGTGTGTGTGTGTGTGTGTGTGTGTGTGTGTGTGTGTGTGTGTGTGTGTGAGAGAATGAAAAATGCATGCACATAAGAACGTGGCACTCTCCTTCGTTGGTCACGGTACACAGAGCACATCCTATGAGTGGCCTCAAGAACATATGTATGAAATGAGAAAGAAGATCGAATTATATTATATAGTGACACATTCATTATTTAAAAAAGGGCTATAGTTTTAATGAAATTCAAGGGTATGAGTGAGTATTAGATCATGATGGTAAAGCTGTGCTCATAAGTTAACATTTGACTGGCAAAATCTGCTAAATATTTTGTATTATTTAGCTTTTTTTATTTTTATTTTGCACTGTGCTGAAGAATCTAGATAACTGATATTTAAGTACATTCAACAAGCCGATAGAACAATTATCCTGTTCCAAATTGAATTTGTTGACTCTTTTTGTGATGTGAAGTTGTGTGTGAGTGCCTTATTTGTCCTAAATGGCAAAACTGGACCTCAATATCACCAAGCTAGTGATGAGAGCTCATATATGCAGAGCACACTGGGAAAACCAAAGAACTTGCAGTAGCTGGAGGCTTTCTGTCAAGAACAGTGGGCAGATTCACTGCACAGTACATATCAGGGAATTGTGCACAAGAACCATAAAAAGCAATTTTTTGTACAAATACGAAAAACATCTTGTAGACGTATGACTTGCGACCAAAACTGAATATTTAATGAGTGTATTAATGTTTGATACGAGGAAACTTGTTTTCGCCACAGAAAAAAAATGTAAAAGGTAATTGCAACTTTTTATCTCACAATTCTGACTTTTTTCTCACAACTGCGAGTTTACATCTTAAACCCATATAAACTCGCAATTGCGAGCTATAAAGTCAGAATTGTGAGATCTAAACTTGCAAATCTGAGAAAATGTTTTTTTTTTTTTTTCAAAATATGACTTTATAACTCGCAATTGTGAGTTTACATCTCTCAATTGTGAGAAAATAAGTTTGAATTGCGAGATATAAACTCGCAATTGTGAGATAAAAAGTCGCAATTATCTTTTAAATTGTCTTATTTTGTGGTGGACACAAGCTTCCATATATGAGAGTGTGAAATGTCTGAAGGAAATATTCTTAACAGTGGTTCTGACTGCCAAGGTCCCTCAAATAAACCATCATCTAACCAAATAAACCAACACTTAACCTGCACCTTACCAGCATAAATCAGCATTTAACCAACATAAAGCAGCATCTAATAGCAAAAAATAAGCAGCTAACCAATATAAACCTGCGTTTAACAGACATAAAAAAGTGTCTAACCAGCATAAACCTGCATTTAACCAGCATAAATTCATTCTAGTCTAAACTAGTCTTGTCAGTCAGGAAGGCCATTTCTAAAGCATTAAAGTAATGGATATACCCCATGTTCACCCAATGTAAGCTTCAGTACCTACAACTAATGCCACTGATATATTCTTTACACAGTATTTTATGAAATATCACAAGATAGTATCACATTCCAAAGACAATACATACGATTCATACACAAATGAAAAAAAAAGGGACAAGCTCATTCAACTAGTTTTGCTTGGTCATGTTGCCTGTCTCACAGTGATCAATACTGCCCACGGGCCAATCAGAACACTGCTCAATGACAGCACAGCCAACGCAACCTCCGAGATTAAATTGCATTATATTTTATTACAGACAAGCTCTTACATCTCTGTCAATGTTGCAATTGATTATTAAAACATGAAATATTCATATTTGGGAGCAGTATCGATTTACATCAAAGAGACTGGTCGGATCATTTTTCAAATACAATGACCAATAGCAGACATCTTTCACGGTGGGGTAATGAGGGGAGAATACATTAAACTAGTTTACATTTGTGTGATTACTGCATAGAGGTTGATGTTATCCATCAAACAGTCGTTACAGTGCGTGTGTGTTTGTGTGAGTTAATGCCTGTTAATTTGTCATTATTGCATTGCCAACTGTAAAAACACAAATCAGCAAGATTTTGAATTGGGTCAAAATGCAGCAGAACCCAAAAGATTATTTTAAATTACCATATAATATCTTAAATCATCTTTCCCCTTCTTATTCCTTTGGCACCATCATTTTACGCCCTAACTAACTGCCTATTGATACTGTACTTATCGATAATGTTTTCCTTCCTGGAAAATTATTATATGGAGGATAGTCCAAAACATTTAGAGTACCTGGAGAGGTATGTGTGCATGCTGAAAAGATAAACAGAGTTAAGGCAGAGGAAGAGAAAGGAATGCACTCATTCTCAAGATTTCACGGTTAATGGTGCGAGTTATGCCATTGTGGTGAATCCCATGGTCAATGGAGGAAGGACAGCAATCTCAAAGTCTCTTCATTCAGTACTCTCTCAAAAGCACTCTGAGGAGACACAAATGAAGATGGAGAAACGGAAAACAAGGCCACTCGGGAAAAGGAACTGTGGTGGCAGGAAAATTGAGTGGCGATACTTTCACAGCTACACAAATATCCATATGGCTAAATGAAACAGGAAGGCAAGGTAATGTTTTTGAGATGACCACGTTTTATGCTTTCACAGGACATTTGCTATTTTGGCCCATCAACCTTCCACAACCTAAAAGGGTAATGGTGTTATTGTTAAGTACACAGGGTCCAAAATTACCATTTAGCCATAACCATTTTTTATAATTGCCTGTTTTTCCTTCAATATTAGTGACAAGCAGTGCAAGTCATTGTGTCACCCGAGATGAGTCAGTCTATTTCTCTGTGAAACTGCAATGGACCTAAAAGCATGAAGATACAGTACATCATTATTTTGTTCCTCATATTTCCGTTTTGGTGGCTTAATGTGAGGAATGTTCCACATATGTGTCACCACATGGAGTCCTGAAAAAAAAAAAAAAAAAACCTTTAGGCATCTGAGATAAACATCAGATGGAAAATGTTCAGCTGAAGTAAAAGCTGTTAGAAGACACAAGATGCAGCAATCAATTATGTTTTCTATATAGTTTATATGTGTTCGATGTGAATTGTTCACTTCACTTACTGGCCAAACTACCATTTTTACAATTTGCGTTGAGGTTAAATTTACCTTTACTCATATTTGCCACTTTGAGAGGCTTTATTTTTGATCCTGTCACTAAAATGATGCTAATTGTGCTGACACCAACTTGTTTAAGTACCCACATTCAGAAAACCTGGATTGTCTGACAGTATAGAATGTAGGATAAACATTAACAAAAATATCTCTCAAATGGAAATTATGCAAGCAAACACAAAAATCTCAAACTCAGCCTCCCCCGGGACCCACCCCTGCTGCTCTCATGTTATTGAAAATGTATGTGGTTACGAAGATCCTCCCTCCTTTTGACAAATTTATGAGTGTTTGAAAGATTAAATGTGACCTTTGTTGGGTTTTACCGGCAAACGCTGAACATACAGACTATACAGCAAATCACAATCCTCTGAGGGAAATTACACAAACACCTGTTCACACATATGCATAAACACTGCACAAGCTTCTTATCCTTGTATTGAAAATCCAGGGAAAGGGAAAAGGGCTGGCGTTCCATGTTACACCTATGACAAATGACAAGAGGATTCCATCATCCTAACAAGCATCTTCTGATCCAGCTCCATTCTCAGTCCCTGAGGATAAGCAGACCTGGCCCTTACCACTCGCTCGCTCTCATAAATACTCTCCAACAACCAGGTTCATGACAAGCTCTCAGAACATTTCACCGGGGACATCAATGATGCATTCTGGGAAATGTATGCCTTGCCGTTACAGTACTAGATACTTGTAGACACTGCAATGCATCAACGTTAACAGATATCCTGAGTAATGTTCTATTGCTCATACTAAATCATGTAGCTGATACACAACGTCCACAATATGTCCTACGTTGCAGATTCGAATCAGGGTTTTCCTTCATATGTGCACAGATGTCAAAAAGCATACTGTGAGAGTCTGTCTAAAGATACTGGATGGTAAATTAAACATTGCCTATGTTCAGATGGAACACACTGCCTTTGTTCATTACTCATGCCATCAGAGAACCTCTCTGGAGACTTCAAAAGCTACTCGAACTCATTACCATGTGCGCCTCTATCACTGAATCGGGCACAGTTACATCTCCATCTACTACTGCCCAGGGCAACATTTCCGTTCTGTGTCTCACATCAACTTTATTAAAAAAAAAAAAAACACAAAAAAACCTAAAACACAGTACATTAAAGGAAAATGACATTTAACGCTCTGACCACAGGCAATGTGGCAAACGGCGTAATAGTTTGGGTTTGTTTATGGTTTTCAATAACAGCTTCTTTCTGACAGGTACGGAGCATTTCTGAGCGTGGATGTGAAACAATAGATGATGTGAGCGCTTGAGGCGGTGTAAGTGAACATGACAGATGATTGGATATTTTAATGACACGATTTCATTTGCATATTAATGAATTCTCTGAATGAACCAACAAAGCAGTATCTCCGAGAGGAACGGATATATCTTATGCAATACCATCTTAATGCTGGTGAGGAGAACTCATTAATCATGAATGTTAGGCCGGTTCAAGCTGATTTCCATAGTTTAAGGAAAGGAGGAGGTTCAAATCCTGAGGGCTAATTTGCTAATAGACTTTCAAATAGTTTATCATACGGGACGATAAAATCAGGAGGTCAGATGTTTCTCGGCAGCAAACATCAGAGGACTTTAAGATACACAATGAGAAAGAACGTTCTGTATTGATTAATTTACAGAATTTGATGCAGATTCAAAGTCATATCTTTAGGATTTAACACTTTAAATGCACCTCTTCTTATCGCATATCAAACAAACCAGGAAATAAATGGATGATGTATTAACTACAGAATCACAGTTTCATATGAATAAGAGTGAAAACTGCAAACACAATCTCTCAGCAAGCCTATATGAACGGATACACAAAACGGATCTCAAAAGTGGTCCTTAGGGGTGCCTCAGATAATAACAGCACTCCTGACTAATAACAAGACTATCAACCTCAAATTGTCCAATCCATATCATCAGATTTATTTTAAGTGCATCACTTCAAATTGCAGGTGCCACACATAGGATCTCTTTATTCGGAAGGGGGGAAAAAACGCACGGGCAATTAACGAAATGCTAATTGGACACTTGTTTATAAACATCCAATTAATCTATCTTGGTTGAACATCTTAATGATAGTTATTGTACTGTGTCTGGGTGCACTGTCCACCTCTTCACTAAGAATCAATGACTCTTAACATAAGATAATTGCTGCCTTGCTTCTGCTTTCGTTTAAAAGAACATGCAACAATAATCTTGATGAAAGTACGATAGGACACCAACACATGATTTTAAGTCAAAATTACACTAAAATTTGCATGCTGAAACATAAAATAAAAAAATAAAACTGTTAAATGGTAAAGAAAAAAATGGTAGCTGTTGCCAGAAGCTCACCATTACAAAAATACAGTGACAACGTTACTGTACTGTTAAATAGTAAACATATCAACTTAAAACTGCTTTTTTGTAAGTATAATTATACACAAGAGCTAAACTATTACATGAGTAAAATTATAGCCTACTTTCCATGAGCCATGTCTAATAAAAAAAAACAAAGTAACACTATATGACATTTCAATAATGAAATAGCCATGACCTAAACAACATAAAACGTTACAAAACGCCCTCATGTAAATAACCGATGAAAAATAAGAAGAATAAATAACTATCGGAATAAAATTCAATAGCCTACTTAAAGCGTCCAAAAAGTGACTTTTTAGTTCCAAAACTATAATATTTTACAGTAAAATTATTTAAGCAGCAGCGTACTTACAGTAAGTACGCACTTAATTCACGTAGAATTGTTTGTAATTTAAGCAATAATAAATAAATAAATATATAAAACACAAATAACTGTTCATTAAAGTGGTACGCGCTTTTCAATCAAGAACACGACGGGTGTAGAACCAGCGCGCCTTTCATGCCTGTTGCGCTGCGCATCTCGTGTCACACACGCTTGGTATGCTCACTCCAATAAACAAGCTTCATTCAAACCGAAATGATGAGAAGGTTTCCAGACTGCTGCTATTTCATAATTTTTACTGACATTTACTAGATGCATTGCGTGCAAATTTCCCTTTGCATCGGCACTCGATTTTACAGTCGCGTATGCCTATTCAAGCGTTTGGCACAGTGATGAGACTGAGAGCATTACTTACATGCGTGCCGTGTAGGGAGTTTTACGTAAATTAGCATCTACTACACATTCTCCATTCCAAAGTCCAATTGAAATCGGAACAGTCGTGCCTTGCCCTTGTTTTAAAAAAAAAAAACTAATATAGGCTACAGTCATTATAGACCATCACCCAGTGCAAATATATTCATACGACGAAGCTTCAGAGTCCACGAACTCTTTAGGACAGCTAAATGTGGGGCTATAAAAGTATATCGTTTGGCTTTCGTAAACAGTTAAGTTCTCTTACCTCTAGCCATCGCATAGGGCAGCAGGAGAACCAGGACCGCGAGGACGATAAAGCAGGAGTATCGTCCCTTCTTCCCAAAGCGTCCCATCATCACTGCGCTTCTCTCCTGCGTCCCCAACTAAACCGGGGAGCCGCTCGCGAGTGCCGCTCTCATGCATGTGCCGTGCGTTCCAGTGGCTTCAGTAACAGGTCCCTCCCGTAGCGATAAACCCAAAGTGAATCTCTCTCATCCGCGCGCTGAGTGAGTGTCTCGCGCATCCGTGAGACTGGAATAATGAAGCCGGTGCGCGCTGGCCAATAGCGGAGGGTGATTGAGGGCGGAGGGAGCGCAGCGGCTGTCCTTCACCCTGCTGCTCGAATGCGCTGCGAAGTGACCAGATGTGCCTGAGTAAGAGATGATACATGAGCATACATGTCAGATATCGGGTGAATTCGAGATGACATATGAACAGCTGGTTGTGTTACACTGATTTCATCACAGATCGTGTCGGGCTACTGGGGGCCACTGAGATGAGAGCAACGCTGCACACCGGAGCAGAGGCGGTGACGTCTCTCGTGCATAATCTGAAGAATGGATGTTTACTTAAGCAATATCACATGAGCAAGAGTGTTAGTCTATAAACATGTAATCTATAGTTATTTACATTTCAGACAAAAAATACCCAGTTCGTATATTTTGTCTCCAACAACGAAAAATGTTTCAAATAGCCTCAGTGCCGGTCCTATACACTTCTGGGGGCCCTAAGCAAAACTTTGTGAAGGGTCCCCCATCAAAATGAATTTATTGCTATGTCAAGAATAAATAAGAATTTAAAATGTTACAATATCCCTACTTTGTTCTTGTCGTATTTTCTTTCTTTTTTCTGCTCTGGACAGATAGCTTCGTTTGGAAGCCATAGCCGTATGTCAAGATGCATGTCATTATCTACCACACTGCATGATGTCCAAGTCCAAAACAGTTATTAAATAAATATAAATCCAAAAAGTATTTCCACATTACTCTGCTAAAGTTGAATCTGCATTTATATGAGCATGTAATAGAACCGGCACTGAAGTCAAACCGTCAAGCTGTGTGTCGCACAGACCAAAAGGAGGTGAGGAATCCATGTTTAAGTGGAGCGGACTCAGAGATATCCCGTTCCTGCTCAAAGCATTCTGAAATCAGTGGACTCCAGGGGCCTGATGTATAAACGTTGCGTACACACAAAATGGGCATTGATATATGCATACGTAATCTTCCATGCACATATCGGGATTGAAAAAAAAAAAAACTGAAAAAACATAAGCTCCTAAATTTGAGTTGTCTGTTGTACAATAAATAAATAAATAAATAATACATGCCTTGGTAATATGTTAATTACTGAAAGGCTATTAGAGTTTTAGGTCACTTTATAATGCTATGATCATGTTACTGTGAATATAATTAACCACAAGCACTTTAATTATATTAATATTAATAATGGTAATTATAAGCTGCTTGTAATCACACACTATTTTTATATAGGCTGTAAATGAAAATTCAAGACTGGAGGGACCAATTGTAGAAGTTTAAACATAAATAACTAAACCCATTAACTGACCATCTAATTGTTTCTCCTCATTATCTATGGTGGTTTACAGCCCTGACTATATATACACTGAACAAAATTATAAACGCAACACTTTTGTTTTTGCCCCATTTTTAATGAGCTAAACTCAAAGATCTAAGACTTTTTCTATGTACACAAAAGGCCTATTTCTCTCAAATAGACATGTGCCGGTATTCGGTAATGCGATAAATCGCGGTAATGAATATGCACGATATTGTTATCGCGGGCACTTCAAAATACCGTGAAAAATAATAGATCCGAATTTAGATTTTTAGAACGCGCATTATAGCTTATTTTCCATCAACCGCTTAAACAAGCACTGCCTATGCTGCGCGAAACATGTGCGCACTCTGATGTAAACAATCGCCACGTGTATAAGCATGCGGCCGGTGCGCACTTCTAGTCTAATGTAAACAGTCCTCACATGGAGAAGCAGCATGGCGGAAGGAGGAACGCCGCCGCCGATCTATCCGGATCCATCCCGCTTCTAAAAGCAGAGCTGCCAACTCGACGCATTCAGCGCGAGACTCCTCACACGCTCACGCCACACATCCGTTTTCTCACGCAGAGAAAAATCGCGGAGCAAAGAGGACACGAAGACCGTCAAACAAGACAGAGCAGGTTATGAAACAGGAGAACAATTGTGTCACAGAACGTTACATTTAAACTATTTAATGACCAGCAGCATGTTAGATGACTAAAACATAAAGAGGAGTATTTTGCTGAATATGTGCACTGCACTTTTTTACATATTTATTATATTTTTACTTGTGTCATTACATAATTGTTATTATAATGAAAACCACATTATATTTGATTTAATTAGTTATTTGTAACCTTTAATAATACCAGCTGATAGGGCTCTATATGGTTACATAGCATTATGTGAGATATTTTTTTTCATGAGAAAAAAATAACATGTGGGCTATCTACTGTAGCCTTCCTAATATTTATCCAAAATAAGTCAATATTGAATCAAGATTTAACATGTGGGCTATCTACTGTAGCCTTCCTAATATTTATCCAAAATAAGTCAATATTGAATCAAGATTTAACATGTGGGCTATCTACTGTAGCCTTCCTAATATTTATCCAAAATAACTCAATATTGAATCAAGATTTAAATCAAATCCCAAGTATTGAATTGAAATCGTTAAATTTGTGTTAAGCAATACAAACAGTAGCCTACCAGTCATTGTACCATGTAATCATTGTAACATGATGTTGTCACTAGACTTAATAAAATTCAGTTTAGTTACCAAATGTTTTGACAATCACAATTACACCTTGTGATGCAAGTTTTATAAAATTTTTTACATCCCCCCCCCCCCCCCAAATCCATCTGTTTCTCATGTGCAATTAAAATATCGTGATAATACCGTATACCATGATAAAAGATCACTCAATTAATCGCAGCATGAAAATGTGATACCGGCACATGCCTACTCTCAAATATTGTTCACAAATCTGTCTAAATCTGTGTTAGTGAGCACTTTGCCGAGATAATCCATCCACCTCACAGGTGAGGCATATCAAGATGCTGATTAGACAGCATGATTATTGCACAGGTGTGCCTTAGGCTGGCCACAATAAAAGGCCACTCTAAAATGTGCAGTTTTATCACACAGCCCAATGCCACAGATGTCGCAAGTTTTGAGGGAGCGTGCAATTGGCATGCTGACTGCAGGAATGTCCACCAGAGCTGTTGCCCGTGAATTGAATGTTCATTTCTCTACCATGAGCTGTCTCCAAAGGCGTTTCAGAGAATTTCGCAGTACATCCAACCGGCCTGACAACCGCAAACCACGTGTAACCACACCAGCCCAGGACCTCCACATCCAGCATCTTCACCTCCAAGATCGTCTGAGACCAGCCACCCGGACAGCTGCTGCAACAATTGGTTTGCATAACCAAAGAATTTCTGCACAAACTGTCAGAAACCGTCTCAGGGAAGCTCATCTGCATACTCGTCGTCCTCATCGGGGGTCTGGACCTGACTGCAAGTTTGTCACTCAACCGACTTGAGTGGGCAAATGCTCACATTCTATGGCTTCTGGCACATTGGAGAGGTGTTCTCTTCACGGATGAATCCCGGTTTTCACTGTACAGGGCAGATGGCAGACAGAGTGTATGGCGTCATGTGGGTGAGCGCTGATGTGAACGTTGTGGATCGAGTGGCCCATCGGTGGCGGTGGGGTTATGGTATGAGCAGGCATATGTTATGGACAACCAACACAGGTGCATTTTATTGATGGCATTTTGAATGCACAGAGATACCGTGACGAGATCCTGAGGCCCATTGTTGTGCCATTCATCGACGACCATCACCTCATGTTGCAGCATGATAATGCACGGCCCCATGTTGCAAGGATCTGTACACAATTCCTGGAAGCTGAAAACATCCCAGTTCTTGCATGGCCAGTATACTCACCGGACATGTCTCCCATTGAGCATGTTTGGGATGCTCTGGATCGGCGTATACGACAGCGTGTTCCAGGTCCTGCCTATATCCAGCAACTTCGCACAGCCATTGAAGAGGAGTGGACCAACATTCCACAGGCCACAATCAACAACCTGATCAACTCTATGTGAAGGAGATATGTTGCACTGCGTGAGGCAAATGGTGGTCACACCAGATACTGCTTGGTTTTCGGACCCCAGATTTAGACAGATTTGTGAAAAAATTTTGAGAGAAATAGGCCTTTTGTGTACATAGAAAAACTCTTAGATCTTTGAGTTCAGCTCATAAAAAATGGGGGCAAAAACAAAAGTGATTCATTTATAATTTTGTTCAGTGTATATATTTAAAAAAAATTACCATAATATGTGTAACATGGTCACTGAAATGTTACCCATCTGTGATATCACTGTAGTCTTTAATTCAACAATTTACATAAATAAAAAAACATACAAAAACATCACTAACGTGCAATTTTACATGTGTAATTACAAATGTCCCAGCCATAAACCCTAATCTCAAAGGATTTTTTTTTTTCTCCAGCGATAATTTAGTGTGCTCAGATTTGATTTTGATCTGGTCACACTTTCATCCATAATTATTCGGACCCAAAATATAAAGTTGACATTTAATTATAAGAGTGCAGCTGATCCTCTCTTCTAAACTAGCTGAAAGTCATTTCCCAATGGAATTCCTGCACTCACTTAGAGACTGGACTGTGATGGCTGTCAAAAATCTAAAATCTTTTACAGCTCGATTAACCACCACAGGACACTGATTTGAGCACCCATAGTGCCAATTCAGAAGATTAACACTGTTAATGGCATAATATAATTCTGCCTTCAAAAAGTGTCCATAGTTCTTGTTACCAAGGAATAGATGGTTAGAATCCAGTAATGATACTGACTAAACATGACTTGTGCAGCAATGAATTAAGGGCATGATATTCATAGTGATGTAGGCTAGAGGGCCACGATGGGACCCTAAATTGATATTACAGTACATTTGGGAGAGACAACTTCAAGAAAAAAACCGAAACACTGCCTCAGTGAATGGCTATTCCCATCTGGTCACACACTCTCACACACACTTCTAGCTCCTCAACACAATAGACCTAAAGCCCTTGTTAATATGTAATTTGTCCAACTGTGGCCTGATTACTCTGTGCGCATGCTTGTGTGTTTGTGTTTGACCTTGCCTGATGGGGTTAAATGTTTAACAGGCTTTGCACATCAGACATGATGATGCTTTAAATATCTCAGAGCTCTATAAAAGCGAAACCATGGCCTCTTTCCCTCAGGACAAAAGACAAAAGTCACAGTTGTCCTTTTAATAGGCAGTGTCTACAGAGGACTCCATCAGGGGGAATGAGACTGAATATGTGTATGGTCCATTAGCTGTCCTCTAAAAATGAGATCGTGAAAAGCAAACATCAAGAGCATGCACTCGCTCTATTATGGGCCATCTAGTGTTGCTGTGGTTTTATGATTTATTTCCAGGGCTTAAATTGGATTGGAATGGCATTCTGGCACATAAAAAAAGAGAGAATAATAAACATATAATAATAACAACAACAACAACAACAAAAACAACAATGGGCATTTTGTTTGACAATCCACTCCATTTCCTGTGCACCCCAGTCCACTTTTCTTTTTTTTCTTTTTTTTACTTACAAGGGTTAAGGTGGCTTACCTGCAAATCATTATATGTCCCTCTTGTCAGTGGTAAACCCTGGAAGAGGAAACATCTATAAAAATAAATAAACAAATAAACATAAATGTATAATAAATTCATGCTGCTTTCTAAAGACTTTTAGAGATAGAGCACATGAGACATTTTTTATTTATTTATGCTCCATACACAGCCCTAGTTGTTAAAATAAAGTAATAAAACTAATTTGTTTTCTACTAGTATTGTTTAGGAAAAATATCTACTTTTTATTTCTTCTACAAAAAATACTTTCCAGATGATATTGTAATAATTCTCTCTAGTATAATGAGTCAAGACTAAATAAAACCAATTATTTAAATTAGGGGGGAAAAAATCCCTCTGGTCTTTCCTCTCATAAGACACACTCTCACGTCGCCCAGTACAAAATGGAACCAAATTCACTTGTCTCTGATATATCCAATGATTTCCAGTTTTCCAAGATATTTTGAACCCATGCATGTTGCTACTGTCTATCTGCTATAACTATCTATCTTTTGTTTTAACTCTTCTAATATTTTATTCTTGTCATATTCTTTCACTCATTTTCAGCAGAAGCTCACTGTGGCGCGCTGCATGCTGTTACAGTAATCTGCATGGGGGAACACATTTTTTAATGTCTTCTGTTGGCCCATATAAAATATGCACATACAATTGCAAACAATACTTTTGGTCTTGTAAGAGAAAGAAATCACTTTACAAATGCAGTGCGACCCCAGAAAGCACTTTGAAAGTCAGTGACACAGGCATGTCAAAGCTGTTTAGCTCTCCTTAATGCATGCACCCCGTCGAGATAAACGCCTATTTCTGCCCACAGACGTGGGGGCAATCCGTAAAGGGCCTGAGGAGAGTGAAAGCACAAGAGTGAGAACTGCCTAGTGAGGATAAAAAGAAAAAACTCTACACCTAACATGAACATATGATCTTTATGGCACATGATATGATGACTGCATGACTCATACTGATACCAATTAAATTACCATTAGTGGAGAAAACAGCCTTTATATAAAGGCCCTTTTTTGTGAGCTTATCCTAAAGGAAATGATATAGAAATAAAATATTTCATATATGTCAACTTATATCACTCTAAACCCATAAGACTTTTGTTCATCTTTGAAACATTTTAGATTTGGATTAGTTTTACCGTACAATCTCTTTATGAACTTTTTGAAGCGACAAAGTGGTAGTTGCGTGCGACTGTCAATGGAGGGATAGAAATCTCACATATTTCTTTTAAAATATCTTCTGTTTCAAAGATGAATGAAAGTCTCACAGGTTTAGAAAAACATGAGGGAGAGTAAATTATGACATAAATAGAATTTTTGGGGGGAACTAACCATTTAAGTACTGAGTAATAGTAATTAACTACATGTAGGTCTACTTAATATAGGTTTAGGGTTTAGGATTAGTGGTTTAGGTAGGGCTGCACGATTAATCGCAATTTCCATGTAATCGCACTTAAATCGAGTTGGCTTATCGCGATTTTGAAACACTGTGAGTTAAGTCACTTATAACGTGCATTTGAAAAAGCAAAACAGATTTCCAAACATGAGAAGCATTTATGAGCATATCGTCCAACAAAAGACAACATTTAATAACATGCTTTTACTCCAAACTCACTTCATAATGACATTTGAGCATCCTTCTGTGCGATGATGTGGCTTATTATACAGAATAAGGCAGTCGTGTGTTTATAAGTCATGTTTAATCAATCAAAGCGTTTCAAACTTCTGTTTTTTCAGCTAGCGATAGTGATTTCCTGGAATGATGTGCGTTATCTACTTCTGCGCGGGGGATATTTGGCGTGTGTGTGTGTGTGTGTGTGAGAGCGCCCTCTGGCGTTCAGATGGAGCAGCATTTACAACCGATCAGCCGCACTGCACTGACAAGCTGCACATAACATAATCGCAGTCTTTGCCAAATCACATGCGGTTTCAGTGCGATTAATTGTGCAGTCCTAGTTGCATGTAACTATGCACAATTTAGAATTTAGAATTACTATAGTAATTACATGTGTAACAAGGACACTGTAAAAAGTGTTACCATATTTATTTACTATAAAATATATAATTTTATATAAAATATTACATTTATATAACATTTTATATAAAATATTATATATATATATATATATATATATATACATATATATATATATAAAATAAAAAATATGATAAATTGCCTTGATGAAATGCTTAAAGATAAACACTGTAACAATGACCAAAAAAATATAACTTAATATGTAATATTATGTTTACACAAGTTTACACAAGTTTGCCCTGTTTAAATACTTAAATATGTCAAACAGTAAACGCTGAGGGGGAAAAAAAAGGTTCTACAGCACAAAAGCTGCAATCTTTCACTTTTTCTGTATAGTGACAGGTGAAAAATGCCTGGGCTTTTAAAACATTGTGACTTTGAAACCAGCCACAGTTTATCCTCATACATCATCATATACCATCATCAGCTTGTGCTCAGAAAAAAAAAAAGAAAAAAAAGTTTAGAGAACAACCATGCTCTTTTTGTTTCTTGGAGGGACAGAGCAGAAAAGCAGAGAAATCCCAAGGCCTCTGTTTTGATCTGTACTTTATGTATTCTTTATTACAGCCGAATTCGTTCTAAAAGATTCAGTTGACTAGTCATGGAGAGGATGACGGCAGTCTAATGAGCGATTTGAAACAGATTCTTTGATTTTTCACCACTCTGAATGTGTCTTTAGAGGTCCGGGTGTGTTCTGTTTTCAGTTCTTGTTTTTCCTCTATTTTCAGACTCAAAGTTTGGCCTCTGAGTTAGTCTGAAAGATTTGGTCAAAGGCTATTCCTTTGAACATTGTTCCATTGCTTTTTTTCTTTTGCCTTTTCTCTAGGATATGTTCTAACCAAGGTGTTTGGACGTACCACAATTAAGGCCCTGTCCCCAGGTAATGTAAACCTTTGATAATTGACTCTGTGCCTTGTGATAGGCCCTGTGCCTCAGGCCTTGTGCTCTAATTAAAGAAAAACCAAATTTGCATTCACTTGCCTTTAATGTGTGTGCATTTGGGAGGTTGCATACTGTAGAATTTCCCAGGATCAATGTATAATAGACTCAAGAAGGCACTAAAGTAGAATATGAGAGGTTTAAATTTAGTCTACATCTATAAATTGAGTTTAAAATTGAGTGTTGAGAACGAATTAAAGTTTCACTCCTGCAGTTTTCAATACTTTGTTTCCCCTCTCTAACACTCAAATCTCTGTGCATCACTCCTTTTCAATTTAGAACTTACAGTCTGTATTGTAAAATTAACACCCTGTTGCATTAACGAGAGGGTTTGCATTGAAACTTCAAATTTACACTGAACTGATTCTGCTGCTATAGAAAGAAACAAAACAGGCTTTAATTACTTCGTTAGGTATTCAGATTAATGTGAATATTCATGCTGTGTGTCACTGAACTAAATTCAAACTTGTCAATTTAAACTTTTCAAGATGCAAAGTAATCCTCAAAAACTATTTAAAAGCGTATAAAAACTGAATTCATGAGAAGATATGCCGTCAATTGAAATATAGAGCATATATTGTATAAATGCCTAAAAAGCCTCAAATATTTATATTTATAGCACTTTGATAAACCCTGAGCTGATGAAAGCGAGCGAATTGATTCATCCTTATCTGATACTCCTATTCAAAGACTTGTATCAAATTACTAAATATTACATTACTAACTTTACATTACTTACTGTAAAACTTAATTATTAATTCAACTTATTAAGTTTTACAGTGTATCTTTACATTTAGTAATGTAATATTCAGTCACTCAATAGGAATAGTTTCCAATGAATAGGTCTTTGAATATACCACATATAATAAAATAATACATCTCAGCATGACAAAATGTTGACACACACACACACACACACACACACACACACACACACACACACACACACACACACACACACACACACACACACACACACACACACACACACACACACACACACACACACACGTATAGGCTATCTCTCTCTCTCTCTCTCTCTCTCTCTCTCTCTCTATATATATATATATTAAATGAGAATGTATTAAATGAGAATTTAAATAATTAATAATAAACCACTTATAATCTCCAAAATTAACATTTTGTCATTTACTCACTCTCATGAAGTTCGAGATGTATTATTTGATGTATTATTTTATTCTATATGTGGTATACATACAGAGGATATTGAATATAATGTAAAAAAAAAATCATACAACTTTGAGGGAGAGTAAATGGTAGAATTGTTATTTTGGGTGAAATATTTCTTTAAAATAGTTTTAAAACTAACAGTAGGTAAGCTAATTAAATGGGCTTTGAGGAAGGAAAATACTTCATATATCTTATGACACTGATGTCAAGGGCTTTGCTTCCAATCAAACCTGACAGATTTTTTTGGAGCCAATTCACCTGACACTCAGATAAGGAGTGTCCAATCCTGCTCCTGGAAGGCCAACATCCTGCAGACTTTGGCTCCAACCTGCCAAAACACACTTGCCTGAGAGTTTCTAGTAATTCTGAAGACCTTGATTAGCTGGTTCAGGTGTGTTTAATTAGAATTGGAATTAAACTCTACAAGACATGGGCCTTTAAAGGGATAGTTCACCCAAAAATGAAAATTCTGTCATCATTTACTCACCCTCAAGTTGTTTCAAACCTGTATGAATTTCTTTTTTCTGCTGAACACAAAAGAAGATATTTTGAAAAATGTCTGTAGCCAAACAGTTCATTTTTGGGTGAACTATCCCTTTAAAAAGCAAGATTGGACACCCCTGACTTGGTGGAAGCTATAGCTGAACTAGCCAAATGCCAAGATGGACATATTGTGTGATGCTCCTTTATCCTCAAATAAATAAATATGTCTTTACAAGGTAAAATAAAATGGTTTCACTTTATTTTTTATGGTCCCTTTAAAGGCACAATATGTTTTTTTTTTTTTTTTTTAAATATAAAAAATCACTATATCTATGTTATATATTTTTTAAAGTTGTGTATTTACATTATCCCGACAGTTCCAATTAACTTCTAAATCCAGAGAAATTAATATTTTAATTCGAAGACACGGACCGTGTCTTTATTTCCGTTTTGTCGCCGTCAATGCCGTCATATCCGTGTTGTCTCTGGTTTCCGCTCGTGCTGCCATGGCAACCAGAGCTATGAACCAGAGCCCTCTGATAGTAACCAAACTGACGCGGACAACTGTGTAGTTCGCAATGTCTATTTGCACGCTGTTGTTGTTTCGTTCAAACATTATGGACCATGGAAAGCAGACTATGGATAAAAAAGGAGAACTAAACCGAGAATCAATATCAGCGCGGTGTTTTCGAGATGTCGAGAGCTCCCATGGACACTATATAAACGAGAGCTCCACGTCCGAGACTTCGACAACTCCTACATGTACTTTATTAAACAGGTGAGCACATTTACATAAAACTAATCAAGGTTATATAGTTCAACAATGATAAAATGTTAGAATATGATCTGTATGTTATTCTAATGTTGATCTAGCTAGCTTACTGCTAGTCTCATACAGGCAAACTAACGTTAACACATACATTTCAACACATTCAAATGCAGTTTAGAGTGATAGTGTAATGTTAGAGCAAGTGAAACAGCGCTGCGTTACGTCTCAAGTTTAATTTGTCTAATAAACTGACCTGTGAGTAGTAATTCTGCGTGTAGTTCGGTAGAATGAAATGTCCATATTCCTTTTATATCCGCGGGACTCGCATCGCGTTTGGAGCTGATAGCTGTCTCTTAGCAATCCCGAACTGCTTCATATCACAGTCATGATAAAAGCATCGATGTATTCAGTAATCCATATACATTATTAGATCGGTCGGCTTGACGTTGACGACAAAATCCATAATTCATAGCAAATGTTGCGTCATCAATCTACGCCTTTGTTATTGTAAATAGGTTAGCGACCCCTAGTGGAGAAAAAATCCCATATTGTGCCTTTAACACATTTTGTTGACTATACTGTAAGTACTGTTGCACCAACCTACATGTCTACTAACTCTCATTAGAGTGTTAGTTGACAGAGTATTAGTAGACTGGTGGGGTTAGGGTTAGAATAAGTTGACATACTTGCAAATTTACTTATAGTCAGTAGAATGTCTGTTGGAGGAGCATCACAATAAAGTGTTAGTAAATATTAAGCAGACAGGAATGCTCTAATGAGAGTTATTTAACATGTAGTTGCAAAGTTACTAATGGTCAACAGAATGTTCAAAAGGGACCATCGAAATAAAGTGTTACCAATAAAATACAACCAACGCTACAGTAAACATGGATTAACTTGCAATGAAGATGAATATGTGGTGAATTACTGGCTGCATAAGCAAATCAAAATTCAATTTTATACAATAAACTACTTTGGTAGCTTGATGTTCACTACTGGGTCCTAAAGCAAAACCAGCTGAGAACAAGAGAAAGATTTGCCATACACCCAGGCCTTTGTATTCCCTCTGGTATTTTATTCAGTTATTTGAGTGTGCAGAAAACACTTGTCCTTCTGCTCTTTTAATCACTTCATTGAGAGGAAATATCTAACAAACTCAGAGTGGCACACTTAAAAGTGGTTGCCGCACTAGCTGTCCTTCATTTATTTATTTTTATTTTTTTGGTGAGCATGCAAGGTCCACCATATTCTAATTAAGCACTGAAGGAGAACCTGTTCTTGTTCTCCTTTGAGGCTGAGAGACAGGGAGCAAGGTTAGTTAGAGTTGAAATAAGGGGTCGTGAAGTATGCAGTCATTCGAAATAACAAATTTAAGTTTTATAATCTGGTTTTATGCAACAAGAATGTTTGAGAGGTAAAAAGTGATGTCACAAAAAAGGGCTTGATTATGGACCAGTGTGGCCAGTTTCCAGGTGTCAGGGTTTTGTAAAGGGAAGAAGAAGAAGAAGAAGAAGAATGATAAAACAAAACAAAACAAAAACTGACCCGTGGGGGAAAAAAGCGGCAGCCAGACTAGGCAGGACCAGGCAAAACAGGACCAAGCAGGGCAGGACACGAGAGGGTACATTCAACAACAAACTGCTTGGCACAGGACAGAAAACAGAAGGAGAATAGAGGAAATTAGGAGGGTAAAAAAGGAGAGCAGGTGGGGCAAATATATCAATCATCAGGTAAAACAATAGACAGGAAAGCAAACATGACAAAACAACAGCACATGGCCAACACAATCACAAGCCATGTGCTCAAACATGACACAAACACGCAGCCAAAGGAGAGCTCTCACCGACTGCGTGTCCACACAAAACATGGCAACATGAAAGCATGTGGTCAATGAAAACCACAGGCCGCGTGCTACACAGAACAAGACAAGAAATCACAAGGCTGGTTATAAACACGAACCGCGTGCTACACACAAATTCGAAACAGCACACTTACACAACGAGACAAGAACGCACAGAGGATGAGCGAATGCCCATCCCATGCACTCACAACAGAAGACAAACACATGGAGCATGAATCTGAACCCCAGCATAGATCCAAAACCAAACTAGACCAAAGTGTCGGGATCCGAACACCACGCTCCGCACACAAAATGACAAAAAGCGGATTCGGAACCGCAAGCTCAATGACAAGACAGTAGGAGTGTCAGAGCTCTGTCACCAAACAGGAATAAACCAGACCAGAGTGACAGAATCCTGACATCTTTTAGGCCAAATTGAATCTTCTGGTTGCTTCAAAGATCAATTTTAAACTATAGCAGGAATAATGTTTGAATGAAAATTTGTGTTTGCTTACAAATAATGTTTCCTAATTCCTTAAAATCACCCTTATCACTTTATGTAGGCTTGTTTTTTTGTCATGTACTCACAGGACCACAAGACTACACAAAATAAAATGTGATTAATGCCTTCACATAGAGTCATTATGTTGCCAAGCTAATGATATAATAATAATCCCCAAAATAACTACCCCCCACCCAAAAAATATTGGGTAAAAGAGCACATCTAATTAGATAGACATGTTTTCTACCAATACCTTTGACTTGGATGAAAGTGTTCACAGTGCAATTTGGGATTGATTTATCTGTGGAGGATACATTACATATTGCCTTAGACTTTGGCACACTGGAAAAAATCTTAATGAATTGCTGATGAAGGGTCTATTTCATAGCGAAATCAGAATGAATATCCAGGCCAAACAAAAATGAAACTGACATTGATACAATAAACTATGCCTATGTATGTCGCACAGCTTCATTTTCATGTGCGGCAAATTAAATATGCCTTCATAGAAATATTGCTAGATCCTATTTAGAGGGGCTTCGGCCAAGACTTTCATCTCAGCCCACATTAAATCTGCAATTATCTCAGCTGTTGGCAAAATCTGATTATGTGATTTCTCTTCACATTTGCTGAATTCTGGTTTTCTCAATCACAGACAGGGAAAAAGCAAACCCTTTACCTCTTCTTTCATTTCCTTACTCTTGTTTGTCTTGTTTTCTTCCTTCATCCTCTTCATTTGCTCCATTCCTTCTTGACCAGGAGAAAAACATTTTAGAATGTGAACCTGAGTTAAATTGGCAGCTCATATAAACCAGGACTAAGTGATGTCCACAGAGAGCTGAGGGATACAGGAGCCGTGAAGATGACTGGAGGTCTCGGACAAGGCTTGTTTCACTGTTTGTCTCCCGCAGGACCGAACACCGAATAAGACCTATTAGAGGAATGGATATGTCTGCACCAAACTGAGATGGACTCAAATCACCTGCTTCTGCAGTGCTGTGAGCACTCTTGCTTTTCTTTCATCAGTCACAAACTACAAAAAACCTAAGAAAAAGAACACAAAATGCACTTAAACACAGTGAAGTCAAGAAAAACATTAACCACCAATAAAGACTGTGGTGAAGCTTTTTGTAAAAAGGTTTTTTGTAAAAATGTTTTACATATATTCCCATAAGAAATTCAAATAATTCTTTAATATATATATATGAAGAGTTCAGATTCAAAAGCCTCTAAGTGCCATCTGAAATTTCCTTCTAGAATGATAATTTTTATCAAGCTTGTATGTTTATGTTCAGTAATTTCACTTTAATGACAATTAATAGGTAATTTTCATTGCCATTAAAGTGAAATAACTGAACATAAACATACAAGGTTGATGAGAGGCTTTTAGAGGCTTTTGCATCTGAACTCTTCATATATACTGTATATATATATATATATATATATATATATAGAGAGAGAGAGAGAGAGAGAGAGAGAGAGAGAGAGAGAGAGAGATTATTACTTTTTAACTTCAGAAAATTAGGGGATACTGCAATATTTTACTTTTTTTTTTTTTTTTTTTTGCAAATAAATTCTCCTACAGTTAACCTCAAAAGTATGATCATGGAGAGAAAACTATTACTAAAACTTCTAAAATGATTGGTACATTTATGATTTACCAGTCAAATCTTGACCCCTTAAACTGCACATACAAACATAAAAGAACAGATGTAAAACATAAAAATGGCAATAGAAACATGAGAACCTTTAGTTGCATATATTCTCCCACAAATTATAATCGCTGTTTATTACTTAAATTGTCCACTTTGCAGTTTTTCAACTCTTAAAATTCCCCCAAGAAATCATTCCCTTTCTTACCACAACATAATTAATTTTAGCACATAAAACAACCACCATTATTGACATTTGAATTATTATGATATTTTGATTGCTATAAATCATATGATAAAAGCCAAATATAAACACCCGAGGGTGAGAAATGATGGGCAGGGAAATGTCTGTTGAATTGAATTCTGGGACATGTCTCGTTAACGCTGGCCCAAGGCTAGAGAAAAAGACATCAGTGTCACCACGCTGTGACATCTCAACACAAACAATCAAAACTCCCCTCATCCACATCGATCATCTGAGTGCCTCATGATTTAAAAGAGGGAGAGAAAGAGAGGGAGGGAGTGAGAGACACAAAGACAATGAAGATACAAGAAACAGTAGGCCTATGCTAGTAATTTATTAAATACTTGCTCTCTTTATAGACTTTTCAGTTTGCTTTCTTCCATTGTGAGTTTCTGATTTCCTGTCTGCAGAGCAGTTTTGTTTAAGACTTGCATAGCATTATCACCAGTCATGTTTCAAACTATATTTGACCCATCCTGCTACTCCCACCTGTGTTTAATTTAGACTTAGCCTACAGTAGGTAATTTAAGAAACACAAAGAGGAGACACAAGCAGTTTGAAATCACCTGAGAAAAATAAAAGAAGAACATTTATAGAAAAGACCAGGTAGTTACATTTTGTTTCTGCCTGGAATTTGTTTTTTGTTTTTTGTTTTTTGCACCTGCAAAGGCAGTTTTCACTCGGAAGCTGAAAGGTGCTCTAAATGATGTCACACGTTTTTTAGGCCAAAACATTTTTTGTCACATACAGCAAACATCTCCTCACTATCCACTAGCTGCCTGTCCCCTGAACACACTGTAAAAAAAAAAAGCGTTCTCTGTGGACAGCCCAGGCTCCACAAATGGCAAGAAAACAAACTGGCCCAGCCTGGACCACGAAACATAACAAACAGTGTTCCAGCCAATAACCGACAAGAATGATTTGGGGGTGGGGGTTGGGGGGGTTAGTGCGCATACACATGAAGGGGGGATTGGGGAGTGGAGGAGAGAGAAGCATGAGGAGGGAAGTTAGCTAGAGGAGAGATGCCCTAGACAACGACTAATGTTAGAATTATATTCTCTTGAATTTTGATATGGCCGACACACGACCAAAGAGACGACGTTGCGATGAACAAATAGCTTAGAAGAGGAAAAAGGAGAAGGAACGCGCGAAGTCCCGAATTTACATCGGAAAAGCCTCCGAACCAAAAGTTCATGACTGTTTCAGAAAGCATGGAAGGGAGGGGGAGGGAACGGGATGAAGAGGAGGGAGGGTCAAGCTTGCCTCCGTTTTGTTTGACAATACTTCGAACGTCAACAAGAAGTGACGTCACCCAACCAACATCACTTAGAGCACCTTTAATACGTTGGCCAGAAAGATTAAATCTTCCAAGTGAGGGAGTGATTTCATTGTTCAAGGCAAATTAACAACAACAACAAAATATTGTCTGAATTCCAAAAGCCAAAAAACACAAGACGAAACAACCAAACAATGTGGCTATGCAACGCATAACGTAGGCTAATCACTTCCAGGTTGGGTCTTCTGTCACAAAGCTGTGTTGTAGACAGCCCAGCCCAGCCCATAGAAAAATGTACCCGACCCGTGGCAACATTTTTGTAAAACGCTAAATATGTTGCGTCGTGCCTGTTTCGCGCCAGTTTCAAAGTGAAATGTCCAGTGAGTGGCGCTAAAAGCGTGTTTAGTTTTTTACGGAACAGATGAACGTGAATATGGCAACATTTTATTAGGTTGGAGTTTGTACGTAAAACTCCAAAATATATTAGTTTACAAATCATGCAGTGTTTTGAGGTCATAGCATAACACAATTGCACACGGAGCGTGTGAAAACAAGTCTTTATTAATTCATAATCTGCCCATATAATCATAATTGTGTAGGACAACTATTAAAAGTTTTGGCTGTTTTACTGCCTCTAGTGTTCATTTCTGTTGGAAACTGCAGTGATATGTACTTATTGGTACATTTTTCCAGTGAGCCTGTGTTGCAGCTGAACACTCACAAACATGATGATGGAGGCAAAGGTTATCTTTAATAAATCCACAGGAAGATAAATCACACAAAGAGAACGACTTACAACACCATATATATCACAGATGAGAGACCCAACAGCAAATGAGGAATCGGATAATTAACTAAATGACAACTAATCAGAAACCATGACAACTTACTCAACAGTGGAAACGGTGCAAACTGAAAACAAATCCAAACTAAGTGAAAGTGTGTCACCCAGGCATTAAACATGAGTAAATGCAATTCATTTATACATGCCAAGACTTTACAGTAAAGTCAATCTCAATAGCATATGAAAGTAAAAAAATAGTTTGCCATCTCAGTTAAAATAAAACATACTGTAAGCTTGCTCCTCTTTATAAACCTGTATCCATTAAATACAGTAAGGCAGGATGCATGATTCATTTATACATAGAGCTTCATATTGATTCTATTTTTGGCAGTGCGGTTTGAGCTAGCATTATATGTCTAGAGTTGACATTGAGTGTATAACCGCTATTCATTTGTGTTTCTGCGCCGGCTCTTTTGACTTCATTAAAAAGCACTAACCAGACCGCTGAGCCGCTGCCAATGTCCTTAGTAATGATTGCAATAAAAATGTACACCACCCCTGAAATTAATCCTTTATAAATAAAGCAAAAGGAATCAATGAGTTATCTAAAGCAGAGGCAGATATCGCAAGCGTGGTACTGCAGATGTTGAAGACACACTGGAATAGAGAGGACACACAATCGTAAAGCCCGGAATGGAAATAAAGATATGGACACAGGTTAAGATTAGAGAGGTTTCTGGAGCTGTGCTGATAAAATCCTCTCTGTTGTCCTCTAATACGTGTGAAGTTGTATACATGAAAATACAAGGTAAGACAGAGGGAAAGGCCAAATCCATTATATTGAGGCAGTGACGCACTTGCGCACACACACAGAGGCCGTGGTGGGTTATCTCTGACCGTTGTGTCCTTGTAAACACAAAGCAATTATGCTGAAGACACAATAGAAACATTTCAGCAATGGTTCAATCCTTACTCTCTCCCACTCTGAGGAGGAGGGAACAGCTCAGAGATAGGGAATGTTATGACAGCCTAAATCCAATAATGAGTTAGAAACATTACAGATAACTGGACACTTATAGTCCTTTAACTGAAAGGTTATCCAAGAGGAGCAATAGGAGAAAGTGAGAGGAAAATGTGCTGAAGGTTTGTGTCTTCCTAGCAATGAAGTGCCTATATATAACTTCATTTACATCAGCACAACATGTTTTTTTTATTGCTAACATCTTTAAATACTTTAATAAGATTTAAAGGGGCAGTTCCATATTTTGACATGCAGTTTACGGGTTGAGTTATATGATATAGATCATCCCACAATAAAATACTGGCCTAAAAATAATTTAAGTAATGGTGCGGTAGGTTCTGTGAATGGGTGCACAGAAAGCACAATAAAATAGCAAAAATGTGCCCCTAAACTAAGTTCTTCCAGTCTTGGCAAGTGTCTGTGGGTCTTGGCAAGAGCAAATGGACCAAACTTTGCAGACAGCCCAAAATCTGGCTCTACAATGCACAACAACCACAATCTCCAAACCAAGTTATAATCTTCTGAACCTAAATATTGTTTAATTTATGATTAATTTAATGAAAGTAGCGCCAGAACTTTTCTTTCATATTGTGACATACAGAGGATAAAATATTATTGAAAAAGAAAAAACATAGATATTGAAGACACACTGGAATAGAGTTGTTGTTTCTATTTGCCGGTTGTTGATTAGATGGTGCCAGATCTGAGTACAAGCTTGCAGTTAACTGTAAGTAAGGGGCGGGATTTATTTAGACTAAATTATTGGAGAAGTCTGACGTACATCATCAGATAGAAGTCTTTCGTTTCACTGGAAAACCGAGTTATGATATTTCGATTCAAAATTATGAGGGATCATGGAATTAAATGTTAATTTAATGGGGGCGGGGGGGGGGGGGGGGGGGGGCATGTACGGGCATGTACGTAGGTTTTTTTTATTTTTTGACACGTATGTAGCTAACCCATGTCAGTTTTGAATGTGGTTTAATCTGTACAAAAGTACTCATCTGAGGCACTATATATATATATATATATATATATATATATAAATACATACATTTTGACAGCTCTTTTGTGTGTTTCTGCACTGAACTATGAGCCTTGCTTGTCAAATCTATGTTTGATATTTTCAGAGTTAAGGCATTAAACACCCAAGAGCATTATAAAGCTTTCAACTTCTCTCTGCGTCTTCCCTTTCATTGATTTGCATGTTGTTGTTTCTCAATTTTTTTATGCATTCATTCGCAGGCAGACTTGATCAATGAATTGCCTTGGTTGTTTTATTTTTCCTGCAAGTGATGGGTTTGTTAAAAGGACAGCAGTACAATGCAAAGCTCAGATTATTTGTGCTGGAAAAGATGGTCCACCCCATGTTGAGCCTTATTTGTGTTTCGTGACACAATGTCTAAGAGGACCGGCAATATAATACATCGTCAAAATCGTGCAAATCTGACAGAGTAACCGAAGTAGGACACATTCAATTGCTGAACTTTTTAAAATAAGGAACGCCATTATATAAACATATCTCAATCAACAATACTTTAAGAAAGTTGACAAATAATGGAGTTTATTCATTTATTTAAGATCTTGCTTTGAAGTCAGGCATTGATGATTCCCTTTCCAGCTGTTGCGGTTTCTAAGATCCACCTTTTACATTTCTGCTGGAACCTGAAAGCAAATAACCAGCATTCTCAATCGACAGCTGAGCTTTTAGGATAAAGTAACACTTCCAGCGCCCATTTCTGGCTCCATCTGACACTTGAAGTATGTGGCTCTCAAGTTAAGGAGCACAGGAAAAGCTCTTAACACCTAGCCTCAAATAATGGCATATGCTGTACAACACCATATTTGTGTAACCAACACACCAGCAGTTGAGAAACATCTCCAGCAAATTACACAATCCGCTGACTGATTTTGATTCAGAGGTGTTGCCAAGGAGGTCTATGCCTGAAGATAGAGGTTGGACCTGATGCAGGACCGGTGCACATGTGCATCCAATTGCACAGCAAGGGTTTTCTGAGCCAAACTCCTGAAGCATAAATGCCATGTGACTAATTCCTCAGCTTCGGTGTTGCCTTCAACTGATGCTGCAAAAACTAGCTGAAATGGAAATGACACAAACCAACAAAAACATTCAATCAGTGACTTTCACATGAATAAATACATTAGGCTTGACCACCAACATTTACTCATCAGCTATTCTTTTAATTCAATTTTTTTTTCGTTATTTTTTCTCTCCAAAGTGCAGCTCTTCTTGCAAATATGTTGTATGCTGTATGTAAGTGAATGTTGCTGCCCCAAGATTTGTTGTGATGCACTCAACATTAATGTGCTTGAAGGTAGCTTTTTACTTTAAAGTTCATGTAAAAAGAGTGAAAACTTACACTTATTTCAATAAAAGACAGACAAGAATACATTAAGCAAGACTCGCCACCCACAGGTTCATGTAGACAAAGCATGGAACAAGAACAATGAATAAGACTATATCAAAACAAAATCTAAGAAATTCGAACAAAGACCATGATAAAAGTCCCAAATATGTTAAAGTATTCTCTTGAGGATGGCAAAATTCTCAAATTCAACCCATTTTAAAAATACCTTTACCTTCAACTTGTAGAACTCTTGGGAATACATTTGGAACAACCAGACATTTAAGAGGTCTTAAAAAAAAGCATTTGATTCAGTCTCCTTAAAGGTTTGCATACTGTTTTTTTATTTTATCAGTTTTTTTGTCTTGCAAAACTCAAGAATCCTCTTGACACCAACTTTGTGAATATTACATTTAAATCCACTCTGACAACCTCTATCAAGTGTAACAAAATTGCACTTTTGTTTGACAGTCAGATGTTTAATTATTTCTGTCCATTTATAAGGACCGACTAATCTCCATGGTGATGGTGCTTGATATTTTCTGCAAACTTCTTTGATTTACACTTGTATTAGCACTATACATGTTGCTCCTTCAAAGAACTGAGTCTCTTTATGGCAAACATTCCCTCTAATGATGCTGATTGGAATGAATGCAACCGGGTCAGTCCAGAAATGTAACAAATAAGCCAGTTGGATGGAAGTTTTGATATTAAGTTCATACTTTTTACTCCAAACCAAAACATCTAGGAAACGTCTCGGGTTACGACTGTAACCCTTGTTCCCCGAGAAGGGAACGAGACACTGCGTCGTCGTCGTGACGACACTATGGGAACGCCCCCAGCGTAACGCATCTGAAGTATGAATGAAATCTGTCCAATCCTGATTGGTGCTGCGTCATGACGTAGTAGATGACGGCATGCCCGGAAGATACAAAGGGATGCTGGCTCAAACACACGTTAGCTACTTTGCGATGAAGCAAGCGCTCTGAACGTGATAGGTGTGGCGACGAGACGCAGTGTCTCGTTCCCTTCTCGGGGAACAAGGGTTACAGTCGTAACCCGAGACGTTCCCCTTCGAGGGAACTCGCACTGCGTCGTCGTCGTGACGACACTATGGGAACGCAATGCCCACTATGCCACACCGTAAGCACGCCACCCTAGTGTGAAGCTGGGAGACCAGGCACACTTAGGACGCGATCACTCTGGCGCCAGGCGTCACAGGGAGTTGCAGACTATAAAATCTTATGAAGGTGTGTGGAGTGGCCCACCCAGCCGCTTCGCAAATATCTTGAAGCGAGGCTCCAGAAAGGAGGGCTACCGAGGAGGCCATGCTCCTGGTAGAATGAGCCCTCACAGCTATAGGTGAAGGCAAACTGCGCACCTGATAAGCCATGGCTATAGCCTGAACAATCCAATTACTGATTGTCTGCTTGGATGCAGGCAGCCCTTTCTTGAGTGAACCAAAGCACACCAACAACTGGTCTGACTTCCTCCACTGAGAGGACCTCTCAAGGTACACTCTCAGGGCTCTGACCGGGCAGAGCAGGTGAAGTCTCCCCTCTTCCGCCGTCACGTGAGGTGGAGGATGGAATGCCTGAAGAACCACTGACCGTGCCACATTAAATGGCACCTTGGGCACATAGCCCGGTCTAGGATGTAAGATGGCCTTAACTCCGCCAGGGGCAAACTCCAGGCAAGTTGGCGATATCGCCAAGGCCTGGAGATCCCCCACTCTCCTCAGAGAAGTGATAGCAAGGAGAAAGGCCACCTTAAGGGTCAGGTTCTTTGCCTCAGCCGACTCCAGTGGCTCGAAGGGGGCCTCAGCCAACCCTTCAAGTACCACCGCCAGGTCCCAGGTTGGGACTCTGGAGCGAGCCGCAGGCCTCATCCTCCGAGCCCCACGGAGGAAACGTACAACCAGATGGTGCCTCCCCAAGGGCCCATCACCTATAGGCGAGTGGAAAGCCGCAATGGCAGCCACATACACCTTAAGTGTGGACGGGGTAAGACCGGCGGAGAAGCGATCTTGGAGGAACTCCAGCACTGAAGCCACTGGGCAGTTAACTGGGTCCACCTCACGCTCTCTACACCAAGTGGAAAACACATTCCACTTCAGGCTGTACAGTCTCCTGGTAGAGGGAGCCCTGGAGCTGAGTAAGGTCTCGACAACATCTGCTGAAAGGCCAGCCTCTAGGTACCGAGCCCCCTCAGGGGCCAGACCCAAAGGTTCCACAGCTCTGGCCGGGGGTGGAATATTGTGCCCCCTGCCTGAGACAGCAGATCCCTCCTCAGAGGGACCTGCCACGGGAGGCCGTCCAGCAGTGCTACAATGTCCGAGAACCAAACTCGGGTCGGCCAGCGGGGTGCTACTAAAAGTAGACTGATCCCCTCTCGGCGAACCCGCTCCAAGACTCCCGGGAGCAGAGCGATCGGGGGAAATGCGTACAGACGCAGCCTCGGCCACGTCTGCATCATGGCATCCAGCCCCAGCGGAGCTGGATGTCTGAGAGAGAACCACAGTGGACAGTGGGACGTCTCTTGAGACGCGAACAGATCCACTTCCACTGGGCCGAATCTCACGCACATGGCTTCCACCACCTCTGGGTGGAGTCGCCACTCCCCGGGCCTCAGCCCCTGCCTTGACAGGATGTCTGCTCCCTGATTTTGGTCCCCGGGGACGTACATCGCTCTGAGAGACGACAGTTTCCCCTGGGACCACAGGAGGATCTGGTGTGCCAATCTGCATAGAGGGCGCGACCTCAGACCCCCCTGGTGATTCAGATACGCGACAACGGAAGTGTTGTCCGAGCGTATCAGGACATGGTGGCCGCGGAGGTCTGGGAAAAAGCTCCTCAGAGCTTTGTAGACCGCCAGCATTTCCAGGCAGTTGATGTGCCAGGAAGAATGCCGGGTCTCCCACAGACCTCTCGCAAAGCGGCCGTCCATGACCGCGCCCCAACCAGTAAGGGAGGCATCTGTTGAAACGGTTTTCCGGCAACATGATGCTCCCAGTACTGGTCCCTGGGACAGGAACCAAGGTTTCCTCCATATGACGAGAGAACGAAGGCATCTGCGCGTTACTCTGATCATACGGAACGGATTTTCCCTCGGGGAAAACCCCTTGGCTCTCAACCACCACTGTAGGGGTCTCATGTGTAGCAGGCCAAAAGGTATGACGTTGGACGCTGCTGCCATGTGCCCCAGCAGTATTTGAAACTGCTTCACAGTGAGGTTGTGGCCTAGCTTCACTCTGGAGACCAACGCCTGTATGGAACCCACCCGAGCAGGAGACATTTGTGCCCGCATCGTCGTGGAGTCCCATACCACTCCCAGGAACGTAGTCCTCTGGGAGGGCGTCAACACGCTTTTCTTCGTGTTGAGTCTCAGCCCCAAGCACCTGATATGAGCGAGAACGACATCTCGATGTCGAACTGCCATATCGTATGACTTGGCTAATATTAGCCAGTCGTCGATGTAATTTAGTACACGGATGCCCTGGAGTCTCAGTGGAGCCAGCACTGCATCCATGCACTTGGTGAAGGTGCGAGGGGAAAGAGCTAGGCCAAAGGGAAGAACCCGATATTGGTACGCTTCGCCCCCGAAAGCGAACCTCAGGAACTTCCTGTGACATGGAAGGATGGAGATATGGAAGTATGCATCCTTCAGATCTATCGTGACGAACCAGTCCTCGAACTGGATCTGACTCACGATGGCTGGAATTGTGAGCATCTTGAACCTGAATCTCCTCAGAGAACGATTCAAGTGCCTGAGATCTATTATTGGACGCAACCCCCCATCCTTCTTGGGAACTATGAAGTACCGGCTGTAGAACCCGGACTCCCTGTCTGGCAGAGGAACACGTTCTATGGCCTCCTTGACCAACAGGGATTGAACTTCCTGTTCCATAACCCGAACCTGCTCTGGGCCGACCACAGTCCAGACCACCCCGTTGAACTTCGGGGGAGGGGAGCTGAACTGCAGTCTGTAACCCAGCTCTACAGTACGCAGGGCCCACGCAGATATATTCGGAAGGCATGACCATGCGCCGAGATAATCTACTAAGGGAACCAGCCTCTCGAGGCTGGCCTCGGGTGTCAACCGAGCCTCGTTCCCGACCCCCTGAAGCGGCTGACCGGCAGGGAGCAGTCGAGAATGATTTTCGGTGTGCGTACGCGTTCGCTGCCCAGCCGCAGGTCTTACTTGAGGCGGCTGGAGCGGCGTGCGTGCGCGGGAAATCAGTGTGGCCCGAAGCGTACTGGACGGCGGGAGCACAGCACTGATTCCCCGAGAGCTCCGGGACGGAGGCGACCTCAATCGCTCCATCCCGGGGGGGACAGCTCTCAGCGGTGCGGCCACGCCTAGGACCGCTTAGAGGAAGCCTTCTTCGCCTGAAGGACGGTCCTCAGATCGACCTTAGGCTGGGAGGGCTTACCTCGAGAGTGTCGCCTCCTTTGCCAGGCTCCCTCAGGAGGGGCGCGGGCGGCGACACTCTCTTTCTGCACCTGACGGTGCAAGGAGCTGGTAGACGGCTGAGACCGCCCTTTTGCGGCAGTCTTCCCCGAAGAGCTAGGACGGCGAGGGAGATACTGATGGAAGGCAGCTGACTGCTTTTTCACCTCCTGAAACCTCTCGACTACGGAATCAACCGCGCCGCCGAAGAGGCCAGAAGGCGAAATCGGAGAGTCGAGAAGAAAGTGCTTCTCCCTCTCCTTCATCCCTGATAAATTTAGCCAGAGATGTCTCCCTACGCATACCAGACCAGCCATAGAGCGGCCGATTGCACGGGCCGTCTCTTTGGTAATGCGTAGAGATAAATCAGTAGCCTTCCTCAGCTCCAAAATATCATCAGGGGAAGGACCCTCGCCTTCGTCTAGCTCTTTGAGGAGATCAGCTTGATAAGCCTGCAATACCGCCATGGTATGAATGAATGAATGAATGAGGCATTTCTTCTTGAGCGGGTGTATGAAGCGGTGGATGCAGGCAGCTACCAGCCCGCCCGGCCGCCATAAAAGCTCTGCCCACCAGAGAAGATGTTTCTCGGCATGGCTTGGTGGGCAATACCGGGGCCTTCAGGGAAGATGCGGCCTCGGGAGAAAGATAGCTCGCAAGAGCTTCCTCTACCCGAGGGATCTTCCCATAACCGTACTCTGCCGCCCCCAGTACATTAGCGAAATCGAGCACTGGGGGATTGGAGAGCCTGGCTGAATAAGGTTTTTCCCACGACTTGCACAACTCATTGTGCAAGTCAGGAAAAAACGGAAGGCCCCGGCGTGGAGGCTGAGCCCGGCGCTTAAAGAACCTCTCATCCAGTTTACTAGATGGCTGGACTACAGGTTCTTCCTGTGGCCAATTTATATTTAATTTGGCCACAGCGCGGGTCAAAACCTCCACCAGCTCTTCTTGAGCGGGTGTATGAAGCGGTGGATGGGGCTCCATAACACCCGCCTCGATGCTCACAGCATCTGACCCCTCAGAGCCTGATAGCTGAAGCATCGGTGCCTCCACCTCGCGGGAAGAAGCCGCATCGCAGGCTTCCACACGAGGCGGGAGAGCGTCAGAATCTTCAGACGAGGACTGGGAAGATGACGAATCAGTCCCATGTCCCGCTGAAAGATCCATCTGCGAACCCCATGATCTGCGGCGCCGCGCTGCCTCGGCAACGGCGGGCCCAGAACCACGAGGTTCGCGAGCTTGGCCGAGCTGATCAAATATAGCAAGCCGCGAGCGCAATACCCTCAGCGGCAGCTTCTCACACTCGCTACAAGCGGCTCCCTCGAGAGCCGCTCTAGCGTGCTGCACGCCGAGACAATGCACACACATGAGGTGTGTGTCCGTGCCCGAAATGAAACGTGGACACGAGTGCACACACCTTTTAAACTGCTCGCTTGCCATTTTGATAATAATGCTTGTACAAACAACACCAAATAAGACTCACAGAACACAGAGCGCTTAGCTGAAGAGCAAAAAGCTAACGTGTGTTTGAGCCAGCGTCCCTTTGTATCTTCCGGGCATGCCGTCATCTACTACGTCATGACGCAGCACCAATCAGGATTGGACAGATTTCATTCATACTTCAGATGCGTTACGCTGGGGGCGTTCCCATTGTGTCGTCACGACGACGACGCAGTGCGAGTTCCCTCGAAGGGGAACTACAGAAAAGTGTTAAAATAGTCATTTAGTCTCAGTTCATCATCACATCTAATCGCCACCAACGGACGACTGTGGGATGTCTAGGGATAGCTGGAGGATGATAAAAAAATAAAAAAAACACTATGTCTTACAATGGGGGAGGAAAGGAATTGTAAGTAATAGCGGGTATGCTGGGCAGGGGTCGAGTGGGTGAGGGCTTCGGTGCAGGACTGGTCCTGTGGGAGGCACACCGTCCTTCACCCGGGGGTGCACAGATAGCCATATTAATCATAAAATCATATCACTTGATTATCATTGTTATAGTTTGGAGGATTGGGAGGAGAGGATAGGGGGACGATGAGAGAAAGGGTAAAATATGTTAAATTACTGAATACCTTAAAACACTCAACACCCTCAAAGGATATATATTTCAATTTATAAGGTCTTTCTTTTCTTTTTTTTCTCCACATCTGTTCTTACATTGTTGTTTATCTGTGTTTTGTTGTTGTTTGTTTTTTGGTCGATGTGTGTACTTTGTAGAGTTTTTGTATGTAATCCTGCAATAATAAAAAAAAATATATATATATAATAATAATAATTTGGTTGCGATATGTGTTTTATATAGTATCCAATCATTGAATCTCACTTCAGGGGCATCTCACTTCAAGAATTTTTTTTCGCTATTTATGCTAATAATGCTTAAAAATGTTGGGTTAGTTCCACATATGGAACTGGTGTTAACAACTTACACACTCACACACATGTACACACACTCTTGGAGTGTTAAAACGCTGTAAAATTATAGTGAGTGTCTAAAAGTGTGCTTTTGATTGAAACTTGGTATGAAAGTTCTGCGTTAGCTGTGTATTACTTAGAGATATGGCCAGATCCGTAGTAACACCTGCCTCAAGTTTGCAAAAAAAAAAAAAATCTCATCGTCTCCTTGTTTTTGAGAATGGTTGGAAGATAAAGGCTTTTATGAACTAGAAAAAAAGCTGAACTAGACAGATATATGCAACATCGCCATACATACAAAGCAATTTTCCTGAGCTTTGACTGATAATACAGAGATCAGACCACAACACTCTTCTAGCTGATCTGGACTAACCATAGCCTGACTGACAGCAGGAAAGAGCATTTCAATAAAGATTCACAGCAAGGTCAATCTCTTCACCCACACTTGAGTTATGTGCATTACAGCAGTTTTTTGTATAGTATTCTGCAAGCTACCTGCATTTAATACTAAGATACCTGCATTTGACGACTTACCAACATAAATAAATCGACATATTGGAAATAAAATATAAATTTGAGTTTAAATTATTTGAGAATACATGAGACAAAACATGTACAGCTACATATTAGAGACGCTGCAACTGTACATGATTTTAAAGGTCTCAAAACACATCTGTTTTCAATAGCTTTTAATCAGCGACAATTTTGTAATGTTGCCTATGTAATGCTTTTTTCTCTTCTTTTTTCTGTGACATTGTAAATTGCATTGGTCAAAACACAAACTTTTGAAAACAGGTTTCAAAGTACACGTTTTTGAACAATGTCATTGTCACCGTGTAAACTAGTTAGTTAATGATGAACTAATTATTTACAAAATATTTATAAATGATTAGCAAGTGATATACTAACATTTTATGTACACTCTAAAAAGTTTAACTATTATTTACTCAATTTTTTGGGTGAAACATTTTTAAACAAAAAAAAATTCTAAATTTTAAAGCTGTGAAATCAATTAAATATACTGTATGAATTGAGTAGGCTAAATGCAAGTAAAAAAAAAATTAGGTCTGCATCTGGTACATTAACAAATAAAATTGAGTAGAAATAATTTAACATTTAAACATTTGAAAACCAATATTTATGAGTAATTTTAACTGTTTTTATTTATGAGTAATACTAACTTTTTTTATTTGTAAAATAGTATTCCATACAACCACCAGTATACATGACATTGGCCTTTATTGTCGATAAGTACATAGAGGGTGCAGAAAGTGTTGTAAATGCCTTGTATACACGTACAGATCATTTGTAACAGGTAAGTAACAGTGTTCAACACAATGATGTGAATACTAAAAATGTTTACATCATTTATTAATAATTTATTAATGCATAGTCATGTTTCTTAAATGATTAGTTAATCATTTACTAATCACTTTTAAATGACTTGAATCGGAATTTACAAAACATACATAAAATGTTAGTATATCACTTATAAATTAAATTATTAGTACATCATTAACTAACCACTTATAAATGACTTACAACTGAACGTTATTATAAAGTGTTACCCTGCTGAGACCAAATACATTAACATTGTCATATCCATTACCATGTTAAAAATATCCAGAGAGTTGTCATGACTATAGTTAGTACTTGAGCTCTAATAAAGTTTGAGTGGAACATGCTATTTATTTGTTTTGTTTTTTTGTATTTTCTCAGTATCATTGGCTATACCATCCATTAAAATCTTTTGACTGTAATGATGGTCTCATTGGAAAATATGCATGCCTGCTTGAAGAACAAGGCCTTTGACATATGAAAGCCCTCAGAGTGCATGTTTACGTATTTCCAGGTAACAGTGTTTAAGGCATGCATAATGCATAAATTGAAGTAAATCACGTGGTCCGTTGTGCATTTTACATATGAAGAGGTAGTGCACACAATCACTCACTAACTTAAACGCACACACAAACACAACGATATAATAACATCATCATCTCAAACCAATATCTAGCTGTGCCAACGCAATATATTAATAAAAGACAATACGAGCCTGAACGAAATAAGGGGGCCTGAGAGACTGAAATCACACAGGTAAACAAGGGACAGATAGATTACATTCCCTCAAAGTAAAATGAGTTGTGTTCTCTTCTCACCCTGCCTCTCTCCTCGCCTCCATCCCTTCCTTTATATATTCTCCATCTATCTCTCGTGATTCAATCGCTTAGCCTCTTGCTTTCCGTTCTGTCACTCCCTCTCTTTAACTTGATTAGCCTATAGTGCAGCGAAGAAAAATGGGGGGAAATACTTTATTTTTCCTGTCCTTTAAGATTGTTTCTTATCAAATTGCACAAGAAAAAAACTATAATTTCCAAGTTAACTGCTCTAACTACTTAAATAGCGTTTAATGAAATTGTTAATTGAAATGTTTATTGGAACTTTTATTTTAATAAAAAAAAATTGAGGGACTTTTTACACGACTCCGTTTTTCTTTTAACTAAAAACGTTAAACTTTTTTAGCGTTTTGGCCGTCCGTTTACACGACAACAGCATATGGGTGCCTGAAAACGGAAAGTTTTGAAAACAGGTTTCAAAGTGCAAGTTTTTGAAAACGTTTTTTTGTAAACAACAAAAACACAAATCTTTAAAGACAATGACGTACACATGTGTAATGCACATGCGTATTACGTGTTGAGTCTATAGTGTTTCATCGCCATATAACGGCCTGGCAGCAGAATACAGGGGTTTTTATTTGTTTTTTGCGGATCCGTGTGAATGGGATCATTTGACAATGGTGTCGTCTGTACGGAAAATTTGAAGGAAAAACAGGGTATCGTTGTCGTGTAAATGTACCCTAAATTAAAAATAACCAATTCGATTGGTTTCTCAGAATATGCAATAAGAAAACACAATGTAAGGCAACCTCAATGCAGTGCATGAAGGTCAGAAACAAACCCAAAGAGACACTGCCCGTCTGGAGAATCAGATTTGACCCACAGCATATGTCAAAAAAAATGAGGCAGGAGCAGAACTGGTTTGAAAAGGTGTGGCATTGAGCTGAGGTTCAGCCATACACTGTTAACAAAACGCTGCCTTTTAGAATCACAGATTGTCAGAGTGTCTCACAGCCTCCCCAACACATGCTGCTGTGTCGCTGTCATATGGGAATATGTCAAGCCTTATCACAGCAACATAGGAACCTCTGTGACATGGGTGTCAATGAGGTGACAGCACACATACACTAATGTCAACAGCGATGTGATTGTTAGAGATTTGTATGACGGCTAGTGCCTTCAGAATTGGTGATTTGTGGCATTCTTTGAATTACTTAGAGATTTGTGCATCATGTAAAATATTTTATGGGAAAGAATTACTGTTCTCAAAACCTGTATTTTTACATTAGAAAAAAAAGAAAAGAAAACTACACGTTCGGAGGTCTGGTTTCCCATGCATCATTTACATTTTTACATTTGGCAGACGCTTTTATCCAAAGCGACTTACATTGCATTATCCTATACATTTATACATAGGCATGTGCAATCCCCTGGGATCGAACCCACAACCTTGCGTTGTTAACGCAGTGCTCTTACCACTGAGCTACAGGAAAGCTGTACAGGAAATCACATGATGTTTCTGTTATTATTTTTGTCTATTCAGGTGGATATGTCATGGCTGGTTTCCCAGACTGACGAACTTGGTGTTCAACAGGAAGACTAACCATGTAAGGCTCGTTTAGGCTGTATTATTTCAGCATGAGTGCTATTGCTATGCCATGCTACACTGATAGAAGCCTATGTTTCTAATAACAGATCTTTTATAAAAATCATATTCTCACTGGATGAACCACATGCAAAGCAGTTTTACAATAGCCACTATGCTAACAACTTTGCACACAAATAACTAAACATACTTTAGCAACCATAAAACTCAATTTAGGCTAATTAGCAATATTACTAAGAGGAAGCGATTTTACCAGAGTCAATTTTGCTTCATGCCAAACAACTTTCCTTTATCATGGCAAAATGACAGCAAAAAGTTAACAACTCTTAATACAACTCTTAATTTCTCATTAAACATGCATAAATTACAATCTTATCAAGCAAATGCTTGTTTCCGGATGCTTGCTATACTAAATAATTCACAAATTGTATGTTGTTTTCAAAAATAAATTTGTATGTATCCCATAAGCTAGTTCAGGATACAAAGCACATCATTTGCAACTGTGGTGGCAAACAAAATTCTATCACTGAATAAGAGACAAACATTTCCAATAGTCTTTGATGAGGTTTATTTTCTTGCAAGAAAAGGCCAGCAGTCGTACAGTCACACAGAGTGGCTGTAGAGTGTGACAGTGAAGGGAGGGCATCCTTCCTCTTTTATAGTTTTGACTCCCAGAATGTTATCTTTCTAGGCCAATGATGGTATTTCAACCATACGTGGAACATTCTTAGACTTGTTCATCATATTTTATCCTTGAGTGGAGGCCCTCCTGTCACGTACCAACACTCTTTATCATTCCAATACAATTCCATATTAGAATAAGGTTTGTGTGTGCTCTTTTACTGTCATATGATGGTCATACACATCTTAAAGATAAAAATGATTCCACACAACCAAAGGAAATAAGAAGGGGGATGAAGCAAAAGACGTGTCAGCCAATAAAATGACAACATTCAAACAAAATTATAATAATTATAAGCAATTATGGTTGGCTAACAATTTCAAGCTTTTTTCCTCCACAAGGATGTGATCCTTACGCTCTTAAGAAATAATACTGCAATATCTAACTGCTAGAAAGAGATCTGCAAATAAACACCACCTCAAGGAAGTATGGTAGGGAGAGCAGAAGAGAAAAATTGTTCTCTTCCTTCACACCTGCGCCGAGTGGTGCGGGTCAGAGATGCACATTGTTATTCATGAATGCACCCATGCAACTTCACATGACAGTTGAATCCAAGAGGAACTTCTAGAAAGTGGTCATTTCAGCCAACAGAATGCACATGCAAGTTAAGCATTCTACTATACCATGCAAAATAACAATTTATTTACTATTAAAATTGCCTTGAAATTGTTGTAAAGTAAAACTACTTTGTTTTGTCAATTTGAATTTGTTCACTAAATGCAAAAAGATGCCTCATTAAGTCAATAAATTCAGCAAGATAATTACAGATTACCTGTTCAACAAATTTTAAATGACCAATACAATAAATTATCCTATCATTTTGGTAGCCATAAATATAGCCTTATATAGGACATTTAATATGAGAAGTGACATATGCCATTTGTTTTTGAAGCTGCAATCACTTTATTAATCAAATATCTGACATATAGTTTAAGAAGGTTGTACATCACCTCAACACTGGACACACAAACCTCAAGAACAGTGACAAACAATGAATGTAGATATCACAACAAATATACGATAATAAACACAACAACAACAACAAAGTTTTAAAAAAAATCAGCAATCACTGCATAATTTATGTTATGCTGCAAAGCATGCTGAGAACTCACAAACCATTAACATTTTAGCAATATTGTTCAACTTGAAGTTCTTTATTCAGACAAATGTGTTTGATTTGGGACAACATTTGGGGGAATTCTGTTGGTCTAACATGGGGTTTTATGTAGTTTCCAGTAATTTGCATGTCTTATTATTTGTGACTCAAAAGGTCCCGTTAACTGGAAAATATGTAGTTGCTTATTTACAGTGTAACAGTGTTTTCTTTTCCCCCCAAATCTGTGTTTTGTGGCTAAATGGGTTTCCCCAATATACTGTAGGCTGCCAAGCTGCCACCCTGTAACTTCTCAATAGATCTATCTTCACCAAACTGTTTTAATGCCATTGTGTTCGGATTCTTTTTCACCACACTGGGGAAAACTTAAAAAGGTTGGCATGAGGCAAAGAGCTCCATAACTGTTCACCATACCTCACTCCAACCTCTCTTAGTCACAGCACACACAAAGGTAATAAGACTCCAGAGAATAGCTCATAGGGGCTATTTTTCAGTGTCGATTGGTCTCTGTCCTCATGTACTTGCGCACATCCATACTCAAAAACCAATAGAACTGCATACAGTAACCCCTGACATCCATCGACTGCTGCTATGAGTGTGCATACGTGTGTGTACTGGTGTACTCAAGGGATTTTGCACAAATCTTTCTGTTGGGTTTCCACTGAGATCATAGAAGCGTGAAAAAGAAATGGAGAGACTGAGACGGCTTGATTATCTGTATTACAGGAAAACGTCCCTAGCCGTCCTCAAATTTGATTGTTTGCCCCAGGTCCCACCACAAAACTCTAAACTATGATTAACCATATCCCACATCAATGGGACATTCAATAAAAAACAGATATAACCACCTAGGGTTAAACCAGAGCTGAAAGTAGTGTAAATGATCAGTGGTAGCTTGAGGTCAGATTTGCTTCAGCAATGGTGACTTTCAGTTCAGGGCAGTACAGAAACGATTCGAATGGGGACACATAGAACATGTTCCTGCTTTCAAAAACAGTTATAGATGCAGATTGATGGAACAGAATGCATGGGTCATGTCAATTGGAATTTTTTTTTTTTTTTTTTTTTTTACTGTATGCCGTCTTAAAAACAGCAAGACACAATGCAACGACAATAGACATCTGTGTGATGCATTTATACATACTCCAACTTTTAAAAAAGGATAAAAGACCCCCACTGTGCCACTAATTGCTACGTACTGTATGGTGTTTTGAAAGTTCATCAGATACAAAAGCAAGATTGTCACTATTTTCTTTAGCTCATTCCTTTACCTTAATTTGCTTTACCTCCGTTTTCTTAATCGAACCATTATCTTGCAGCATGTGGGTGTAAGAAAAATATATTATAAATGCATTTGTTATCACCATCATTATTATTATCCCACCCACAAAATGAAAAATTATCATTGTATCTCAATGATAAGTAATTTCTAAGTCCAAAAGTCCCCAGTGAAGCGCTAATATTATTATTATAAAGAACAAGTGGCAGTAAAACCTGGAGGAGAGAAAACAAAGAGGTGTGATTAGGGCATTACAACCACTTCTTTCTCCCTAAAGACTCTTGATAGTAGCTTTCTCAGTGGGCAGTAAAAAGGTGAATTGTGGCCACATTATGATTTTTACCTTCAATACAATAAAGGCCCAATCAGAGGACAAATCATTGACTAATTGGATGTAATGCTCTCTTCATTCCCACATAATTTATAAATGCAAGCATCTTACAATTTTCCCCTGCGCTGTGTTATGGGTCATTTTTTTCATCCTCATTCCAAGGGTCAATTTAAAATTCAAATTAAGGCAAAATGGAAAAAGGCATGTTATTAATCATAACGAGAGCCAGAGAGAATGTAGTTTTAAACTGAACTGTATTAGTGTGCCATTTTTGTGGCACTAGCGGCACCACAACGAAATTATAAAAAGGAACAAACCAGACATTTGTTCAAGGTCATTGTAGTTAAAGTTTTGATATTACACAACATGCATGAATTCATTCTCTTTACAATCAGTGCACCTCTAGAAACAATAACGACTACTGAAAATGCAAATTTGTTTTTAAATATGACTGGAAAGAGAATGTCTTCGATCTCAACCATATCGTGAAAATGATGCCATGACAATGCGGCAAAAGTACAACATTCATCCCAATTTCCTGTCATTACAGACTAATCAAGTCCTTTTTTGACCTTTATCACTTAAAAATACAATACTGAGATATTTCCAATAATTCCAATCTTTCTCAATAAAAGGCTTTACTCATTTTCATAGAGCCAGCATACAGAGATTTTTCAGGCCCACCACTGAGACAGCGAAACGAAATATGCCAATGGAAATGGAGTCAGATCTACTTGCGGAGTAATCCAATCTTCACTCTGTATGAGTCGTCCATACATTTGACTTCCAAATACATATTTAAAGCTTTCCTGCCTTATGGAACCCCATTACCGCCCCCCTCCTGCCAGCCTTAATAACACTGTTAAACAATGAGAGATGAGAAAGACAGGAATGGAGACGGGGCAGGCTGGGTAATTCTTTGGGTAAATTCCCTCCATACTTCGGGCTAGATTGAGTTTAATCCCTTGTGGGTGTATATATATATATATATATATATATATATATATATATATATATATATATATATATATATATATATATATATATATATATATATACATAATATAGGGGAGACCGGGGATGGTTGTAACATTTTTTACCTTTCTGTCTATATCTTGGAATACTTTTAAGCCAGTGTGTTCAAAATGTGATTCAAACTAGTTACAAGTGTCTGCTATCAAATTACATAACTATTATCTTTGCAACACAAACAGAAAATGCATGGTATAGTTTCAAACACGAGGAGTGAAATTCACCCCATAGTCTGGGTTAGTTGTAACATACCCTGGGGTGAGATGTAACATTATGATATCCACCGGGGTGATATATATAACATAATGAAATAAGGATTATGACAAGAATTTTTTTTTTTTAAGCTTTTTATTCAACACTGACTTTTCAATATAACTTATGTGTGTGTGTGTGTCTGTGTGTGTGTCACTCTCAGTCTCAGTGTGTTTGTTACTCTCAGTCATAGTAATTGACCATTATAAATTTAACTTGAACACAAACATTGTTTGTGTGTAAGCATGTTTGTTACTGTCAGTCATAGTATTGGCCATAATAAATTGAACATGAACACTTCAACATTGTGTTTGTGTAAGCACATTAGTTACTGTCAGTTAGTATTGGCCATAATACAATTAAAATTGTATTGTGTGTGTGTGTGTGTGTGTGTGTGTGTGTGTGTGTGTGTGTGTGTGTGTGTGTGTGTGTGTGTGTGTGTGTGTGTGTGTGTGTGTGTGTGTGTGTGTGTGTGTGTGTGTGTGTGTGTGTGTGTGTGTGTGTGTGTGTGTTAGGGTTAGGTTGTAACCTTTCATTGTTGTTACAACTAACCCCGAGTCTTGTTGTTACAACTAACCCAGTGTCATGTAGCCATGAACTACAGTAGCTCATCTTACAGCTAACAGGCAAAACATTAGCATTAACAACTTTCATGAAAAATATCTACACAGACACACAATAAACATAATTAAAATTTGATGAGTTTAACTACAAAGCAGAAATTCCCATAAACAAAGTAAAAAAAGTTACTTTCTTACCTCAAAATTAGTTTCTCCACTCTAACATCTGCTGTGTTAGCCACAGGGCTCTACTTCATCACATAAGGACTAAACTCAGCATGTGAAGTGAATCAGGTGATTTGTAACTAGTTCCTGATTGGACAGATTGGAAGATAGATAGATAGATAGATAGATAGATAGATAGATAGATAGATAGATAGATAGATAGATAGATAGATAGATAGATAGATAGATAGATAGATAGATAGATAGATAGATAGATAGATAGATAGATCGTAAATGAGGAAAAGCACTCACATTACATTTTTATTCAGTATCTCAGAGGGGTTGGTTATGCTGTCTTGATCCAGAATGCTTAGAGTCAGGGATTTTGTCCGAAAATCTGATGGAGTGAATTTTAATACTAAAGTGTGGATCATTATTTGCTAGGAAGCTGTAATGCCTCATACACACAAATATGAGACATTGCATAATAACGTGACCTCTGTTTAGCAGTCGGTCAGCTCTCATGGGAGGCTTTCTACCCCTATTCCCTCACTTGGAATGGTTAGGGATTAAAAAGACAGCTAAAAAAAAAAAAAGTATTTTCTACTGAGAAAGAGATATGAGACTTTTATGCAATCCTTTATCACATAAATTCAACCACATTGCATAGCCTCACCGCGATAACTTCAACAAATTAAAGTCACGGTCCAAAGGAAACATTCCAGTTTTTCTGTGACAGATAAACTACCCAGGGAAAGAATTACACAGAATCCTGGGAGATCTGTTGCATTCTGCTCTTCCCAAATCACATGAGATTGTGTTTTTCTTTTCTACACAGACCCATCCAAGCACAGGGTATTGGGGAGAAATATAGCTTCAACAGATAAACAGGTTGAGAATAGCTCTTGCTTTTTATGTCCAGATGAGAATATCAGTCACTGTTTTCTGTTTGGTTTAAAGTTAACATGAAATAAGCGTCTGAATTTTACTTGCACAATATAGTGCATTTCCAAGTCAAACAGGGTATTCAGTGAGAATCGAATGTAGAGGATTAAAAAAAAAAAAAAAAAAAAATTACATTTCTAGACACTGTACACTGTACAAAAAAATAAAAAAGCTGCCGTCAATGTAACAAACAAACAACACTAAAATAAAAATTTACAAAATAACATCAAATGTAACATAAACAACAATGTGGATACCTGGTAACAAAAATAATTACACAACTTTAAAAAAATATGATGCTATTGTAATTATAAAGTTATTTTAGTAACAAAATATGTTAATAATATTTTGCTGTAAAATTGCAGGCATTGTCTTATTGTCACTTTAAATAGTCTATTATTGTCACTTTAGGTCTATGTTAATAAAAACTACTTTAACAACATTTTACTCGTCTTGTTAAATATAACATACATGTTTTATTGTACATGAAATGGTAAAAATATTTTCATAGTGTTTTACAGTAAAATGTTACTTATATGGTTAGGTATCTTACAGATACCAAGTTTTTAGCTTTTTCAGTTTTCAGTTATTACAAAAAAAAATTAAGATTGTAGGAAATTGAGACCAGGAACATGCATTAAGAAAATTAACAGGATCCTTTTTGATTTCATGTCGACTTTAAACCAAATCTCTACATTTATTATTTAGGTGGACAGAAGACTGATGGACAAATACACTACGGCTGTTTCTCAATTCCAAGAACGCAAAGAACAGACTTGCGTTCTCTTTGAGACTGGTCTTGCCAGGCGACCTTGAAAGAACGAACTCGGAAGGACGCGAGAACATCTCGGCAAATACAACACAACATCACAAACATATGTCACAACCTTTTAAACATTTCTTTCATATTATTATAGACATTGCTTTCATAGTTTATATCTTTTTTATTTTACCATGTGTATTTATGAGTAGCCTATGTGTTACCTATGTTTTGTCAATGTTAAGATTCTTTTTAATATGCCAATAAAAATACTGCCGCTTTCTTAAAGCTGCCGTCGGCAATTTTTTTTTTGATCATATTCAGTGTAATCGACACTATAATCCAACAGAACAACATAAATAAGGTGGTTTTAGAAAAAACCCGAGCTTCTAACTCCACCTGGAGCGTGTTATTTGTTTTGCAAAAATCCAGCGCTCCCGCTTCATCAGGTCCAATCAGCGCAGGGGGGTGTGAGATCTGACTGTCAATCACAGGTCGTGCACACGCCACAGATCCCCCCTCACTCGCGCACGTTAATATCACATGCACACGCCACGCCTGAAGTTCGCCTGGAGATTGCATGAAGCGTGATGGCGGAGAGAAAATCTACTAACAAGCTTCCAATTCCTCGGTTATTGCTATCTATGGATAGATTAGCCAGGGCAGCCTACCTCCGAGTCCATGGTGTTGATAGATGCTGAAGAGACGGACGCGTTCACAGAAAATCAGGTACACACGCACAGTGACGCACTGACGAGCACGACCTCGATGGGAGGGTGCTCGCTGGTAGTGGGGAGGGGCATGAGAGTTGTAAACATTCAACATTTTGGCTAATCGACCCAATCTGCCAGACTTGCCGACGGCAGCTTTAAGGTCTTTATCACTTTATTAAAATGAAGCAAAAGAGACCGACACATGTAAACTTTCACGAGCTGTCACGTATTTCGAGCTTGCAGCGGGAATCTCTTAAGTGAGAACGAGAAGCTTAAAGCTTAAAATTAAGATTGTAGGAAATTGAGACCAGGAACATGCATTAAGAAAATTAACAGGATCCTTTTTGATTTCATGTCGACTTTAAACCAAATCTCTACAGTAGCCTTCCATTTATTATTTAGGTGGACAGAAGACTGATGGACAAATACACTACGGCTGTTTCTCAATTCCAAGAACGCTTAAGTGAGAACGAGAAGCTTAAAGCTTACAGGCTTCCGTACGTCGACTGCCCGCAACGTCTTCTGGGATTTTTAGCGGTTCGATTCTCTCAAGTCTGCATTTGATGCATCCTCGATATCAAGGACACATCCGGGCACTTCATGCGTCCTCTGTACTTGCGTTCTTGAGTATTGGAATTGAACTTCGACGGTTGATGATGACGTAGTACGAGAACACAAGGACACAAGATCACTGAAGAACGCATATTGAGAAACAGCCTACATTTTCCTTGATGCTAGACTTGTCCAATCAGGCGTCCCCATGAAAAAGAAGACAAAGCGAGAGTGAAATAACTGAAGAAGTGAAAAGAAGGACACTTTATCCAGATAAAGGAGAATAACATTGCAGCCAATGAACCTCTGGCCTAACATCCACACTACGACCATTTCCGTGTTCACTTTCCTGTCTCCTGGGAAACAAGTACCTGCCGACAGTTAGTAATAGTGTCTCCCTCTCCTATCTCTAAGCTTAAGGGATGGAGTGAAGGTTTGTAAGTGGGTGATGAAAGAAAGAGAAAAAGAGACAGTATTGCCGATAAGAGGAGGGTTTCGCTGATGTGTGTGGTGATGGATCACTCCGAACGGTAGAGTTGGCAGGTGGGGTCGCTACATTTGAACAGAGGACACTTGATCCATCAAACTCTCTTTCTCGTTCTCTCTCTCCCTCTTTCTGTCTCATTTATTAACCGTCCCGATCTCACTCACCTTCTTTGTATTGGTAGAGTGATTTGAACATGCTGTCTGGTCACCAAGAACAGTTTTTGAAATTACAGTCTGTTCGTGAAATTGAGATGAAAGGCAAGGCTCGAACACACACAAACAAACACACAGGTCACACTGAAGGACGAGTTTTTCTCATATCGACATTCTTGACAGACACTTTCATGACACGATTTGAAATCAATACGCACTATAATATGGATTGTGTCTGGCTGCTATACCTTGAACACTTGAGGTATTCTTCACACGGTGGAAGCAGAAAAGGGGCTCTAACTGTCAATCAGAAGGTAAAGCCAATTATAGCCTTGCTAATTACTGCCATTAAACCCTTGTCATTGTTAACCTATCATAAAAAACCATTGCCGTTACAGGAAAGCACCCCCCTGACATGCAATAAAACACTATAAAACTGTCATATATGTCAGTGTGAGGTATGGCGAGTGACTGATTTCTTATTGATTGGCTTCTGATGGTTAAATCGATCACCATTTAGTGATACTATTATATACAGTATAAATACGATTTTTGTATCTACACCACTGCTTTAATTGCCATCATCATGTAAGGTTATTTTCACCCTTGATATGAAGGTGATCACACTGACACATCTTGCACTGCTGTACATACATAAACCATGAGTGATCTCAGATCTGATCTGCCTTATTCTCAGTGGACTGAGAAATTGCTCAGAATTCCCTTTCATTTGGAATTGTAAAGGTTCGGGCAACATTTACTCATTCTAAAGGTGTGGAGAACATCCGCCAAATTTAATGTGATTCTGTAAGTCATATTAATGAGATATTGATATTTTTGAAAATGTCTCATTATTACAACTTGGAGAATCACATTTGTAATCAAATATAGCAGAAATCAACTTCCTGTTCTTGTCATTTAACATAAGGGGATATTTTGCAGATTATTATCCCTTATTCCATTAAAGTGTCAGTCTGTCAGTCATTGAATGGACATTCCCTGGTTTAGTGTGTTTCCTCCTGTTCCGTGTTTTCATTTGTTTTCATCAGTTACTTTGTGTTCGCACTTTAATAAATGTAACCTGCACATGGATCCGCTTCCCAGCCTGCTTCTTTGCTTCTTATGTCTTAAATATTACACATGCACTATTGAACATCCAAAAAACGTCTGAAATCAATAAGTTAACCTGTGTGGTGCCATTATATCATGCATCCCTACTCATCATCCACTTTTACTGTATGGAAAAAAGCAGCTTTGATATCCACAGAAAATCATACAGGACTGGAACAACATGAGGATGAGTAAATAATGACAGAATAAGGCTTTTGGGTAAAGTAACACTTTAAGTACAAGTAATAAATGTAAATCGCTTCTAAAACAAAACAAAACAAAAAATAACTGAGGCTGCAGATAAAGGTAAGCAGGGCTCCTTACGCCTCACTGAGAATAAATCACACACATTTAGGTTTGAAGCCAGCGGTCCAGATAACTCACTGATTCTCTTTATTACTCTCCTGCAATCCTTTCTTCTGCCCTGATAACATGATTACAAGGAAGAATGAAAGGGTGGTGGAGTGGGGAGGCTGAAATCTGCATACATTTGCGCACTCACACACACTTTAACATAGACATTGTGGCTCGAAGCAATCAAATGCTGTGCTGCATACTGCGCCGGTGCATGTTTTATTCATTTGCCTTCTAAAGTATCCTGAAACACACACACACTCTCTCTCTCTCTCTCTTCTTTCAAACTCAAAACTATACATTGACAGGGACATGTCTTCCACACACACAAAAGAAACTTCAAAAAATCAATCCACTATCTTAACCACAAGTCTGGTACAAGAAAACAAACATGTCCACCAACCCGGATCACTGGGCTCATGCACTGCGAGACTTTGAATTGTCGCTTTTCATTTATGCTGCAGAAGAAATCAAATGTCAAATGAAATGAATGGAAACCATTGTCATATTTGCTGAGCCCCAGCTAGAGCTGCACCAGATACAGATAATTGAAAATAAAAGCAAATTATGAAAATAAAGACAGCTGTCACATGATTGTCTGCATTCAATCACAATCTCCCTTAGCAATTGATGTCTATTATCAGATGTTTGAAGATAAAAAAAAAATAATAATACCTGACTTAACTGTAAAATTGCAACAACAAAAAAAGGTTCAAAGAGAAGCAAATTGACCGCAGCAATTTGCAGAAACAACTGGAATTCAGGCAGCAAAACATGAATTTGCAGTTGCCATTTTTTTGCAGATATGTTGAATTTTGAGGTAAAATTATACCCTAGGTTATATATTGTATATTTTATAACTTCGAAGGAACCAGGGGCAAATTAGTCTTCCGAGTTTTGGATGTCAACTCTGCACCACTCTATTACATATCTATAACATATCTGTGTCCATATATCAACGCCCCACTTCCTACGATCCAATCAATTCCTGAAGGACAAAATCAAGTCCCACCCTACATTTTTCTCATTCCAGAAGCTGTTTCACCCATACGTCACAATAGAGAAAATACTACACCTTCAGTTTAATTTTTTTCCTGCAATTCTTCAATCATCTTTGTCTTTTTCATTTTTTTCTATCATTATTCCTAGTAGGATCAACGCCTTCTGTGTTTTTTCCAAATACTAGTAACCCCCAGACACCTTGTTTGAATAGAGCCAACACACCCTCCCTTGAGCTGACATTACAACAGTTTCAGGGACAGACATTACATTATAGTAGCTAGTCCTTCTGCTTGGTTGAGCACATTCTTGAGCCGTGAAACTCAATTAATAAAAGCATATCCACATTTTCATCTGGGAATATCTACAAAATTTGATGGGACAAGAAAAGAGTTTAAAAATAAGAGCCAACTGTGATTTGGATACATAAATTAAAGGAAGTCATAATGGCTATGGCAGCATGTAGTATGTGGCTAACACTATCAACAAACAAAATACAATATACTGTATATTCTTTTATATTCTTTTTGATACACCACACACCACACACCACACAGGTTCTTGTAAGATTTTCAACAACACTACAGTACATATTTTTCAAAACGAATAGTCAAACAGGTGATTGTCAATACTGTTTTGTTTGCCAGGCTTTCTAAGAAATGTATGGGTACGTGAGAGTGTTTCAAGGTCTATGCCGAGGAAGCAGCATCAATACCCATGTTTGATTCAGATTGTGAACATCAAGCGATGGTTTTGATGGGCTTAGGGAAAAAGGCAGCACAGGCAACACAAAAAGTGAGCACACACATTCAAAATAAATGTGCCTCCTCCCGCAAGACGACAGCTGGCAGAGCACTGGTGTGTGTGTGTGTGTGTGTGTGTGTGTGTGTGTGTGTGTGTGTGTGTGTGTGTGTGTGTGTGTGTGTGGTACACCTGGCACTGGGCAGATAGAGTAAACCTCAAAATACACACAAACATCCACATCACATCAGAGTTCATCACACATGCATTTCAGAAGGTGAACACTGATAACATTTGCCATCAACTAATAGCCGACTGTGAAATAAATGTCAATATAAGAGGCATCTTATGGTCATCTGGGTTTATTAATATTATGAATGCATTATTCAACAGTACTAATACCAATTAAGAGAGAGATAATATTCACATGTAAATTTACATGGTGGTTCAAAAGTGTCTGTATGATTGCCTTTGATGGTGGCCAAGGATGTAAAGCAGGGTTTTCAGTGAAAAATAATGCTATTGTATGCTTTCAGAAGACTTTTAAAATATAGTATATTTTGATGGACTACTTTAATTATGATTTATGTGGTATTATATCCTTTCTGGAGCTTGACAGGCTTAGTCCCCATCTGCTTTCACTGTATGGAAAAAAAAGAGCAATACCCAGTACTAAAAAACTTGAACATATATTTAGTTTAATCAATTCAACATTTTAAATGATAAATGATTTTTGCTTCTTGTTCAGTTTAATTAATTAATTAAAACGAGCTAAAGTAACCGGCTTCCATGGAAAATAAAAAAATGCCATGGACGTCAATTGGGCCCATCAACTGTTTGGTTACCCATATTCTTCAAAATATCTTATTTTGTGTTCAGCAGAAGAAATAATTTGTGTTGGGAAAACATAAATAATTTTTGTTTACAGAACTACCCTTATGAAAAAGAAGTTTATTCAAGTATATACTTCTTTTAAACAAAAAATATGAAAGTATACTTTCAGTCTATACTTTTTATGTACTTAGAAATATACTTTATGTACTTCTCAGAAATATACTTAAAATTGCACTTAAGTAGGCCTATATTTGACTTATAGCCTACTGACAGAAAAGTCTAAATATATTTGGACTTACTTGTACTCAATCTTTTGATCGAGTCATCGAGATATACTTAAAAGTATAATGAAGTATTCTACTCTTTCCCCGCCACTGACTGAATTTTCCGGCTATCCATGTGTTAACTGTTATACGGTATAGGAGCCGCTATTACGCATCTTCTGAAAGAGTACAGAATCTCTTGGCAGCCCTTCTGGCGCACTCATTGTCCGAATTCACTCTATTGTTTTCATCAACTCCTACATCAAGTGGACTATTAGAGTAGCCTAATGTAGGGAATCGTGAATGACGGTATAGGGGGCGATTTCGAACACAGATTGTCCTGTTCACACATGATTTTTGATCATCGTTCTGAATCCCATCCGGACGTAGTAGATAAAATGCGATTTTGTGAGCTTTTTGTTTAAAATGTTTCTTTTTTATGAAACCTACTCACATTCAAGTGTTGATAAAAAAAGCTATAATAAACATGAAGCTACTGTATAATAAATAAATAAAAATGGAAAGAGTAAAGTACAGTTAAAGGCATATTTCGAGTATAAAACAAATTATACCAAAATAGGAACATAGTAAAATACTTAAAGTGCAAAAATAATATATAGAATAGTAAACTATAAGTTTGATGTTATGTTCACTTAAAGAAAACTTACAAGTAGCCTATACATGCAGTACACAACTACTAAACTAGTAGTTTACTGAGAGTATACTTCAAAGTGTACTTTCATAAATGAAAAAAATGTGCTACAAGTATTTGGCTAGTAAACTATCAGTATACCTATAAGTTAACTTGTAGTATTGCACTACAAACAAAACACTTTATGTACTCAAAGTTTACTAGTGTTACACTTAAAAGTACAATTAAAAGTATACTTTTAAAAGGTGGGCCAGTTTAGACACTAGTACTATTGAAACAGTACACTTACAATTATACTTTTATTGCATTGATATTAGTATACTTACTACATATTTAAAGGACAAGTTCGGTATTTTACACTTAAAGCCCTGTTTACAGATCGTTTCTGATGAAATAGAACGGTTAAGATTGGTCTTTGGACACATGCTGCTGTCCCGAGAATTTGAAGTTTCTTTCTCTTTCGCTCCCCCCTCCTGATATTAGAGTAACAATTACAGAAGAATAAAATAAAGCATATTTTGTTCACTTTTGGAGCTTGGAAGGGTTTAGTTTGAGCAGATGTTTTATACCACATATACCTGTCCTCATCAGAGCTCAATTCCCAGTGCATTCAGCATCTGGCTCATATTCGCGATCTCAAACATATTCTCAAAACTATTATTTTCAGCATCTTTTCAATCAATATTTTAATCGCTGACAGCTTCTTCGCCAGATCCACCATCAAGTGACATTGACACTAATATTTGATTGCGTTCAGTACTTGCTCTGCAAATCGCTGAGCCATTTCATAGTTTGTCATTTAAAATTCTGATTGGAATTAAAAACTGCAAAATCGAATATATTCTCTACTTTTGGACTCATTACCGTCAGCTGCTAGAGCACAAATATTGACTCTGTCAGTCCATGAATATTGTTCACTGTGCTCTATCCTCTTTAAATGAAGCCATATCTCTTTGTCTCCCACACACTCACTCTCTCCTTTCAGCCCCATTCCAGCAATCTCCATCCACCTCTTCTGAAGATCTGAGGTGCCCTGCTGTTCACGGCCTGAGGGGTCTGTCTACTGGCTCAAGAGTGTCAGGCCGGCTATGAGAGCTTCCACCTTGGGCACATCACAGAGCTTGCTGCCCTGGAGACATCCATGTACATCTAATCACCCTGGCATTTTCCACCATTTCACCTATTCCATCTTTTTCCTCTCTCCTTCTTCCCCCCTCTCCCTTCATCCTTCCATCCATCGCGCTCATCCTGCAGGAAACATACAAGACTATTAATGTCAAACAGCTATTGGTGAAACATTCTTCTAACGCACCTGCAGAGCAGACTAGCTAAGGGCAAAGACTTGATTAATGTAAGTGTGTGTGTGTGTGTGTGTGTGTGTGTGTGTGTGTGTGTGTGTGTGTGTGTGTGTGTGTGTGTGTGTGTGTGTGTGTGTGTGTGTGTGTGTGTGTGTGTGTGTGTGTGTGTGTGTGTGTGTGTGTGTGCGTGCGTGCGTGCGTGCGCACATGAGAGACAACGGGTGGGGGATCAGTTAGAGAGTAAAAGATAAAGGGCAGGACAGAGAGAGATACAGTGTTATGCTTTGATCGGAAAGGTCATGATTTCAGTTGCATATTATTAAAGGAGTTGAACCCACCAGAAAGAAAGAGTGCATATTTGCTATTTGGAAGTGTAGAATTTATTTTCATCTTTGCCTATTCATGTTTTCTCAGGTCAAATTTCTCATTACAGCAGTTCAGAACAGAGCTCCTCTACACAAAAGGATTCCATGTGTACATGAATCTCTAACAGTTCCCCTTTCTCAACACCCTCTCTCTCCTCATCTCATCTCTTGTCCCGTCTCTCCTCCCCTTTCTTTTCCAATCTCCTGTCCTTCCCTGCCCTCTCTTTCACTCTCTCTTTTCTTTGCATACATGACTGGTAATGTCCATTTCTCCTCATCATGTGTCCTTGAGCCTTTCTCCGGTCTTAATTCCTATTAACGCTCAGAATGACCTGATCACTGCCTGCCCATTGTTCCTCTGCTTTCAAATGGCATTTTAATTAAGAGTCTGTCATGCACTGCAGATGAACCTTAGGCTCTGGACACTGGTCAGGCTAACTGGAACAGACTGACCGCAGCTCCGTGGCAGGGTTGAGTTCAATTTAATTTCCGTCCTGCAAAATGAGAACAAAGAAAGAACTTAGCATTGAAAACTGCAGAAGAAGTGGATTTGAACGACACATGGTGATCAATTTTTTTTTTTTTTTTTTATAAATTTTTAATTGAATTTCCCAAACAAAAGATTTGCAAACAGCATTTTCCACAAATGTGTGTGAGGTCAAAGAGAGTTCATTTTAAAAATATTTCTTAATTTACAAGGTTAAATCTATTTATTATAGTGCACAATTATTTATTTGCCATATTTCATAAGTACACTCAATAGAAATGTAATTACTTACACTGACAGTTGCGTGATAAAACATTAAATATTAAGAGATAAAACTGAAATGATTTCTTAAAAAACTACTTCTGTTTAGATAGCTATTGAAGGCTGCTTATTGGGACATTGAAACTAGATGTCATAATGTGCATTACTTTATTAAATGCCAAATTAAGTGCATCCAAGTGAAGTACAAAAACAAAACTGGTTACAATATCTCTTAATGTGAACTTTACATTTCTATTTTAGTAAGACCTTAAGAAGCAATCCTCTTATCTATAAGGTTGATCGTATTTATTCCAACATTTATGGAAATCTCATGCCATGTGGTCTAGTATGGTAAATGTCAGGCAAAAGAAACATCTTATCTAAGTTCACAGGCAGACAGCAAAGAGCAGTTCAATGAGTGCAATGATTAATATATTTCTCAACATATTTCCTTCAAAGAAAAGCAATTTCACCTTTACAGCTAAAATGTAAATGTCTGAAGGTAGCACAAGCAATCTGATGTCTAATGGTAAAAGCTGCCTTTGCTAATTTGTCTGTCATCCATCCACTAATAATCACCCATTGACCTTGTGTATGAGTAAGCACTGGTCTGCCTTTTGTGCCAATTAAACTTGGCTAATTATCTACTTAGCCTTTTAGCCTTCATCTGCAGTTCAATGTTAGCCAGAAGCAACAGCAATTAGCAGCCGGTCAGAACCGGGGAAAAAAAACGGAAACATTACCCATTACCCGCACTCTAACACATGTCCATTCTTATCTACAAAGAGACAAAAACTCATAAACAGTTTAACAATTGAACATGACAGATAAACAAAGTTGAGATCTATCTATCTATCTATCTATCTATCTATCTATCTATCTATCTATCTATCTATCTATCTATCTATCTATCTATCTATCTATCTATCTGTCTTTCTGTCTAGCTATCCATCCATCCCTCATCTATCTATTTTAAAACATTTTAATTATACTTCCTTACATTCTAATTTGAATTCCAAATCTACGTTTTCTACCTCAATATTACAATTAATTTCAAATTAAGGAACTGAACTGGCATTTAGTAATTCATGACATTCTAAAAGTCATTCTTAATTATATCCTTAATGGTCCTCAACTCATGTTACACAACTTACTTATGTAAGTAATTACATTTGTAATAAATATTATGGTTAAACTTTTTTTTTTAATTAGAATATAATGAAGTGATGACTTGATCACAAAAGACCAGGATCAAAAAGTGAAACGAAATGAATAGTAGAAAACAGTAACCTATCAGTTTATGTAAGAAAACAAATATTTGTAATATAAATAAATAAATAAATAAAAATAAATACTGCATTGAAGCCGAGAGCTGTAGCGTGCACACACACATACACAACTTTACATAACTTTAACTGATGGCCACTGTTGAATTAACTAACCGTTAAAACCAATAATGTCCCTGTGACAGCGCAAGGGATGGAAGGACGCAGAGAAGGACTCTGCACTCTGTCAGGAGAGTATAATCAACACTGACAGAGGTATCATTTCACTGGAATATCTCGCCCCCTCTCTCTCTCTCTCTCTCTTTCTTTTTCACTGACTCACTCTCTCATGCATGCATAATATGACTTCATAAAAGATTGGTGACATGAAACAGCACAGGTTTGATTGGCAATTCAGCGACTGTCAGTTCTCCACTACCAGATTCATTTAATGCAGAGAAAGAGGGAAAAATATCCATGCAGATTCTGAACCGATAGCATTTATATTTTTCATATAGATGATAATATAACATAATTCTATTTACACATACCGCATGGCGGAACTCGGATGGCATTTTGATGACACATTATTTCATCTCTGAATAAAATAATAACTTTTTGTTGCCATTGGCAAATATGAAAACTTACGCAGTCTTACACAGTCTATTTTGTACATAAAACTTAACTTATGAAAATCAGAATTGGAAATTATTAACTACAGAGAACCCAAATGCACGTTTTTATAATGTTCTAGATTTTTTTTTTTTTTTTTTTTTTTTTTTTGTGGCTTAGATGATACTCTTCCTTGACAAGAATGATGCTTTAAAAGAAGTTTATTTGATGTCATGCTCTTTTTGAAGTAAATCTTCTAGTCCAAATGTTTTAATGGCACAGAGCTGATATCAGTTCCTTTCAAATCTATTTTGCCAGAAGAATCAGCAGGGGTACAATGAGGCTATTTAGCACCCCAGGGTAGAAAACTGAATTGATTTTTTTCTTCTCTGAAATAAAATAGCAACAAATTCAGTATGCAACACAAACTGAACATTGTACAATTTTCATGATGCATGAGATGCAGTGACAATGTGTTGATTTTGAGGTCATTTTATAGGCACTAACAACAAGAACAAAAATACCATGTTTTAATCGAGCAGGTCAAAAATGAATTGTACTGCTTGTTCAATTTGCTTAAATAAAAAGGTTACACTTTATTTTTGATGGTCCACTTTAGACATTTTAATTATAAGTAACTTTGCGAACATATCAACTAAATCTCATTAGAGTATTAGCAGACAACTTAATTTCATCCAGTTTGACCACTTCACTTAAATCATTCGAGTTCAGACTACATGAATGATTTAAGTTGTTTCAAACTGGCATTACAGAAAAGGAAAAGGATTTTCTCTTCCCATCATGCTTTGCACAGTGCTGGACAGGGAGAGTAAATTATTAAATAATGCATTATGCATTTTTTTTTCAAGATAATAAAATGGTGAGTTAATGTTTAATGTTCTATTATGGTGGTATTTAAAAGAATTATGTTGGTGTGTGTTTTTTTTTTTTTTTGGTTGGGTGAAGTGTAGTGCATGTGCTTGGGTTGAGGGCCTGCTACCAATAATTTAAGCTGTTTTAATAAAATAACTTAATAAAATGCCACAGATGTAACCATGATGCAACACTCAACAAGAAAAGGCTTTTAGTTTGTAAGTATGTTATTTTTGGCAGCTACATTAAAAAAAATCTTACTTTAAACTAACTCAATTAAATCATGGACAGTTTGGTCCCATGTGATTGAAACAAGTTATTTCTACTCAAATACTTCAGGTAGGATGAACTTGTTTGAATCAAGTTATTTTGGTTATTTATTATTCAGCTGTGTGTGTGTGTGCGTGTGTGCGTTTATATTACATTGTGGGGACCAAATGTCCCAAGGTTAGTAAAACCTAAGATCACCTACATTGTGGGGACCGCTGGGGGAAATGGATTGATAAACATACAATAAAGTGTGTAAACTTATACAGTTCATTATGCAGTTCACTATTCCAAGTCTCTCTCTAAAATCTGTCACTTTGGTTTTTAATGGCATTGCGTAGATGGTATTTTTTACATTAAACACGCAAAAGTTCTAATATGATTTACCTTTGTTTAATTTTGTATTCAATCAATCTGCCTCGGACACCCAAATATCCAGCAGAGCACAAGTTGTACCTTGTGCCACTGGCACAACAAGGCTAAGTCATAACATACGTACAGCATGCAACTGGCCCCAGGGTTCTGGCCAGAATCCACTTAGATTTTCTTGGAAAAGCTTGCTTTAATTAGAGGACAACTCATGCTTTAATCCAAAGCCACTAACCATACACTTCTTAGATGGGCAGTCTCCTTGGAACAACCTGGGGTTAAGTGCCTTGCTCAAGGCGCAGTGGTGATCATTACATTGCCCTTTTGTTCACTGAACGCCTTTGAGGGATTTTAACCTATAACCTTTTAGTAACCACCTCGGATCACTAACCACAAGGCTACATGACCTACTTTGTCATAGACTCAACATGGACTGAACATTTTTCCAGTTTGAAATCTAATCAGAGCTTTACTGATATAACAATTTCAAACGGCAATCAATGTCAACCATCCAGCGAAACACAATTCAGTAGTGCACTAGAGAGACACTAAACAGTCCTAATTGTTTAAAAAGTGTTAATTTTATGCCCTATGTGTGTGTGTATGTATGTATATATATATATATATATATATATATATATATATATATATATATATATATATATATATATATATATATATATATATATATATAACAAAACAAAACAACACTGGAAATTTAACCATTAGCTTAATAAGTCTCTCTTTGTTGACTAAAAGGATGAGCTGTGTTTAGCAACAATGCACATCCTCCGCAACTGAGCAAGAACAAGGATTATATTTCTCCATTTATAACAGAAATTGACCATGACAGAGAACCTACCGAGGGAGATATATGTTTGACGTAGATTGATGGATGTTCTCCTACACTGTTGCCCTGCTTTAAGAATTTACTCATTCATAGAAGCCGACAATACTGGGTGGTTTCACACAGGCAATGCACCAATGCAATTCAGAAGCATGAATGCGAAAATGAAACATTCATATTCATGACTAGAAATAACTAGTTCCAGAAAAATGTGACGCCCATCGGTATGATGCTGCCTTTGCAGCAGATAATGGATGTCTGTATAATAAACGGTGTTAATTAGGCTCATTATAAAAACTTGATAAAATTAATTAACTGACCAATTAGAGCCATTCAACTAATGCATCTCGGTTAGAGAATAGAGCCTCATATACCTCTGAAGAGATATATGTATTATAAAAGCTGTCAGTATGGTATTATTCGAGACTACAAGAAAGACTTTGCTTATTAATTAAATTCAGAGCGCCATTTATTGCACTGAGGATTTGTGGGTATGGCTTTAGAAAAATGCTCTGTCATTCTCCGATCATTCACAAATCAGCTTTTTACTCCAATACTCCAATTCATCATGGCTGCATCCATCACTGTCTGAGACAATAGTAATGATTCCCCTGCTTAAATGCTGCCAGCACTGAGCTGATGGATCCTCACAGCTACAAAGAAATGCCACGCTGACTTACAGATGAAAATATGTGCTGACAGGAGGTTTAAACCCAGTTTAGCTTAGTCACAGTCTACCATTCCTGAACTCCATAAATAATAGCAACAATTTCATACATCCGCCATGTCTAGGCTTGCCATTATGGCCATTATTGATTTTCTGCAGATGTTATGTCAATTACTCTGGAAAGATTTATGAAAACCGAATGTTTTTGTATAAATGTACAAATGAGGGGATTTTTCAGTGACTCTTTCTCCAGGTTACATTATCACACCAGTAGGTGGTGCCAAATTACTGTCTATATGAGTGATTCATTGAATCATTCATTCAAACGATTCGTGTGAAACAAATTATTAAATGAATCACTCAACTGATTTGTTAAACATGCTGATTTAAAGACAAGTGATATCTTTATAAATGAGTCATTGAATCATTCAACCGATTCTTTCAAAAACACTCATTCATTTAGGACTGAAACACTACTGTGTTGCTTAGAGCCAGAACAGTTAAAGGCCCCAATATCCTTAAAGGAACACTCCGACTTTTTGAGACTTTAGCTTATTCACATTATCCCCCAGAGTTAGATAAGTCCATACATACCTTTTTCATTTCTGTGCGTTCTGTAAGTGTTATTTGACGCACCCACCGCTAGCCTAGCTTAGCACAAAGACTGGATGTAAATGGATAGTGTTAGCATAGTAATCCCAATAAGTGACAAAATAATTCAAACATTTTCCTATTTACATGTTGTGATCTGTATAGTCACAGCGTGTACAAAAAACAAGGCTATATGAGACAGAGACCATTTTTAATCGTATAAATACTGGGAACTATATTCTCACTCGGCGTAGGAGCACAGCTAGCGTTACTTGGGCGGAGTGGCTACTTGGGCGGAGTGATCAGCGCAGCACACGAGACGCCCTGTTCTGTTGATGGTTCCGTAAACAAAACAAACGTGACTAAAGCCCTCATTATGCTTCTGCGTCAACTCCACGGCGTAGCTACGCCGTCACTCCAACGGCGTCGTGACCGTTTTATGGTTCTGCGTCGGGTTGCGTTGCATCGCGGTGCATTTCACCGCCAGAACGCTAGGGGGGTGGTGTGGTTCGCGAATCTCTTTCCTAGTTTGTTTTGGTTCCATGCACCGGTTCCGCTTTTTCATTTCCGACAATGGCGAGCGAAAGAGAGAGAGTGTTGTTGCAGCTGGAGCTAATCAACGTTGAACAACAAATGATTTTATTGCAAATGTTTAATCGTAGAAGAAAAAGAAGACGTCAGCGAAGGTGGTCTGTACGACCAGTGCACGAAGACAGGGGAAGGATTGGCGAATTTGTTACGGTTGTTCGACCGCTGAGGGACTTGGACGAAGAAATGCACTTTAAGTATTTTCGGATGTCGAAAGGTCGATTTGACGATCTTGTTCATCGTTTAAAGCCGTTAATACAGCATCAGACTACACACAGTATGCCTATTGACCTCGCTCAGAGACTGGCAGTGACTTTAAAGATTTTATCTTCGGGTGCAAACCAACAGATCACCGGGTTGGGCTACAAAATGGGTGCGACCACGGTGCCATGGCAGGATAATGTAGTGTCCCGTGGCAGACTTGGTTAATTACTTGATATCCATGATGTACCCGTGAACATTGTATTGTAAATAAACAACAAACTTTTTTTCAAAACAAACATTGATTTGATTGATTGAAGTTTATTTCTAGCAACAACAAAAAAAAGAAAAGAATATATATAAATATATACACTACCGGTCAAAAGTTTTAGATCGGTAAGATTTTTAATGTTTTTAAAAGAAGTCTCTTCTGCTCACCAAGGCTGTGTTTAGTATATAAAAAAACAATAAAACAAAACATATTTTATGACAATTTAAAATGACTGTTTTCTATTTTAATATATTTTACTCCGGAAATGATGTATAATCTGACAAATCACAGCCCCTGCGGTCTGCGTCACCGCGACGCGTAGTTACAATTTTTTGGAGGTGCACGTCAAGCTACGGCGGAGGGGTCGCGTCGAGGTTCGCGTCGACGCAGAGGGGTCCGCGGGGGTACGCCGTCGATTCGACGCAGAAGCATAAAACAGGCTTAACTCGCTAGACGTGACTCATGATCATGGCTGACTTTGAGGAATTGTCAGACTCAGAGGAATTTTACTGTGTATCAAACCAAGATCCCGAACCATATAGGTTTGAGCCAGAATACACAGACGAGGAGTTACAAACTTTGGAAGCTGTAAGACAAGATGTCGAACAGATTGATGTCGAAGGGAGAATCAGAACGAACACGGACTGGTGGTGTAAATGTGGAACATGCCAACCTATGCCCACAGAAACCGAGTGTCTTTGTTGTAATGAATGGGACCGGGTATTGCCATCAATGTCAAGGGCTGATGACAATCAAAATATTTGCGTCACTTCCACGGAAGATTTCTCTGCCCTAATACACCCGGCAGTTGTCGTTTTTTTTTTCCCAATGTGACAAGATCAACTGGAAGAAACGCCCCATGCCGAGTGAACCTAATGGTCAGCTGTCCACCAAGTAAGTGATTTTGTTATAATGATCATTCATAGTTCAATGAAATTGTAGTATTGCCATTGCATACAGTGTGTCTCGTGTGGGCGTCTCGTGTGCTGCGCTGATCACTCCGCCCAAGTAGCCACTCCGCCCAAGTAACGCTAGCTGTGCTCCTACGCCGAGTGAGAATATAGTTCCCAGTATTTATACGATTAAAAATGGTCTCTGTCTCATATAGCCTTGTTTTTTGTACACGCTGTGACTATACAGATCACAACATGTAAATAGGAAAATGTTTGAATTATTTTGTCACTTATTGGGATTACTATGCTAACACTATCCATTTACATCCAGTCTTTGTGCTAAGCTAGGCTAGCGGTGTGTGCGTCAAATAACACTTACAGAACGCACAGAAATGAAAAAGGTATGTATGGACTTATCTAACTCTGGGGGATAATGTGAATAAGCTAAAGTCTCAAAAAGTCGGAGTGTTCCTTTAAAGCGAAATCGAAGAACGAACTGGTGTGATGTCATTTCGGGGGAAAAAATCAGACCAAACAAAGTTTATTTGAAGTTTGTTTTAGGAGCTCGACACAGCTTTGGCTTCGTTTAGAACTGTTTCCTTTGGCGGAGCGAACATACACAAAGTAGTTGAGAATATTGTGTCCAAGGTGTTATTTATTTTGTTTATTGAACAAGAAGTTAATATCAAAACAGTTGTTTATTGGACAAAGTTAATACTGAAGTAATATCACATTCACTACCCTGCTGTAAGTCTGAATATTAGAAGGCTAGGATTTGCTTGTTCTCATTTGCTTGTTCTCATTCAAAACATCTCACAAACAAATCAGTCCATTTTCCAAATGTAATTTGAACATTCAGACTGAAGCATTTCCAAAGATTATAGGTTTTAATCAGAATTAAGTTTGTAAAAAAAAAATGTTTTTAAATTAATTAAATTAAATAAACCGTCTTATACCTTGGGAGCTCATTCACAGAACGGAGAGCTTCAACCAATTCATAGTAGGGCTACCATGACTGGAGTAAGCCTTGTATTAACTTACAATCGCACCAAAGTGTTTGGCATACAGTAGCTCTGGATGTGCAGTCAGGTACTACCAACTCAACTAGCAGTCACGCAGTCAATCAATCACGGCTCAGGCCTGCTGCTTCTAACTGCAGCCATCCGTCATCTCAGTATCTTCCTCTTAGACAACAGTGATGGATCATCAGCGGCGCATTCTGTCAGCACCGTAAGCGACAGCCCTCAGTGGGTTGGCCCCATCCCACTGAAGGAGGTACGATATGGGCTTGCAGTGCACAAAGAGATTTAATTGAACTGCTGTTCAACAACAGTTTAAGGTATCTGACTATAACAGGATAATTAATTTGGATAATACAGACTTAAATGGCCTTGGGCAGTTATAAAATAAGACCTATTAAAGTCTTTTGGCAGAAAGACTTTAAAAATCCGCCTGGCTGGAAAGGTCACAGTCTGATTTATGAAAACTGCTGTAGGTCAATGTTATACTTCAGATGCCCTCAACCCCTATAGCTCACCAACTCTAAATTAGAGAACAACTTTAACTTGGATTATTGTGCCCTGCAGACCTCTGATCTACTGAAAATTGCACCAGTTGTTAACCAAGAAAAAAATTGAACTAAATTGCATTTGGTTCCATTAACGATTCTCGCACATAATTCTTCTGCCGGTAATCTGAAATTTTTTTCTGCGACACTATTCATCGGCACGTGCAGCCTAATCTACAAGTGTTGTCCGATTCCTGAACAAACAAAGTGAAATAAAAACATACAGTGCAAACAAGGTACAGTCCAATTCCCCAGCAACAAATTACTCTTTTTTTACAAACTGATTATTTTTTGTGAATCAACACTTACAGCGAAAGCAGTTTAGTCTGATTCCTGAACAAATAATCTTATTAGCTGATTCTTTTCAGTTAATCAAACAAATACAGCTTTAAGACTTACTGTAAATGAGTGTAGTCAATGACTGGTGGTTTATAACAGTGTGATTAAAGATGCACATTGTGTTTCATCAGTTGTATTGCTAGAAATAAATTTGTGAAATATATACCACATTTTTGTTCTTTAGCATTATTTCAGGCACATAGCCTGTTAAAGCCAATTATTGGATTGCATTTATGCTGTCTCTAAAAAAGGCTGTAAAACATGCCTCATATACCAATCCCGTAATTTTTTTTTATAAAAGTCTGGCAGCAGAGTTTCCAGACGGATTCCGTTAAATTACAGCAAATAACCATTTCACAAAATGACATGCAAAAACTGTAAAAATACAGAATTGACTTTACAGTCAAAATTATTTAAATAACAGTATACTGCTGTTGATAATGGCTTATTAAACAGATAAAACAGATAAATGATAAAAAAAACATATAACTTTCAGGTTAAACTGTAAATTTAGGGTTTTATAAAGTTATTTTATAATAATGCTGTTAATCTACAGTAATTTTCTTTTAATATATAGTTTTTCTGTGTAAAATAACTATGAAGTTATGTATAAAAATGCAATGCAGGTCATTCCACCAGCAGGAAACAGCAGCAGTCATTCCACCAGCAGTCAAGGTAAAGGTCAGTGAAAGTGATTTTGTGTCTCTTTGGATGATGGCACCACAAGGCGCCATTCACTTGCAGGACACAAGCTTCTGGAGGACACATAGATCTGAAGTAGTGAGTTTAGGTATAGGGTTACCTTTAAAGGCCACTCTTGCTGCAGCATCTGAATCCGTTGCAGAGGTTTGACTGATGCTGGAAGGCCTGCCAAGAGAGCATTACAATAGTCTAGTCTGGATAGAACCAGAGCTTGGGCAAGGAGTTGTGTATCTCCGATAGGAAGGGCCGGATCTTTCTGATGTTGTATAAGGCAAATCAGCAGGATCACACAGCAAGTATGGTTTGGCTGAAACCATAAGCCAGGGGTCGGTAAGTAAGTTTGCCATCGGGCCCCCCAAAAAAATTGCCCACTAGATGGCGGGCCAGAACATACTGTAGGCAAAGGATATTTTAAGAAATTAAAGGGCCCCTATTATGGATTTTTTTTAAATATCTTTCATGTAGTGTGTAACATAGCCCTAAGTGAATGAAAACATCCTGCAAAGTTTTACATTTGAAAGTGCACCGTACATAAAGTTATTGTCTTTCAAAAGTAAGAGTTGATTCTGAGTCAATTAAATGAATAATAAAAGACTAAACATCAGCATATTGCCCGCCCACTTATTGCGCGTGCAGACACCAGGGAAAACTTAAACGCCCTCAAACCGGCAGTTGATTCCTGTGGATACTGGATAGCATCATGTCGAGAAGCTCTGTGCTCTACAATGTGAAGGTAAAGCCAGTTTTTTTTTTTTTTTTTTTTTTTTTTTTTTACTGCCCAAGGACGAACATGTGAAGAATCAGTGGTTAAAATTCATCTTTACCATGATACCACAGCAGTATAATCCTACATTTGTGCTGTGTTCCCTTTATTTTACTGACGACTGCTTCTCAAATCTCAGAGTTCAATGTAGGATTCGCAAACCGCTTGCTCTTGAAAGATGGTGTTCAAAAAACTTAGTTTTGAGTTTTATATTGTGTAGGTCTCCCGCTAACTGGCTAACTCACGTTATCACTGTCTTACTGAAATACTTCTGCTAATCAGTTGTGGACCACGATTACCTAAAACTGTGTCTATTCATGGGTTTTATCAGGTCCCTTTCCACAGGTGTATAAAATCAAGCACCTAGATTATGAATGCAGACTACATTGTGCTTGATTAATACACCTGTGGAAAGGGACCTGATGAAACCCATGAATTAATGCAGATTTTCTGTCGTTCTCACTACTTTGTACCTATGTCAGTAAATGTATGTAGCCTAAATGTATATTATAAGGAATTTAAACTGTTTTTTGACCTGTGACGCATGTAAACCTGTTGTAGGAGACTCCAAAACAACATTACCCTGGAAATCCAGAGTTCTCGCGAGAGCACAAAGTTGAATTTGCTCAATAATCTTTCAGATTTAGGTCTGGATTTCCAGGCTAAAACAACATTAGGACAATTTTAAATAGCATAATAGGGGCACTTTAGTTAATGAAAAATGCAATTGCCTGTGACAGACTGTTACAGTGTCTTTTGTAACTGGTAGTGAGCTGTTACTCTGTTAAATCCTGTAGTAGGACTGTCATAAACAAAAGACACATTTGTGTGGCGGTGTCAGGGGTTTACCCTGGAAAAATTTATAAAGCAGTAGTGACTAGGGATGAGTCACGATTGTCAAATATTCGATTAGTTTATTTAATTATAGAATATCGAATAGGTTGTGCGAACATTGTCTAAAAAAAATCCCCGGCTGCTATAGTGACCGCAGTAGTGAATGTGCCTATAGGCTAGAGAGAAATGGACATTTCATACGGATAACATAAGCAGAGAGTAGTCTGTTTCTTTTCGTTTTTAATTGTTTTATTTAAAAGACCTTTCAAGCTTTCTGTATATATATATATATATATATTTCTCGTGTCTGTGAGGCAGCTTATACGCTGAGTTTCGGTTCATTGGCCTCCATGTCCTGCTTATTGTCTGCTATATTTGCTTCTTATTTAAATCCAGGCAATTGGTTGATGAAACATTGATTACAATTAAGATACAGTTTATACAAATTTCAGTTTAAAGAAAGGCTTTCTATAAAACAAAACTTAATGAAGTGGTCAAAATCATGTCTGACCCACATGTCTCCTGATATATTGCGGCATCTTGCAACACAGACCGCCTTGCTAAAACACACATAGGCCTATGTGGGAGATGCGGAATGGATAAAAAATAACTAAAAAAATAAAAATAAAATCGGTTCGTTTGGATGATGTGAGCGCTGTCTTCCGAAATCGGGTGCGCACCCGCAAACCGTACTCGAGTCCGCTTAAAAAGGGTGGTCCGGGGTACGGTTCATGTGAACTCCAGTACGGTTCGCTGCTGATATGAACGCAATCGTACCAAATCGCTGAAGTGAACCGCTATTGATGACGTATAATGTGGTGCATGCGTGTGTATACACTGACGAAAAGTGTTATTGACGCACTGCAAGCAGAGAGATGATTTCTACCCCCACCTGCTGTTAGCATTCCATTGACACCCATTCATTTTGGCGTCACTTTGACAGCGAATAACTTTACATCTGAGGCGTTTAAAGACTCCATTTGTCCATTATTTATTTCTAAAGAAACACGAAAATGTATAAAAGGCTCCATTACCTTGTATCTTACGTTATGGCCCCATAGATGCAGTTTTTGTAAAAATAGGCTAACGATTGCGTCTTAACCACGCGACTCTCTGTCGCACAGTAGAGAAATTACCATATGGACAGGAGGAGAAGCTTGCGGGCAATCGGGGAGACGTGGAGGCAAAATGACAAAATAATTAATCAGAATACTTAGCAAAAGTTCTCCTGCTCCTGGCTCATGGACACCTCCTACTCACGCTCTCCGTCTCTGCAAGTTTCGGAAGGGAATGATTCAGATTTCTCTTGGCACAGCTACTAGAAGACAGACGGGTTGCTCACGTCACATCTACGTCGTCAAGCTCAGTTTGAGTCTGCGCAGTACGCTCAGCCATCAGGAAGTGAGAGCTTCTAATTGACTTCACTTTTCTCCGTTGAAACCTATGGGGTCGCTATGTCCAGTTTATATACTGTCTATGAATTAGAAGCACTCGGAGCAATCGAACTCGGGTTCGGAACAGGCAATCGAACCAAGTGTGAAAGCGCCCTTAGAGGTGTGTCTAGCGATCCACAGACCCTTTTTTGAATGTCTTTCAGAACTTTTCAAATTAAAAGCTCTCCATTAATCTCAAAATATAATATTGCTGCAAAAACGTTCTCGTACTTTTATTATGAAAGCAAAATCACTAAAGACGAAGTGATTGTGAGTAACTTTTGCTGTCATGACAGATCTATGCAGCCGCTATCAAAATAATCTGACTGCGGGCGCAGGCCAGATATTATTGCTGGCGGGCCAGTTTTGGCCTGCAGGCCGCCTGTTGCTGACCCCTGCCATAAGCAGTTCTGTCTTGGCAAGGTTGAGTTTAAGGTCATTCATCCAGCAAGAATTTTCCATCAGGTAGGCTGAGATGTGAGCAGCAACCGTCAGATCATCTGGCTGGAATGAAAGGTAGAGATGTGTCATTAGGATAGTAGTGATAGGAAAAGCCATGTTTATGAACTTCATAATGACAATTTATTTGTGCATTTGTTTGTTTATTTAATTACAAAAAAAGGCCAAGGACACAAAAGTGTCTGTAGTTGGAGAATCACCCACATACAGTATATATTATCTTTTAATCTTGTCTTGCAAATAGATGCTCATTTTGATCATCATTTCATTGTTTTATTCTCCCCTAATTTCATGTATATTTTAAGTCTTTTATGAATATTTTTCCAAATCTGCGTTGCTGCACATTCAGGATTTTGTGTGTGTGTGTGTGTGTGTGTGTGTGTGTGTGTGTGTGTGTGTGTGTGTGTGTGTGTGTGTGTGTGTGTGTGTGTGTGTGCGCACGCGAAGATGCAAATTCAAATTAGCCGCCATTCATTTACCGTTGTTTAGTCCTGTCCACAACGGTTAGCTGATCTATTGAGTAAGTTTTGATCTATATCAAGGGCAAGCGGGAGATTTGAATTCAGTCTACGCTCGTGAAGTGGGTTTAAAGCAATCGTATTCGTCAAGAGCAGCCCTGGCTGGCCAACGCTATCTCACGACCAATTCGTACGAATTCGTACGAATGATAAAAAGTTGGCTAATTCGTACTAATTCGTACGACCTCACTCGTACGAATTTGTACGATTTGTCTAAACCCACGTGATGGGTAGGTTTAGGGGCGGGGTCAGCGGTAGGTCATTCGTATGAATTCATACGAATTGGCCAATTCGTAAAATATGTACGATTTTGCAAAAATCTAATTCGTACGAGTCAGGTCGTATGAATTCGTACGAATAAGCCACTTCGTAGAATTTTTACGTTTTCCCGTGAGATCGGGCTGGGCTGGCCCATGAGCGCTGATTCTGAACACATAAGTTATAGTCTGTAATAAACAGAAACAATCTTTCCACCATAAACCGTCATTTCCACCAATAGTTTTTAAGAAAAAAAAAAAGAATAACCAATGATGTGGATCTATGTATTTTAAATCAAGTATTAATAGTTCATTACATAGGCTACTATATATGTGTGAGTGACTGACTTATAATAAACATAGACCTGAGCAAAAATGAAATGCTGTAGGCAAAAATCCCAACTCGTGGCAGCTCGTGGCATTTAGCAACAATATTACTTAATATTTTATGTAAAATTACACATAAAAATACAGACAATTTCCTTTTAAAAACTTAAAATTGATGTAAAACCAAAATACAAGCAATTACATTTACATTTACATTTACATTTAAGTACAACTTTCATTTAGTTAATTTTCACTGTCAGATTACACAAGGATGTTGAGGTAAAGAGAGAGAGGGGAACAACAAGATGGCTTGTATCACTCTTTCATCTGGATGTTAAGGAAGATGGAAGGATTAGAAACAGTGGCTGGTATAAGAGGATTTAATTGCATTTGCTTACAGACTATGGCTTGACTCCTCGCACTAAAGTGAACAGAAGCCGTGTCTGTCTCACAGCTCGAAAATGAACATTTCTCCCCTGTTCTGTGGTCTTCTACCTCTCCTTTATCACACAGTACATGGCTGGCATGAATAGCATGTCTTAAAACACATCACCCTGCTAAAAAAAAGACAAAAAATTCCTGTTTTTAAAGAAAAAATAATGGCAGCTGTGGTTGCCAGAATAATTCTTTAAAAATACATTAAAAATGTAAATGTATTTATAGAACAACCTGTACATTTTACAACTTAAAAACTGTCACTTTGATGATCTGTTTTATTTCTGATTATTTTGTTCTGGCTATAGTAGAAGTTCTGAATGGCTGGTGACAGCCATTATCTATTACAATTACCTATATACAATTACCTGTAAATGTAATAGAGGACCTTTAAATATCTGTTAAATAAGGCATTTCACTGTATAATGACAAAACTGTAAAATTCTGTAAAAAATAAACAAACAAAATACAGACCATTACCTGTAAAATTGCACCTTTTTTTTTAACAGTGAAGACTATTCACACACCAGAAGGACCATGTTTGACCAGTATCACCTAAATTATACTGGTCAATATCTCTAACTTGTACCTTAAACTGACACTCTTGGAATTGATGATTTTTCATATTAATAATCAGGGTTTGAAATGAACGTTTTTACTCACCAGTCAATTTGGCTACTAAAATTTTAAGTTACCAGCCATTCAGAACTTCTACTATAGCCAGAACAAAATAATCAGAAAAAAAACAGATCATCAAAGTGACAGTTTTTAAGTTGTAAAATGTACAGGTTGTTCTATAAATACATTTACATTTTTCATGTATTTTTAAAGAATTATTCTGGCAACCACAGCTGCCATTATTTTTTTCTTTAAAAACAGGAATGTTTTGTCTTTTTTTAGCAGGGTGATGTGTTTTAAGACATGATATTCATGCCAGCCATGCACTGTGTGATAAAGGAGAGGTAGAAGACCACAGAACAGGGGAGAAATGTTAATTTTCGAGCTGTTAGACAGACACGGCTTCTGTTCACTTTAGTGCGAGGAGTCAAGCCATAGTCTGTAAGCAAATGCAATTAAATCCTCTTATACCAGCCACTGTTTCTAATCCTTCCATCTTCCTTAACATCCAGATGAAAGAGTGATACAAGCCATCTTGTTGTTCCCCTCTCTCTCTTTCCCTCAACATCCTTGTGTAATCTGACAGTGAAAATTAACTAAATGAAAGTTGTACTTATATCCCTTTAGCCTTTGCTTCGTGTGGGCTGAAGGCACAGATGGATTCGATTTTATTAGCTGTGTTTAAGTGAGCTTTTCTCTATCCTTTCGTCCCTAGAGCTCTGCCTGGATCTGATTCCGTCTGTCAGGAAGACTTATGCCCAACATGCTGCGTGCTTTGCCTGCGAAATGTGAGGTATCTGTGATTGAAAAGCAATTTTTATTATAATGATGTGCCTAAGATTAACATTGATCTGTTTACAAGACCTTTATTGAATAAGTAAGCATGACAGTCAGCAAGACAAGGGAGATGCGCATCAGCCAAAATCCCATGAAATTCTCAGAGAGGATCCAGAAGTTGCACTTTCATGGAAGGGCCAGTTAAATCATTGACATTCTCCATCCAGGCTTAAATCATTTAAAGTTTTCCCATCTCCATTGGAGGAATTCTCAGGGTATCTGGAATCAATAGCGCTCAATGATTCCTACAGAAGTGCAGTATTATTGAAATTCATTGTTTTTTCCCTACAAGGATCTCAGATTTATTTTATTCAGAGCCAGTACACTCAGAACTAAGAGACCACCTAAGTAGGTATAGAATATAGGATCTTGTTTGTAAGCAGACTTCCTGGCAGCGTTCATTGCTTCCTCTGCAAAACCTATTCTCAGTCGGCATGCTTGACAACAATCCAGTTGCTATTGCATTGTATTCCATATTGTAATTTACATTCAATTTGTTTGCTATTGTAAAATGAGCAGTGTGGGGATGAATTCATTAGTTCTGACACTTTTAGATGCAAAAACCTGTTCTTTATTAATTTATTGCACGCGAATCACGACCCAGTTTCACCATATGCCACTTGGGTGAATGTGATTTCACCAAGTAGAACATGTTCCTGAATAAACACATTTGTTGATTGTGGAACCTTCCAATTTGAGATTTGAGACCAATTTTGAGGGATAGGTTAATAGTTAATGTCAAATTGAAAGACCCCCTGTGGTGAAAATTAAGTTTTTAATGTTGTTTCTATGTCTATGTGGCGTTTTTAATACTATGCTAACCATGTGCAAATTCATAAGTCAACACCATTGCTAAGTATTTTCTCCTTAAAACTGCAGTGAACCAAAAACAGCCTCAAAAAGGTGGTTTGAAATCACCATTGTTCTCTGTAACAAATATGTTGTAACCAATCCCGTCAACGTGCAGGGTAGGCTTTAGCATCATATCATATCATATCATATATCACAATTATGCTGAAGCAGGGGAGTCTCGAGAAGCCGGTTATATTTTTCTGTTAATATGAAAAATCTACATTTTGCAATATAGCGGGTGACTTATATTCTGATGTTATGATGAACTATATGCCTTTCTCCACTGACGTTCTGAATTGCTGATTGTTAGAAGGCAGCTGTCTGACTCTGAGGTGGCAAATGGGAACATGGTTTGTGTAACATTAACAACACATTATTAGCTGTTTGATAACATAGTCAATCAAAAGGCTGCCAATCGTATTAATTACCATTATGTGTCCGACGTTGTAGAGAGCGATATCTAAAATACATAAAACCATTCTGATACATCTATTTTTAGACGACCCTGCATAATACATTTTTCCACTTCTTCTGAAATAGTTTCTGGTTCAAACATATATGGCTGAATTAAACCAGTATTGCCACTTGCCATTGTGTAGCATTTACTACAGTAAAGTTGACCGAGTGGATCAGGTAGTCCGAGCTGGTGTGATGCAGGACTAATTTGCATATTGATGGATCCGCGTATACTAAATGAGGCAATGTAGTAGAGTTATAAGCTATTTTAAGTGATGAAGAAATTATTTCCTCAGGAAAATATATTTAAACAACATTTAAATATGTAATTTTGGTGATCAAATTTGAGTTTTAAGGGATAAAACTTTTGACTGGGGCACCCATCTTATTCACCTGTCATTTCCCTCTGATTTTATGGATACGTTATGGGTAGTGTAAGTGTCACCATTATGTTCAGTTTAATTCAGTTCAAGGACTTTTAGTTTGTATTTCTTCAGTTCATGCCTTCCTTTGTTTGATTTCACCACTCTTTGGTCACTCATTATTAGTTCATTTGTTCCAGCTGTGTTTTATTAATTACTAGTTCACTATATAATTGTACCCCTGTCTTCACTTTTTGTCTGGTCACGTTCACACTGGTGTTAACTAACGCCTGTTTGCTGAGTATATTTGCTATTAAACTTCGTTGAGAACTTTATTCATCTAATAGGGTTAGGAGTGGGACTATGTTTTTGGACAGGAATGTTGATTCAGAAACATGTCTTGTCAAAATCACGCCGACAAACTTGTGCTGATATAATGCCATGCATGTCAATGTGATTATTTTCAGTTCAAATATGCCTCGTTTCTATGTAAATTATTTTTGTTCTAAATTGTGCCTACACATAGAAGCCAAATAAGTCAAATTGCCTAAATATATAGGCTGGCGGAAATCACAGAAAGTTAAAGTCGGCATTAAATGGAAGTCACAATAGTCTTTCTTTCCTTATTGTGATATATATTCAAGTGAAAAGGCTTCTCAAACAAGAAAAAATGTAGGGCGGGACTTGATTTTGTCCATCGGGAATTGATTGGATGGTTGTGGTTTGCTATTGCTGTGATCTAATGTGAGTGACAGGTTGTCCCGCCCTCGTGTAAACATCATCAGAGAAGAGAAGAGATTATGTTGCAAGAGGGATGGGAAGTTATCTTGGTTAAAGATTACGAGGACACATGATAAAAATAAATAAATAAAAAAGATGTACACAGATAAATAATCTATAATAAATACAGCGATATTCCATAACAAAACACAAATTGTCAAAATTGTTGACAAATTTGCTTTTATAGTGACATTAAGGTTAGACAGTAAATTGAATTTGGTTTAAGAGACAACTGTACCTTTTAGAGATGGCATCAGTAATTCATTCATTCATACAAATGAATTTGATTCAAGAAAGTTACACTGTGAGATGTAAAGTCTAAAGTGACAGATATAAAGTAATATAAAGTAGCAATTGCGAGTCATTAAGTCACATTGTGAAATATAAAAATCCAAATTGTGAGATACAGTCAAAGCTATGAGATGTAAAGCTGCAGTTGTGGAATATAAAGTCACCACCTTTGTAGATACAACAATTACCTTTTTTATACTCTGAGGTGGAAACAGGCTCAATATAACAAGAAAAAAAAAACACAATCGGTGGCCGCAGTTCCTTTTTTGTGAACTCACCTTATATGTTTCAGTTTAGAATAAGCCAAATCTCCAGTAGTTGATGAATTGGGAAGGTATCATTATATACACTCGTATGTGTGTGATTTAAACCATATCATAAGAAAAATGTGCACTAAAGAGAGTTCTTATGAGGTGTTTAAACAAACAATTTCTCTTCAAAGGAAATATTCATTGTTGTTATTTTTTATTGTTTTCTCTCTCTTTACACCAACCTAATGTACTGTAGGTGTGTGAAATGAAAGTAGAAAAACACATTGCTCTATATAATAACATTTCCTCTCTCTGTATTGTGGCGAAACACACAAGAACTATGAAATATGATACAGCTTGCAAATAAACGTCTACAGTCTTATAGCTCACATGAACAACACAACAGCACTTTTTGTAACCCCCCCCACCACCACCACCATCTTTTCCCCAATTCAGCCCCAGAGCTGACAACATTCCAGATGTCTCCTGTAGGACCACTTTAAGCAGAAACACAATAACCTGTGGCATTTCGTGGAGATCAAACGCAGCCCGCTTCAGAGTGCTACACACCAAAAGAGTGCCCTCAGAACACAACCCTTCCCACGTCTCAGAACCGCTCTGTCTGACCATCATTACACATCATCCAAAGCCTCTCTGTAGTGTGAGGTTAGAGGTGAGGATGAGTCAGGTGTGAGATGAGGAAGAGCAGATGGGGGTGGGGGGTGGGGTGTTAAGTGTGGTCTCGACTGCAAGAAGCTAGGCGCAGTGTATTTTGAAAGAATACAGATGGCATGATTTAAAAAAAAAAAAAAAAAAAAATTGAAACATGTTGAGCATCAATTGGGCGATATATTATATATTCGTAGAATCATAAAATAAAAATACGTGCAAGGAAACGCATGGTGTTGGAGAAAGAATGTGTTATGAGAATTGCATAAAAAAAAACGTGCTCTTTCACGGCGCACGCCACTCATTCGTGTGACAGTAAGCACGCTCCGTCGAGGTGCAAGAATGCTTGTTAATTGGCCCGTGAATCAGATTGGTTTATCCTTGGAGCCAGATAAGGGATCCATAATTTATCTGAGACAAAAAAAAAAGAGCAAAAGAAATGTAATTATTTTCCTGTTCAGTAGAGCATGTGGAGATGAGGAGGACTGTGATGATTATTGAATTCTCCCCGTTTTCTATTACACGCTGTATCCGCAGCGGAACTGTGGGGAGCTGGTGAGAGTTCTGTGGCTCCCCGCGAAGTTCATCCATTCGACGGCGTTGAGGGAGCGTCGCGCTGCGGTTTTATTGGCGTCGGTCGTGTTTGTCTTCCTATGGGAACAGCTGGGGCGGATGTGAGATCGGGACTGTGAAAAGAGCAGCTGGAGGAGAACTATGATATGTACTTGATTCCCTACTGGGACGCCCTGAAAGCAGGAGAGAAGTTCATGGTGCACACAAATGGATCTAGAGATCCAGGGTGTGTGTAATCAAATTAAAATTAAATAAATAAACAAAATAAAGCATGAATACGTATTTTGTAGTAACAGTGATTTTTTTTATTCTAATTCTGCACAAATTAGTTGACTACTAAAAACACTACTCGGTGTGTATGTATGCCTGCATGCAGGGCCGTAGCTAGGGCAGGGGTGGACTTAGTGATTTAAGAGCCCCAAGCAAATTTCAGGTATGAGGCCCCAATTTGAAATCGCAATCCGTGCCCCCATTGATCGCACATAGCCCCCCACCCCCCAAAAGCCAGGCACCCAGAGAATCATCACCACCTTTTTGCGACGACCCTGTATGTATGTGTATGTGTAGGATATTAGGTAATATATTATCATATATAAATTTGTATATAAACTTCCATTCAAATGTTTGGGAACTATAAGACATTTTTAAGGTTTTAGAAAGAAGCCTCTTAAGCTCACCAAGTTAGCATTTATTTATTTAAAAATATTACAATTTAAAACAACTTAGCTATTTTGAGCCATAACTCCAGTCTCCAGTGTCACATGATCCTTCAGAAATCATTCTAAAATGCAAAATCTGGTGCTCAAGAAATATTTCCTATTATTATCAATGTTGAAAACGGTTGTACTGTTTTGTGGATAATTTAATTTTTTTCAGGGAACAGCGTTTATTTTAAATATAAATCTTTTTAAATATTATAAATGCATGTCTTTATAATTACTTTTGATCAATTTAATGCATCCTTGTAGAATAAAAGTAATATATACTGACCCCAAACTTTTGAACGGCACATATTCATTCATTCGTTCGTTCCTTCGTTCATTCACTCATTCATTCATTCATTCATTCATTCATTCATTCATTCATTCATTCATTCATTCATTCATTCATTCATTCATTCATTCATTCATTCATTCATTCGTTCGAAAAAAAATTAAATCAATGGAAAAAACAAAAAAAAACAATTAATGAAACTGATCGAAAAACCCATGTAGTTAGTAATCTATAAGACAGAGGATGAGTGACAGCAAAACGTCTAAATTACAGGATATAATGTCAGGTAGGGTAAAAATGAAAACGCATAAAAAGAAAATGAAGAAAGCTAGAACTCTCACCTCCTTCTGTGAGACTGTGCCTAATCTTTGACTCAATTGCAGCTCTAATAACAAGGTGGAGGAGATTACTCTCTTCCACCCTCAAAAACTCTTCCATTTCACCCCTCGCTCAAGCCATGATTACTGTTTCCAAGGCAACAGTTCCAGAATGTCTCCAAGGCAGTGACAGTGTCCTCTCTGGACTTTATGTCCACACTGTTGTCAGAGGGAAAGTGCATTCTCTACTTTGGGAGAGAAAGGCCCCCTTGGTACCAGAAGTAGTTTTAGAGCTGTTGGCCTCCACCTCTAGTCCCCTATTGTCCCAGAAAAAGAGAGAAGGAGCAATAGAGAGAGGGCGAGATCACCCGGAAGGCAGGTAGAAAGAAGGACACCTTGCATTGCTGTAATTGAATCACTACTCATCAGTGACGCTGCGGTGATTTTCTTGGCCAGGACTGATTCCAGGGTCACGCTGAGATATTACTGCATACACACACAGACACACACGGTGTGTTTTCATGTTTTATGGGGACTTTCCATAGACACAAATGATTTATTTAATTTTTTTACTGTAGAAACTGTATATTCTATCCCCTTACACTAACCCTACCCCTAAACCTACCCATCACAGAAAACCTTCTGTACTTTTACATTTTCAAAAAAAACATTACGTATTATAATTTATAAGCTGTTTTCCTCATCGGGACATACAGTATGAGTTATGTTATGAGTAAAATATAGTCAAGACATTTTTTCCATTACGTTTTTCACTGAATGAACACAATTAAAAGATACTAAAACATTTTAAAGTCGGCATAAAAAAAAAAAGTTGCGATTATCTGTTCTTCCCTATTGTGAGTTAAACGGCTTCTAGAACAAGAAAAAAATGTAAGGCGGGACTTGATTTTGTCCATCGGGAATTGATTGTATCGTTGGATCATTGTGGTTTGCTATTGCTGTGATCTCATGTGAGTGACAGGTTGTCCCACCCTTGCGCCAGTAAACACATCATCAGAGAAGAGAAGAGATGTCGTTGCTAGAGGGAAAGGAAGTCCATATTACATAAAACATCCTTCTAACTCACTCATACCCAAGATGTGAGGTAAAATAAGTTATGAAACTATCCTGACACCATTTCCTTAACCATGTGCATCAGAAGATTAGATTCTTTCTTCAAAGATACCTTTTATGACTTAATGTTTTATTGCATTGCATCAGAGCACTGTGTAACAGTACTTGTCTAAAAAAAATTCATAATGTTACTTAAATATATTGTCTAGGATAAAACATGTACCAAAAGAGACTCAAGCAATCCCTACAATATCCTTCAGCAATGACCCAGACTCCACACCCACAATATACAGTATTGTACTGAATGCACGATGAGTCTGTATATTTTGCTGTTTCAGCTTCAAGTCCCTTTTTTTTTTTTCTTTTTTTTTTTTGGTTGTAAAAAGAGAGAGAGATCAATATTCCCAATGCAGCAGCAACAGAAAGAAAGGAGTTAGTGTTTGCAAAGGCTGGCGTCTAGAAAAGTGACCTGAAAACAACTGACTGTTGGAGATACAATGACCCGGCCGTCTCCCTTTGATGACACAACAGAAGCCGCACCACAAACGTAGGCAAGATATTGTGCTGTTCCAGACACTGGTCTCCTCAAACGGGATAGGATGCTGATATTCTCCTGCATATAGAGCAGTCCAGCCATGGATTTTAAAAAAAAGACAAGGTTCAAAGAGAACTGAAGGATAAAAAGACGTGAGAGAGTGCAAGTTTGCAATTGGTTAGAGGAGACAAACATAGAGCTGGCGTGGCACACACTTAAGATACACTTAAGAAAATTGCTAGTCACAGACACACGCATGTGCACGTGAAGAAGTCGTCCTGGGCCCCTGCTGATTTGTTCGTTGTATACAAACCAACTGTAAATCACACAGAGGCACTTAAAGCCATTATGCTGCATAATTGCTTTGCCCATTGTAATCCTCAGTCGCTAATCAATGGCGTCATTCTCCCAGATGCCCCATGCTGTTCTCATGGCAACCCGGTGACCGATCGTTTACACACATGGCACTGACACAAATCCCGCACAAACTATTTAAACCTACTATCGATATAGCAAATGGCCATTGACAATGGAATTACATGCAGATGAACACAAACACACATACGTACACACAGTGCGATTACCTACTGTCTTGCTGCTTTGGAATAGTTTGTATCATGACATTTAAAAAAATAAATACTGAATATAATAGTTTTTAAAAATAATTGTAACATTATTTCAACAATGGATGGATGGATGGATGAAAGATGGAAAGGAAGGAAGGAAGTAAGGATGATAGATGGAAAAGAAGGATGGATATATGGATGAAAGAAAGGAAGGATGGATGGATGGATGAAAAGAAAGAAAGAAAGAAAGGATGGATGGATGGATGGATGGTTGGATGGATGGATGGATGAAAGAAAGGATTGATGGATGGAAAGAAACCAAAGACTTGTTTCACACACACTAAACCACAGAACCAGAAATCACATCTGAATACAATACCACCAAAGATCAAGTGCAGTTTACACAAATTGCTGCATTTACAAAATTACTATGGCTGAGATTTGAAAGAATTGTTTTCCAAATGGCTTGTTTCAGTCATTACTACACTGATGAAATCATTCCTACTTCTCACGGCTTTCACAATTCATTTCTAGGGCCACTTGTGGACCCCTGTGATGGACAAACTCCTGTCTTGCACCTTTCCACTGAAAAATGCTGTTTGTTCTGCTATAAACACTCGAATATATCAAACTGTAGTGGAATCAATAATTTTTTGTGTAAGGTGCAACAACCACTGTCTTTGCAAGAAAACACACACACACAAAACCTGTGCCAGGTGCACTGTATGAACAAGTTTGGTTTATTTCATCTTAGCCAATAAAGTAGAACGTTATAATCCAGAAAACCTCCTGCTGTTAGACTAATTGAGTTCAATAAGCAGTCAATGTATCCATCCCTCTCCCTCTCTCTCTCTCTCTCTCTCTCTCTCTCTCTCTCTCTCTCTCTCTCTCCTCTCCATCTCCTTCTGTCCCATTTATTTCCTCTCACTTTCGTTGTTGTCCTTTTTCATATGCTGTGGATTCATCTTTCTTTCTTAAGGACTCTTTAAGAATACATTTTGATCTGAGTTTTGTGGTATTATGCTTTGTTGTGCAACATTCAAAATTTGATTGGGGGGATGCTCTTCGATCTTCCACTCTGATCCATATGTTAACTTACTATGATGAAATATATAAAGTAAACACTAATTCCATTTCATTTCTATTCCCCAAAGTTTTTGAAAACCTCTTTTTCCTTTGAAAACGCCTCGGTTACGACTGTAACCTCGGTTCCCTGAAGAGGGAACGAGCGTTGCGTCGAAACTGACGCTATGGGAACGCTTTGCGTGATGACGTCTTGAAGCACATGTAAAATCAGTCCAATGGTGTGGCGGAACGTCAGAGGCGGGTGACGTCACGTACCAGGAAGCTATAAAAGCCGGCCCGAAACAGAAAACGAAAGCTTCGTAAAGTCTGAAGTCGCGCTGACAGGCATGAAGGAGATATGGCAAGGCGACGCAACGCTCGTTCCCTCTTCAGGGAACCGAGGTTACAGTCGTAACCGAGGCGTTCCCTTTCAAGGGAACTCCCGTTGCGTCGAAACTGACGCTATGGGAACGTCTATACCAACGCCTCCATAGCTACAAATGTCTGTCCTGTGTGTAATCATGTGAGCAGCACTAAGAAGACAAAACATGAGACCCTGGAGTAGAGTCTAAATCCAGAGAGTAGAACCTGACGAAGGTGTGCGGTGAGGACCAGCCTGCCGCATCACAGACGTCCTGTAACGATACTCCTGATATAAGGGCCTTAGAGGCCGCCATACTCCTAGTAGAGAGCGACCGGACAGCCAAAGGAGAAGGCTGTCCAGCCGCCTCATAAGCCAGTGAGATAGTCTCAACCACCCACTTGCTCATCCTTTGCTTATACACTGGACCTCCCTTGTTAGGGGAGCAAAAGTCACTTTTACGCCACAGGGCAGCTCTGTGGACATACGCGTCTAACGCCCGAACAGGGCAAAGCAAATTATTCGCCTCCTGGTCCGATTTCGAAAGGGAGGAGGACCTCCAAGTGCCACGAGGGAAACGAGATACCAAAGGGTCTTTCCCCACAGACATTCCACCCAAAGGACTGTGGTAAGCCCTACGGCCGCCACATAAACCTTTAAAGTGGACGGGGTCAGACCTGCAGTGAACCGGTCCTGCATGAACTCCAGAACTGTACCAATTGGGCAGTTGACTGGATCCAACCGACGGTCACTACACAAAGAGGTGAATACTCTTCAGTTCAGGGCATAAAGTTTCCTCGTGGAGGGAGCTTGGACTGTAGAATGGTCTCAACAACCTCAGTTGAGAGACCTGACTCTATGAGCTGGGCCCCCTCAGAGGCCAAGCCCACAGGTTCCACAGTTCTGGGCGGGGGTGAAATATTGAGCCCCCTGCTTGGGACAGAAGGTCCCTCCTGACGGGTAGCTCCAGAGGATGCCCGTCGAGGAGGGACACAAGATCGGGAAACCATACTCTGCCCGGCCAGCGCGGGGCTATAAAAAGCAGGCAAACCCGGTCCCTGCGAACTCTTTCCAGAACTCCCGGGAGCAGAGCAACTGGGGGAAAGGCGTACAGACGTAGCCTCGGCCACGTCTGTACCATAGCATCCAGTCCCAGAGGAGCTGGATGCGTGAAGGAGAACCAAAGTGGACAGTGAGACGTCTCTCGAGACGCAAACAGATCCACTTATAATTTCCATATCAGCTCCACCACCTCGGGGGTGGAGCCACCATTCCCCGGGCCTCGGCCCCTGTCTCGACAGAGTGTCTGCTCCTATATTCTGGACCCCGGAGATGTAGGCTGCTTTGAGTGACAGCAACTTCCCCTGGGACCACAAGAGGATATGGCATGCCAGCGCAAACCCCCTTGATATAGGCGACTACCGACGTGTTGTCCGTATGTACTACACATGGTGTCCCCTGAGACCTGTGATAAAGCTCCTCAGAGCCCGGAAGACAGCTAACATCTCTAGGCTATAGAATGCCAGGAACGATGATGGTCTTCCCACAGACCTTGAGATGAGCGACCCTCAGGATCGCTCCCCAACCCGTGAGGGAAGCATCCGTCGTTAGCAGTTTGCGACGACAAGGAGCTCCCAGCACTGGGCCCTGGGACAGGAACCAAGGTTTCTTCCACATAACCAAGGCACGTAGGCATCACCGCGTGACCTTGATTGTGCGAAATGGGTTGCCCCTCGGGGAAAAACCCTCTGGTCCTGAGCCACCACTGCAGGGGCCTCATGTGCAGCAGTCCAAAAGGTATCCCGTTGGAAGCTGGTCCCTCTGGTCCTGAGCAACTTCCCCTGGGACCACAAGAGGATATGGCATGCCAGCGCAAACCCCCTTGATATAGGCGACTACCGACGTGTTGTCCGTATGTACTACACATGGTGTCCCCTGAGACCTGTGATAAAGCTCCTCAGAGCCCGGAAGACAGCTAACATCTCTAGGCTATAGAATGCCAGGAACGATGATGGTCTTCCCACAGACCTTGAGATGAGCGACCCTCAGGATCGCTCCCCAACCCGTGAGGGAAGCATCCGTCGTTAGCAGTTTGCGACGACAAGGAGCTCCCAGCACTGGGCCCTGGGACAGGAACCAAGGTTTCTTCCACATAACCAAGGCACGTAGGCATCACCGCGTGACCTTGATTGTGCGAAATGGGTTGCCCCTCGGGGAAAAACCCTCTGGTCCTGAGCCACCACTGCAGGGGCCTCATGTGCAGCAGTCCAAAAGGTATCCCGTTGGAAGCTGCTGCCATGAGACCCAACAGTCTCTGGAACTGTTTGACAGTGAGTAGCTGGCCTAGCTTTACACTTCTCACAGCTGCCAGGATGGAATCGAAGCGTGGCGATGACAGGCGCGCCTGCATCGACACTGAATCCCAAACCACGCCTAAAAAAGTGGTCCTCTAAAATGGAGAAAGCACACTCTTCTTGGCGTTCAGCCGTAACCCCAACTCTTTCATATGGGCGAGAACAACATCTCGATGTTGAACCGCCATCTAATGCGACTGAGCTAAAATCAACCAATCGTCGATGTAGTTCGTGATGCGAATACCCCGGAGGCGCAGAGGCGCCAGAGCTGCATCCACGCATTTGGTGAAAGTGCGGGGTGATAAAGCCAGGCCGAATGGAAGAACTCGATATTGGTATGCTTTGCCCCCGAAAGCAAACCTCAGGAACTTCCAATGACACGGACGGATGGAAAAATGCGTCCTTGAGGTCTATCGTGACAAACCAGTCCTCGGACCTGATCTGTAGCATGATTTGTCTCAAGGTTAACATTTTGAACTTGAGCTGCATGGCTGACTCGTACAGAACTCGAAGATCTAAAATGGGACGCAATCCCCCGTCCTTTTTTGGAACTATGAAGTACCGGCTGTAAAACCCGGTTTCCCTGTTGGAGGGGGGTACATAATCTATGGCCCCTTTCTCTAACAGAGTGTTTACTTCCTGTTCCATAACCAGAACCTGCTCGGGGCCCACCACTGTGGGCAGGACCCCCATAAACCGCGGTGGGCGTTAATAGAATTGTATCTAATACCCTTTTTCCACGGTCTGCAGGACCCAACGAGAAACATTTGACAGTAGCTTCCACGCTGTCAAAGATTCTACTAGAGGTACCAGTCTCTCGAGACTGGTTTCTGGATTTTGTTGCTGTTGAGTAGTCGGTTCGTCGCCCTGTAACGGCGCACCGGCAGGGAACGACCAAACAGACTGCTCCAGCACCCTCCTCAGAGGGGGCGGGCATCCCGAGGCCACTACGTTTCCGGGTGGACCTTGAGATATGTGCTCGCCGGAGACCGCTGCGCCCTGTAACACCGGAGGCGGCAGGGTTGGCAGAACGGTCCCCTGAGGGCACCGAAGAGAGACGGCACCGTATTTTTCTCCTGCTGTTGAGTAGTCGGTTCGTCGCCCTGTAACGGCACACCGGCAGGGAACGACCAAACAGACTGCTCTAGCACCCTCCTCAGAGGGGGCGGGCATCCCGAGGCCACTACGTTTCCGGGTGGACCTTGAGATATGTGCTCGCCGGAGACCGCTGCGCCCTGTAACACCAGAGGTGGCAGGGTTGGCAGAACGGTCCCCTGAGGGCACCGAAGAGAGACGGGCACCGTGAAAAGAGGTGTTAACCGCTCTGCTTCGGGGGGACTACCCTCATTTGTCCTGAGCCCTCAGACATCAGGACTTTTTCCCAGCAGCCTTCTTGGCGGTAATAACGGTCCGCAGATCCGTTTTACCCCTCGAAGACTGCTGGGTTTGAGAGCGCCCTCCGTGTCCCCGAGATTTTTGTGGGGGAGCAAGAGAGGACACACTCTGTTTTTGAGTGGCACGATGTTCAGCGCTCTTTTTAGAGGAGTGAGGCTGCTCCCGCTCAGCAGCCTCAATGAAAGAACGGCGGGGGAGAAGTTTTTGTAATGCAGCTGCCTGTTTAGCAGCTTCCTGAGATTTAGCTACCGCACTGTTTACTGCATCACCAAATAAACCAACAGTGGAAACCGGAGCATCTAAGAGAACGTGCTTTTCTTTCTCTTTTATATCGCTCAAATTGAGCCACAGATGCCTCTCAGTGGCCACCAGGGCTGCCATAGACCGCCCGATTGATTTAGCGGTCTCCTTGGTGGCTCTGAGAGACAGATCTGTGGCTCTGCGTAGTTCAGCCACTGTGTCAGGACCAATTCCCCCGCCCTCCTCTAAATCCCCCAATAATTCTGCCTGATAGGCTTGCATAATAGACATCGTATTTAGACACGCTGCAGCTTGACCAGCGGCTGCATACGATTTATGAACCAGAGATGATGTGAATTTTACTGGCTTAGAGGGAAGTGAAGGAGCTTTCAGGGAAGATGCCGTTGCTGGAGAGAGATAGCTCGCGAGCGTCTCTTCCACCTTCGGCATCTCCCCATAACCATATTCTTTATATTTGTGAATGGAAGAATAGTGGGATGTTTGTGGTGCATACACTCTGTATGAAACCGGTTTTCCCCACGATTTCGACACCTCGGTGTGGAGATCGGGGAAAAACGGAAGGCTTCTTCGCTGAGGCTGTGTACGAGATGGCAGGAAGCGTTCGTCGAGCTTACTTTTCGAACGAACGTCCTGCCTATCCTCTGGCCACTCAATAGATAATCTGTGAACTGCTCTCGTGACAACATCGAGCAATTCCTCAAAAGCGTGAGACTGAGGTGGCGAATCCTCAGACTCAGCTTCAATACTAACAACGTCCAACTCCTCAGAGCTGGACAATTGCAGTATTGGTGCCTCCATCGGGGGGGAAGAAACCGCAGCGCGTGCTTCCACACCCTGATGAGAGGCACTGGATCTATCAGAAGGATGTTGAGATAAGGCAGAGCCCGTCTCAACATCCACTGATAAATCCATTTGTGAACCCCAGGTCTGAGAACGACGCCGTGCCTCGGCAGCGGCGGGACCCAAGCCCTGGGGAACGTGATCGGGATTGAACCGAGCCAAGCGGGATCGGAGCGTACGCAATGGAAGCGCCTCGCAATGCACACAGTCACCACCCTCGAGTGCTGACTGGGCATGCTCCTCACCCAAACAAACAACACAAAGAGTGTGAGTATCACCTCCCGTTAAATAACGCGGGCAGGGATGGACACACACTCTAAACTGCTGCTTGCTCGCCATACTGAATATATATATATATAATATAGACAGACAACACCAAATAACAAGGACAGATTAGACACAGAGCGCAACTGAAGACTCAGAAAGCTTTCGTTTTCTGTTTCAGGCCGGCTTTTATAGCTTCCTGGTACGTGACGTCACCCGCCTCTGACGTTCCGCCACACCATTGGACTGATTTTACATGTGCTTCAAGACGTCATCACGCAAAGCGTTCCCATAGCGTCAGTTTCGACGCAACGGGAGTTCCCTTGAAAGGGAACCATTTTTACTGAGTTTCAGTTCATTTTGATTCTATCTCCTTGCTATCTTCAGCTTGCAATTCTACTTCCTGTTTGCCACCGTGTCGATTCAATTGTGAACGGCACACGTGCTAATGTACGCGTAACAGTTGACAAAATATTTTTAGCAGATATTCACCAATAAAATATACAATTCTGTTTAAATATAACTATTCAGACATGATGTCTATGTGTAGGCCAAACCAGAAGAAAATTTGCTAACTTGGAAAGCATAAGTTGCTAACAAGTACTATAACAGCTGTTTGTTTCAAGCACAAAAAGCCACATCTTTGTGGTCTTAATTCGACAGTTTATTAGACATAACAGTAGAATACCATTTTGACAGTTTCAGAATCAACATTTGCAATGTTGTAGATAGAACACAACTTAAAAGTCTCTTCAAGTAACCACAGACCTTATAGTATAAAGAAAAAAATCTCTATTCTAAAAACCCATAGCAAATTCTAGCAATAGATTTGAATGCAAATTCGTTTCTGCTTTTAGCTACATAATAAGTGTGACAGCACAGAAGAAGAAAATCTGCATTCATCAAGCAAGCTTTAAATCATGCATACTATTGTAGCTAATGATTCACACCAAAGTCCAGTATGGCATTTTTCTTCAGCTCATTTAAGTTCTCTACGATGTTCCTTAATCAAGACCTGAGGAAAAGAGATGTAGCGAGAGAATGAGAGAGAGAGAGAGAGAGAGAGAGAGAGAGCAGGTGCGCATTAGCGTGAAACCCGAAACCTGCCCACAACTCCCAATTAAACGCTTGATGGTCATTATGCATTCAGGTGATGAGAACCTTCACACTTGAATCTGGCTTTCGTGTTCCCTCATATCCTCTGCTTTCCCCACATGCATATTAATCACCGGATTTAAATCGTGAGACCTTATTTGTCTCTAATGGACTGCACAATGCATCTGTCATTATTTATGTTATTTCCTTCCTCCCCTCCTCCTCTTTCCTTCCCGCGTTCTTTTGGCAGGTAGTGAGCTGACACAGGAGTGTGTAATTAACTCAGTGAGGCTGTAGAAAGCAGTGTGATCTGTCACCAGCCGGGCTCCATCAGCGTAACACAGCTTTACACCACCTGACTGCTTCTCATTAGGTGAGGTGTGTGTGTGCGTGTGTGTGTGTGTGTGTGTGCGTGCCTGATCCTGATCCACACCCTTAAACCTCCTCTTCATTGATTTCAGTAGGAACACCTTATCTGCAGTCCAAGGTTCAAGTGGCCTTCACATGATGATACCCATTAGCTAACATGAGAGACACCAGAACACATAATTCATGCATTACATGCGACATGCTTAAAGGGATTGTTCAACCATAAAAAGAAAAATTTGCATTATTTGTTCACCGCCGTGCTGTTCCAAAAATGACTTTCTTTTTTCCATGAAGCACATATTTTGAATTATAGAATGGTCACTATTTTCCACGCAATTACAATGAATGGGAACCAAAGCCGTCAAGTTCCAAAAAGGAGGCGAAAGCATCATAAAAGTGGTGCATATGGCTTATGCACTATATTACAAGTCTTCAGAAGCCATAAGAACAGCTAGAATTTAAATAAACTTGACATGCACTGAGCTGTTGACCTCCATGACCAGATCCTAGAGTCAGTGCATTCGATAACCAAATCATTCGACACAAATTTGGTAAACTGGATCGATTACAAATATCTTAGTCAAAAAAATGATTTGTTTAATTCTTTATTCTCAAAAACTGCAGGGTTATAAAACTAAAATTAGCTCAAATTAAATAAAAAAAATAAGACTAAATTGATTTGTAATCATAAATAAAATTAAAATTAAAATTAAACCAGACTAAAATAGTGATTGAAAAAAAAACTACTTAAAATAGTAATCAACAAAAAAATGTTTTATATACATTCAAAGTTTAGTAGATATTCATTTATATTTTTATAAATATTATTAACAAAAACTAAAATACATAAAGAAATGGATCTGTCTGTCTATAAGATAAAAACTAACCTGTAAAACTATACTGTTGAAACAAACTAAAACTAAACTTAAATGCAAAGCAAATTTGAAAGTGGCTCAAATTGAATTTGAAACCAAACAATATCATGAATATATTTTATAATGCATATCATATATATTTTAATCATACAGTGCACAAGTCATTTGGATGACTTTTCTGTTATTGTTTTAAGTAAACTGGAAATTCTTTAAAATAAATCAATACAATTGATTGGGACTTGTGTCCCAAAGACGAAAGAAGGTCATACAGGTTTAAACCAAAATGTGGGTGAGTAAATGATGACAGTATTTTTTATTTTTGGGTGCACTGTCCCTCTAAACCTCCATTCCTTTCATTTGACTAGCAACACTCTCCCATTTGCAGTCTGAGATGCGAGTGATTGTCGCATGATGATACTCATTAGCTAACATGAGAGACATCAGAGCACATAATTCATGCATTACACGCCAACGGCTTAAGGCTACTTATGCCTGACTAATACATGGAAAGAAAGATCTTTGTGTTTCTCATTTCATACTTAGGATTGGATCTGCAGTAAATTGCATCCACCTTACACAGAAAATGGAGAGAGGGAGGGAAAGGAAGTGAAGAAGCACCAGAGAATTCTGCTGAGACCACATTTAGTGATGCTGAAAGTCTAATTACAGTGGGCAGCTGCTCCTAATAGGGTTTACACAGCAGCATGCTGAGTACAGGTAGAGAGGTCAGGCTCCCCAAGCCTCTGGAGGACAGCGAAGAGGAACGGACCGCATGTTGAGATGTAGATCCTAGAGTAGAACAACAGTTTCCCTCAGTTTTACAAACATCTACATGCGGGCTGGTTATAGCCTGGTGGTTAGGGGTTTGGGTTGGTGGGGCGAGGAGTATACAGGTTTGATATCCGTATAGGGGCGACTCATAAAGTGGAGTTATTGGTATGTTCTATCACCATTGCGCCCTTGATCCAGACAGCTCCAAAAGGGAATAGTGCCTGCAATTAGAAAACTGTAAATTGCAATGCTGTAAGGAATAATGTACATCCAGCTGGTTGTTATCTCAGAATAAAGCCCCAACAGGGTGATGAGGACCCCGATGCGAAGCGGAGGGGTCTTGTATCAGCCTGAAGGGGGTTCATTCTGAGATAACAACAGGCTGGATGTACATTATCCAGCTTATTACAGGGCTACTTGCCACATAAGTAAATAATTAGACACGAAATATTGATCTGAGTTCAAATATTTTACAAGGTCCTTAAAGGTTCCGCGGAGAGAACCGTTGCTAGCGCGGCAAGTTCAAACTAGACAGACTTTTAAGAGATACGGTATACAGTCATTCCACTTATTACACAGCATTTCACCACATAAATAATTATGGAGATAAGAGATATTGGTTTCAGATTAAACTGTTTTAAAATCATACCTGTTTGTATCTTATAATCCAGCAGTGTACAAAACAATAGTCACAAAATGGCAGCAGCTGCGTTTGTATGAAACAAGAGAGAGCGAGTCCACGATACTGGATGGCATAATTAAATAACTGTACACAAAATATTGATTTGACTGAGTTTTTATATTTTATTCGCTCACCAAATGCAAAACTTCCACGAAGAAAAAACATTCCTAGCAAGCGTATAGCGCTGCTGACTTCAGTAACCCGGATGAGCCTGTGTTATCTGTTTTCAGCGGCTGTTATCTGGGAATAAGATACCTCTGGATGGTGCGATTGATTGACCAATCAGAATCAAGTATTCCACAGAGCCGTGTAATAAATGTTTATATATATACTGTATAACTGTATGTGTGTGTGTGTGTGTGTGTGTGTGTGTGTGTGTGTGTGTCCTGTAAGCTCACAGTATAGTCTGCATAATAAAACACTCTCCCTGATGAAATAAAACCAAGCTTCTTGTAATAAAACCAAACCCGTGAGCTTATTGCTCAACCTGAGGTAAAATGATTAGTTTTGGGAGTCTGTCACCTAATACACATGTGAACCAAACCACATGCTAACATGTTCGGATCATACCAGCTGTTGTACTTCGTAGAAATCTACACAGCGGTCTCTTACGGCTGGCAGATCGAATTACGGCTCGACAGAACAACACTAGCTAAGTGTGCCGAGAGTCTCCCCAGTCAGCATGTGCTCGGATTAATATGCATGAAAATTGAAACACTTACACTCAATAATCATTTAAGCACCAGACTAGGCTTGAAACAGCCAAATCCACTGGAATTCATGCATGTCACGGACAAAGTAAATCTCTCTACAGGGTTTTTTTTCTTATAGAGCCCAGAAAAAAAGTGAAGAGTTGACAATATTTTCCCGATTACCACTGCAGGGGTATTTTAATATCCTTCCTTAAAGGTGTACAAATGTATTTCAGGAGGAAATACGCTTAAGTGGAGTCTCAGAGCAACGGCAGGGTTAAAGATGTCACATTAGGCTGGTTAGAAGTTCTAAGGTCCTTTTGAACTTATATATATATATACATATCAAGGTATAATTCCCCTACGTTCCTTTTGGGCTATCAGGATGTTCAGATTTCCCTTTCAAGTTAGACACTAAAAGGCAGACTCTGCCTCTGACTGAAAGTCGTATGATCTGTCCCTTCCACAACTCTGTCTGAAATTGTATACCCTCTAGGTATTATTTTGATTAAGTAATTACTTTATGACTTAATTACTATATGAATGTGAAGTATGAATCTGCTGTAGGTACTACATTCACCATGTTGTCGTTATCATGTGACCTACAGTATATCAACTGACAAGCGTCAGTTACGTCGCTTCACTGCCATTCACTAAACCTCTCCCGTGGTCTCATGGGATAGTAAAGTGTCCATTATATACACACTTCAAAATCTCGCTGGGAGTAGTAAGTCATCTGGGTACTTTACTCATCTGGTAAATACATAATTGTATATCTGTAAAAATGTAGGCCTATATGTTTAATGTTACGCTTTGTCAATGTTAAGATTCTTTTTAATATGCCAATTAAAATACCTCAGGCTTCTCTGTGTCTTCATCACTTTATTAAAATTAGGCAAAACAAAACGTCAAATGTTTACTTTAATGAGCTGGCACATATTTCCAAGCTTGCAGCGGAATCTCTTAAGTGAGAAAAAGAAGTTTAAAGCTTGCAGGCTTCTGTACGGCATCCGCCCGCAGTGTCTTTTGAGATTTCTAACAGTTCAGTCTGCATTCGATGCATCCTTGAAATCAATAACACATCGGGGGACTTTCATGCGTCCTCTGTGCTTGCATTCTTGAGTACTGGAATTGAACTCTGAAGGTTGATGATGATGTAGTATGAGAACATAAGGATGCAAGATCACTTAAGAATGCATATTGAGAAACGGCTAAAATGTGAAGTGGTGGGGGGTCCACTGGTCAGGTTTGAGAAACACTGCTCTAGAACATTCTATTGAAAAAAGACACAAACACTCCATTATATTCGAATAGGAAAGTTTTTCCTAAAGTGTCAATCAGAAGAAGAAAAAATATTATATTGTATTCAACTCCCATTTATTTGTATAGCACTTTTCACAATACATATTGTTTCAAAGCAGCTTTACAGAATTTTTTTTAACATTTATTATTATTATTATATGAGCTAAGCTGCAATAGCAATATAGTTTCAAGGCCATTTCACACCAAGAAATGGTTTAAGCTAAACAATGCATGCAAATTTGACATTGTAGGCATCATACAGTGATTACCTATTGTTTTCGAATTTGTTGGTTCTCCTATTTGTTTTTGATGCCCAGCAATTCATTCATCTGAGCATATTTCTAGGCAATGACAGATATTTGCCATCAGTGCTGGAGTGAATAGCTTTGGTGCAAAAATCTTTGCTATTATTTTATACTTTTTTGTCAGTTATTCAGACTATGCTTTTTTCCAGCAGTCTGTTCTGGCCATCTACTATCTACTAATCCATACACTTATTTCCCAAGCATAATGAGAACATTTAAGGCTAAAAGGGCTTTTGGATTTGCATGGTTCTTAATTGAAATGAGATTTGCTGAGGTCTTGGAAAATGCAAGCCCATCACAGAATGTTAATTTTTTTTAGAGCACAGGGACTAATGCTTGACTTAAAGACCCGGTGTAAAACAAACAGACTTACACACAGAAATACACAGAGGGGCTTGTTTTTTTTAAACAGACATCACAGAAGCGACCTTGGAACACCTTAGGACTGTATAGCTGCATGCAGAACTGAGACAGACCTCACACAAAATAATATCACCACCAAAATATCACATAAATCATCTGTGGAAAGTGTAGGACCATAAGATGTTTGTCCAATCATTTCCGAGGGCAACAATATGATGTCCTACCCGCCTGTCAACATATTTTTTTTCATACCTTCGCGAACCCTGCTTGCGCAGACATCACAGGTCATGCTATGCAGAGTTAGACATGTTAGTCACCAAGCACCGAAACCAAAACAGCAGCCACCTTTTACAGTACCTCCTGAACCAAAACAACGAGCTTATGCTGTGTTCACGCCGTAACTACTGTAATTTGGAGGAGATGGAAACCTCTGACCTTATAATCAAGGTAGTTTGTGACTCGAATTTATGTGTTTAAATGGCAAGTCACATAAAGCCATGGCTTTGGAGACCATGGCTCTAAAGAAAGGGTGGGATATCATGCTTTCAATATAGCTCGCTATTGCTATCCTGTCCGAAAATCGCCTACCCTACCTTTAAATTGATTTTCAGGTGCATTTTTTTGCAAGTTTTTCTAACCCTTTTAAATGTATGTCATGTTTTATGTCAAATTAGGTATCAGGTGGCGGCAAGTCACTGTCCTAATGAATGTCACATCAACATTAAAATCATTTGTATATCAATGTTGATATTATTATCAATGATTATCATGAACTCACTCAGGGTATGTTTCCGTATCAAAGAGAGTTTGAGTCTTAAATCCATCTACAGTATATGCACAGTCCGTGTCTATATTTGTGCTAAATCCCCACTTTTACAATGGTACATTGTCAAGAACAGTAGCATGATTTGCTAAGGCAGCAAGTCATCACGCAACCTATCATTATCATATGCACACTGCTTGTGTAGATGCAGTCAGTTTTGACTGCAAATGTTTATTTAATATCCTGGGATGTCATGTATTTGACCTTTCACGGCACTACCATTTTCCTGTTTTTACATTAGAAGCAGAATTTTGCATGTTAGAAATGCATGCTTGATTTTGTTATTTATATGGGGGGATAGAATTAAATGAACAACAAATCTCATCGTTTTGTTTGCGTACCCCCTCTGTCACGTCTCCAAGATTGGGAACCACTGATTTAGTGCATTTGTAGTTGCAGTAAGAGTGTTTTGAGTGCATTACAATGCAGTTTTAGGTGGTTATCTGGGTGGATGCTTATTGGTCTAATTCAAGAGAGATCACCAAGTCTCAATGATATTCCGGACATTTGATGTGGCTCAGGTCCCTCCTTCGGTTTCTTCGAAGAATTTTTTTGTTTTTATTTTTTACCATTTTTTATTCGCCAGTCAAAAATCATTGGGAAAAGTCAGATTGCTTATAAAAATAACACTCTCCTCAACTTTATGTCTGAAAAACAGTAACCACACAGGATGAATAAAGTTTAGTACTTTGGCTTTTTTTTTAAAAGCACAAAATATAGACAAGCTCTGCCATTTTTGAAAGCCCCAAACTGAGTAAAAATGGAAGGTAAACACAAGAAAAGCAAGGAGAGGTTGGCACATTGTGGCAACAGACAGAATATGACAGTAAAAAAAAAAAACCCGAATGATGCTGGAATGACAAACAGTGAAAACTGTATGTTAAAAAATAAAACCCACACTAACAAGCCAAAATAAAACACACACACACACATAAAATAAGCCTTTCCCTTCCCATCATCCCTTATCTCTATTTAAAAACACACGCATACATTTTCGGCTTATTAGTTTTGTCCGCAGTGGTGCATTAGGCAGCGTGTCGGCCATGAAGCACCGTGTGAGGCTCAGCCTGCTCCCCGGGGATCTTTCTATTTACTGATACTATCGGTAGAGTGCTCTGCGGAGGACACAACCTCCACCACCACCCTGCTTACGGATGCCTGGTCACGGTGCAAAGATAGACTTCCTCACTTCTCTTGCTTCTGAACTAGTGCTGCTTCTCTTTTTGGGGGGCCTGAAGCAAGTACAGATAGGCTGACTGACAATGAGGCAAACATTACATGAGACAGTAGCTACTGCTGCTGCCTGACTCAATCGTGTTGAAAGTGACAGTGAATTGGTTCAGAAGAGGAGGTAAAACCACAGCGGATGTATTTCTGAGTCATGAGAACGCTCAAGAATTTGTCAAAGTCTGCTAATAAAGAAAAACACATGCGCCTACACACAGCACCAAGGACACCCAAGCTCAGGAACTCGCCCTTCAAGTACGTTTCATTCGAAAGTTTATCATAGGAAAAGCGACTCCGGGGGTTTTGTTCAACAGCCTGTTCCCTTCATCTCCGCTTGAGCTGGAATCATTAAACACGTCCACTGGACAGTGAGAAGAACACACATGGCTTGTTTGTCAATTTCAGAGGGAACAGAGGCAAATCTGAGATTAATGAAGAGAGGCTCACAGCGAGCCTTTGAAGTCGCTAAGCCGGCGAAGGCACTCGGCAAACACTCTATTGTACACTATTGAATGAGTTGTATGAGGTCGACGTAAGTAGAGCATCTCTTCTCGATGATGAGGAAAATTCTCTCAAAGCTCATGATGGTAATACTTCTGTGGAATGCGTTTGACTATTGACGAGGGTGGAGGGAGAGAATAAACTAATGGAAGAGAAAGAACGTTATTCTACTGCAGTAAGGGAAAGGTAAGAGGGAAAAACAGGCAAGCAATGCTTACGTGAACACATCTGCAACATTGCTTGCTTGCACAAAATGTAGTCAGATCAATGTCTTTAAATACTAATAAAAACTACAAAACTATAATTTATGTAATAAGTTGAAAACAGTGATGAACAGCAGCATATATTTAGTAAACTGTTCTTATAAATCTGTGAATTTAAACAAAGCAAACCTATTCATTAAAATCAATGGCAGTGAGAGGGCAATCCCAGAATGCACTTCAGGCACACTGATCCAAGATGGTGGAGAATGCGGGAGATCCACTTTTGATATTGTCAATCAAAATAGTTTGAATCTAATTAAAAACGGATGTAATCAAATTAATGGAGCTTAATGGAGTTACTGTAACGCATTGTTAGCCTAACAACATACTTATGTCAAACGGCATTGGAATAAATTGTAACTTTAAAATAAACATTAATGACTCATCCAGCAATACACCAATCAAATATTTTTTTAATCGTCCCTTTGAATGCCGTCCAGTACCCAGTACCAGTACAATTAACATGATGAATCGAAAATATTTGTACAGATGCCAAACCCAAACCCAAACCAAACCCTGTGTAACCATATGCCCCCCATTTGCCACCACTACATGGAATGGGTTTCCATGGCTGAGCAGCTGCACGCAAGCCTCACATCACCAAGTACAATGTCATGTGTCGGATGGACTGGTGTAAAGCACACCGTCACTGGACTCTGGATCAGTGGAAGCGTGTTCTGTGGAGTGAGGATCTGTTTGGCGGATTTCAGCAGAATGTTACCTGCCTGACCGCACTGTGCCAACTGTAAAGTTTGGTGGAGGAGGGATACACTTTTTGTGTTTTACACTTTTTGTGTTTTGAATTATTACTTTGGCAAAGCATGTCAATCAAACTAAAGTCAGCATTTTAGAGCATCTCAGTTCACAGTGAAGCAAACTTATGTCTGCATGTGTGAATTTAACATGTGTTTAAGAAGGCAACCTGCACCACTGCTGTATATTTGCACATTCACATAATTTTCATTACACATTCTGATGAGACGCATTTGCAAAAATGTTTTTACAGAAACCTAATACACTAATACAAACACATTTTTATTAAAATGTGACATGTACATTCTAATTTATATTCATATTCGGAATACACATTAGCAGCTGACCTGTAAAGCATTGCATTATCTAAGCATTGCATAATCTCTAATGAAAACTTTACACTCTATATAATGTGAATGAAGCTCTGTTGAATGAGCCGCAGTACAATGATTGAAGTTTGTGGTTTCCAGTTAGCCATTTTGACCTGTGAATGATTTGACCTGTGATGTTCTCCTCTTTCATTTTGCGCTAAAACTCCTGTCAGACAGCCCAAAGGTGCTGTCACCTCTTCAGCTAGACAAGAGAGAACCACTTACAGTCAACAAATGAAAAGAGATGTAACAGGCAAAGAGAAATCTATACATGGCTTTAGGCTATGCTTTTATACATTTATGTATTCTGCCTCTTTCTCCCTTTCCCTCTGTCTTTATTCTTTTCACAAAAGCTTATAAAAAGTCTGATGGAGAAGGAATGCCAAGTGACACTGGTTGAGGGGCAGTTTGGGATTCCTGGTGCCTGGGGACAGCTGTGTATGAAGGTTAAAAATGCAGAGCCAAGCTTGGAAACAAGGTCAGGGGGAGTGTGAACAGGGAGCGCTTCAGGGCAACGGACAATAAAGACAGACAGACACATACAGTATGGAGTGATGGAGGAGAGTATGTTTCAGACGAAATTAAACTGGGTGAGGGATTTCAAAAGGGGCGGGTGGTTTTACGAGGGGATCGATTCAGTGGTTGTGTATGGGGCTTCGTTCACCAGCCCATGCCTGGAAACAGGGTTATTATGTAGTATGCATCAGTGATATATATTGTGCATGTTCATGTAATGGATATAACAGAAAGAATAAAGGGCAAAGGATTATGGGAAAGATGCAATCACCCATATAGGAATGAAGAAAACAAGGACGAGGATAGAAAGGTAACTCAGCAAAAAAAAGAAAAAGAAAAAACCCTTTCTCAGTATACTGTATTTTAAAGATAAGTCCTTAAGTCCTTTAGACACTAACAGTTAACAGGCGTTAGACAATTAAGGTAATGGTCACAATAACTTAGGACACTAAGGAGACCTTTCTACTGACTCGGAAAAAAACACCAGGAGAAAGATGCCTAGGGTCCGTGATCACCTGTGTGAACATGCCATAGTCCTGCTGGAGGCATGAAGACTGCAGATGTGAACAGAGCAATAAACTAGCAAACAGCAATGTCTGTAATAAGAAGCCAGTTGTACAGGGAGACAGGAAGGACACCTGATTTCCCTTGCGGTGGCAAACCAAACCCTGTGTAACCATATGCCCCCCATTTGCCACCACTACATGGAATGGGTTTCCATGGCTGAGCAGCTGCACGCAAGCCTCACATCACCAAGTACAATGTCATGTGTCGGATGGACTGGTGTAAAGCACACCGTCACTGGACTCTGGATCAGTGGAAGCGTGTTCTGTGGAGTGAGGATCTGTTTGGCGGATTTCAGAAGAATGTTACCTGCCTGACCGCACTGTGCCAACTGTAAAGTTTGGTGGAGGAGGGATAATGGTATGCAGCTGTTTCAGGGGTTCTCTTACTTCAATTGAAGGAAAATCTTAATGCTTCACTATACCAAGACATTTTGAACAATGCTATGCTTCCAACTTCATGGGAACAGTTTGGGGAAGGCCCTTTCTATGCAAGCATGGCTGTGCCACAGTGCACAAAGCAATGCCCATGAAGACATGGTTGGAAGTGGAAGAACTTGACTGGCCTGACCTCAACTCCATCAAACACCTTTGGGATGAAATTGCATGAAGATTGCAAGCCAGGCCTTTTCATCCAACATCAGTCCCTGACCTCACAAATGCTCTACTGGATGAATGCATGGGCAGAATTTCCCACAGAAACTTTCCAAAATCTTGGAAAGCCTTTCCAGACAAGTGGGAGCAGTTATAGCTTCAAAAGGAGGGACCAACTACACATTAATGTCTATGTATTTACAATGCTACAATTTTCTGTCATAATCATTTGTTAACTAACAAGTATTCATTACTTCAATGAGATCATTGTTTCTGCCCTAAAATATTGCATTGTTTAAATTAATACATGCCTTAAAATATTACATTATTTAAATGAATACATTTTTAGCCAACTGTGATTTGTACATTTCTGAAATACATAACTTAGACAGTTGCCTCTGATAACAGATCACTTTAAAGTGTAATGTGGACTCATGCATTTTCTGTAAAGCTGCTTTGAAACCATGTGTTTTGTCAGAAGCGCTACAAATAAATGTGAATTGAATTGAATTGAATGTGATGTCATTATACTCCCTGTTGGTGTAATGGTCAGGTGTCCCAATACTTTTGTATATATATAAATATAAATATAAATATAAAAAAAAAAAATATATATATATATATATATATATATATATATATATATATATATATATATATATACATACTAGGGCTGTCAATCGAAAAAATTTAATCGCGATTAATCGCATGATTGTCATGAGTTAACTCACGATTAATCGCATTTAATCACACATTTTTTTATTTGTTCTAAATGTACCTTAAATTAATACTTTTCAAGTTTGTAATACTCTAATCAATGTGGGCATGGATAAATATAGATGCTTTATGCAAATGTATGTTTATTATTGAAACCATAGTCAATATAGAGCATAAGGACGAGACATGTTTCAAAGGTCATAGATGTTTTTCAAAGAACTTGTTCATGTCTATTAGACACATGTAGAAGGAACAAAAAAATGCCAGGTTACCATTATTCTCTTTCTTTGCACTGAGCAATTTACTAACACAAACATGTTTAGATTTTTGCATGACAGGGCAGCTCTTCTGAAAATGCTAAATGTACATCTATTATTTATTATTACATTGTAGTTTGTCTCTCTCTGTGCCCATTTTGATGAAGCTAAATTCTCGATAAAACTGTTTTCATTGGTATATTTTACTGTTTCTGTTGTCAAACAACGGAATGAATTTGAAATGGTGACTGAAACGCGACCCATTAAGACATAACCAGCTCTCCCTTCCAAGATGTTAAGTTAATCTGCACAACAATTCTGATAATCGAGCCGTCGTCTGGTGAAATCAAATTCACATAAGATAAAGACAATATCTGTGCTCTGATTTCGGCTATACTTGTAAAATTAGAGAAGCAACATAATGTGTTTAACTCACTGAATTAAAGCGCTGCTCCTCCAGGCGAGACGTAGAGAGAGAGAGAGAGCGAGCGAGCGAGAGAGAGAGAGCGAGAGGTGCGCAGTACCCGCGGTACCAACGCTATCTCACGACCAATTCGTACGAATTCGTACGAATGATAAAAAGTTGGCTAATTCGTACGACCTCACTCGTACGAATTTGTACGATTTGTCTAAACCCACGTGATGGGTAGGTTTAGGGGCGGGGTCGGGGGTAGGTCATTCGTATGAATTCATACGAATTGGCCAATTTGTAAAATATGTACGATTTTGCAAAAATCGTACTAATTCGTACGAGTCAGGTCGTATGAATTCGTACGAATAAGCCACCTCATAGAATTTGTACGTTTTCGGTAGATTCTCAGAAACTAAATAAGGTTTGGGCGCTTTGTTGAAGGGAAAAAAATCGCTAAAGGGGTCTGCAATGTCGCTAAGTTGGCAACACTGTGTATCTCCATTTCTCCAACTAGAGGTTGGGCCACGGGTCATACAGAAAATATGCGCTGCGTTAATCGCGTGTTAAAAAAATTTGTGCCGTTAATATGATTTTGCGTTAACGCGTTATTATCGCACTAACTTTGACAGCCCTAATACATACATACATTTTATTTATTTATTTATTAAAAAAATTTTGTGTGTGTGTAAAGCCACTAAAATGTGACGTCACTGCTTAACCATCCATTCATTTATGCATGTGCCCAGGGGGTCATTCTGATGCATCACTTTTGTTCTACTTTTTATTCTAAAACAGAATTCTCTTATTCAAGCAGCCAGCTTTGCTACACAAAGTCGTTCTCTCTCGATGCAGTGAAGTGCAGTTCGTGTGTAGCTTTAGACTGCCAGAGGGTCTAGTGCTATTAATTAACTTCCGTTTATTGATATATGGTTTCCTCTTGAGAGAAAACAATGCATTCATCTCGCCTCCCTCCCATCCCTTTCAATTCCTCTCTCTCTTGCTATCTCACTCTTTCTTGTGCACACTCGCATTCACAGGCGTGCAGGATAAGGACCGGTAACAGCCGTTTGAAATCGCTTTTCTTTACAAAGCAGGTGAAACAAGCATTAATTCTGAAACAACAGGGATTGTTCTGTTATTGACCACTTACCTAACAAAGAGCTTAGACTGCCATTGTTGAGATATTGAAAAGGTAAAACGACAACTGTGACATTTTCTGAACCATATTTAGAGAGTCCTTTTAATATTACAGTGAAAATTCAGTCATTATTTACTCACCATGAGTGAGTCCAAACAATAATAATTTAACCCAGTTAAATGTTATCTTTAACAAATCTCAAAATGAATATTCATATCCATACTGTTTGTTATAATATTGTGATGTCTAAATTCACCTGTGGCATTTAAAACAATTTATTTATATATATATATATATATATATATATTTTTTTTTTTTTTTTTTTTTTTTTTGGACAAAATAGTATAAAAGGGGACATAGAATCAGCCATTTATCAGTTAAAGGCCATTCATTTATTTATGGGCTTATCTGTAAAAATAAATAAATAAATAATAATAATATATGTGCATCATTATTTCCAATACAACAACAGTTCACAGTGAATATACAGTATCCAGGTAAATGCAAATTGTACATGTTTTTGTTTCATTCATAAAAGCGTTACATTACAGACGTAAAATAGGTTTTGAATAATGTGCAACATTAAGTATGAATAAAGGTAAAAATCCATGAAATTTATAGTCCTATAAATGTTTTAAACAGCACAATATTTAGCACTGGCCTTAAAATATTAACACTTCAATATAAAGTGGTCCATCACAGCTTCAACACAAAACCCCTATCACATGTATGCTTTCTATGCAGGATAATGCCGAATTTCTGTATTTGGAATGAAAGGAGAGGGGAAAACAATAGGACAAAGGGAAAGAGCCTCTGTCAGTCACACTCAATAACCATTCAACAATGCTCAGATGCAAAGCACTGCATTGGCCGAGCATCATTTAAAAATCAATGTGTAGAGAGCATCAGGCTCTCGAGAGAAGTCTCTTATTACATTGTTCTTTCCCTCTCAGGAGAGACGCGTCTCTCTAACACAATCCTTGCAAACATTCATCTTCTCTCCTGCTGGCATTATGATGTCATTACATTCCACAGAGGTCACGCTAAGGCCATGTTGAATGACTGTTTTCATTGACCGGGGCGCTCTTCAGGGCTTCAGCAAAACATTAGTGAGCAGTTGACCCTTGACCCATCTTCTTCTAAACAATGGCCATTCGGCCTTTGTCTGTTTACATACACACAGAAGTAATTTACTGCTGTATGGACAAGTGCCAGTTCTTTTTTCCATCCTTTTTTAATTAACTATTGCATGTGGAGCACTTTATAATGAATTCACTTCATCAAGTGCAAAGATGTGAAAAACATATTGTTCATACAAGCACACTCTAGGCCACATGGCTTTAATAGACATAACAGTTTGTTGAGAGAAATGTCAGGGATATTTTCATAAGAGGTGAAAAGAGAGAGATAGAGAGACCGAAAGAGAGAGATTGAGAGAACGAAGGGGATGAAACGCTATGATAGAGCAAAGAGTGGGAGGGGAAGTCCATGCAAATTGGCGGTAATGCAGTCGTAAGCTTGTGCTGGCTTATCACTGGTGCATGTCCAATTTTCTGAGTCAAAGCGAGACGCAGAACAGATGATTTCCTGTTTGTTTTACAGCTTCATACTGTTAAAATATTTATTGCCCATTCACGACGAGAGCACACACACACACACACACACAAAATCAAAGGCATGGTGTGTTGAAATTGTTTAATTCCTAATGCTGACTAAAATAATATTAACATGCTGATATCTGTTTTGAAAATTAAGTAGAACATTTTTAGAATCACTTATTTGTGAATTTGATTTGAATATCTAAAATAATCAAAAACATTTTTCTAATTTGTATCTTAAAAACGACCTTGTTATCCTGTTATCCTCCTTAAATGCTAATGATAACCTCAAAAATTCGAAGAAGTTATCATACCATTTTTTAATGTTAACTCATCATAAGAATGAGTAAACAATGATAGAATTGTCATTTTTGGGTGTAATGTCCCTTTAAGTCATGATCCAGAAAATCAATGACCTTGGTTTACAGCCAGGTTGTGATGATGTTACCAGCAGTTCTTAATATCCATTCAGCTCTCATCTTTGCAATGCATCCTCCAATGATAGAATGAATGTTTGTCTTTACAGAACAGCAAACAAACAAGCATAATCTCTCATATCAGCCAACACGAAAAATAAATAGAATTTGGCAGCTAAATCCATGACCAGTATCGTCTCTATTGAAAGAGGGGATAAATATTAGTCTGGCAAAGGGAAATTGCTGTGTGACACTTTTAATAACATAGCTCTGGTTTTAAAGCCTAGTGAATTTGGTCTATAAATAAACACCTGCAAACACACACACAGATATATTCACAACAAGACAAAACAGACAAACATCCAGGTATTAATATATGCAGTAAAGACACAATATATTGATACGATCACTACCAAACAAGCCAGGTATACATACATGCATGAGCTCATTTACAGTTAGTAGTCATCATATAATCAATAATTTTGTCTCATCTCATCTTTACTTCTAGAAAATACACATTCACTAATAAATAGTGGCAGATGCCATTTGAACCCCAATAACATACATAATTTGCATTTGACTAGCAACTTATACTATTGCATATAAATAGCAAAATATCTAATATTATAAATAAATTGTGTGTATGTGCGTGTGTGAGTGTGTGTGGTAAAAAGATAAATAAAAAATGTATAATTAAAAAGTATTAAATTTTTCTTTTTTGGGTGATTTTTTCAATTAATTCATTTTAATCTTTTTGCCTTTTAATTAGTCTGTTAATTAATAGAGAGGTTCAAAGTGGAGACAGGAAAATATGTTAAATGTGCAATTAAGTACCATTTAGATTTTGTAAACAACTTCTTGTAAACAACACATTTTTGCCTTGTATTTAATTACTCTTCATATCTTCATATCAATCTCGACCTTGCAGAGAATCCAACACTGCCTCTGTTTTGGTGCGGCTGATAATTCCACAAGAGTTTCGAACCCCTTTTTTAACTGAAGAATCTCTAATGGTCTGTTTGCAGGACCAGCATTCCTTCAGTGAGAGGCGAAGGCCTAATAAACTTTCCTCGCACTGACTTTCCTTCTAAACAGATTATATACAGTACAAATATATCACTTCATTATTACTAGTTGAAAAAATATATTCATAGTCATTTAAAAATTAGTCAAATACAATGCTGTGTTGAAGAAGAGTTTGTGAGAAAAGAAGCATACATATATATTTTATAAATAATTTATAAATGGTATATTCACCGCGGGGAATCTGAATAAAAAAATGAATCAGTGTTTTTGAACAAAACGACTGAGGGAACAATTCAGTGACTCGTTCATATAAGGCAGTTGGTTGTTTTGTTCATGAAGAATCTAAATATAGATAATTCATTACTATATAGTAGTCGAAAATCAGTGTGTGAAAACAGAATCATAAACACAGTACCTCTATATGTTTCCGGTGAGATTCTGAAGTGCGAATCCAAAGGACACTTCACTATCCCATGAGGCCACAGGAGAGGAGTTGTGAATGTTAAAACCTAGAGAGTATGCAGTGTTTTTGACTCCATCTGAATGATTCAGTGACTCACTCATAAAGATCTACTGGCGTAACAATGTAACTGCTCAAATAAATAAATAAATGAATAAAATTTGAGAACTGGAACTAATTGTTAAATAAATGGATGGACCAGAACTAATGGGTAAATAAACAAACAAACATTTGAGGACCATAACTAACATGTTAAAGTAAAGTCAAATCAAATGCGTCTATAAGCTTTTAAAAATACTGTGAATTTACACAATAGAAACAAGATCATTATAATGTCAACCTGACCAAGACTTCCTTCTGCAGCAAATAACAAATACCATCTCATAAAATGGATTCACACACTGAATTCATTTTTCTCCCTATTTTTTTTTTTTTTTTTTTTTTTTTCTCTGGTGACATTTCCGTCAAAATCAAACTGTAAAGTAATTATGCAGATCTGCGGAAGTCATCCTTCGGTAAAGCCATTTATGAAGTTGTTTATGCATTTTTGAGAAGAACACAAAGCTTCCAGTCGTTCCTGAGAGGTGCACTTTGCTTTTTAAAAGCTGTTGTCTCAGTCTCAAAGCTATGAGAAAGAAATGTGTCCTTCACTCACAACAGCTGCAGTGTTTCTGCTGAACTAAACAACACATGTAATTTATGTACTTTTACACATTCTCCACCCCATGGTCAGACTGTGTGTGTGTGTGTGTCTTCACGGAAAAAAATGGCTTTTCTCTCTGTCCCTATCTATGGCTAATGGAACATGTAGAATGAGAGTCATTAAGCGAAGCCGTGGACTATGGCAACACCTATTCTATGGCTCCTCGATGAGATGGCCTCGTCTATCACTGCTCAGCCAGGGCCACTCACACAAGGTCAGTTTGTACTAATGACGCGTGACCACTGCCTGCCAAAGAGAGAGAAAGCGAAAGACAAGAGCAGAAAGACAGAGTTTATGATATGAAAGCCAGATGTAATGGAGAGAAATGAGAAGGTTAAACCAAAATTACAGAAGGATGGAAGGATTATTAGATTCATCAATGGATCAATTATCCATGAGGTCTTCATAAGTGTTGGTGGAAGTGACAACCTGTCTAGAGGTCGGAGGTCAGTTGTGAGGAGAATAGACACTCACCCTGCCCTGTGAAATTGTTCGATGAACACAGTTTTCCAACTGAAATAGGGTGATGATCTTAATTTTAGTCTTAATGGTGTCTTTAACCCTATGACCCCAAAAAACTGGAAACATAATGCAGGGAGTTCAACCTGTTTTTAAAATTACGACGAAATCCTGTACATTCATTGACCCTTTTACTTGTATAGAATTTTTTCTCTCAACACAAAATATAAAAATGACATCATCTCGAACCAAAATGAGTATTTCATTGAGCAAAGAATCCACAGAAAAAGCATAAGGGCCATTTTGATATGTGGAATATCAAGGAATTTTACTTTTAAAAAAACAAACTCACACTTCCAAAAAAAGACAACCAATTTGACCCCTTTTATGCATTCTAGGGTTAATGTGTGTGCTTTGTAGGGCGAGAATATTTTGGATTATTAAAGGGATAGTTCACACAAAAATTTAAATCCTGTCGTCACTTACTCACCCTCACGTTGTTCTAAACCTGTATGAGTTTCTTTGTTCTGTTAAACCCAAAAGAAGATATTTTTAAGAATGTTCTTAAACTGGTCACCATTGACTTCCATAGTAAAAAAAAATACTTTGCAAGTCAGTGATGACCTGCACTAAAACTTCATATTTAATATTATGTATCTGTATTATTATTCTTCATTAGTATTCATAATCAGTTGTATTATCTTATGAAGTTTAAAATGCATGAGTTAGACTATAGATAGCATGAGTCCATGTGTGAGGATCACATGTCAGACACAGGGAGGGGAGCTGGGAGAGTAACATGTTCCCCTGATGATGATACATCAAATGTGTACAATTGGCATATTTTTTTTACAAGGAAAGAAATGTTTTGATGCAAATGTACCACAAATGTATACACCGAGGGATAGTTTCTTAATATGGAAAGTGGATTGTGCAATGTGTAAGCATGAGGTATGCTTTCCATTTTAAACATAAGCAGCATGTTTTTCTACCTTACATGGTTGTAAGTCCCTCAGTGGTGTATATAAGCTCAGTCTTGCTGTACTACAGCAGAGAAACACTGGGAACACATAGACCTGGCACGAATACAACATCTTCTCAAGTTTCTCTCCTATGCTGACACGTGTGAAGAATAAAAGATTTTTATTGGCAAGATAACTGGTGTCAGATCCCGTGAATCAAAAAATAACGGGAAAAAGGCTTAATTCCAAGTATACAGGACCAGAAGGTTTTTGTTTAACAACATTCTTTAAAATATCTTATTTTTTCTTCAAAAGAAGAAAGAAACTAACACAAGTTTACAATGCGAGGGTGAGTAATTAATGACAGCATTTTATTTTACTTAATTATTTTGGGTAAACTAAAATCCCTTTAAATTGTATGCATGACATACACATCATTGCAACAGATTGTAGCCAGGTTGATCTTTTCATACTGCTCCCAAATTCAGTCACTCATATTAACCAGCTGTCTACTACACTGCAAAAACAAATTAAAATAGCAACTCGATCAGCTGCACATGATGTCATGATTGAACAGTATTGTGATGTAATTGCAAAGCATTGCCTACATTTTGCGGAAAAACTCACTGCTGTGTCTGTCTTTTATAGCGTTTCCTTCCTCACAGCATTATTCCTAATCACAGTTTGAACTCCCAAAAGACTTCTGCCTCTCTTGGCGCGTGCACACGCGTGCGAACGAGCCACTGATCTGCAATGTGTTTCACGCCTCCTTACGAGTCGAAAATGAGCACACTTTTTTTGCGCAATTATTTTCCTGAGGAGCGGAACACAGTGGCACGAGCGCAAGACGTGAAACAAAACAAGTCCTTGCTGAATTGAATGGCAATTATGAAAAACTGCCTTAATTACGGGGCCTAGCTCACCGGGAGATATTTTGAGGGAGGTCTAGGTCTACAAAGCAACAGATTTTCACTCGTTATTCTGCATAAAGCACCGTCGCCGTGGGTCCTTTAACGCTGGAAGCACAGCTGGTGAAGGGTGAGAGATGCTTTGAGAAGAAAACAGAGACAGTTTTACATATGCGCAAGCTAATTGTGTGATTATAGAGTGTCTATAGATTTCTCTGTGAATGGCCTACTAGTCCAAGTTACATTCGATGTATTGTAAACATACCTCTGGCATACAAACAATGGCATATGTCGTTCAGCCGAGCACGTGTCTGAACATCAGCCGAGCACGTGTCTGAACATCAGCGCGCAGCACTGCTTTTAATTCATAGTCATTTGGTGTAATTAGCTAAACACAGCACGCGCAGGTTGCTGTTGGGATGATTGCAAGCATACTGTCAAATGAATAAGGCTTTCGTAGGAAACCCAAGGGGGTGATATGACAGGTGTCTGCCATTATATAAAAGAAAACAAATGTCAATCTAATAAGAATGAAATGAGTAATTTGTTCCAAACTGTTAAACCTTCTGATTCTGTGAAAGGGATTAGCACTTACTTTGGGTTTGTATACTACATTCATACATTTCATGTGATTTGGTGCTCCTGGGGTATTTTAGTATTACAAATTATAAGTACATTTAGTAAAGTCCCTTTAAAAAGCATATAGGGAACAAACAAGAGCAGATTTCAGGACCATAGACAGCGCCATGGGGGACTGCATTATCTGTATTTTTGGTATGGCGTAGTATTATTAAAGTTATGATATTTTATATATATATAAATAGATAAATATTATATAAATTGATGTTATACAGGTGAGGATCAGCATGGTCTTTGTAAAATGTCAAGTTTGTGTAGACTTGTTTATCTATTTGTTGTTGCTTGATGCTTGGAGCATTTTGCAATGACCTGGATGACTGATAATTTTTTTTAAACAACATCCAACATCCATTTATTTGACATAAAATTAAACCAACAAATGGATAAACAAGTACACATGAAGCAGGACAAAATTTTAGCTGCCATTATCTTTATGCCAACATCATGTGCACATTTTAAGCATTGAACCACTCTATTTCATTACCTAACATTCCTTAAAACTGTGACACGTGCGACATCACACGTGTGACACATTGGAATGACTGCAAATTTTCCTCCTAAAATAGGATAGATAGATAGATAGATAGATAGATAGATAGATAGATAGATAGATAGATAGATAGATAGATAGATAGATAGATAGATAGATAGATAGATAGATAGATAGATCGATAGTGTATTGTTGTACACTATTCATTGAAAGTGGTACTTGAATTTCATTTTTACTGATATTCACTTGTTTTCTCTGAATAAAAACAAAAAGGTTTGGCATTCAAAAGACCAATCAGTTTACACCTTGTCAATACACATCTTAGCGACAACTGCACACATGCAGACAAACAACTACATATGCAGACAGTCAGACAGATAGAAACTGACACCCGCACACAGAAACGTCACAGATCAGCAGCAACTGAGCGGTGAAGGAATAATTGCATGCATGTAAACATATGCAGAGCGAGAGAGAGGACAATCATCAGACGGTTTTGATAAAGGTGGCGAGATAACCTTTTCCTTCCTTGCTTCGCATGGATGAACACGGAAAATAAGAAAATCTCAATTATAACCAGTAAAGAAAGACAGAAAAATACACACACAAAAAAAAGCAATAGAAAAACGAAGGATGCAAAGGAGATGAGAAAAAAGGGGTGAAGTTTGAGGAAAGTCAGATACTACAGGCAAACAAACAAAAAAGGATGCAAATTGAAATTCGGGTTCAGATTATGCTCTGAAGTCAAGAAGAGAAGAAGGCAGGAAGCGGAGGCTAATCTGAATAAATCACATTAATCGAGTTCATAAGATCATGCTCTTCAATCCAGCAACAACAACCTATATAAAAATGCCTTCACTGGTAATAGATGCAAGCAGAAATGGTTTTGAAAAGGATCCATTATAAAACTGTTTATGTAATGTGACACATCTAACCTGTGGTTTTCAACTAAAGTTTGACTCAAAAAATGGGTGGCAGTTTTGATAACGGTTTGATACAGTTGCAGACAGCAGGGGATAAAAATATGTTAAATGCAAATAATACAAATGCAACCAACCATATAATCATGGATAATTAAGATAAGTAGCAAAAAAACAGGCTTATCAACTTTTAATAGAGAAAACTGTTTATTTATATATTAATAAGTAGTTTTTTTTTAGTTTTTTTTGTTTTTTTTTGTTTTAATTTTGTAAATAATTATGTAACAGTTGGGAACAACTGGTATTCACAACTTTGTCTATGCAACCTTGAGTTTCCAAGCACATATCAAGGTATTTCTAATCTACATGACTAACTGAAAGGCTTATTGATGTGGGCCATGATGTTTGACTAAAATATGAAATATTATTTTGATGTATATCTATAGGGTTAGGTATGAGTCAGCAGTAATTCTAGCAACAAAAAGACTCCATAACATCCAGAATCCTCTTTTTCTTTTTTTTTCTTTTTTTTTTTCTCAGGAAATCACAAAGCAACTGAGGAACATAGTGCAGGTGGTGTCATTCCTCAAAGAGATGGGGCACATCTCATTATTGCTCTAGAATGTTCTCACCCACCCATCTGCTGCGCTCTTCTCCTGTCCTGGGGGGACAAACAGGGGAAAAGAAGTGGAAAACATTAAAAACAAGGGATAAGTCAATAAACCAAGACAGCTGAATGGCTTTAGCATGATAAGCACGGCAAAAAAAAAAAAAAGAGTTGGTAGGCAAGAGTTTTAAGAAGTTCAATCAATGTAATTCATTAATTTAAAAATATATGAAAATAAATAAGTGATAAAATGAAATGATTCAACTCCCTGACCCATACATGAATTCAGTAATTAGAAATGTTCCTATCATCTGAGCATTAATAATGACAATAAATGCAATGCCTTTGAATCGTCTTCATTTGATTTGATGATCAAGTAATCACCAGTAATTAAAATGATGCTTTTTGCTGAACTAATCAGCATATCAGATTGACAGCCTTAATTATAATTCTACACATGCACAGCATAAAGGTCTATTTGATGATGAACACTTATGAGATGGTCTAACATCAGAAATAGTGCTGTGTGGGTGTAAGATTATTAGTAGCATCAATAATGTGATTAAGACAGAATAAACTCATATCTGAAGCTGATTTGCTGCACAAGGTAAAACAGCAGCACAAAAAATTGGTTGCTGGAGAGTTTGTCATAGTAGAGCACAATTTCTGTTTGAGGTTTCAAAGAAAAATGCTAATTTGAAATAGTTCCCTGAGATAGTTGTTTTTGTTATGTGATTTGAGAGTATATAACTTTTTCAGTCATTGCTTATGTAATTAGCATTTTAAAAGGCAGTCTATTCTATAAGGTTTCTACAACCGTCGAGAACAGCACATTGAATTTGCATTTACTGACAATAGAATTATGTTTCAATCAAGCCTTCGACTTTCACAAACAAATGAATGTCCCTTTACTTTGGAAAAGAAACCTCATCACCCCCTTTTCTCCTCCCTTTCTCATTTCTTCTCATTCAAAGTTCTCTCCTGACTTTGTTTTACAGAGCGACCGAGAGTGTCAGTCTCTCCTGGCTCAATGTGTTCTGACTAGGAACACTCTGGCTCAAACCTCTCATTTGTCAATGCAGAAATGTTTTTTATTTTTCACTTCTAAGTTCTTTCATTCTTTTCCACACAGCTTGAGGGCAACCTTATGCACCCAATACTACACTACTAGGAACTAATACAAAAACTATTTCTGCCCGGCACGACAGGGAGAGGTTGAAAGGTGGAAAGGTGTTCGGAGTCAAGGAAATATAACCCAGAGTGGTGAAGGGTGAGATTGGAAAGTGTGACCCTAGTGGGCCACATCAGCTATAGCTCTGGAATCTCACACAGATATGGGCATGTACGAGCACGGAACAAAGAGTGACAAAAGTGAACAGCAAATCATTGTGGAATTTAAACTAAGTCACATTGTACAAGACACAAATGTTCACAAGCAGAGTAGAAGACCAGGGCGGTTTGAGGGTCAGTGAATATTCAGAGCGCAGTCCCGACATCAGTCCATGTGTTTGTAGGCATGCTTTGATGAAATACAGGAACATGATTGACAGGAACATGAGACTTTCAGATTACTGGAGCTTAAACTGAAGCCTCAGTCTCAGCCTACACGCTTAAAGAAAGGTTTACTGATACTGTTAACAGCAACTTTGAAAAAATGCAGTTTATTTGATCCAAGTTTAATATGCATTTAATATGAGCAGTAGCTACCCTTACGAAAAATAAGTTTATTCAAGTGTTCTATTAGTATTTTTCTAATTTGCATTACTTTTTTGTTTAAAATGTTGTCTTTCTTTATGAAACTTACCGACATTCAAGTGTTGGTTAAAAAAGGATGCATGAAGCTACTAAAATAAAACTTATAAGTTCACTTGTAGTACAGATGCATTACAAATGAGAAACCTAGTTGTGCACTTAGTTTACTACTCTTACACTTATAGTACTAAACGTATACTTTTATATACCAAAATTGGGCCAATTTAGTCCCAAGCAGTATTGAAATAGTACACTTGCAAGTTTACAAGTACACATTGATATTAGTATACTTACTACATAAAGTATACTTAAAAATATACTTGAACATGTATAATTAACATTACTTAAGTATACCTCATACAATTAACTTGAAAGGGTAATGATGACTCCCCTGTGTGTGTGTGTGTGTGTGTGTGTGTGTGTGTGTGTGTGTGTGTGTGTGTGTGTGTGTGTGTGTGTGTGTGTGTGTGTGTGTGTGTGTGTGTGTGTGTGTGTGTGTCAAATTTTTGGGGTTTTGATTCCCTAATATCCTGAATTCTTTGAGCAAAGCTTTTTATACTTCTCCAAAATTTCATTTCTTAAATGCTTGCTGCTGGATCTGAATTGAAAGAAACTCTGAACAAAAAGGCACAAGACGTTTCTTCAACTCTTCTCAGCGTTATCTGCAGAACAGGCCGTTGTTCCATAATTTAAATAAATGCTTCCACTTAGTTGCCGAATACCAATGCCAAAAGTCAAAAACTTGGCTTTTGAAACTACATCTGAAGTATAGAGCAGACTGAATGACTTAACAAAAATTACAGACATAAAAGCTTAGCGGGAAAGACCAGGTGTTTTAGCTTAACTTAAAACCTTTCGTGGTTTAACAACTGGAAGACCAGAAGACACTTTATATTCTTAGTCAACAGTCTCTCTTTTTTCCCTCTACTAATTCACCGCACTTAAGAACTGCAGAACATCTCTGATAACTTAAAAACAGTACAATTGTTATCTGAATATATATTAACACAATAACCTTTTAATTGCACCATGTTTCAAATGACTCTGCAGTGAGGTTTGTGTTCAGAACTCTCTTCCACATTCTCCATGTCTGGTTGTGGTCCTGGTGGAGCGCTTGGTAATTAGCTAATCTGCCTAGTTGTGATTACGTGTGCTGGAACAGAAAAAGGAGAGGGCGGGAGGGTGCGCCGACAGATTAGGGAAAAGTTGTGCGTGAAAAAAAAGTTACTTTTCCAGCCCATGGTGGGAACACAACACTGGAAGATTAATTAAACTCAACTGCCATCCCATCAGGTTAATTAGGGTTAAGGTATAATTAGGACACAATTAAAAAACTGGCACACACTGAGGTCCTTCCATAATCTGGCAATATCTGAGCGTATGTGAGAGCACATTTGCATATTTAGTGTTAGAGGCCTCATTGCATATGAATGATCCGACCTTGCCATTAGATCCCATAAGAGGACTGTTGATGATTTCACTTCAGCCTATACAGCGGAAGGTTTGAGAGACAGCAATCTTTCCACTAAACAAGCCTAACGCTCCAACCTCCCTTTAGCAGTAAAGCTTCCCGGTGGCAATTTCATCTGTGATTTAAAATGAACATCGCCTTCACATGAATAATGCCACCTTATGGGCTACAAATATTTTTATTGGACATAGTTTGATAAAAATGTGCTTTCAGGCACCAAATATACAAACCAAACATCCTGAGAGTTTTATGGGCATTGTGAGCAAACTTTTGAAAAATAAATTAATAAATAAAACGATCAATTTAATTATAATAAAACAAAAAATATAGTAATAAAACAAAACAAAATACAATACAATACAATAATAAAATTGTCATGGTTCATGAATTCACTGGCTCGTTCTCTCTCTGTGTGTATGTGTGTGCGTGTGGGTGTGGCCGCTGATTACCACTCAGCTGATTATCAGCGCCAGCTGTCACTCATCATCTGTGTCTATTTATACTCATTGTCATTCGTCTTGTGTTTGTCAGATCGTTGGGTTAGTTCCTGTGTGCTTGTCTGTTCTCTGGGCCGTTTTTCTGAGTCCCCAGTGGATTTCCTGTCGGATTTACTGATCGCTCTGCCTGTCTTCTCTGAGGATTATACGATGTTGTTCCCGTCCTGGTTCTGCGGTGGTTTGGATTTCCCTATCGCTCCTCTCACCTTTACGGAGGATCTGGGTTGCCCATTTTGAGTCCCTGTGCTGCCAAGGCTCAGACTGTTCCAGGCACCACATCTACATCTGACCTTGTTTACCTACTCTCACCTGTGTTTCTCAATAAATGTTTGTCACTTGCAATTGAATCCTCTGTTTTATTCTACGTGACAGAACAATCTGACCATCATGGATTCAGCGAGTGCAACGGATTTTACAGAATTTGTGTCCTGAAGCATGGATCAGCAGGAGGAACAGATGACTGTCACAGGTCGTGCAGTGCAAGCCTTGGTAGCGCAGGTGTCTGAGCTCACCCAACAGCTCCAACATCTAAGCGGTCCCACTGCGCCACCCCCTGCACCTGTTCCCCCCGCTCCTACATTGCTTTATTACCAACCTGAGCCACGTATGCCTACCCCTGAGCCATATTCTGGTGAGCCCAACTTCTGCAGACCATTTATCAACAAGTGCTCTTTGTTCTTCTCGCTCCAGCCAAAGATGTTCACTTCTGAACAGTCTTAAGGTGACTTTTGTACTAACACTGTTGACAGGACGTGCGGCTCAGTGGGGGACAGCGGTGTGGGAGAACCACCACCCATGCAGCGCTTCGTTCCAGGCACTATCCGACAAGCCGAGGAGGGTCTTTGATCGTGCTGTGACGGGACGTGAGGCGGCCCGTATACTCGCGGATCTTCATTAGGGGAATAGACCGGTGTCGGACTATTATATCGAATTTAGGACTTTAGCAACAGAGTGCCGATGCAACAAAGAGGCGCAGTGGGACATGTTCCTGCATGGGCTGGCTGACTGTATAGAAAGAGATTTATACGATGGACCTGCCCAGGAACTTGGACGGACTCATCGAGTCGGCTTTACGGGTTGACGCGTGCTTAATAACACTCATCACTTCTGGTAACCATTCGGAGGAGATCTCCTTTCTGCTTATGGACGCTCCACTCATCCCCATAGTACTCGGCCATCCCTGGCTAGTGAAACATAGTCCCAGGGTGGACTGGGGCCACAGTTTAGTCTCGGCCTGGAGTAATGAGTGTTACGCGTCCTGTCTTGTGTCTGCTTGTTCGTCTGTGTCTGGTTCTGTTTTGCAGGAGTAGCCTGTGATTTTTGTCAAACATGCCCGCAGAGTACCTCGACCTGAAGGAAAGTCCCGTGTTCAGTAAGTTCCATGCTGCTTCTCTGCCTCCGCACCGTCCCTATGCCTGTGCTATAGAGTTACTGCCAGGTACGTCTCCGCCTAAGGGCAAGTTATACTCCCTTTCTGCTCCAGAAAGGGAGGCAATGGAAAATTCACTAGCATTTCCGATTCACTAGCAACCGGATTCATTCGCCCTTCCTCTTCTCCAGCGGGGGCGGGGTTCTTTTTTGTGGGTAAGAAGGTATTTGCAACCTTGTATTGATAACAGAGGGCTGAACAATATCACGGTAAAGAATTCTTATCCTTTGCTGTTGATGTCTTTAGCCTTCAAGAGGTTACAGGGAGCATCCATCTTCACAAAACTGGAATTACGCAATGCTTATTTGGTTCGCATAAAGGAGGGGGATGAGTGGAAGACTGCGTTTAATACCCCCAGGGGCCATTTTGAATATTTGATCATGCCTTTTTGGTCAAACTCCCCTGCGGTCTTCCAGGCACTCATCAATGATGTGCTGAGAGACATGGTAAATCAGTTAATTTATGTCTATCTGGATGACATTCTGGTATTTTCATCTTCTCTCCAGCAACACGTTCAGCACGTCAGACGAGTGCTCCTGAGGTTGCTAGAGAATGGGCTTTTTGTCAAGGTGGAGAAATGCGAATTTCATGCACAGTCTGTTCCTTTCCTAGGTTACATCATCTTGTCCGAGGGAATGCGCATGGATCCCGAAAAGGTTAAGGCTGTGGTGGATTGGCCAAGTCCAGATTCCCGTAAGGCCAATTTTTACCGTGGTTTTATTTGCAACTTCAGCCAGCTAGCCGCTCCTCTGACTGCCTTGACCTCCTCCAGGACGACGTTCAGGTGGTCCGGTGCAGCCGAAACTGCATTCTCCAACCTCAAGAGCCATTTTGTTTCGGGTCCCATTCTCCTAGCCCCTGATCCATCACGTCAGAGGTGGGGGTAGGTGCGGTTCTTTCCCAGAGCTCTTCCTCGGACGACAAGATGCATCCTTGCACGTTTTTCTCCCATCGTTTATCATCCGCCGAACGTAACTATGACATTGGTAACAGAGTTGTTGGCGGTCAAGCTAGCGTTAGAAGAATGGCGTCATTGGTTAAAAGGGTCGGGGTTACCTTTTATCGTCTGGACCGACCACAAGAACTTGGAATATATCAGATCCGCCAAAAGACTCAACACCAGGCAGGCTCGGTGGGCTTTTTTATTTTTTTTTGTCCGTTTAGATTTTTTTTTCTTTCTCGTACCGCCCGGGTTCTAAAAACATCAAACCCGATGCTTTGTCTCACGTCTTTGACCGTTCCGAACGCCCGTCCACTCCCGAGTGCATTTTACCTGAGACTCATTGTTTCCACACTCACATGGGATATCAAGTCGAAGGTCAAATCGGCCTTAGAAGGGGTAACACCTCCGCCCGGTTGCCCATCGAGTCGGTTATTCGTGCCGGTGGGACTGCAGTCTGACATCATTCGATGGGGTCATTGTTCCAAAGTAGCTTGTCATCCAGGAGTAAACCGCACAACTCGTTACCAGTGTCATCCATGGGCCTCACTCCGTTTGAATGTAGTTTAGGTTACCAGCCACCTATTTTTCCTAGTCTGGAATCCGAAGTCGCGGTCTCCTCCGCTTACGCCTTCATCCAGAGGTGCCGCAGCACGTGGAACAGAGCCCGTGAGACTCTCCTCCAGGTTGGGGCACGCACCAAAGCTAAGGCTGGGTTGCCCATTGAGTCCCTGCGCTGCCAAAGCTCAGACTGTTCCAGGCACCACATCTTCATCTGACCCTGTTTAACTACTCTCACCTGTGTTTCTCAATAAATGTTTGTTGTCACTCGCAATTGAATCCGGTTTTATTCTACGTGACAAATGAATTGAAATAAAATACAAAATATAATCAAAACAAAATACAAAAAAAATCTAAACAAAATAAGAAACTAAACAAAAGTAATAAAATAAAAGCAAAATATATAATAAAATAATATTAAAGAACAAAATACAAATTAAAAAATAAATCAGCCATACAAAATCAGAAGCGTGATGACGAAACGAATACTTATTCCCACTCTTCCCAGCATACAAATATGACTGCCGAATCACCCTGCTGGACTGTAATATCCGAGCATTGTGAAAAAGAGTCGGTCAGACTGACCTCTTGCTCAGATGATTTTCAGCTGGGTTTTCAAGAAACCTCCATAAAGCTCTTATAGAGCCCAGGCAGAGAAAATATTACTCTGGGCCATTAGAGCGCTCTAAAGCTGACGAGACTTACACATGTAGCGTTCTGACCTGACACAGGCCTCCCTCCAAACAAATTGCCCCCAATTTGGTGCCACCAAATGTGACCCTCGGATGTTCTCGTGACAAATTGGAATTGATTTGTGCCTTGGCTATGACTTCAGGGGTCACGACCCCCCGGCTGCTAAAAAGCATTCCTGTCATTAACATTCTGGACGCCCACCTCACTGCCACGGCGACGAGAATTTCAAGGCATGAATAAAATCAATCACTATTTTTCTTTTTCTTTCTTCCTCTCCACGCCCTCCAGATAAATACACACACAAACAGGCAAGCAAACATTTTCTATTTTGGTGTCATTTCTGCATTTCAATACACAGTGCAGGCATTTTAATGGAAAAACATTATTCCATATGTAAAACTCACATGAGGAATGTAAAATATGTATACTGATAAACAGATGGCTAGCTCCGAGCAAAGAAATATGAGGCTTTTTCAGAGATGTAGGCCTATTATTTTATTTTATTTTTTTTTTACCAGCATATATGGAGAGGCTGTCATTCCTATTATGCAGTATCTTTTGAACTCTGTAACTTAAGACTTTCAGAAATATGCTTTTGTCAAACTTTTGCCACTTACATTTTCTTAATTACTGCTTGCAATATTTACACAAAGACAATTACATGAACAGGATGGAACCCTTTCAGCTGTAGCTGAAGTTAGCTACTGCTGAACGATTGACACTGTTATGATTGACACTGCTTACATAAGGATGTTCATTTTGATGTATTTATTAAATGCTTTCTGTATTTTGATATTATCATACATATTTCTGCAATCAAACAGGGTGTGTTGGTTTAGAATGAAACAAACCAAGTAATCTCACAAAACAGAATTCTCCCAGAATTCACCAAATCCAATGCTTACTAAGAGCTTTTCTTAATTTAATTCTTCTTCTTTCATGTTAGAAGTCATTTAAAAAAAATGGCAATAAAAATGCTCACAATTTATTGAACAAAATATTTATATATACGTACTTATATATACACACATATTTATTTATATATATATATATATATATATATATGTATATTTATATATATATACACACACATACATATATATATATACACACACACACACATACATATACATATATATACATATATATATATATATATATATATATATATATATATGTATATATATGTATGTGTGTGTGTGTGTGTGTATATATATATATATGGATTGTTCAATTCATTGTGCTAAACTAAGTCAAGTAAAACAAGATAAAATAAAACTAATCAATTAATTAAAATAATAAATATTTGGTTCACTTTATTGTGATAAACTAAGACAATAAAATAAACTAAGTTAATCAAATAAAAAAGTAAAGTAAAATAAAATAAAATGGAAAAAATTTATTGTACACTTTATTGTGATAAACTAAGTTAATAAAGTAAAGTAAAGCGTTCACTTTATTGTAAAAAAAAACTAAGTTAATAACATGAACTAAGTTAATAAACTAAGTAAATTAAATAAAATAAAATAAAATTGTTCAGTTTATTGTGATAAACTAATTTAGTAAAGTAAAGTAAAAATCAGCACCACTAAATCAGAAACCGATGACAAAGCAAATTACTTAAAGTAGGTAAAACAAATTTTTACTTTTAATAACATGTTTTCTGACTTACTGACCAACTATTAAAGACACACAGTACAATGGATATGTGTCTGCGACTCTGTGTTGTAAGATACTGTATAGCAGGAATGAACTTAACAACATGTGGCCAGAATAAGTCGATGCTAATGGCTCAATATGAAATTAGCCATCCCGGCAGGACGTTTCTGCAGATGGTATGAATCTCAGTCCATCGGGTTCAGCTTCACTGGATATCAATATCAGTCAGAGGCTGAAAGCGGCCATGTGCTCGGTGTTATTTACAGTCAGCGAGATTATATCTGTGATACGAGGCAGTGATCGGAGAAATGGACTGAAGGAGAGCCACTGATTTCTGTGTAATCAGTGATTTTACAGTCCATTAACTGTGGCCATCTGAGACCGTGACTGGACATCTGCACAATGACTTGGGTGTTTTCTGGCTCCCTGTCTGAACGGACACATGATCATGCATGCCATTGTGAATGTCAGGTTTGAATAAACATTCAAATGGCCCAATTTTACACTACACAATCAATTAATTTTAAGAAGATGAATAGTGACTAGTTTTCAGAGGTGTAAAAAGTACTCAAAAATGTTACTCAAGTGAAAGTACAAGTACTGAGGGAAAATTGTACTCAATTAAAAGTAAAAAGTAACTGGACAGAATCGTACTTGAGTAAAAGTAAAAAAGTACCACATTAAAATTGTACTTATTAAAAGAGTAAAAGTAAATGCAAGAATGAAAACTAGAGATTCTTGTTTAAGCTTTTAATCTCTAAAAACATGAAGTGAATGAACCACATACAAGGTTTTATCCTGCTTTAGAACTGTTTGTATTTAATTGTATTTAATTATCAAACTATAAGACTACTATCTAATGCCAGTATGCAACATGCTTTAAACAATCCACTAAACATACTTTTACCACTAAAATGAAATAGTCACAGATAATAGCTTCGATATACTTTGCCTTACTGAAACCTGGCTTAAACCAAATGATTATTTCGGTATTAATGAGTCTACTCCTCCTGGATACTGTTATAAGCATGAGCCCCGTCTGATTGGTCGTGGCGGAGGTGTTGCAACCATTTATAAAGATATTCTAAATGTTACCCAGAAAACGGGTTTTAAGTTTATTTCATTTGAAGTACTTGTACTAAATGTTACGCTCTTAGATGTTAGAAAAACATCCCTATTATCTCTAGCCTTGGCTACCGTATATAGACCGCCAGGGCCTTACGCTGATTTCCTAAAAGAGTTTGCAGATTTTCTATCAGACCTATTAGTCAATGTCGATAAAGCATTAATTGTTGGAGATTTTAACATACACGTAGATAATCCAAATGATGCGTTAGGAGCTGCGTTTACAGATTTATTAAATTCATTTGGGGTCAAGCAAAACGTCACCGGACCAACACATCGTCTTAATCATACACTCGATTTAATTATATCACATGGAACCGATCCAACCGATATAGATATCATTCCACAAAGTGATGAAGTCACTGATCACTACATGGTAACTTGCATATTACGTACTGCTGTAATATGTCATGCGGCGTCGCGTTATCAACCAGGCAGAACAATCCTCCCATCCACCATAGATAATTTCTCAAATTGCTTATCTAATCTGTCTCAGCTGCCGCCTGAACCCAAACAAACAGATGAACTAGAAGAACTAACTAGCACTATGAGCACCATTCTCTCTAGAACATTGGATGAGGTTGCACCTATTAAATTAAAAAAGGTAAGAGAGAAAAATAAAGCACCATGGTATAACAATACTACGCATGTTTTAAAGAGAGAAACGCGTATTTTAGAGCGTAAATGGAAACAGACTAATTTAGAGGTCTTTAGAATCGCTTGGAAAGACAGTATGTCACGTTATAAAAAGGCCCTAAAAGCGGCCAGGGCTGAGCACCTCCGCAAACTAATAGAAAACAACCAAAACAATCCAAGGTTTTTATTTAACACCGTGGCTAGACTAACAAATAAACAGACGTCACCCGAACAAAATATCCCGTTACAGTTCAGTAGTAATGATTTCATGAACTTCTTCACTGAGAAAATAGAAAGCATCAGAACCACAATTGTAAACGTTCAATCTTCAATCGCGCCTTATAATTCACCCGCAAGAACAATTACAGTGCTTTACAACTATAGAACAAAAAGAGTTAAATAAACTTATCACTTCATCTAAAACAACAACATGTTTATTAGATCCTATACCAACTAAACTACTGAAAGAAGTGTTACCTGTAGTGGAAGATCCTCTCCTCAATATTATTAACTCGTCTTTATCCTTAGGTCATGTTCCAAGAACATTTAAACTGGCAGTTATAAAACCTCTCATTAAGAAACCACAATTAGATCATAATAATCTAGCAAATTATAGACCCATTTCAAATCTTCCATTTATGTCTAAAATATTAGAAAAAGTGGTGTCCGCTCAACTGGGCTCTTTCTTGCAACAAAATGAGATCTATGAAAAGTTTCAGTCTGGATTCAGACCGCATCATAGCACTGAAACTGCGCTCGTTAAAATCACAAATGATTTACTTTTAGCTTCTGACCAAGGCTGTATCTCAATACTAGTTTTACTTGATCTTAGTGCTGCGTTCGATACTATAGATCATACATTACTCTTAGATCGACTACAAAATTATACTGGTGTTCAAGGACAAGCACTAAGCTGGTTCAAATCATACCTATCTGACCGCTACCATTTTGTCTATTTAAATGGAGAAAAATCGATCATAACTCCAGTAAACTATGGAGTGCCGCAGGGATCTGTATTAGGCCCTCTGTTATTTTCAATATATATGATGCCACTTGGAAATATTATAAGGAAACATGGAATTAGTTTCCATTGTTATGCTGATGACACTCAAATATATATTTCATCACGGCCGGATGAAAACGCAAAATTTTCCAAATTGACAGAGTGTGTTAAAGATATAAAAGATTGGATGACCCGTAATTTTCTTTTATTAAATCCAGACAAGACAGAGGTAATACTTATCGGTTCAAAAAACCGCCCACAAAACCTCGCACAATACAACTTTAACATCATAGGATGTCCTGTTACTTTATCCTCTACAGTAAAAGACCTGGGTGTTATACTCGATTGCAACCTGTCTTTTGAAAATCATATTTCATATGTTACAAAAACAGCATTTTTCCACCTTAGAAACATTGCTAAGCTACGTAATATGCTATCAGTTTCTGATGCAGAAAAGTTAGTTCATGCATTCATGACCTCGAGACTGGATTACTGTAATGCTTTACTAGCTGGTTGTCCTGCATCCTCAATAAACAAGCTACAGTTAGTCCAAAATGCCGCCGCTAGAGTTCTTACTAGATCAAGAAAATATGATCATATAACACCGATTTTATCATCACTGCATTGGTTACCTATAAAGTTCCGTATTAATTATAAGGTATTGCTACTGACTTATAAAGCCCTAAACGGCTTAGCTCCAGTCTATTTAACGGATCTTCTATCGCCCTATAATCCATCGCGCTCTTTAAGATCACTAAATTCAAGGCTTTTGGTCATACCTAGGATATCCAGAACCACCAAAGGAGGGAGAGCATTCTCACATTTGGCTCCAAAACTCTGGAATAGTCTTCCTGATACTGTTCGTTGCTCAGACTCGCTCTCCCAGTTTAAAACTAGATTAAAGTCGCATCTCTTCAGCCAGGCATTCATATAATCCCACAGTTCAAACTACAATCCGGCCTCTAGCTCATAAATGCCAGAGGAGAACTGGCCCCCGACTGAGCCTGGGTTCTCCCAAGGTTTTTTTTTTTCTCCATTAGGTCACCTGATGGAGTTTTAGGACACCATTAGGTCACTTGATGAAGTTTTTCGGTTCCTTGCCACTGTTGCCTTTGGCTTGCTCAGTTGGGGATATTTTGGGGATATTTAATTTAATTTTATCAATCAATAAATTCCTCTTGAAACAAACTTTGTTGTATTATTTTAATTTAATACTGTGAAGCTGCTTTGATACAATCTGTATTGTGAAAAGCGCTATACAAATAAACTTGACTTGACTTGACTTAAAAGAAAAGAATTCGCTACGGTACGGCCAAGGGTTCGCAGCTGAATCACGTTCTTCCTCCATTTTCTTCCACTGATTGACTGTTATAATTTCTCTAATTTCCAGGTCAAGGTGCTGTGCATTGAGAACCTAAGTCTCTCCCCTCCGCTTCTGGCTCATGGGACCTTATTTCGAAAAAAAGATGTATGGTAGTCAATGGTGAGAGACAACTTATCTTTTTATTCCGTCTGAACTGTGCCCTGAATTACACATATGATGTTTGTCAATTTAAAAGATAATTATGAAAGTCAAGAAAGTCGCAGTTTGTCATAAAACAGAAGAGTAACATTTAGTTTTATGTGAAAATCACTCAATGAACTACATCTCTCGTCTCGCACTATACGTCACCGTTGCTCGTATGTGTGCAGTCTGGTACAAAACACTCAGGCATGACGGCGTAACGTTACGATTATAACGTAAGACTATAGAAAAAATGACAGACGTTAGCTTCAGTAAAGTTAGCTTCATTCATTGAGAGAAAAGGTATGACGTCACATGTGCGCCTTTTGGGTTTGTAGTCTTTGTAATTACGTATTTTCACAGTCTTATACCTCAACAGTTTTACATCAAACTGCGACTTTCTTGACTTTAAAATGTATCTTTTAAATTGACAAACATCATATGTGTAATTCAGGGCACAATTCAAACGAGATCAAAATATTTGTTGTCTCTCGCCATTGACTACCATACAATATTTCTCGAATATACGAATCTCATTGGCAGAATAAATGACATTGAAATTAAACTGGGCATGAGTGCAATTCAATTGGTTTTGTAATAGCAAGGGAAAATAGAATGAAGTGATCTCCAAAAAATAAGTACTTTTTGACTATAAATAAAATTGTAAGGAGTAAAAAGTACTTTTTTTTTCTTAAAAAAATGTAATTAAGTAAAAGTAAAAGTATTGATTTTTAATTGTACTCAAGTAAAGTAAAAATCCCCCAAAATAATACTTAAGTACAGTAATCAAGTAAAATTACTCAAGTATTTTACACCTCTGCTAGTTTTATTATTTGAATGAATGGAAACACATTGCTCATAGTTCTCATGGAGATGTGACAGTCATGTTATTTGATGAGTTTCTGGTGTTGAGGGCAACAAAACAGTTGAAGTGACTAAATGTTTTGAAGATAGGAAACATCTGTGATGATGGAGGAGTCACAACCCTAGAGACGAGAGCATCCTATCATAACAGTCATCGTGACGGGGCATTCAAGGTGATGCCAAGTTGTTATGGTGACAAGCACTGAGAGTTTGAGCACCTCTTAACTTCTCATATCTTCTGTGTGGGAGCATGTGTTATCTCACGCATCTGTGAAAGTGTGTGTTCACAATAAGTCATCTGCTCTAAGTGCTAACTCTCTCTCATCATTTATTTTTCTGCAGCGGTGCATTTATTTAACGTTCATCATGAGATAGGCCCCAGGATCGGAGTCCACTCCAGCCCCAATCCTGTACACAAATAAGTCCTAATATGTTTTTGACACGCACAAACCTCTCCCCTGTCCAATGAGAGCCAATTAAGCTTACCTCACCTGGGTGTTTGAATGGACACCCAACCATGTCATTTGGGTCCTTTCCTTAGGATGTGTTAAGCAAGTTTGTTTTGCCAATTGTATTGTTTGAATATGTTTATTTGAATTGTGGGAAATGTAGTAAAATAAATAAATAAACAAATAAATATGGGGGGAAAAGGTAAGAATACTGAAAAAAGGGCCAGATTCACAACAATTACGTCTTAAAGGGATAGTTCTGGAAGGACTAGCAATATGGTCTGTGAAGTTTAATTGATCATCAATCACAACTCTAAGGTTCCTGGCTGACCTTGATAGAGTTATGGATGACGAACCCAGTCCCTGAGGGAGGGATGCTCCTGAACAAACAGGTCTAGAGACAAGGATGAGTCCCACAGCTGCCCCAGTGCAGGTTCTGATAACTCACTCTAATGCACCACGCATAATGTTCTAAGATTCGGTGTGCATGTCGGGCAGTCCACGTGGCTCCAGCATAAGTGTACTTGCGGGGAGGAGTGGGGTGGTACTGGTACAGGGCTGTGGGAATCCTGATAAGGGACTGGATAAACGTAATGAGGTTGTGGGAGTGTGAATTTTTGCTTACTTTAAACAGGGAAAGCGATTCTAAGCATAGCCCAACAGCACCTTGGTTATTTGCTTCAGCAGCTGTGGCCTGGAATAATAATCAGGAGGTTTGTCTCGCAGTCAGAGGACACTGTCAGTGTGTGTATGTCACTCTAATCTGTCCGTGTGTGCTTGGTTAGTCATGAGGCCAATATTACTTTTGCCTTATCTGTGGTCCAAACCAAATCTTTATGGACGTTATGGAATGTCGGAGGTGTGTGTGTGTGTGTGTGTGTGTGTGTGTGTGTGTGTGTGTGTGTGTGTGTGTGTGTGTGTGTGTGTGTGTGTGTGTGTGTGTGTGTGTTTATGCTTTAATGTTGCAATAAGTCATTCAATCACCACAGCCGGCAAAAGCGACATGGAGCTTAAACCTAACTATCCCTCTAGCAGACTAATGAAGAAAAGCAAGCATGCATACACTCACACAACCCTTTCGATCAACAACTACGGCCCAAAACACACTTTATAGTTAAGCGATTAAGCAAGACGCTCTATCCAGAGTGAAATAAAGTCAGATTCAGCTAAAGAAAAAAAAAGATTTTCCATCAAAATTATTTTTATAAATCAATAGTTGGAGTCTGACAACACATTTGTTGTCCTTTACATGGTCAGTGATTTTTTTTTATTTTTTTTTATTTTTTTATCGAGCCTCCAAAACAGACAAACAAAACTAGCATTCTGCAATATTTTGGACTTCACCACTCCAGTTCAAAATATAAATATGCTGTTTCATTTTAAAATCCTCTCCCAAAATTGTTTTCCCTCAAGCCAAAACATCAGACTTGGTGTGAAAAGACCTTGAGGTTGCTGTAGTCAACAGAAGCCAAGTATCACAAAGCTATTTGCTAGAAATAGAGTCCTGTTCTTTATCCAGCTACCTCTCCAGATGATCTACAACCAAACCAATCATCTTTACCTCCTACATAAAATGGACATTCACCCCGTCTATGCAATATTGATCTTATTGCATGTTTCATTTATAACAACTATTTTTGAGATTGTGAATTTGAATTGAAAATTTTAACTATGCTGGACTTGTCCAATCATTTCCTACATAAACTCCATTGCTATGTCTGTTATATTGGGATCTGTCGCTAATTCTGTTATATTATGATTTAAAAAAACAACTATTACTAGTTTTAGGGAGTAGATTGACACATTAAATGTCCGACCTCCTCTTTACCATACAATAACAGCATACACGGACTGTTAACATCCAAAAGGACAAAAATGCACCATAAAAGTAGTCTGTATGATTATAATAATATATGAATATGAATAAAATGTATAACAATATAATCAATAGACAGGAATACAAAATTAAAACAGTCAAGTAAAAGCTTTTCTGAAAAATGTATTAGATTACATTTAAATATACTTCAAGTATCTAGATCAACAGCAATAAAAACAAATTCTACCATGATGCATGTTACAATTAAAAAAATATACAACATAATGTTTTTCTTGCCATTATGGAAATTATATGTATTTAACCGTGATGTCACAATGCAAAATATTAAGTGTTAACAGTGCTAAAATAGGCTTTTTTAAAAATATATATTTTTTTTTTTAAAGGTCTATGACTTGTGCACTACGGTATATTCCTTCTGAAGCCATATAATAGTTTTGTGTGAGACTGAAATGTAAGTAACTCAAATTCTCCATCCATAGCTCTCACATCTCATTTGAATTCTGCTCAAAAATCCAAAATCCAAGTTCATGTACAGTACAAAAACCTGAAAAAGAGTTCTTCATACACACTGGTAAGAGATAATATTTCAAGTCCACTAACTATAATGAATCCAAAATAATAAATAAAAATCCTGAAAATGAAACCCTCTGGCTAGGAATATATATTCGTTTTGGAACTGTAAGCTGGTGTCCACTCACCGAAGACCTTGCTGTGAGCCAATTCATCCATGTCCGACAGACATGTAGCTCAGAAATCTCTGAACAAAAATGTTCTCACGGAGAGGTTCATGGAGTGGGATACAGAGAAACTTGTGGATTAGGTTTTCCCAGAAAAACCTGGAGGGCAAACGCACTAACAACCTTACACCAGAAGAATGCTAAATATATCAGAGCGAGTTTTACACTCTCTCTCGTGTAAAGAATTTTGAGTAAATTTTAATATATAACTGTTTTACCTTGTAGATCTACGTACTTTACGATTAACGCTCCTAAATACCAGAACCTACAAAGGTGGGCAACATGGCAGTTATAAGATAAGAAATATGTGATGTTTCGAGTGAGTGAGTGAGTGAGTGAGTGAGTGAGTTTATATTTACTTATTATAGTATACTACTGTATATAACTCATAATAACTTATTCATTTCTATCACAAAGCTATATGACAGCAGAAGATAACATTCAATAACCTACAGCTTCCGTTCTGTTGGTCCTCCATTATGAACTAAAATCAAATACATTTATTTATCATATGAAAGGATAATGGGAAGGTACTGAGAGGCATTTTGCATTGAGGCCTTTAGTATGTAGGGTTGGTATTCTGAGGTACATTAGCTTTTGTTCAAAGTGTCCGCTGGCTCATTGTAATTCCGGAGATGTGAAAGGCAGCGTGATTATGCTTGTATCAGGGAGAAGATGCGGAGATTAAGCAGAACCAGCCAACGGCTTTTAAAGGCTGTTCCTGTGGGCGTTCAGGAAATGTTTATGGTTGGCATGATGAAGCTCTTACAGACAGCTGAATGAGATGAATTGCTGAGAAGGAATTGACAACAGCTATGTCAGCATTGTTCATGAGGGTTTGTGTGTGTACAGAGAAGTATTACTTCAGCTTCTGAATACCCATGTATATGATGACTCATCACTCATTTTTAAAAACTGATCTGCATATTATACGGTGATGATAGACTGATGGTTCATAAAGACCTGTCTGAGCACAACATGAAGACATCATAATGAGTTCTCAGAAATTGTGCTGTCAAACTTTAAACAGTGGGATGCAGCATTTACAGCTTACAGCTATAGCTTTGAATTGATTTTTTTTTTTTTATGAAAATAAAATAAAAGGACAAAACTTTATTTCAATAAAAATAACTCTGAATATATTTAAGGAAAATAAAATAAAAGCAGTGGAGATGGTGCAGGAAATAAACTGACAAGAGGAGGAACAGGATGAGAATATCTTGCCAGATTCAAAACTCCCATCGCCCAAAGCACTAAATCTCAAAGATCAATATGTTGCAGTACATGTGTTCATCTAGGACTTTCTAGGTTCAAGTAAAAAAAAAAAGAAGGTTTGTCTGTGAGTGTGTTTGATCAGACTCCTGCATGTGGACACAAGAACAATTGGAAGAGTGTTAATCCATCACAAAATACCTGGAGCACACAGAAAAGAAAGAAAAAAAAAAGGGCAGTGGGAATAGAGAGGGTGCAAAACATAGGGAGAAAGCAAAGATGTGTCAGAAAGAAACAGAATTATGAGAGAAATATATGGACAGATACACAATCACTTATAAGATGCAAGTAAAGTTCAACAGGAGCAATACAAGAGCCTAAATTAATTAATGGAGAACCAATGGCACAAAAATGTTATCTCAGCACAAAGACTCATACTCTACCATAGGGATACTGAGGGCAAATTCCAATTGGAAGTGAGCATCCCAATGCCCTATACTCACTCCAAACAACAGAACATGACCATAAATGGTTAAATTTCTTCCTTGAAGTGCATTGCATGTTTCCTTCGCTAATGGACCTGTGGAAGGGCCCTTTATTAAGGGATTCAGTTGTTCACTTTCGTTTGGAACGCTCCTACAAATGGCGTCCCCTTCCTGAAGTGCCCTTCAAGGGAGAAAAAACACCCTGAAAGTCCAGTCTGAATGTAAAATCTTGGCTGGCACAAAGTTATTACTAGCCAGTCCACAATCAAGACTCTTTTTAAGATTTCAGTTGAAGAGAGGGATGATGCAACAAATCAGAACGCTACTGTTATAATGAAGTAAGCAGTCAGAGAGCACGTGTCTACAAAGAAAATGAATGGCAAGATGCAAAGAGATGCGTGCTATCATTGAAAATCAACAAAGGTGTCTGCACTCCAAGTGCTTGTAATTGAGCAGTCTCGTCTCAATGTGTAGCTTGCATGCAGTGCAAACTTTGCAATTCTATGCATTCCTAAAATGTTTTCTTTTTCAATAAATCATTTTTAACAATAATGAAGAAAAGAATCAGGATATGCAAAAACTATCACCAGTTTGACAGCAAAAACAGCAAATAAAACGTAAAATGGATAGATTCCTAAACCACTGCACTGATAAAAATGATTTTGTGGTGAAGTAAATACAACAGAAAAAACTATGTAATTTACATGAGAAAGTTAGTTCAGGCAAGAATTTAATTATATTAGTACTCAATCCAAGCGTGTAGAAATGAAAGCGTAGATATCAACGTTATAAAATTAAGTAAAATTACTCAACTTTTCTGATACTGGTGTTCCCATCATGCTCTGGGCCTTGAATAATTAATGAGGTTGATTATTCACTGTTTTTCAGCTGTATTTACACTGTTTCATCATTGCTTTTGTTGTTAGGATTAGTAACTTGCCATTTTGTGACATTTGGAGTTTACTTTCCACTCAAAATGACACATTCAAACACAAAAACGATCCATCAAATGTTACCGTCATTGTGTATTGTCTACCAAGTATTGAGGTCTCGCATAACTTCTTACATAGAATATCTATTGTATTAATTACTTTGATGTTTTTAATTTGGCTTAAGTGTATAGCCTACTTTAAAAGTGTGATTTTATTTAATGTTTGAATGAAATGTATAGGAAAGGAAACTTCAACTATAGCATATACATGCAAAGTAAAGATAGTCAAAACTACATAATAGAAGCCTTTATGAATTTAGTAAAATGTATTTGTATGTAAATAGATTCAGACTTATTCTAGAAAATGAAAAAGGTCTTCTAAAAACTGACTAGCATTTTTTTGGTTACTGCTCATTTTTAAACAAATCAAGTATCATGAAAAGTCATTACAAATACCAGGTAATTTTACTCACTGTTTCCTTGATCACCCTGCATTTTCTAAAAGTTACCCCTGAGCTGTGAAATCTGAGAACTAGATGGTTTCTCTTTGCATTTGAAAGGTTTTAAAAGTTGTGCAATGACCCTTGCCGTATTAAACCTTGAAACTGGACCTTTATCAGCTAAATAAACCAGCCTGGTCTTCAGATTATTCAATAAAACCACACTCCTATCGATCTCCGATAACATTGTGCACCGGGGGTACTGGGCTTTTTTGTTTGTGTGTGCGTGTGTACGGTGTCTGTGTGCGTCTGTGGGGCTGCAGCTCTTCATAAATCATTCTAGGAGACAGTTGTGAGCAAGTCCTTCATCTTATGTGGTCCCTGTGTGTTTAACCCTCTAACCATGAAGGGTGCTAACCCATAGTATACAATCACACGACTGCTGCATGCACGCACACACACACACACACACACAACTGCAGGACTCAGAGAGGAAGATGGGATGAAATGAGCAGTTGAAGGTAGAGAAAAGATAGAACAAATGGATGAGCGGGGGCTGGGAGAGTGAGAAAAAGACCCTACAGCATAGTAATGTCAAACAAGAAATGGGCTCGGTGAAGCACTGAATCTCTCTCCAGCCAAAATGACTGAAAACTGCAGGTTCCAGTTCAGATGCCCTTGCCTGTGAGTTTCACCTTCTGTTATTCTAACAATTTCCTGTTCTTACTTATGTGTGTGCTAATTGTTTGTATTAAAAACTTGTATATAAGTAACATATTTCAGCTAGTGCAACATTTTCCAAAGTGGACAACAACTGCTTGTTTTGTACTAAAACCTCTGGAAATGCAGCCAGGGTTTGTGTTTGATCATGATGGATTGATTAGCGGTTTGATGGGGGTGGTTAATTGGAGCCTTGGCTTTTCCGTGAACGGGGTGGGAAAGGTCATGGATGAAGTCTGCGGAGGCAAGTGGCATTTCCCAAGCTGCTCAGGTTGGTGTGATGGGGCCGAAGTGAGGGAGTTTAGGAAAGGAGAAGTAGAGAAGTGAAATGAGAATGTTAGTTCTTCGTCAGCGAGGGTAAAAATGTCAGTGTGTTTCATCATCCCCTCCCTATACAGTACACACACTCATATGTGAGCTCACATTATAAGAAAGAACCGTGTAGGAGTCATAGCTGTCAAATAAGCACTCATTAAAAACTGGACAGGCATGCATGGTTGTGCCGATCAGCCAGTAATAACGGGTTACAATTCAGAATAAGGAATTATCAGTGAGAAGGGAAGGTTACAAAATGTTTCACCAATGCGAACAAAGTTTTTGTACAACAAACTGTGTTTCAGCCCAGAGCACAAAATTCTGAAATAAATAGACCTTAGCTAATAAATTTAAGTTATTATGCAGAAAAAACACACTTGAGACTTCAGAGAAATGGGGAAAAAAGTATTTTTTAAATGTCAGTAATATAAAAAAAGAAATTTTGCATATAAGGGACAAAAATGACAATACAATTTTCACCTCATTTAGTGGTCTAAAGCGTATATATTATCTGTTATAATAAGAAATAAATATTAATATGTATTTTCTCGTTTAATCATATTTAATGTTTACATATTAATTATAATAATATGCTAAATACATATGAAATATAATATGAAATAACAAATGACATTTCTAAATATTAATAAATATGTCCTATTTCTGCATACATTTGTGCTCTACCACAAAAGCACTTAACCAGAGTCATCTGAGTGTAACTCCAATCTCATAAAAAGGCAAAAATCTCCCATTATTAAAGCTCCTGATAAGACGAGAGGGTCAAGCGCTTGCAAATCCATCCAAAGCTGATTGATTTTGATTTGCCTCATTCACAGATCCATTCAAAGAGCATTGTGCTCTCTGACGTATGGATAGAATTAGACAAAGAACCTTCGTGAGAGCGAAATAATCATTTCATGACAAATTGCAATCGTATTCACATTAGCGTCAGGCAGAATGAATAAAATAATAATAAATACCAGCCTTTCTTCTGGGTTCCTAATTATCCTTCATTTTCACAAATTCATTCTCCCTTTTTTCATTCTCTTTGCTGCCTGTGAACCCCTTCATATCTCTTTCTCTCCACTGGGTCACGACCTCTTCATTGCAAAGTGGTTTCTGATCGGGGGCTGGAATATGTGCCTGGTGTAAGAGGAAACAGACTCACTGTGGAGACAAGGAAGGTTTAATGTTATTCATCTCTGCATGCTATTGTAAGGTAGAATAGAGGTCTAGTACTCTGTGATTACACACATCATACCTCCACAGTGCATCTACAGAATAGGTCTACACAAATGTTTTACATGTGCCTCACTGCAAATGGTTGAAAATGTGCAACATTACGAAGTAGACTTGTATGTCTGTACACGTATAAGGTAGCGTCACTAGTTTTAAATCATAATTTTAGTAATTCAATAATGGGTTAGCACTAATATAACGTATATAACATTGCATTTTCCCTGATAATATTTCAGCTATCAAGTCAAGTGACCAGCAGTATCTTCTGTCTGGATTCAATTAGCAATGCCCAATTCACAAATTAATCAGTTATTTTTAATGAATTAAGCCCTATTTGGACGGGATTAACTTTACCAGGGTAGATGGAGTAATGTAATTTTACCACAGGACGTCTGTAATAGTAATGGCCAATTCGCACGGGATAAGATATCGCATTTACATCCGGTCGAACGATGAATTAATTAACTTCAGATTGGATTGTGTTGGCAATTGGCACTTAGCCTACCTAACGCTAAAAAATGTTTTGTGCCTCTAACAATTAAGTGCTTTTGATCTTTTTTTTTAGTTTAGTTTTTATTTAGTTTTGCCACAGACTCGTCCCACCGTCTAGAACGCAACTGAATGCTTTTTCAAGCGTCTCCATACTTGGAAAAACCGCGGAAAATTACTTTTAAACAGGAAATGACAAATTATTTACGTCCATATTTACAGCGGGTCTATTCGCACAGGATTAGTATTACCTGAGGTAATTTTTCCGGACCTTTTTACTGAAGGTAAAAGACGCCGTAATCTTTACTGATATTGTCCGTAATCATTACCGAGATGGCACATTCGGACGGGACTAAAATCACAGAGAAGCTCTTGTAATTATTACTTTACCCCACCTCTCCATGTTAAACTAGTCCCGTCCGAATAGGGCTTTAGTCAAACAGGGATAGAAACACGGTCTGAATCAATTCAGTCTGAAATATTTGGACAGCTCATTCACACACAAAATCATTTGGAATGGTTTTTCATTCAATAAAACAGTAACGGGACACTTCACAACACAGATAACAAAACAAGCGCAGAAATGGATTTTCATCTACAATCCACTGAAACCAAATCTGCAAATACATATTATTATTTTATTTTTTGCAATGAAAGTCTTTAAAGGGGTCATATAATGGTACATGCACTTTTACAAGTTGATTGTACTGAAATGTGTGTTGGCAGTGCATGTACACAACCATCATAAAATGATAAAAATCCATCCAGTGTTTTTTTGTTTTTTTATCTTCTTATATGTTTTCCCCTCTCTCAAATCAAGCCGTTCGATTTTGTGACGTCACAAAATCGACGCCACTCCCACGATTGTGGATTGACAGCAGCGTTTCAACACAGACCCGCCCTCGCTCATGAGCGAGCTGTCAATCAAAGTCTGCGCGGACCGGCGCGGTCATTATTGAAACACTGGAGCACTGTCTATGAGCAGAATGGCCTAAGCGATTGTGGTGTTCTGTTCTTGGGTGTAATAAGGAACACAGCAGTCATTTTGATGTTCCTAAATCTGAACCGCTGAAGAGCAGTGGCTGAGTTTTGTTTTCGAAGGGAATATGACCAAAGCATTGACACGGGATTCCCTCGCGGGGATTCCCCACGATCAACGTCCATACTTTCATGTTTGCCCGAATCATTTCACACACCAGACTGCTTTACAAACAAGGGTCAGTATAAAGTTGGTTTTGCTAAGAAGCTGCTCCTGAAATTATTGTGTTATTAAAACGGTGTACGCACAGAACAGAGGGGCGGGGTGAGCATAGCTCATTATCATAAAGACACATGCTTAAACGGTGTGCTGAAAACAGAGCTGTTTTTGACCAGGTAAAATGAGTGTTTTCTTACAATACTAATGAGTATTTTTAATTAAAGTATATTACAAACTTTTAGTTTAGACCCTAAAGAATCATATTAGCTTGTACAAAAATGGCATTATATGACCCCTTTAAAGTTTACTTGCATCTGAAGCTTATGAACGAGTATGTAGCAAATATCTTCTGATCAAGAGTATCAAAAAACTAGCAGGACATGTTTTGTTTTTGTTTCTTGCACATGGTAGTACTATGGCATTGTTAAAGTATTTGAGTATCATGCAAATACTACTGTATACAAAAATTTTCTAATGTGACCGGGCTCCCATTATACTTTTTTACATTTTCAACCTTCTTTACTGTGTAATGTTGCTGTTTGAGCATGAAAAGGTAAGCAAAGTTACAAAGCCCAAAGTCCACTACAAAGGGTGTATGAAGAGTTCAGATGCAAAAGCCTCTAAATGCCATCTGAAATTTTCTTATATAATGATAATTTTTATCAAGCACGTATATTTAAATTCAATAATTTCACTTAAATGGCAATAAAGATTACCTATTAATTGTCATTTAAGTCAAATTACTGAACTTAAATATACAAGCTTGATAAAAATGATCATTCTATAAGAAAATTTCAGATGGCATTTAGAGGCTTTTGCATCTGAACTCTTCGTATATTCTCTATATCAGTGGCCTATTGTAGTCTTGAGTTTTCTTAAGGGAAAGAAAAAAAAAAAAGAAAAAAAAAAGAGGCGAGGCCTGGTTAATTTGCGTTAGTAGTGTGTTGAAACCAGTGGTCGTGTTAACCAAATATTTTCTGTTAATGAGTAAAAAAAAATTAAGCAGTGATGGAAAAATCCATCTATTAGGGATGTGCCCGAAGCCGAATACTATGATCGGAAAGGAAATGACGCATTCAACGGAGCACCTAAAGGGATTGCGATTATGATTTTATGAAATGGGAGGAAAATATATATATCAATACTTTTGTGTTCTCTCACAATTATATAGTTGGGTAATTATATTGTATATAATCCTCTGACATAGTCCTGTCAGTCGTCTCTCCTTATTATTTTCACGTGATAAGTGAAATCTGATGTACCTACTGAATACGATAATACACTCCGCAGAATACGTTATTAATTTTCTGTGCCTTTCCAAATTCATAATTAGGCTTTGGGAAAATCCCTATATTGTCCATCATTTTGACAGATAACACTCAGGGGTGATCTATTGTAATTAGTAATTGTAATTCCCACCCCTGTCCAGTTGGTGGCGAGCACACATTTCCATAAGCTATTATCTAGTATCGTCATCTCGTCTTTGATCTCAGTGTGTAACGCCTTTGTCTGGTCAGTGGCTTTAGTCACCGCTACATACAATTGCAAAAATGTCAAGGCAACTGAGTGTGAAGCGTTTCTTCAAACGGCCAAATAGTTGTGATGTTGCTGATAAAAGAGGTGAACAAAGAGGGACTGATGCGGTGGAGGATGAAGGACAAACCAGACAGACTGTCGTCAGCACAGGCACGTACCAGGAGGAAGGTTTGAGTTCATGCAGATACAGAAAGTTGATCATTTAAATTATGGGTAATAATAGATTATTACGGAATTTTTAAGACCCTGTCGGTCAAAATGGCGAACAATAAGAAAGTCTAATACAACGACTGGTTGAAACTCACAGCTATGGTAAGGGATGTGGCATTTCTGAAACATGCTCGAAGCGATTGACCAATCACAACACACTGGTCCAGCTGACCAATCAGAGCACATTGCGCTTTCCTGAAAAGAGGAGCTTCATAAAAACTGGAACTAAACAGAGTTGCTGACAGTCTGAGAAGAGAGGTGCTGCAACAATGTAAAATGTGTTTAAAAAATAAAAAATAATAATAATGTTTTTTAAACATTCAAGCATTAAAACCTATTCTAGTAGACACCAAAATCAAGACTTGGGAGCATAGGTCCCCTTTAAGCCATATTGAATTTTAGATTGTATTTCAGTTTATTATGCAGCCTAAGTAAAAAAACCTAGTTGTATGTGCTTATGCATATTTACAATATATTTACTGATGGCAAACACAGGTTTGAAAATGACAGGTTTCTGTATCCCTTGGTGCTTCCTGCATGTGTATGTTGTGTATACTGGCATATGGGACCAGCAACCCAGCTATTCCCAGCAGTCATCAGCAATATGATTCACCAAACAAGCCAATACACCACACATCAACATCTGAGTTTGTCCACCTCAGAGAGAGACAGAGAGGCTTAACAGACAGTTCTTTTGATTTTCATCACTTCAAGTGTAGATAAAACAGCTGAAAATGTTTGTGCCAAACTTTAAATTGAGGCACTTTACACCTGATGCCCTGTGTGGGTGTGTGTATATGAGTGTGATTGTGCTAGACAGAAAGGTCAAGCAATGTCTGAAGGGATGCCAGCTGTCCCTCTCCAGCTTTGATTTTCTCATAACCTACAGACACACACACACACACAAAACGTAGTCATTCGCGTGCACAGACACACGCATGAACATAAATACAAATGCCTCCTGCAAAAGGTCTGACAAATGTCAGAAACCAGGTTGTGAGGTGGAAACAACAGAAAATCATAGAGTGATAGAAGTAAACGTGGGTGAGCTGGAAAGGAGGTTTGAATGTGAAAAAAAAATTACCCTGGAACAATATTTCCAGCTGTGGTGTGCAGATCAGTATATTTCCATTAGATTCCCAGCACTCCACCTCTTTCGACCTGTCAAGTATGTTGCATTTTTGACGGCGAGCTTTAAAGATTCAGTTTGAATGCTGTGCATTTTTTTCCTGACACCGAGACATGTTTACAGCAGGTGTTGGAGTCAACCTGCTGCTTGGTTTCCTGAGTGTGTATCATGGGGAAGAAAGATAGAAAGATAAATAAATAAAAAAACTGTAACACGTGTCTTACCTCAGACTCTTTTCACACACACACACACAGACCTTCAAACTATCCTTATCACACGGCAGGCAGGGGAGGCGAACTGATGCTTGATGACGGATGATTACAAACGCTGTGTAAAAGTGATGTTTAAGTGTGTTGTGATTGACCTCTTCCTCTGAAGCATGTTCTGACTACCTGTTTGTGGCTGAATAAAAGAAAGTGTTTCTTTTCTCTCCTTATGTGGTCCATTTATTCACCTTTTTATTTGTTTTCTTCACACAACACACATTTTGTCTTAAGCATTTCATTGTATTCATCTAACCTGCACTTTTCCTCCCATTTCGCTACTTTTATTTATACCCTAGTAAAAAAAAAAAAAAATAAAAAAAAAAAAGAGTATACTTTGTTGTATTTCAAATATATTCCCTTTTTCAATGGTATATTGCAAATATACTAACACAATTTTTTACTATCTTTAAATATATTAAAAGCATCATGCTTTTACCCATTTTCACAATACAACTTTTAACACACTTTAAAATAATTGTACTTAAGTATATTTTCTGAAAAATATATTTTAGAAAAATATACCGGAAGTAAAAATTCTGTTTATTTTTTAAAAGTATTTATTTGCACTTTATTTTTAAATATTTAATGTATATTTTTAACTGTGTGCTGAAAATGATCATTGTAACAATGTATTGAAAGTATAATTTCAAAATACATTATAGTATACAATATATTGTATATTGTAAAAAGTATAGCTAAGTAATATTTGTTTATTAATGTGCATTCGTCATTGAAGACAATGTGTGCAATTTGTAGTATTTGTAATAAGCCAAAGGTATTACTGAGCATATACTTTTTACTCAAATATAATATAATACACTTATATATTGCTTGTATGTTTCGAAGACACTCGTAATGAATTTTTAATGTTCTTGTAACACAAATAAAGTATACTTTAATATCACAAATCAAGCATGTAATTAGTCCCTTCACAGGCATATTCTTAAAGTATAAGTATACTTGAAGTTGTTCCAATTTAGCACACTAAAGTACACTAAATACACTTGTTATGCTTTGCTATTTAATTACAATTAAAATATACTTAGTACAAAATGAGTTATTCCAAAATAGCACACTTCCAGTTAGACTGAATTAGTCTGGCAGCAAGTATACTTATAGCATTTATTTTTTCCCACCAGGGTAGGGATGATGTAAAATCAAAATCAGGCCAAATCAAAAGCTACATTCAGAAACTAATCCTATTATTTCTGTAGTATGCCGTATGAACAGAAATACCATGTGTAGGAAGTGAGTTTTCTGTATGAATATCTGAATGATCTGCTACATTTGTTGAAATGCATGAAATGTGATGCAATGCTCTGTATGTGAGCTTCAATTTACAGTGTGACAAATGAACCTAACCTGCATTATCTGCTATGATTTTTAATATCTCCTACATTACTAATTAGATCAGACTGCAAAATGTTAAGACATTAAAACAAAATTGTTTTTATTTCCAAGATGATGTCTAGCTGAATTAAAGATGCAATAGATGATAATGAGGTACTGTGTTACTATAATATTGTTTTAAACATTTAAACACTTTTTCACATAATATATATATATATAAAAAAGAAAGGACTGAGGACGCTTAAATAATGAGTACAAATTTTTATAAAATCAGTCAAAAAACAGAGCCAAAAATAGAAGAAAAACAGAGCCAAAAATAAAAGAAAAAAATAGGCAAAAATAGAAAAAATAAAATGAGTCAAAAATACAAAGAAAAGAAAAGAAAATTTCTCTAACATAATATAAAATTGGGTGATAAATAAATAAATTTTTTAAATCCGTCCATCCATTCTCCAAACCTCTTGTCCTAAGAAAAGACCCTGGACAGAGTGCCAATGCCAAACATCATATCACATCATATAACGTAAAATAACAAAAAAACATCATTGTCCAGAACACACACACACATCATATAACGTAAAAAACAAAAAAACATCATTGTCCAGAACACACACACACACACACACACACACACACGAACACACGAACACACACACACGCGAACACACACACACACGCGAACACACACACACGCGAACACACACACACGCGAACACACACACACGCGAACACACACAAAAAAAAGCTGGACCTATGCTTTTTTCCACCACATATGAAATGCATTGTAGGGTTACAATCTCTCTTGCATACTGTGTGAGGGGTTCAAGAGGGGTGGACTTGAACTTGCCACAACATCAGACACACATCACCAATACGTCCACACCACTTCTCTAGTCTGCTCCCATTTTCTTTTTCAACACTGCACTACAAATCACCAGTTTTACTGTATACTGAGAGAGAAAACACTAACAACACACCTGATTCCATTTCTGGGTGGCATCAAAACAAATAAAGTTTTTATTACTGCACAGTTGCATTCATTTCAATCAGTTGGTGAACAATGAAGCAGATGCTGTTTGTATAGGAGATACAAACCCAGTGATTAAGCTCCCAGAACATACACCGAAAACATTTCTCTTCATAATCGCCTGACTCATTATACAGTATTCATTAAAACTAAACGCCTTTGGATGTGATGGTCGATGAACATAAAAAGAAACGAGTCAGTCATAATATGGCATTGTGCATCATGTTTATAGAGAATAAAAATAAATAAAAAAACACATTGTGAAAACAACAGATGATTCCTAATTGGCTACAGAGTAAATGACGTGTCAGAAACGTGAGTTTTGATCACATTCCCTGCAAAAGCCCTGACAGTTTGTAATCATAATACAGTTTAATTGATTATGCCATCATTGTGTTTGACTTAGAATAGTTTCCTTGTCTTCGCTAAACAGTTGTGAAGCAGAAAATAAATTACATTACAGATCAAACGGTGCCTTTTACCGGATTTGTTTTTCTTACTCCGTGTCTCTTTTTATGTGAAGATGTTTTCTACAGCTTTGAAGCTCAGGATTTCTATATATTTTGCAGTCTTCATTCAAAGTGAGACCTGCTCATAAACAGCAATTCATAATTCACAAGGTCTGAACTCTCAACAGGTTTTCAGGTCTCTCTCGAAAAACAATGATCATAATTCATAAGGGACCAACGTAGTTACATTTGTGCATTTGGCAGACGCTTTTATCCAAAGTGACTTACATTTTAAGGTACACATTTACATTCTTATCAGTTCTTGCTTTCCCTGGGAATCAAACCCTCAACCTTGGTGTTGCAAGCACCAACGCACTACTATTTGAGCTACAGGAAAGCAGGTAATGCATGTCATTAGAAATGAAAAATTTGTAATTTCACCTCTGAAAACTTCAACAACAAAAAAGGCCTTTCATAGCAGCATTTCACAGATCAAGGGATTGAGAGGACAAGCCACATATAAGAGGAAAAGAATGTGACTCACGGAAAAAAACAACTGTAGTACCTTCAAGAGATGAGCAAACTTTCATTCTAAATGACATTTTTGATGCTCAGAGAGAGCAACGTGTTCTGATCTCTACACCACCCAAACCCTCACAGACTGGGTGTGCAATTAGTTTAGATATTAAAGGGAAGAGAGAGAGAGAGAGAGAGAGAGAGAGAGAGAGAGAGGAGAGAGAGAGAGAGAGAGATAAAGTAAATTGACCACACATGAAAAGACCGATATATCACAAACAGAGAAAGATTGACAAAGATGAAAAACTGCACTGCTCTGTCAGGTCAGGGAGAGAGAGAGAGAGAGAGAGAGAGAGAGAGAGAGAGAGAGAGAGAGAGAGAGAGAGAGAGAGAGAGAGAGAGAGAGAGGAGAGAGAGAAGAGAGAGAGAGGAGAGAGAGAGAGAGAGAGAGAGAGATGAGAGAGAGAGAGAGAGTGAGAGAGAGAGAGAGAGAGGAGAGAGAGAGAGAGAGAGAGAGAGAGAGAGAGAAAGTAAATTGACCACACATGAAAAGACCGATATATCACAAACAGAGAAAGATTGACAAAGATGAAAAACTGCACTGCTCTGTCAGGTCAGGTACAGGGAATCGTTTTATCAATTTAGCAGTAAATAGTATTTAATGATAAAACGCAGTTTTGTTTTACCCTTGTCCCAGACCCATTCAATCTCAAAATATGAATACCCATCATAAACTTTAAAACATCATGATCTAAAGAGTGAATTAATCATTTTTTACACAAATTACAACTGTCACTTTTTTTTGCATCGTTCCATCATAACACTTGACCAACACTGTACCCCAAATAGAGTTTTACAAAAGTTAGTGTACTTGGTTACCAAACAGACAATAATGTCAGTGAAGAGCATCCTTAAAGGGATAGTTCACCCAAAAAAATTACCCCATGATTTACTCACCCTCAAGCCATCCTGGGTGTATATGACATTCGTTTATGTTTTGAAGTCAATCAAAGTGCATCCATTTAATATGTTAATAAAGGCCTTCGGCCTTCTGAAGCAAAGCGATGCGTTCGTGTAAGAAAAAATATCCACATTTAAAACTTTATCGACTAAAATAACTAGCTTCCCACAGACGGCCGTACGCATCGATTTACAGCGAAATAGTAACCTTTGACATGATGCATTGACGAACACGGAAGCGAAAAGGATAGAGAAAAACAAAACGCCAGTCACGAATTAGAAGTCTAAAGTCTAAAGCCTGGAACACACCAAGCCGACGGTCGGCCGTCGGGCAGTTTCCGTGCGTCGGCCGACTAAATCTTCTCAGTGTGTTCCGCACCGTCGGCTGAAATTGGTCCTTGTCGGCTTTGTAACGGCCGATTCGACATGTTGAATCGGCGTCGGGCCGTCGGTGAAAGAGGGAACTCTGATTGGCTGTTCAGCTTAGTGAACAAGGCAGTGCACGAGAATAATAGCAAAACAGCGAGTAAAGTCAAAACGGTACAGATAGAAGGCTGTTTTAATGATATGTCATCTTACCTGAGTGTTCCTTGGCGCATATTTCAATATTAACACGAGAGGAGTGGAATAAAGAAAGTGTTTAGCAGGATTGATATTCAAAACGGTAAGCACGCACTGCTTTGTTTACAGTTTGTGTATCTGCAGCCGCAGCGTCGGTTTCCCTTTTTGAATGACGAATTTAGACGAATATATCTGCAGAAATAGACAGTTGTCTCATTTACACGCAGGCGCAGAACGCGCATTCTAGCTGACAGTCGGCTGTAGTTCTCTCGGTGTGTTCAAGTGCAGCTTTTAACCCCAACGCGAGGCGACAACACAGTCGGCTTTCATCAGCGCTAGTTCGTCGGCGTCGGCTTGGTGTGTTCCAGGCTTTAGTCTCGGGGGAGCTTGAGTTTGTTGCCCAGCCCTTTTTGTTTAAACTGCGAGAGGCGTCAAAGCTTACGCTACTCCTACATCCTACGCCATACATCATCAAGTGTTACTCTTTCGGCGTAAGTCGACTTGTGCATGGCCGTCTACCGGAAGCTAGTTAAGTTGATAAAGTTTTAGAAGGCCTTTATTAACCTCCCAGAGCTGCGTGGAGCACTTTTATCATGGATAGATGCACTTTTATGGACTTCAAAACCATTCACTGCCATTATAAAGCTTGAAAGAGCCAGGACATTTTTTTATATAACTCAGATTGTATTAGTCTGAAAGAAGAATGTCATATACATTTAGGATGGCTTGAGGGTGAGTAAATCATGGGGTAATTTTCATTTTTGGGTGAACTATCCCTTTAAGGGCCTATTTACACCTGGTCAATTCATGCATTTTCTTTGATCAGATAGCTATCCGATCGTGAAAAGACTGTGTAAATGCCCTTTTGAGACAGATTTAAATCTGATTACTTAAACCACTTCAGGAGGTGGTTTGAGATGCATTCCAGATATAACTGGATAAGTGTAAACGCATCTGGTTGTTGAAACCACATATGTAAATTTTACTCCTCCCAAAATGTAAAAAAAAAAAAGTTTAAAATATATATATAAACAATATTTTAAACGTGTGAAAGATGTTATAGGTTCTATGACATGTTATTATAGCCAGATCTGGCAGCGCTACTTCAACACACATCACTGCAGATTAATTGCTGTTTATCTCTTCAGCAAGCTAACGTGCAAACTCCCGAAAATGAAAAGTAAGTCACAGACGATTTGTTGACTAGGCTATATCAGATTTTATCAGACAAGCTTACATCTTCTTAAAGTGGAAAAAGTAATCTTCTAAAAGTGACCCATATCCGATATCTGCACTTGGCGAAACAACCCAAGGTGGGCGTGCTGACCCGGAAAAGCTTAGGCTGAAAAGGAAGTAACAACAATTTGCGCACCATCTTCAGCAAAAGGTCAGCAAAACATTAGTCTCTTAAGTTGGAGAAAAAAAGAGGAGAGCCCTTGTTGCAGCGTGGGCATTGAAAAGAGTCATGTGATCACATTCATCATTCGCCACCATTGCTTTTTCAATGACGTACAACTCGCATTGATAGGGGAATATCCAATCTGTCCGCTTACATGGCAGAGGCTAATGCACGTATCAGATTAATATCAGATTCATTTCAAAATATGAATGAGGCCTGAAACCGATCTGAGAATATCGGAATCCATGTGCTTTTTTTTCCTGCTTACACGTTGGTGGGTCATATTCGATCTGTGCCACATGGGAGGAAAAACTATTTTCTGAATTGTGTCAATTCATCCATGTAATGTAAATGCAGCCTAAATGATCTTACCAACGCTTATGTCGCTCTCTCTCCTATTGCGGTCTTTGATCTTAAAATTAGATGATGATAAAGTGTCTATTTACACCAAGTGCAAATAGCCCACCTTGTTGGCAGAGATAATGAGACTGATAAAATTGCAAATGAAATCTCGCTGATTACAACAGAAGTGGTGTTAAGAGTAGATTAAATACAAAGTCAATGCAAAGACGCAAATTGGAACTCGTGATATTCGCCTCAATCGCGTCTTCCGCGCAAGTTTAAAAATTTCAATTCAAGTGGAAAATTAGCATTATGCAAGCCAATCAGCTAAGCGCTCATTACATCCGTTGGATCCGTTACTTTTACATTTCTATGAACTTGTTAGCACTGGCATTAGCCAAAGTTAGCTTAACCCGGCATTATAGGTGTCGACACCGGGAAATTTCTCTGGATGTTTTTATTTGTGCGAGTGACGCGAAAAACAAGAAACATCCCGCAAGTAATCTAGAGCGAGTAATGCAATGCGAATATTCACTTCGCTTTTGGTGTGCAAACACCATAAGAGAGGTGGCGTATCTGTTTGACACGACCGAGCAGAGTTCGAATCTGCCATTTTCTGAACACATTCTTCTCCCTTTTTCCATTTCATATCAGCTTGTATAGGTGTTTATTTTAAGTTAAAAAAATAAGAAAATATTTAAAAAGTGGAAATAAAGTGCCTAACAGGCATTTAATAGTGGGAATAATGTTTATTGAGTAGGGTTGGGGTAGATGTAGGAGAGGGCTTTAGGGGTAGGGATAAGTAATGTCCCAATAAGGCAGCATCCATTTATAATTTTAATAAATATAATCATATACGCTGAATATGCTGTTATTATTACATACTGTTTTATAATATACTATGATACACTAAGGTACAAATAGTATCAGCGACTTTTTGCAACAGAATAAATAGCATCTAACAACATTTACACTTAGTGCAAAGAAAATAGCATTCATATATAAAGAATAAGATGCTGACATGTATATTAGAAACATGCAGCCTGCATGCCTACAGTCCATCTGGGAATTTCTAAGTACTCCTGTGCAACAGATCTGGCAACAAAACTAAAATACCCCCCAAGAGTAAACATCTCTGTGAAACTAACATGACTGTGAATATGTGCTCACAATGTGATAATGAGTTGCAAGTTTTCCTTAAAGCAATCAAGACCCAAAAGTGAATTACGAGTATTTGTTGAAGAGTCAACGGAGGAGAACGTACAGTACATTTCAACAGTATAAAACGTCATCACCAGTTCAACTGATGGAAATATTTTCCATCATTAAAAAAAAATGATACACACGCCGTACCATCAATAATATGAGAGCATGACACTCATCATGTGGCAACTTAGCCACTGGAATCTCACAACTCCTCTGACACACGTCGTCCCATGTTGATCCAATACAGATGATTGCGAGGAAAGGTCCCTCACATGTGTTTCTCATCCAGCCTGATTCACTGCTCCTCCTGTCCTTTCCTTCTCTTTGCCCATTCATCTCAGCATCTTATTCTTTATGGGAAGCATTCAGTAATGAAAATATAATGATGTCTGACGCTTGAGAACGCCATATTTCACTCATCATGAGGCCTTGGCACGTGGCTGCTCAGTAATGGCTCTAAATAGCAGAGATTGACAGAGCTTGACGCTTTTGTTTGATAGCCCCCATCTCAGCCGGATGAGATACAGGATTCATTTGACGGACCAGTTAGCAGCTCTGACTCAAGCTTGAAAATGTAATAGTAAAACACACTTCGTTTAATATACTCTGGTAAACATAAGGAACACAATGTACACTATTACGCAATTAACTCAAAAGACAAATTAAAAATGTTAATAGTCCTAGAGCCTATGCATATTAAGCAAGGACAAACTCTCTTTAATTGGAATAAAGAGACTATATAAGGTTTTAGTAGGGTTCATCACAGTGGATGAATCGCAATTTGCATACTAATAATATTTCATTATATTACCTTTTTTTTTTATCAAATAAATGCAGCCTTGCATGGATTATTAAAACCTTTCAAAAATATCAAAATATACTGACCCCAAACCTTTGAACTAGTGTATAAATGCACAAAGCAATGTCCATTTAGAAATGGTTTAATGATCTGCATTAAGTTTAGGGATGCATCCGATATTGCATTCTTCCCTGTAGCAGGTAAAAAAACAGTATGTGACAAAAGAAGTATGCGATGAATCAGAAAGCCAACAGCAAGCCAGACTCAATCACCCAACATCAGTGCCTGACCTCATTTACACTTGTGTCTGAACGTTCCAACATCTAAGCCTCCTCAGAAGAAAAAAAGGAAGCTGTTACAGCAGCAAAGAAAGGGACCAACTACTTTGGTTTATGGTTTGGACATTAAATGTTCAAGTAATGTTGTAAAAACCTTACCACCATCAGCACGCAGTACAAAAGTACTCACGTTTTGTAATTATGGCTCAGGAGGAACTGTTCCGGTGACAGCCCTGGTGAGATAGTCTGACACAGAGAGAGGAGAAAATATAATCCAAAGAGGATAAACTTCGGGCTGCTCTCATTCTGTCGGCATTCTAAACGCCTGGAATGAAGTGGCTGGACTGTTTGATTTTGTGCTGCTGGTAATTACACTCATGATAGGTGGCAGCTGAAATCTTAATTGCATTCAGGCTTTACAACCACAACAGTGTGGCCTGATGAAAAGCAGACGTCTGCTCCCTTGATCAACGAACCCCATTAACGCTGGGAACTTTCTTCCGTTGTAAAATCGGACTCCTTGAAGACAGATCTCAATTGAAGCCTCGTCCTTTACGATTGAGGACCACAGCCCGGCAGAGTTTAGCTTCAAACCTAATCCAGCGAATCAAGTCCTTCAGGCTTATTTGAAAACTACAGGTATGTGTGTTGGAGCAACTAAACTCTCCAGGAGTTTTGCACCCCTGTCTTACAGTCAGAATAACACTATGTAATTGGTGATTTTTACACATGGAATAAGTATATTTGGTGTCGCTCTTCTGCATTCAGCCCTTGAAGACATCTCATTAGCACGCATGGGCAATATTGTGAGAATTAAATCCAATTAACAGTCTTTTTTTTGCTATGAACATGACAACCATCCTGGTGTTTCTGCACCACAATACTCCATCAGAAAGTGATGAATTTCCGGCTGAGATGATAGGCAACGGAAAGCACGGGATCAGGTTCCTGTTTGGTTTCTGACAATTATTCAGAGGCAAAGTTTTTGTAAGACCTACTTAACTTCTACTATTGAGACATCTCACTTCAGCGTCTCACACACACACACACACACACACATACACACACACAGTGTTTTCACAAGTCTTATCCATATTTGCGCTGTTCTCACCAACCAGAAGCCACATGGGAAGCATGTGTGGTTACATGCATACGTTTGAGGTTGGTAAGATTTTTTTTATGTTTTTGAAAGAAGTCTCTTATGCTCACAAAGGCTGCATTTATTTTATCACAGTAATTTAAAAAATAAAATAAAAATAGTACAATGAACAGTGAAACTTTTACTTAACTCTTTTCTATATTCATATATTTGAAAATATTATTTATTCCTGTGATGACAAAACTGAATTTTCAACAGCAGTTACTCCAGTCTTCAGTGTCACATGATCCTTCATAAATCATTCTTATATTCTGATTTGGTGCTCAAGAAACATTTCTTACGATTGTCAATTTTGAAAACGGTTGTGTTGCTTAATATTTTTGCAGAACAGCATTTATTTGAAATAGAAATCTTTTATAACATTGTAACTGTCATGTCTTGATTTGTTTCATGTTTTGTTATGTGATTCCCTATGTTAGTCATGTGATTCTATGTGTTCCCTATGTGATTGTGTCATGTTGTCATTGTTTCATTGTGCACAGGTGTCCCTTGTCTTGTCATTAGTCTTGTGTGTATTTAAGCCCTCATGTTTGCATGTGTCCTTGTCAAGGATTGTTACCCTGTAACCACTGTGGTAAGCGTCATGTTTATGGTTTCATGCCATGCCATGCCATGCCATGCCATGCCATGCCATGCCATGCCATGCCATCAGATCAGTTAAAATGTGAATTATATAAAATAAATATATATCATAATATTAGGGGGAAAAAATTGCATATTCTTTGAGCATTTCAATGTTTTCATTTTCAATAGAAGTGTAAATTTTCCGAGCTTAAAAAGTATAAAATATCACAGAGCTTTCACTTTAGTTGTGAGCATTGTGCTATTTGCATTTGGAAAAGCATCTGAATGAACATCTGGAGACTCATGTACAATAAAAACATAATCTGGTCTTCCAATGTAATAAATGCTGCTCACTCTGAAAGCCAAGTAAAGAATGGCGTTCGAACGAGGCAAAAAAAATTAATAAAAAAAATACAGCAAATTGAAAGCCTAATTTCCAATAATCAGGAAGCCCAAATGACGATTTGACAAGCTAAATGGACTGGACATTGCCACAAACCACCACTAATTGAAACAGTGATACATGATTCACAGTTCTTAAAAAGCAGCTGTACACGGAGTGCTCATAAATACAGATGCTGTTAGTTGAAGCCTGTTGCAACACGTCTAATTTAGCTTTCACAATCTGGTCTGTTGCCTATTGCCTTTTGTAAATATTTCAAAAACAGTTCTGAGCTTGGCCAATTGTTTTCATCAAATAAATTCACTGTTTGGTAGAAGTTTGAGAAGCAGCTTTAAGGGACCATCATTGCAGACACCAAACTAAAAAAAGGAGATGCGAGTATACATTTTTAAATTGAGTAATGCCACCTGTGCCTCCTTACTTCTCAGAAACACCAGCCACCACTGGAACAGAGGACTCTTTCTCAGGGTCACTGGCTCACCATGTCCACTTCTCTCCTCTATATTTCATGAAGACAGAAATATTCTATCCAAGTACATATCTGACAATACATTTGGCTGTTCAATTCGGCCCTAAGAGAACCAACAGCATTTTCTGACATGTCGAGAGGTTGTGAAGCAGTCAGGAGTTGTTTACAAAAGCCAAAGTGGCAGGAATGGTAAGCAGCTCCGGAACTTTCCGATGAGTTCTCACACTCTGGCTGTGAGAAAAGGCGATTTCTTCTCAGCACAAAGCTTTGTTGGCAGGTAACAATGTGAGAAAATTAGCACGGCACCCTGTTGTGAATCAATGTAAAAACACAGCATTAAACTGTTATTTGACTCTGTGCATTTTTCAGGATCGTTTGTCGAGATGTCGAGTTTTAATAAGGCGAGGATTTCGCAACATTGCATTTTTATTGCTCTTATCAGTTTGATGAGACATCTATGTATGTCTTGTCATGTTTATACTAGCTTGATGTATATTTCATGAGGAGAAGTTTAATTCTCGGAATATTTTTTTTAACACAATCTTCGAAAGTTTTACTTAATATGCGGGATTTAAACCCCTACCGATCATACATCCTCAGTATGACAGAGTGCAACGGGGATGCCAGAGAAATTGTTGGTTTGAGTGAGATAAGCAACTGTTTATTTCCCTGTGGTTTAGCGAATGGCAGAACCTCATGAATATTACAAAAGTACTGCAAATCATAATGTTGTGAGATAGTGATCACCGTATTGGGTAAAGCTTAGGGCAGGTAAATGAATGGTTGCTGTGAGCCCAACAAGCAGTAGCCCATGATCATCCCCATTGTGTCACGTACGAGTTAAACTTGAAAACCAGATCAGACAGACTTGTTGGGCTGAGCAAATATGGGCAGAACTCTTTACTGCCCTAGTACTTCAAAAAGCCTTTTAAAGGTATACATGTGAATTAAACGTGGCACAATGGCCTTCATCATCACAGTATGCTAAAGCCTAGTGCAGGGGTTTCATCAATATGCTGATTGTGGACTGTTGGGACACTCCAGGCACAGGATGGTTCTGAGTCGTTTGCACCTCAATGACACGTCTGTACCATTTGCTTTACAGGACATATGAATGAATGAATGAATGAATGAGGTATTTATATAGCGCTTTCATATGTACTACTGTACACCCAAAGCGCTTTACAATCATATCAGGGGATCTCTCCTCAACCACCACCAGTGTGCAGCATCCACTTGGATGATGCGACGGCAGCCACAGTACAACGGCGCCAGTGCGCTCACCACACACCAGCTATAGGTGGAGAGAGGAGAGAGAGTGATAGAGCCAATTCAATGTAAGGGGATTATTAGGAGGCCATGATTGGTAAGGGCCAATGGGTGGAATGTGGCCAGGACACCGGGGTTACACCCCTACTCTTTATGAGAAGTGCCATGGGATTTTTAATGACCACAGAGAGTCAGGACCTCGGTTTTACGTCTCATCCGAAGGACGAGCTTTCATATGCTTTCAACTACATACTGTTTATTTGCTAGTGTGTTCTAATATGTAACTATGCAACGCATTGCCATGTTTGGTCTCATCTGACAGCCTATAAACTGAAATGAATGGTGGTGAACTTAATAGAGATATTAAAGTATCCTAATGTACAACTTGGTACTATTGGTTAAACATGCATTGAGGAGAATATGTTAATGTTCTTCTCCCCCTCTAGATCTCCACCCATTTGCCTCATCTTTTGGTTTCCTGTCGGTCGGTTTTGTGTTGGTATTCCACTCATGTTTAACAATGCTTTGCTCAGGGTATAAGAAGGAAAGGTAACTGTTGATCTAGGAGAAAGGCTTTAACCCCGCCACTCCCGCACACCGGTGCGTAACCTCATACTACAAGAAAGGCTTTTACGGCCTCTTCTGCACGACAGTGCATTATTTGTTACAACTAAGTTTCTATACAGTATGTTGTTCCATTCTACTGTCTAACATAAAAGTTTGTGTGTGTGTGTGTGTGTGTGTGTGTGTGTGTGTGTGTGTGTGTGTGTGTGTGTGTGTGTGTGTGTGTGTGTGTGTGTGTGTGTGTGTGTGTGTGTGTGTGTGTGTGTGTGTGTGTGTGTGTGTGTGTGTGTGTGTGTGTGTGTGTGTGTGTGTGTGTGTGTGTGTGTGTGTGTGTGTGTGTGTGTGTGTGTGTGTGTGTGTACACACACACACCCCACACACAAACTTTTATGTTAGATGCGAGTAATCACGATTAATCAATTTGACAGCACTACTTTCCATACATTGACAAGTTTTGAGGTTGGGTAAATAAATAAATTGATGAAATGATATTTTTACAATGATTCCAGTGCCAATGCCACACATAACCGCAGAAACTTGCACATCACACCTTCAGTTCTTTGAACTATGTCCTTACTCGATCATTCGATTTATTCTCTTTAAAGCCACCCCCCACAGGGTCTTTGAAAGGAGAATGAAAGGCTGAATCTGGCTTGATTAGGGCTCATATCATACACTGGTTTTGTCTTTTTTTCTCTCTTTTTTTTTTCTCTGAGGCCACATATAGTTGGTTTTCTTGAACATTTTGCACCTTTTCTCTTACTCTTAGAATTGAAGGGATGTTTTTGCTGCTATTAAGACCTCAAAAAAATTCCTCTTCACATTATGAAGTGAGGAACCAATGATGTGAATAACTTGTGGGTGTGGGTTTGCCGTTGGGTCTAATTTAGTCTGTGACTCCCCATCCTTCAATTCTGTTCTCTTGGCAAAGCCTGCATTACATTGTGACAGGATCACAAAACAATCAAAATGTGTGCAGCCAAAACTGAGAAAGAGAAACATAATTTGTATGGCCCAAACCTCATTATATGAATAATCACATTAATATTATCTAGTATCACGTTAATTTTAGTATAACATTAATTTAGTATAACATTAATATCACATTAATTAGTCCAGTTGCCAGATCCTGAATGAAACGCATCCTACTCACACAATCGACACATCATACAAATTTCAACCCATCTGTGACCTCAACCTGGCAACCAACCCAGTTAAGCTGTTGATATCTGCGCAGGTAATACCTAGACGCAGGAAGTTGAATCAAGCAACACTAGTAGAAATAGGAGGAGAAGATTCAGGTGGTGCTCCAGCAAAAAAATAAATAACAATAAATAAATAAATAGCTGGACAGAAGAATTTAATTTCATATCTCGAAGCCATATCGACAATGCCCTCGACTTTAGCAAAGTGTGTCGCACTGATTTTGATATCGGACACGGTGGGGAAAATGACGTTACTCAGCACATTAAATCACAACAATAACGTGACTTATTCATATTTCTTTTTAGTTTTATTAATAATTAAGTATTATGTATTTATTTATGTGTAGGCTATTTAGCCTGCCTCTGCCACCTATAGCAGAGCCATCACCCCGCCATCAAATAATCTGCTATTGCAGGGAGACAAAATACACTTTTTACTGATTTATTTTTTTTTGAAAGTTTTCATAATCCACAAAACTTTTTACGTCAAAACATAAAAAGTAAAAAAAAAAAAAAATTCTCATGAATTGACCCCAAGTTTTGGTCTTTAGCACTCGTACCCCCTGCAATCCTTAGTCCAACTGCCCATTTTATTCAAGCTGTACTATCTGATTAACTTTGCAGATCGTAATTTAATCGAGTATGACTAGAACTACATTGCCAGATGGCCACATAGCCAAAGCTATAATGTTATTCTGAGAAGCCTGTCTAATCCAAACTTTTCACTACACAGCCTGTAAGCGGGGTGGGGGAAAAAAATCTGCCTACGTTTACATACATCAAAATAGTAACGTAACTTTAATTGGGAATCAGATCACATGCAAAGTTAGGCAAACACGTTTTCCTTTGAGTGCTTTCTGTATATCGATTCAAAGCTGCCGAATTCAGGTTAAATCCCTCCAGCTTTGACTAAAAGCACAGTAATGAAGCCTGGCAGCCAGATGGGAAAAAGCAGGGAGAAATGATTGCTGCAGAAAACGTGGCCGCTTCAATGTCTTTTTCTCACTCACTGTGAATACGGCGGTAGATAAAGCTCTGCTGAATAATCCCTCAGAATTGAGCGCTATTAAAACTCTTTGTGAGAAGACGAGACCAAACTTTTTTTATTCGAGTGCTGAGGTTCAGGTACAGCACATACTTGTAAAGGCCCTGAGCTGACCTGAGTTCCTCTCTTTCTGTTTTCTCTCTTTGTCTGCCCATCTCATTTAGATTTTCCTTCTCTTCCTCGAAATTTGCATCTTCTGTAACACCTAAACACACCGCGATGAGGATTCACACTATAAATTTAGGAATTTGTCGCACACCTTTCCCTGATGAAATCCTATTGCACCTTTCCTCACACTGAGGTTACTGCACATAAGCTTGTTTTATTACCACTTTTAGATAACTTTCTGTTACTTAAACTGCTGCGACTGTATCAGACTAGTGTATTATTCTGTTTTGATTCCAGTTGCCTCCAGAAGTATTTGGTCACATAATGTTAAAATGTAATACAATATATTAAAATAGAATATCAAACAAATGCAAAAAAAAAAAAAAAAAAAGTTTCTCAGAGCCAACTTCATTCTTATAAACTTATTAAATTACTTTTAATCAAATGGTTTTGCAGATTAAACATCACATCACAACATATTAACAATGAACGTGTTCCACTAATCACAATGAGAAACTGTCCAAAGAGGCTGTGTCTGAATTCTGTCTAATAATTTATATCTAATTTATAATTTAATACTTCATTTTGGGAAAATGTTGTTTTTAGAAAGTGTGTTTGTGCTCACTTTTAAACACTATTTGGTTTGATATATGGTAATATGAGATATACATAAAAAGTATATTTGGCTCAGCTTTTAATTACAGTAAAACAAAAACTGGTTTCTGAATGAGTCTTTCCTAAGCAGTAGAAGATATCTTTTCTATTAAATACATAAAGTGATTTAGGTTCATATAACCTAATGAACCCTGTATGTCGAGGAAGGCCTAACCCAAAGGAACTGAGTTTATGTCCAAATAATTAACCTGTAATAGTTGTACAGGAATATGAAATATGGTGAGTCAAAGACAGTCTTTATCCTTTTAATTAGTCTCGTTTATCAGAGGCGAACGTCAGAGCTTCATTTCTGCTCTAGCTCACGTTCCCTTGCCACCTATGAGGAAAGAATTAACTGCTTGTACATCAAAGCCACTTTTGGCATTCACTGTCATATTGCATTTAACAGAACGGAGAGGGGAATGTGACATTTACTGCCTCCCCTTTGCAGAGTAGAGCGATTGTGCTGAATAGATTTATGTCTGAAACGCCAGCGGTATCCATGAGGAGAAAAGTGCAATTTCACAACGCCATTCACTTTCAAATAACCTCCATTCACACTTTCCCCTTCATCAGAAAGGCTGATAGAAGGGACCGGAAACACTCTTCAACGTCACCCCCATCTCTAATTATATCAGACCAGTGAATTTTCCTTTATACCACCGACACAATGCCCTCACACTCCAGTGGCGAGTCATGGAGGCTGGCGCTTATGATCATGCGAGAAAGACAAAGAAACTGCAATTTATTAATTCTTTTGAACAGTGTTTTTTTATACTTAATTATTTTTTTTAAATATTAATATAAAAAAAAACACAACTTCAATTAGAATCAAAAGATGTTGAGAGAAGTAAAAAAATAGCTGAGGAAAACTGCAAATATTCTTTTTGCGGATACCTTATTCCATTATTATGCCAGTAGGTGGCGACAAGTGACTGTCTTTACAAGCAAGTCATTTGAATCACTAACTTAACAGATTTGCTGAAAAATATTGATTAATTCAGGATCTAAATTAACTAAGGGTGCTTTCACACTGGGCTCGTTTGCTGCGGTCCGAGTCCGAACGCGATTGTTCCCGGCGCCCCCCGCAGCATTGGTTATCTTTACACAGTAATTGAACAGGACTGAATCAACATTGAACTAACCTCAGCTGAACAATGACACTCTTTTCTTTTTAGAGCTGCTTTACAGAAGAATTCTGTTTGCATCGAGTCATTATTTTCCTGTGGATGGATGGATGGATGGATGGATGGATGGATGGATGGATGGATGGATGGATGGATGGATGGATGGATGGATGGATGGATGGATGGATGGATGGATGGATGGATGGATGGATGGATGGATGGATGGATGGATGGATGGATGGATGGATGGATGGATGGATGGATGGATGGATTGTTTCGAACCCTACTATTAAAGTACTCGTTAAAGAAGGGGGTAAGCAACATAAATGCGTTTATAACAGTTTTAACTGTTTATTCTTGGAACTACACGACTCGCGTATCAGCAGGCAACAGATAATGTTAATAGAATAAACAAACATAGAACAACGAAACATTGAAACAAGCACCAATGAAACACAGCTTATCAGCAGCTGGTGGAAACATCATGATGCACACAGGGCTCTCTCGACACTCCACTCAAACCCTTCTCCTTCAGTGCACGCCAAGCTCTTGACAGAGCTGAAACAGTGATTGAAACGATCACGCCGCTAGAAACAAATCGTAGTAGGTCAACCTCCGCACCCTTCTCTCCCCACTCTCTCGTTATATATCCAGCCCAGAACATCAGAATGAACAGGCTGCAGGTGCGCAGGGGCGGAGCCTAGTCCGAAAAAGAGAACCAGATCAACCAGAGAAATACAAGCACACAAATAAACATAAGGCTCAGGCCGTGATGGATGGATGGATGGATGGATGGATGGATGGATGGATGGATGGATGGATGGATGGATGGATGGATGGATGGATGGATGGATGGATGGATGGATGGATGGATGGATGGATGGATGGATGGATGGATGGATGGATGGATGGATGAACATTTATTTGTTCAGGATCTATGTGTTTCTAGGAGAGTCACAATTATGTTTGTGACTTTGTTTGGAGCTATTTTCATTGGCAAAGTAAATACATAAGGTTACTTTATTTTAAGGGGTCATTGTTACAGTGTAATTATATATTTAAGTACTGAGTAATATGAAGCAACTACATGTAGGCTACTTACTATAGGGTTAGGGTAGGATTTGGATTTGGTTGAGGGTTAGTTGCATGTAATTATGCATAATTTACTGTTATTACTAAGTACATGTAACATATGTAACAAGGACACTGTAAAATAAAGTGTTACCCAATTTATCTTTAAAATGTAAGTTATTTATGATTTACAAAATTTTACACTCAAATAATGCTTTTGTCAGTGTTTTTGCCCTTCTGTTTTTATTGAAGAAGATTAAAAGGAGAGGCAAACATATTTAGCTGTGTTGTTTATTCGGCTGCTGACACACAGCAACACACATGGTTTCATTTGTTATCTTTGCTAGGAAAAGTCCCTTGGGATTTTAGGGGCATAGGGTGTCTCTGTCAATGCCATCCCGGTCCTTCTCATGTCTTCACTGATCTTTCTATCTGTCTCTCTCTCCAAACTGATAACAATCCTCTCAATCATGTCTGTCTTTCCCTGTTACTCTCCTTCTTTATGTTGTCCTCTGATTGCACTGCCTTCAACTCTGAATGTAATTCTACAGTTAAGATTCCCGACTGTTTACCATGACATTGTCAAGTACTGTTAGGAAATCCTTTCCTCCATTTATCCACTTAAAAAAAAAAAAAAAAAAAAAAAAAAAAAGTGTTTTATTTTATATTTTTTAACAATAACTATTATTATTATTATTATTATTATTATTATGATTATTACAAAGTTTGCCGATGGAGAAAAATAAATGAAATTAACAAACAAATTAATGAATTAATAAATGAATAAGTAAATAGTTCAAAAACACTTTTTCTGCAACAAAACACCACTTTGTGGAGGAGGAGAGTTCAAATGTTATTCTGTATCTATTAATAATAATAATAATGCAATCCTTCATTAATAAAAATATATATTATACAACTTTTACAATGGGGTCAAATGAATAAGTAAACAAACAAAAAATTCAATTAAATGTATAAATAACTCATCTTGTTTTTTTGTTTGTTTGTTTTTTTTCCTTGAAGTGTGTTTATCTCAATAGCCACACAAACTGTATAGGGAGGTGTTGTAAAAACGTATTATTCACCTGTCTCCTGACCCGTTTGCTCGTATAACTGTGTATTGGGCAACCCTGCTGTCCTGAGTGTGCGTGTGTGTATTCTGCCAGGCCAGGACCGAAAATTACTGGGCACCCTGCAGAGCGGAGCGGTCCTTCCAAGGCCACCGCGGTCCTGGTGAGGTTACCACTGCCCGCTTCATCACTGTCATCCCGCCTCTGGGGTGGAAAGGATACACTGCCCCAGCACACAAAACGGACCACTGGAGAGTGACCGTGATGAAAAAGGATACTGGAACACACAGCCAATGATAAGGACTAAGATTAGAGAAAGATCTGACTTTTTTTAGGGATTGATGAGGATAGCATATAGAAAAACCAGGAACAAGCAAAGTCTCTTTACTCTTTTATAAATACAAAATATGTTGTGTCTCATACAATTGTGGCCTACAAAGGTAGAATTATGTCCACGTTGATGCTAAAGGACATCTTAATAAAAACATATTTACTTCTTTACAACCTTCTTAGAAAATTAAGCCATACACATCTTATATTGGTGCCTAAAGCAAGTATACATTTTATTTTTATATTTTTCACAAAAATGCAAAAGATTTTCTTCAAGTATCTAACCCAACAGCAAAGATAATAGTGATCTTGCCAAGCAAAATGTCAAAAAAAAAAAAAAAATCCATTATCATCACGTTGCTAGGCCTGTGCAAAGATTGGGCACATGGTGGAAAAAAATAACCCTTTGCTCTAGAAGAGCAAAAATAGCATAAAATAATAATGTTCTTGATAACAAGGATGGCTTCTGAGTGCATAGTCTAGTATGCAGAAAGTCCATTACATGTAATGTGGCATGGCATGAAGAGGCTGTTCTCTTGACTTTTAGCACATTTGTGTAACATTTCATACAACTTACACCCAACAAAGGGTTTCAGTGGGGCTACAGTGTCACACACCATCACACTTTTCACTAGTAGAACATTCACCTCAAGCAAAACAGAGAATTTTAAGGCAAATATGTTTCATTTAAAGTCAGATGTGTGATGTTCCAACTTGATAACTAACTTCCAAGAATAAAAGCATTCCATCACCTGATGACATTAAATTAAATTAAATGAAAACTAAAATTAAAGTGTTATCTTTTGTTCAACTGTCAAACAGAATCTCCTAACAATGAGATTGCAGATGATAAAAATGCTATGTAATGCTGGCAATTGTTTTGCAGGTGCAAAATTATCATAAGAAGTACAATTTGCAGTGTATAGAAACTAATTTATGCATTTCATTTGGAAAGGTAAAGGTTTTATCAGTAACAGTGTTTTTTTCTCTGGGTCATAAACAGTATTATTTTGGTATTATTTATACACTACTGTAATATTTAATAATAATTTGAATTAGCTTTTCTATATCCAGTTTTCATTTTAGTAAAATTTTTAGTCATTTTGTCATATGCTTTTGTCATTTTTATTGATTTTGTTGAGACAGTGTGTGTGTGTGTGTGTGTGTGTGTGTGTGTGTGTGTGTGTGTGTGTGTGTGTGTGTGTGTGTGTGTGTGTGTGTGTGTGTGTGTGTGTGTGTGTGTGTGTGTGTGTGTGTGTGTGTGTGTGTGTGTGTGTGTGTGTGTGTGTGTGTGTGTATACTGTATATATATAGCTTTGATTTATATATTTAAATTAAAATATATATATTTCAGCTTTATTTCAATTAACGATTGATACTGATACTGCTCATACACCCTTCATATCTCCACAATTCAACAAAAATTGCGAGTTATGAATTACCACACAAATTTCAAAGTCCTTCCATATCCAACTTCTATTCCACTTTTCCCAAAAAGGAAGTTGGAAATTCCGAGCTGGAGTTAAATTGAATACAACAGAAGTTATTAAATATACATTTGTAAACACACCAGTTTACAACATGCCATAGTGAATTTTAGTAAGCGAATAGGGGTTAAGTAGTTCACACTGTCCCAACAAACTCCAACAATCAGATTATTAAACTGTTTGAATGTATTAGTGCATGGTGAACTATGCTCTATATTAAAGAGATACTTCATTTCAAAGACATTATTTTCCTGGGTTTACGATCAAAGGAAACGCAAGAATGAGCAGCTGCAAGACTCTGGAGTCACGGCGTGCCAAAACACAGTTGAGATGTTGGCGCGCACCTCTTCTGTAGCCCAATTAAATTGTGATGATGTAGCTAGCAGACAGGGTTTAAGCCTGACATGAAGTGTTCATGTAGACTGATTGTGTCTGCAACAGATTGACTATGGGCTTCACTGCAGAGGTGATTAAGATAGAGCAGAGAGATTTATGGCCTGCTGCTCCTAAGAGAAGGTAATTGAAATCATTCCCATCGCCAGAGCTCTCTTCTCTCCTTCTCCCCAGGTCAATGCCGACTAAAGAGTCGTCAGCTCTAGTGCTGTTTACCACATCGAGATATGCTTCACCTTGCTTTCACATTGCCGCCCCGTGTGCTTGCGTGTGCACATAAGCTCTTTATTTCTAAGGGCGATAGAGGCTGTTATCACTATCAACCGCTCCTGTAATTAAGACATTAGAGTTTCCAGCACTACTCAGCGCATTACCGGGGAAGAAAACGGGCGCTCGTGAGACGAAGAAGAAGAGGAGCGCCTGATGGTTTATCTCAAGGGTTAATTAAAAATGGACAGAATCTTTCATTTTCTTCTTCTCTGCATCTCGGACGGCTGGCGACCCTGCGGCTCCCGCAGATTTTGCTGACTTCCTGAGCTCCAACTCCGCGCAAATAACTTCTCCAGGCTGACCTAGAAGGGCCGAGAAGGCGAAAAACAGCCTATTTAAACTTGGCAGAACTTCAAACGATCACAGTGATTTTGAAGAGAACCACTATGGGTAACTTCCTCAGTTAGTGCCATCGCTCGTCAAAATAGATTCTTTTTTTCTCCCCTCTCATATCAAGACCGTCGTTTCACAATGTCTGTCTCGTGTGTAATCGAGCTGAGGAACTATATAATGGCGTATTTGCATTACAAAGCGCGCTGCTAGCATTAGTGCAGAAAGGGAGAGGAGTGTGTCATGTGGGGCTTCGAAACAGTCCAGCAGTGCATTAGCTATCAAAGATCTCTCTGATCACTGGCCTACTCTGAAGCAATCCCCCTGTTGTTCAAGTGTAGACAGAAAAGAGAGTCAGAGATAAACAAGAAATACATGATGCAATTTAAGCCATCTGGACACCCGCACTCACAACCTTAGATTAATAGAAGACTTAGCTCAGTTCTGGCTTTGAGCTGAAAGAGGCGTTAAACTGGCTCGTTTTGTGCTGAAAATGAACACCACTTCAAGGAAACTTTTCTTTTTGGTATGTTATTTATGTGTTTGTCTCCCATTAAGGGGATTGGGACCATTCAAAGTGACCCTTTAAAGAATTAAATGTGGCCATACATTGGCTGAAGATGAAAGGAATTCCGTCTTTTTTTGTTCTTTATAGAGGTCTTCACGGGTCCACTTCAATCTGAAAACTGAGGTCCGACCAGAGACCTGAGCGGGTTCGGGTCCAAAACTGGACACGAGAAGACCCGAATTCATTTTAAATATGCCAACTTTCCATTATTTGTTTTGTGCATTTAACAGTATTTTATTATTTAATTACAAATGCATATTAAATAATTATATGACAATGTTATTATCCCCCTTCTTTGTTCTCTGTCAGTCCGCGCTTCTGTGTAAATGACCAAACTCTCCTCTCCTGCGTGCAGCAGTGGCGTACGGTCCATATAAACGCACTCTGCAAAACCCAAAGCATTCAAGAGGATGAGTGCTGGGATTTGCTTAATATTAACATTAATACAAATTTCCTTGTTGTCATTTGAGGTGCAACATAAAGCTTGTGAGTGGTTTAACTACTTGAAATTTCTCATAAGGTACGTCTACAAATAAGGTAGGAAGATGGGGAATACCTGCCATTGTGTTTCTTATTGTTGTCATACCAGGTTAAAACGTCCTCACTCATCATGGTCTCAGGTAGGGTTTTTCTTTTTTTATGCACATCTGGTTCACAGTGATTCAGGTCAATTCGGGTTGGGCACAAATTACAACCTAAGAAGTTCTCAGTTCCATTTAGGTCTGCACGATATATGAAAATAAAATGCATATTGTGATATGGCATTAGCGCAGTTGTCAAATCTCGCAGGCTGTGATTTAATTAAATATATGCACTACTGGTTTCAGAATGAAGCGGTTTCTGACTGCAGGCGTGTAAATGAACACACATTCTAAAACCAGCAGAGCATGTTTTTATTTTGAGTTGTTTTTTGGAAAAAGCAAACCCAAGTATGGACACTCAAAAATTTCCCAAATTGTTCAGTCCCACAAGGATTTTGCATTCAGAGTTAAAGTAATATTTCTGCTTTTATAAAAGTTTTTATTTGTTTATCCAGCAGATGCACCAAAAAAATCACCCCACTCATTCTAGAATGATTCTATAGCTATTCAACTCAAATACAAAATGCCGCCATTTCAGTTTTTTCCAATATAATGCAGCCCTAGTTCCACTTTACTGCCATGACATTATGCTAGGCCAATTCTTAAAATGGCTGACACAGGTTTAAAATGAAAACACTCAGCTTGATTCAAAATAGCTGCCTGCAACTTTACAGCTATATAGTATGTGATGCTCAGGACATCTTATTCAATCAACACACAAAACCACAGCTGTGTTGTTCTGGCTCATGGCCCAGACTGGAAAACAACAGTTTTTACACCAAACTGTGACAATTTGACTGTATTTGCAGCTGTAGTCATTAATCAGTTCCAGCTTCTGTTGGTTTTATTGGAGTAGAGGCATAATTTGTATGCGAATGGAAACTTTATGATCAATCAAAAGATGAATTAGGTATTTGGTAATCGATCAGTCAATTAGACAAGGAGACTGAATATATTCATACTGCTTGCTTACAGTGCTGTGCATAAAGACTTCATAATTCAACTTCAACAAGTGGGCCAAATGGAAAAAGTCTTTGGGGCGTGGGGACCGAGACAGAATATTTTGTCAACGAAAAGCCGCAATCTGCAGATAACGGTTCTGCAATATGTTTGTTTACTACATAAATTAAATGAATAGCTTCCATTGTCACCTAGCAGGGAATTCAGAAAAACACATTTACAAAATCAGCCAAAAAGTGCTTTTAAAATTGCTCCATAACATAGCGAGTCAGATTCATGGAAAATATGCTATTAGCCATAAAAAGAAGCAAACAGGGTTATAAAGCAGAAGGACTCACAAAATAATGCTTCAGTAGGTGTATAACTTTATAGAGGTGGACTCAGGTCATTTGGCCATTTAGTCTGCCATTTAGTTTCTTTGCCTTGGAGAATAAGATAACGCTGTCGGCGCCTACGGGAAACATCACATGAGTCAGTGAATACTTCAAACTGGAAGCTGAATAAATAAATAAGCCAAAGAGTAAAAAAGTGGGCAAAAAATGAGGAAATGTGAAAAACAAATAAATGGAATAGATGCCCTCTAAACTAGATGTATGATTTTCATATCCGTAATTACATCCATTTTCTGCCATTGTCATTTATGTCCCACCAGCTGCCATTACCCACTCAAAGAGTCTCTCAATGAACCTTGTTGAGGGATATCAAGGCTAATGTATCCACAAAAAAGCAAAAAGTGTGACAACTGTGCATTTAAGATGCTGCATGCATTTAAAGAGAGAGAGAGAGAGAGAGAGAGAGAGAGAGAGAGAGAGAGAGAGAGAGACAGAGAGAGAGAGAAATCTTATATAAACAAATGTTAACTTATTTTTGTTATTTATTAAGACATGAAATAATTCACTCATATCCATGAGTTGTAAATTGAACTGAACATCTGCTTTCCACAAATATAAACAACCACTGTATATATGTCTCAACTTACTCATATAATTGAGAAACATTGCATTTAACAAGACTCCAGAGACTTTGAATTAGTATTATGAATTATTCAACTGATTATTAAAGTATTATTATTAAAGTAGCACGAAAGAAGATTGCAGACATTTTGGCATTCATCACTGGCAACCTAGTTACTCTATCTAGTCTACTCTTGTTCACACACACACACACACATACACACACATCTATGTACATCTATCTTTGTGAGGACATTCATTGACACAATGCAATTTCTTGCTCCTTACCCTAAACTTAACCATCTCAACTAAGTGCCTAACTCGAACCCTTACCCTAAACCAACTCCTAACCTAATTATAACCTTATGGCTAAAACCAAGTCTTGACCCTCAAAAAGGCCTTTAAAAAGGTCTCAGAAAGTGAGGACCGGCCAAAATGTCCTCACTTTACCCTGCAGCTGTCTTTGTGAGGAGTTTGAGTTTTAAAACATTGGAGTGAGGACAAAGTACACATACAATCCCACAATGTAGGCAAAACCTTACCCAGACCAACACACACACAACCTTCAACCAGTTTTTCTTGCTGCTTGAGGGACTGTCAACAGGTAAGCTCTGCCCTTGGCTAATAAACCAGTTATGTCACAGCTGTTATTTTATGTGTGCATAATTACATTTAATTATGAATCCTGTGAGCTATCATTTTATTTCTGTTAATGAGCCTGATTGCATTCCCTGTGTCATATTATTGAACTGTTGACACCACCCAGACTCAGTTCCATCACCCTCAGTGTTTGAACACACATAAACGCACATGCCTTAACAGTGTAATAGCGTACATGGCACAAACGTATTTGCATACTCATTACACCAAATTCAAGGAGTGGGAGGGCAAGATTAATTGTCTAAATTAAATTGCTGTGGTTGTATTGTGTGTTCCTTTCTTTTGATATTCGGTTTTGTGCTGACATGTCACCCTGTAGAGATTCTGCCATATACAATTTTACACATTACATTTTAGTTATTTTACACGTGAGAACAACAAAAAATTACTAATCTATTCAGAGTTTGGAGTTTGAGGTAAAAATTAAATGTCTGCTCTCGCATGCAAGGATTCTTATTCATTTTAATCAATCAGTTTTATAATAATAATAATAATGTAGTTAATAAATTAGTATTATTAATTATTGTTAATAATACATTACTGTTAATAATAATAATGATACAATGTAAAAAGTGATGTTGACTCAACTTAAAAAAAGTGAGAAAACCTATTGCCTTAAAATTATTAAGTAAATAAACTTCATGCGTAATTGAAAAATGTGAAACTTGATAATTCCAAACTTAGTTTTTCAAATACAGATGAAGTTTATTTACTTAATAATTTTACTGCAATGGGTTTCCTCACTTCTTTTAAGTTAAGTCAGCTGATCACTTTTTACAGTGTATTAACTGTTGTTGTAAATAAAAAAAATATCTAAATATAGCTATCTAAATAAATATTATTAATATTCATTTTAATAATAATAATAATATTATAATAATTTTAATAGTGTTGTTGTAAATATATGAATTAATAATAATAATTCTCATTAATATTATTAATTGTTGTTATATTATTACAAATATTATTTAAATAATTATTTATTAATAATAACTATAATTGATATACATTTACAACAACGACAAATGTAATACATATTTGAATAATATATAATTCTACAAATTCCATATAATTTACATATGTTTCATAATATAATATTTAGACAAATGCTTCTATATATTCAGCTATGTTTAATTATATAAATTACTATAATAATTGTACTGCTCGTATTTAAATTGAGCTTGTAGATTGACAAATGACAGTTTCAAAGTAACACTGAACTGTTGGACATGTTCATTTTACTTTCTTGTAATTTTTGACTGTCAAAACTGATGGAAGTGTTTGTGCCTCAGTGAAAGACAGATGCTAATGACAGGAAATGCTGCATGCTGAGAGCAGTGTAGCTGTAAGAAACAGCATGGAGTTTGTCTGACCTGTGATCCCTGAACAGGCAACATCGGAAAGGAGGTGAACAGCTGGGTAGCATCACGTGAGAAAGTAAGAAACTGCTCCTCCTGTGACCCCTGTGCCAGTTTATGCAAATCCGAGCGGATGGCTACCGCGCAGAGTTAATGAGAGAGAGATGGAGAGAAGGTGAGCAAATTAAAACAATCTCTTCCAGGGTTCATATACTAGCACTATATGTTCCTGGAGCTAGCGAACAATCCACAACCGTTAAAATTGCTGTGACCTATCACCGTGTCACAAACCGCCGTCGTCTCAGCCCTAGCATAACAGCCAAATGTTCATCATTTAGAAACCGCTTCTCAACATAATTGGATACGGCACAAGGAAATGGCATGCATTTCGAAACAGAATGCTCTTCGACAGGGGCATTGTTGCTGCCATGTTCTTTATCAGCTGTCAGGTTCAAAGTAACAATAGAGCTTTAACATTACAATCTCAGTTGATGATCTCAAAGAGATAAAATACAATCATTTTCCCTCTCTAATCTACTTGAACAGACTTCCGCTGAGGTCCCGACTGTTGACAGAGGCACGAAGCTTTATGCATTTTTAAGTTTCCTCAATAGGCCTGGTGCAGATAAACAGCACTTTTAAAAGAAAAAATCATAATTGTTTATCTGCCTGATTCCTGACCCTCTCTGACAGAACGCCGCACGGCGGATTGAAAAGTCTGATTTTGTTATTGAATTGGAGATGAGGAGGATGGAAAAAACAATTTAACATCAATTTTAGGTGAATGAAAAACATGCAAATAACACGACATAATGGAAAAAGGCTGTATCGCATAGAATGAGGGTCTGATGATAGGGAATCACTCAGACAGATAATTGCATTGGCCGCTATCTTTTCCTACAGTCACGTGTCAACACACCGCCATTTAGGAGAACTGTTTAACCAGGAAAGATGCTGTTTCGCACTGTTGTTGTTCATACAGGAACATTTTTAGACTAAAGTTCATCTTCTATGATAAGAGATGCCAATTGCACTTTTTGTTTTCGCCACCATTTTGTGATGTTTGCCAAATTGTGCATGAGGTTAAATAACGGAGCAAAGGATTTGTAGGATTTGTTGCTATAAGTGACAACTTTAATCAACATTTATCTACCACTAATAAGCAAGTCTTTCATTAGCCAATTAGCCAGCTTGACTATGTTAGGTTCACTGAAGGTAAAACTCGCTGCAAGAAAATATTTCACAGTCGTTCTTGTCGCAGCCTGTCTTAATTGGCAATAAAAGTCTAAGTGACATTTTAAGAAAAAACAAACACGTCAAAATAAACACATCTGCACAAAACAGATAAACCAGATAAAGTTTAACGCCATCAAAAGAGCAAAGAGAAAAAGACAAATGAAAAATATATCCGTTTCAACAAAGCACTTTGCAAATAATTTGGGGAAATTGATGGATGTGATGGATGCGATAGATAATAAACAATTGGTTTCAATTTATTTTGATGGTCCCTTTAACACATTCTGTTGATGAGTTGAATAAGTCACATTGCAACTACACCAACTAACTCTCATTAGATTGTTGGTAGAGTATTAGTAGATTATTAAGTTAGGGTTAGAATAAGTTGACATGTAGTTGCAAAGTTACTTGTAGTCAACAGAATGTTCGAAAGGGACCATCAAAATAAAGTGTTACCATACAATTTAATATTTTAACTCGTTATAAAAAATACAAATATTTGTTATTAAGAACAACATTTGGTGAGAAGACTAGGAAATGAAAATGAAGTTCTTTTAATAATTATCTCTATTAAAAAGTGCAGGTGTTCATGTTTGTCAGTCATTTTCTCTTTGTAATGCGTTTTGCCTGAGGGTAAAATCACATTGTGAAACTGATGGTTCATAGACCCTGTCTGCAACATTTCCTAGAGGACCTGTAGTGGACGGAATATGATTCAAATAGTTTAGATCTTGTAGTATGGCCTGGGATTTGCTGTGACAGTGTGTCTATAAAGATTTACACATTGGATGGTAGGTCAGAACCTGAGAATTTTTTCAATACTTCTCTGACATCTCTCCAAGCTGTTATATCAGACAGTGACACCGTTGATGAGTGCTCTCAAAAGGTACATGCCCAGTACATGCCTCTGAAGACCACAAAAAAAACAGAGATGCTTCAGGAATACAGTAAACTCATGAATAGCCCTATAGTAGTGCACTGCGTACTGGTTCAGATGGAAATTGAATAGTATGAATGATACCATGAATGAAATACTACACACATTAATGGGACAGTTCACCGAAAAATGAAAATTTTGTCATCACTTACTCACCCTCATGTTGTTCCAAACCTGTGTGAGATTCTTTCTTCTGTTGAACACAAAAGAAGATATTTTGAAGAATGTTGGTAATAAAACAGTTGACGGTAGCCATTGTCTTCCATAGCAAGAAAAATAATAAGAGAATAAAGTCAATTGGAGCCATCAATTGTCTGGTTACCAACATTCTTTAAAAAAATCCTCTTTTGTGTTTAACAGAAGAAAGAAACTCATAAAGGTTTGGAACAACATGAGGGTGAGTACATTTTAAATCATTTTTGGGTGAACCATCCCTTAAGGCAGTCATTTAGGAAACTGAAATGAAAATATCCTGCTTTCACAGTCTAAGTAGTGATGTAGAGTATTTCCTTTTTTCTAAAATGCATTATGCGTCTTCTTAATAAAAAAATAGATGCTTTGCATTTTAGACCTTTAAATTACTTCTTTTTTTTTTTTATCCAGCACCAAAAACCTAGAATGTGCACCAAGGAAAAGTAGACTGATTGTTCCATAAAGAGGCTAACTGAAGAGAATAAGTGTAACTTTTTTGTCAATATTATACTGTATATAATAATATTTTATATTTTGAGGGGTCGTGATACATGGAATTTTTGTATTTCCCATGCATTTCCTATTTTAGTCATATTTGAACACTAAGATCACAAGTGTGACTATTTTTTAAGACCATGTAGCATTTTTGAATGAATGCCTGTCCAGTATGTTTTTGGCCGTGATCACGTAAGTGCCAAGTCACCAAGTAAAAAGATGCATAGTTAAATTACTTTGGATGCTAAAAACGTCCTCAAAACTTTGAAGACCAGGCCGGTTCTGAGAGAGGCCCACAGATCTGCACCAGCAACGTTTTGAAGGAAAAGTGTAACACTACACATAGAAACAAAATTGGCTTTTTTCCATCTCACTTTCTCCTCTTACTCTGAAAGAAAGGTCACCAAACAGCAATACACCAAAGCCTAAGGCGATCTTTTGTTCAATCTGTGACACACACGTCGCAGCTATATACATAATTTTAGCAATTTAGCGAGCAGTGCATGAATCTAGAAAAAAGACCAGTTCCGATGCCTAAATCAAATTCGGAGCTTTCTGAAAGATGCCACAATGTTCACATTCATTTTCCATTTCTCGGTATGCTGTGGAAGAGCTTCACAGTGACAGTAGGTCAGAGTTGTGTTGAGTGCTCCGACAATAAGAGAAGTGGATGTGCTACAAAATAATGCTTCATGTGGGTGGTGGGATGCAATTACCCAGAGTGCATCTCTCAAATAAATGTGTTTCTACCTTGATAATCACGGGCTTAGGTAAGGCTTTAGTGCATCTTAAATTGTGCTCTGTAACCTCACGCCAGCTAAATGTTGTCAAGTCACAGAAACAACACCAAACGCACCTACACATACACAAGTTTTCTTTTAGCCCATGTGCTATTAATTCATCCACACAAAACATCACCTCAAACTACTGGCTCTCTCGTGCCCGTGTTAAAAATAGGTCAGAGAGTAGAGGTCACTAGTAAAATAATGCATTTTTGTCCAGAGATTAACATTTAGCCTTGACGTTTCCCAGAACTGGTGGCACTTCATACTATTTTCCCCCATTGGGCCAATCATCTGAAATCATGTCATGATTGCAGAGATAATTATTTTAATGGCCAAATGACTCAGCATGCCCACAGCAGCGAAGTACTAATGCATTTGGACACTAAAAATGCAAAACGTAAAAGGAAAGAGTATGGAAAGAAAGAAGCCATGTTCTCAACACCTTACTGTTGAAAATGAAATCTAGAAACAGCCCCCGTCATCCTTCAGGCTGGAAATGATGCACTCCCTTCCCAGAAATGGCATGAATAGAGGGGAACGTGCCCTAAATCTTGCAACCAGTCTCCATTTCAGCCTACTCTTCCTACAGTGGGCCAAGACCGTGAAGGTTAAAAGGCTCTTCGCAGAAAAAGAGAGGAGGAGAGAGCGAGGACAGGAGGGAAGGAGGCAGAGTAAATGTGAGCCACAGCAGGAGGATTTGGGGCTTTGTTGAGGCAGCCCAGGGGACGGCTGGTACCAGCTGGGTCTGACTCATCTTTACTGTGGAAAAAAGAAGCATTCAGTTCTGTTCGGCCTGCATTCCCCTTAAATGGAGATCATGCGGGATGTAACGGGAAAGTGAGAGTCTATCTGAAATGAAAGTGCAGTACACCCTCAGCTACTGCCATGAAAAAGGAAGTGACAGATCAGTGGTCATCAAACTGTGGTCCGACAAAGATTGAAAATGGTCAGTTTAATTTTTTTTTTTAAATAATAATAAATTCATTAATATTGTTTAGTTTTAAATGTATATGAATATTAAATATATAAAATTATGACAAAACACAACTTATAACAATGAATTAACTAATTGTGTTAAAGGTATATAAATTATGAATATTTCGATACTTCCATTTAATATAAATTATTATTATTTTATAACAATAAATGAATGCATAAATATCAAATATACATAAATGTATTATTTGAACAAATGCAACAAGAACAAACTGACTAATCAATAACAATGAATTAACAGTGTTAAATAAAATTGTGTATAGGTATAGTATTGAAATATTTATTGTATATTTAATATATTATTATTATTCTCATATATATATATATATATATATATATATATATATATATAAAATATGTAATACTTATTTATAATATAAAATTAAATATGTATTAGTAAATTTATATTACATACAGTATATACACATTTGTCCAAAATTACATGAAGTGGGATGTGAACTGCTCTTGGTATTGGTGCTCCATTACTGTAATGTTACTTTAATATTAAAGTGTAACTCTTTGACGCTGTGTGACTAATACCACGTTGTTAAGTCTTAGTTGGTAGCCAAGATTCAACGATTCCCTGTTAATGGCCATGTTGCTGTCGTTGGGTCTTCAAACACGTTGTGTTAAAGATAAACACGTTAAAAGCCATGTTTAATCCTGAGCGTAAAAAGCCCCTACTGATGCTGCCATCATTTGCATCCTTCCGGCCTGACGCCCCTCCATGTGTTCATTATCAGATTGCCTGCCAGCACCGGAACACCTTAAATGATCTATGATTGCTCCTTATATGAATCACAGGAACATTTCCGAGCCGACATATATCCACAGTCACCCATCTACATTAATGTGTCTCAACCTGGAGCTGTGAAGCCACCCGGCGAGATCATTAGTGTGCCTCCAGCAGCGCTCATCAGAAGCTATCAGTAAGCCTTGTGTGAGGGAATAACACATTCATATTCAGTGTCATGGACATCCACTATCCAGGGGTGTAAGATGTACCACCTAATTAAACTCAAATTAAAGTATGAATACGAGGTCAGAATTTGACTTAATTAAAAGTCAAAACTACCTAGCCAAAAAAAAAACTTTTGTAATTGCACTCAAGCATTTAAAGTAAACTCTTTATTAGTATTTCAAATTGACTAATGAAATCCAGACACTGCATTTTCTTACTCACATAACTTCTGAGGTTTTAGGATACACTTGTTAAGGCAATGCACTATAAAGGAAAAAATAGTTTTTTCATGCACTGGTCAATTTGGGATTTCTCTCGGATGGTAATGGAGATGGCAATGTTAATGTATTTGGTCTTGGCAGAATAGATCTGATACGATGCTGCCACTGCTGTTGATTATTTCTGCTGCTGCTGCAGAGCAAGTACAGGGACTTGCTACTGCCAATACATTCACACACATGCTGCTGTGAGCATGTAAGACATATGCTGTACATATAACATACATAAAAATTACCTCCATAGCAGATCTATACAGGTGGAGCTGGGGAAGGTGGCGGGTTTCTGAAGCACACTGCAGACTGCTAACAGCAAACAATGCCAAGTATTTGAATGTTGAGCGGCGAGCTCATTTGGCTGCTGATGCCACATCAGCCAATCAGCTGCGCTATGTAGATAACGATATGATCGCTAACAAATTGAGTTAAGGATCAGAATGCGCCATCTAGAGTTTCATGACAGAACTTTGTATATAACCAAAATCCCCTCTCTATAAAACCTTTGATTCTAACATGCTTACCAAATGTAACAAGAATGTTTAACCTGGCTTTAACAAGTGTTCAGTTTCTGTTCCGGAAATGTATGTATATATTATATATCCAAGGATACAAGGTCATGACCAGGGCAATAAGTACTTTTAAAGGTCTGTATTAAATTATATGGAGTAATGTAGAATATTTTTTACTCAATTGCATTTAAATTCTAAAGGGAAAATGGTGTGAAGAGTGTTCAAGCTTAGTATTTATTACCAAAAATAATAATCCAGTAATGAATTACAATTACTCAAGTACTTCATTGCCCTTCCTTGAAGAGACATTTCTGAGATTTCAAGCTCCTGTCGCACACCAGTGCAGTTTAAGATGGAAGGAGAAAAGGTGGTAGACAGATATTCCAGGACACAACTGAGGCTTGTGGGCGACTGGCAATATCTGGAGGGCAGGCGGGACAAATTACGGCAAAATCATTTCCTCAAGATGCTGGAGTCTCTTGATACACTCACAGGGGTTGTATTTGATTAAGGGAACATGATGGTAACCTACAGTGGTCTGGCTATTTGGGAATTACAGACCACAGTAAGACATAAGCCAAATGAAGTCGCTGCTGGGAAAAAAAAAACAGTACATTTTGCCAGTAGAAGGTCAAGTTTGTTGTTACAGATTTGATTTTCTCAGTGCGATACCTGTGAAAGACCCATGACCTATTACGGGACACAGCACTAGGTTGACAGTTCAACAGCATGTGTAGATGGCAATGTAGTCTCATACTGAGCCATACCACTGTTATTACTACTACATGATTTTTTTTATTTTTTTTTAATAAAACTTCATTCAATAAACCTACTTGAATAATTCTTAAATCATTTCATTATTGCAAGATTAAATGTGCAATGTATTTAGTATGTTATCGTGTGGAGCCATCCAATAGCTCAGGATCAGTGCTGATTCAACTAATGTAAGAATATGTAATTATATGTAGTTTTATTCAATAAACTAAGGGCATCTCAATCAGCTCCCTAGTTCAGGGCACTAATCAGGGAGTAGGCCATTTTAAGAGCTGTCTTAATTGCAAAATCCAGTGAACTGAAACGTTCATTCCCTCAAAAGTCCCACAATGCACAAAAACTAAAGCACGTGAGCCAACTCAACACACATAATGACATGCAATCGATTTTTTACACACGATATTTATTAACTATAGGGAGCTGACTAAGAACCCTATCTAACTTGCATTTAATGGAGGGTAAAAACACTTATTTTATTGTCAATATACATTTTTAGAGTGTAAACAACATAAAAGTGAAAACAATGTGCTGTGGTAAAATCTCTTTTGACCTCAGTGTTGAAATTGGTTTTATATATGTCTAATCAGAAAAAAAGGTTTTCAACATATGAGGAAGAAAATAGTCATAATCAGTCAAATTTAATGTTTGGACCACATGTGTTGGGCAACTGAAATTGCTTTTTTGTGTGACTGACTGTGCTGAATGTACACAGAAACGCAATTCAGTAAAATCCTCTTTCTGTCATTCCACGTCAATATCCTGTGTGGCGTAGACAACTCAAATCAAATTCACACTCTGAACCAATTCCTAAATCCACCCTGCATTCCAATCAAATCTGTCGTATGATTTTCAAGGGCAGACCACACAGTTGTTTCTCAATGGCTTATGGGTTAAAACCCAATCTGTCAACTGTCCACATTTTCACAGTACAACAAAATTGATGTACAGAGGCAGCCATGTTCCTAAATGGCTGGGAGATGATAGAATGCCAACTAACGTTAACATGCTACATGCTCCTCAATAGCTGCAGAAATGATGTACACTCAAAGTCCTGCAGTCCAATTACTGTCACAGAGGCTCTTCTCAAGACTAATGTGCCCATAGTGGCCCATATCTCTCCCTCTCCCTCACTTTTCCTTCACACACCTAAAGAGGGGGAAGGCTGATTTCATTGAGTCATAATGTGACAGACAGACGGCTACGGAAGCCTTTAAAAGCCATTATAGGTGAAGGAACAGGCTAAGAGGACAGCACCCAAGAGCTTAATAACGTGGCCTAGGATGAGAAGCTAACTGATTGTCCCATTAACACTGCCTATTAGCCAGCACCCTTGACATGTCGCCGTTAAAGGAGGCCTATTGCACGGGATTATGGCACTCCTCAATAGACTGCATTAGCCTCGCCCCAAAGGGACAGGTAGAACCAAAACCGTGCTGAAGGCGGACTGTCATTTATTATTAGCCATCAATTATAACAAGGCCATTGGACCTTCAGAATTCCCGTGTTGATCCCTGTACTGGTCCTTTTCTACAGGCTGAGTGGAAAGGCTATGTGTCAGCCCTTAATTTTAGCCAGTGCCCCATGGGAGCAGACACTGTCACCTCCTCGAATTTCCTGCTAGTTGCTTGGCAGCTATCTCATTCAGAGACGTAACCTCAGTCCTTAGCGGTGGCTAAATGTTATCTCAGAACACTAGTGACCTACAGACCCAAAGGAAGGCAATTGAACAATTTATTCTCCCTTATCGGTAACACTTTATTTTACAGTCCTGTTCCCCATGCACATACTATGTACTTCTTACAGTAATTACAATAACTGGGGTTAATAACTACTAACCCTGAACCTATACCTAAACCTAATCTTAACCCCTGTAGTCACCTTAATTCCTTAGATAAGTATATTGCACATGTATGTAAGTACACGTACTGTAAAATAAAGTGCAACCTCCTTATCTATCAATCCAACTATCTGTAAATTATAGATTTTTTTCTGATTCTTTTTCAGCCTTTTGATGATGCATTTTCTCTAAAATGGCTAAAAAAAGTGTTTTTTTAAAAACGATATACCGGTTGTATTATTTATTGTTACTATTATTATTATTATGTATTTTTGTTTACTTGTTTAAAATGCAACTGTATTTTTAATGCATAACTGTGTTTTTAATATTAATAATAATAATCATCATTCAAAAATAATAATAAAAAAATTATTCAACCTTTTGATGAATTTTCTCTAAAAGAGTTTAAAAGGATGTTAAGGTTTTTTGTAATAATAATAATAATAATAATAATATATTCATGTTTTTTGCTTATTATTTGCAGTTCGACAGGTTCTGTACAGTGAAACATTTAGCTTTAGATCATTGCAAATGTATTGTAACTATATATCTTACTGGACTTTTGGAGATGTCCTGAGTCAAAGCAGGAAACAGACAGGGAGAAACAAAGTGAGAAATGATCCTAAAAAGACAGCGATAAGAAACGGAGGAAGTTTAGAAGAGGGAGAGATAAAGAGAAGAGAGGAGAGAGATCAGATGTTGGATCTTACAGTGGGAGCATGCTGAGACAAAGGGAGAGAGAGAGAGAGAGTGGATCCATACAGCCCAGATCAAATGATGCAGATTTGAGAGAGAGGGAACTCAAGTGGAGATAAAATGACAACACAAGCTTTTTCCATCGACCTTGGGCATGGAAGCCAGGCCATGAGTGGGCAAAAGGAACTAACGTGTCACATAGTATGTGATAAGACATTTTTAGTGTAATATGACCCTACTCGCAAAGCACTCTGTAGGTCAAAAGTAAGCCAGGCTTGGTTAGGAGTCGAGAACTAATAGTGACAGAGTAAAATGACCTAAAAATCAGCAGTATCTGGGCTCCAAATCTCCTTTTGCATAGCACTCATTAACAAGGAATGGCACACACATTTATACACACACACACTTACACATATAAACACAGACACTCACCAGCCACTAACCCTAACCCTAGCATCTAACCCAAGCTGTTCAACTGTTCGTTAACACAAATATCTAATCAGAAAATCACATGGGAGCAACTCAATGCATTTAGGCATGTAGACAATAGACATGGTCAAGACGATCTGCTGAAGTTCAAACTGAGCATCAGAATGGGGAAGAAAGGCGATTTAAGTGAATTTGAACATGGCCTGGTTGTTGGTGCCATGACGGGCTGGTCTCTGTTCTGGATAGGTTTTACGCACAACCATCTCTAGGGTTTACAGAGAATGGTCAGAAAAAGAGAAAATATCCAGTGAGGGTCAGTTCTGTGTGTCAGAGGAGAATGGCCAGACTGGTTCGAGCTAATCAAATAACCACTCATTAGAACCGAGGTCTACAGAAGAGCATTTCTGAACGCACAACACATTGAACCTGGAAACAGATGGGCTACAGCAGCGGAAGACACAGTGGGTGCCACTCCTGTCAGCTAAGAACAGGAAACTGAGCATACAGTTCACACGGACTCACATTCAATTAGGGTCAGAATTTGGTGTAAACAACATGAACGCATCGATCCTTCCTGCCTTCTATCAACGGTTCAGGCTGATTCTGGTGTAATGGTGTGGGGGATATTTTCTTGCCTCAAATTGGGCCCCTTACAACCAATTGAGCATCGTTTAAAAACGCCAAAGCCTACCGGAGCATTGTTACTGACCATGTCCAGCCCTATGACCTCACTGTACCCATCTTCTGATGGCTACTTCCAGCAGGATAACGTGTCATGTCACAAAGCTCAAATCACCTCAAATCGGTTTCTTGAACATGACAATGAGTTCACCACAAGCAAATGGCCTCCACAGTCACCAGATCTCAATCCAATAGAGCACCTTTGGGATATGGTGGAACGGGAGATTCGCATAATGGATGAAGCGTGATGCTATCATGTCAATATGGACCAAAATCTTAGAGGAATGTTTCCAGCACATTGCTGTATTTATGCCACAAAGAAGTAATTGTTGAATGACTACTACACAAAGAATTACTATATATTAGTGCTGTTGATTAAAAAAATCATGATTAATCGCACATTTAAAACAATATTTGTAATATTTGTGACCCTTCAAAGACTCGGTCTTGACTCGGACTCGGCATAGGCGGTCTCGTCCCCATCACTAGTCCACTAGAATACATACCACTAGAAAATTTAATTTGCTCTGCATGTCCTAACTATGATTAAAAAAGTCAGGGTGGGCTTTACATGTTGATGACAGAGCAGCACTGTTGAAGCAGTTTAGAAAAATAGGCAGAAGATGATGCATGTGGTAGGGATTTTTTTAATGATAGTAAAAGCATAGTCAAGACTCGGCATAGGCGGTCTCGTTCCCATCACTATTCCCTCCATCCTCTCTTGATGGATATTCCAGCAAACCTTTTCCAGATCTGACTAGTTAAAGGAGCCGTATGTAAGATTGTGGCCAAAACTGGTACTGCAATCACTTTCAAATTACTGTAGAGCGGTGTATCCCCTCCCCTTCCCCCCTGACTCGAGGTTGCCAGATAGGCTGCAGGATCCAGCAGGAACGTAGGCTGCTACGTAGCTGTGGTAACTAGAGCAGAGCTGGCAATGCCGAAACACTACTGACTTCGTGATTGGTAGATAGCCGGAGGGTGGCGCTTCAGGCCAAAACACAAGATGACAACATCAACATCAGTTGAGGGCTGCAACTTCACTTTTTAAATGACAATATCCTGGCCGGACTACTGTTGTCAGTGATATAAGTATTTGAAATGAACATGATTTCTTAATGTCTAGTGACATATCAGGGCCATTTTATGATTATTTGAAATACATTTCTTACATACAGCTCCTTTAACTGTTGATAACCAGCCTTTGCAGTATGCTACTGCATGGAAATTTACAACATTTACAACATTTATTCATTTAGCTGACGCTTTTATCCAAAGCGACTTACAATTGCTATATATGTCAGAGGTCGCACGCCTCTGGAGCAACTAGGGGTTAAGTGTCTTGCTCAGGGACACATTGGTGTCTCACAGTGGATTCGAACCCGGGTCTCTCACACCAAAGGCATGTCTTATCCATTGCTTTAAAAAAGTCAGGGTGGGCTTTACATGTTGATGACAGAGCAGCACTGTTGAAGCAGTTTAGAAAAATAGGCAGAAGATGATGCATGTGGTAGGGATTTTTTTAATGATAGTAAAAGCATAGTCAAGACTCGGCATAGGCGGTCTCGTTCCCATCACTATTCCCTCCATCCTCTCTTGATGGATATTCCAGCAAACCTTTTCCAGATCTGACTAGTTAAAGGAGCCGTATGTAAGATTGTGGCCAAAACTGGTACTGCAATCACTTTCAAATTACTGTAGAGCGGTGTATCCCCTCCCCTTCCCCCCTGACTCGAGGTTGCCAGATAGGCTGCAGGATCCAGCAGGAACGTAGGCTGCTACGTAGCTGTGGTAACTAGAGCAGAGCTGGCAATGCCGAAACACTACTGACTTCGTGATTGGTAGATAGCCGGAGGGTGGCGCTTCAGGCCAAAACACAAGATGACAACATCAACATCAGTTGAGGGCTGCAACTTCACTTTTTAAATGACAATATCCTGGCCGGACTACTGTTGTCAGTGATATAAGTATTTGAAATGAACATGATTTCTTAATGTCTAGTGACATATCAGGGCCATTTTATGATTATTTGAAATACATTTCTTACATACAGCTCCTTTAACTGTTGATAACCAGCCTTTGCAGTATGCTACTGCATGGAAATTTACAACATTTACAACATTTATTCATTTAGCTGACGCTTTTATCCAAAGCGACTTACAATTGCTATATATGTCAGAGGTCGCACGCCTCTGGAGCAACTAGGGGTTAAGTGTCTTGCTCAGGGACACATTGGTGTCTCACAGTGGATTCGAACCCGGGTCTCTCACACCAAAGGCATGTGTCTTATCCATTGCGCCACCCCCACCCCCACCCCCACCCCCACCCCTACCCCTACCCCTACCCCTACCCCCACCCCCACCCCTACCCCTACCCCTACCCCCACCCCTACCCCTACCCCTACCCCTACCCCTAATCTGGGTTTAAACTTTATACAAAGCAGCAACAGTCATACAAATCCAATTGTTGTCATTTACAAGACAAGGGCAGCTTTTTCTCAAGGAACCAATCTGTTCGACGCTTGAAAAGCAGATTTTTGAGCAGATCGAAAAAGTGTTGCTGGCAGGCAACGTTCTCAAGACTCATGCAGTGTGTAATTAGAGATTGTACTGACAGCAGACTAATGAGGAACATCTCAAAATTGCAGCCATGGAATGAGGCATGATACGTTCTGGAGAGCAAGCGGCATGATGCAAATATTATTATCCTTATTAGACAGTTATAGTACACAATCACTCTTTCCCTTTCTTAAAATAAAATTTGGTCTTTCAAAAGCTACTGTCTGCTGATGGATAAAGGTCACCTCCCTGAAATCTGTTCTATGAGTGAATAGGTGAGTGAGTTTAACTGTAACAGTTTCAGTGAATTTTCTGACCTTTTTAAAACACCCCATCTGCAGCTTTTCCATGTTCACACTCAGAAATCTCAAGATGAATTCAGCAGTTCATTTCCGTTCTCTTTTTTTTTTTTCTACTAAAAAATGTCTAGCCTGTAAATGGCATCCAAAACCAGGGGTTTTGATAACAGCCTTTACCCACTTAAATTAGAGAGCTGATTGTCCAATGATAGTTTTCTTTAAAAAAGTAAGTACTGCACATATCAAGCTCTCATTTTGCTGAATTAAATGTAATTGCTTTGTTATATACAGTGAGGAAAATAAGTATTTGAACACCCTGCTATTTTGCAAGTTCTCCCACTTGGAAATCATGGAGGGGTCTGAAATTGTCATCGTAGGTGCATGTCCACTGTGAGAGACGTAATCTAAAAAATCCAGAAATCACAATATATGATTTTTTAACTATTTATTTGTATGATACAGCTGCAAATAAGTATTTGAACATCTGTCTATCAGCTAGAATTCTGACCCTCAAAGACCTGTTAGTCTGCCTTTAAAATGTCCACCTCCACTCCATTTATTATCCTAAATTAGATGCACCTGTTTGAGGTCGTTAGCTGCATAAAGACACCTGTCCACCCCATACAATCAGTAAGAATCCAACTACTAACATGGCCAAGACCAAAGAGCTGTCCAAAGACACTAGAGACAAAATTGTACACCTCCACAAGGCTGGAAAGGGCTACGGGGAAATTGCCAAGCAGCTTGGTGAAAAAAGGTCCACTGTTGGAGCAATCATTAGAAAATGGAAGAAGCTAAACATGACTGTCAATCTCCCTCGGACTGGGGCTCCATGCAAGATCTCACTTCTTGGGGTCTCAATGATCCTAAGAAAGGTGAGAAATCAGCCCAGAACTACACGGGAGGAGCTGGTCAATGACCTGAAAAGAGCTGGGACCACCGTTTCTAAGGTTACTGTTGGTAATACACTAAGACGTCATGGTTTGAAATCATGCATGGCACGGAAGGTTCCCCTGCTTAAACCAGCACATGTCAAGGCCCGTCTTAGGTTTGCCAATGACCATTTGGATGATCCAGAGTCATGGGAGAAAGTCATGTGGTCAGATGAGACCAAAATAGAACTTTTTGGTCATAATTCCACTAAACGTGTTTGGAGGAAGAAGAATGATGAGTACCATCCCAAGAACACCATCCCTACTGTGAAGCATGGGGGTGGTAGCATCATACTTTGGGGGTGTTTTTCTGCACATGGGACAGGGCGACTGCACTGTATTAAGGAGAGGATGACCGGGGCCATGTATTGCGAGATTTTGGGGAACAACCTCCTTCCCTCAGTTAGACTAGAGCATTGAAGATGGGTCGAGGCTGGGTCTTCCAACATGACAATGACCCGAAGCACACAGCCAGGATAACCAAGGAGTGGCTCTGTAAGAAGCATATCAAGGTTCTGGCGTGGCCTAGCCAGTCTCCAGACCTAAACCCAATAGAGAATCTTTGGAGGGAGCTCAAACTCCGTGTTTCTCAGCGACAGCCCAGAAACCTGACTGATCTAGAGAAGATCTGTGTGGAGTGGGCCAAAATCCCTCCTGCAGTGTGTGCAAACCTGGTGAAAAACTACAGGAAACGTTTGACCTCTGTAATTGCAAACAAAGGCTACTGTACCATATATTAACATTGATTTTCTCAGGTGTTCAAATACTTATTTGCAGCTGTATCATACAAATAAATAGTTTAAAAAATCATATATTGTGATTTCTGGATTTTTTTTTTTTAGATTATGTCTCTCACAGTGGACATGCATACGATGACAATTTCAGACCCCTCCATGATTTCCAAGTGGGAGAACTTGCAAAATAGCAGGGTGTTCAAATACTTATTTTCCTCACTGTATATCATTGGCATAATATAAATGTTGCATTTAAAAATACACATGAAATTGCTTCAATAACAGCAGCACTTGAGCTGCATAACTCCACAAGCTGAAGAAAAACCTGGTGATCATGTGATCCAGCATGAAATGAGAAGAGCCAAAGAGTTTCATTCAATGGAAGCAAGAACATCTAACTATCTGTACAAAGGAGTTTAACACGATTAATGTCACAAATTTGCTTATTTAATTGGTGAGAAATGGCAGAATCTTCGTATTTGTTTAAATGTTTTTCAGATTTTCAAAGTGGTCTCAGATTTCAGGCCCCCACTATGTATGTGTTTAGCATACAACAAGATCATTCAAAGCATCATAAAAGAGCTCGTTTGTGCTTTTTCCAAGTAAAATTGCCTCTAAATGCTCTGAAATCGAGGATGGTTATTAACAACAGCATGCAACAATCGCCATGCCAAAATGCATTACCAGATTGTAGAGTCCTGTTGTGATAAAAAAGTTCTCACCAGGGTTAATTTGCCAAAACAAGATGATCATGGCCAGCTGTGATCTATACTGCAACTAAGGCTGCTGTATATGGTCTTACAAGCTGCTCCTAAAAATAAATTTAAAAAAGTGACATTTTAGCAGATGGCATATAAAAGCTGTGCATATAAATGATGTATATATATATATATATATATATATATATATATATATATATATACACACAAAAACAGCCCACACTGATTGAGCATTTGGAAGCAGATTTAAAAATGAAGCCACTGTCATTTTGCTATATCGCTGCTTTGAAGCGGGCCATCTCGATGTATACAGTCACCTAAAAAAATAAATAAAATAAATAAAAAACTTTGGTTATATGAAAAATATGGCTTTTCTTTTAAACAAATGACTTAAGAATCCCATCTGTTTGCGTATTCCCATATCTCCTTGTCACAGCAGCGTGTGGCCATTCAGAAAAACATTATTTGCTTATGGAAACTGATTGCGATTCATTGCGAGCCCTACATGAGTGAAGATGTTGTTTACATTGTGAAGAAGCTTCAGGCTTGTGTGGAAGTTAAAAACCACAGACCTCTTCAAAGTCTTTGGTGACCCCAAAAATCATAGAGTCACCGACAAATATAGTTTACCTCATTAAGAAATCTACCCATAAAGAAATAGGCTAAATATACTTAAAGGAGCTGTATGTAAGAAATGTATTTCAATTAATCATAAAATGGCCCTGATATGTCACTAGACATTAAGAAATCATGTTCATTTCAAATACTTATATCACTGACAACAGTTGTCCGGCCAGGATATTGTCATTTAAAAAGTGAAGTTGCAGCCCTCAACTGATGTTGATGTTGTCATCTTGTGTTTTGGCCTGAAGCGCCACTCTCCACCTATCTACCAATCACGAAGTCAGTAGTGTTTCGGCATCGGGGTTGCCAGATCTGCTCTAGTTACCACAGCTACGTAGCAGCCTACGTTCCTGCTGGATCCTGCAGCCTATCTGGCAACCTCGAGTCAGGGGGGAAGGGGAGGGGATACACCGCTCTACAGTAATATTGCAGTACCAGTTTTGGCCACAATCTTACATACGGCTCCTTTAAAGTTTTAAAATGATGTACACTAAAAGGTATTGTCTCAACAACAACAAAATGACGCAACAGTTTGCATATTATTTGTAGTTATGTCAACTTCAAACGAAATTGTGTTCAACCAACAAACTATATTGAATTTGAGGAACTTCACATGTAACATAAACACACATTTTTAAGTTGATAACCCAGAAAAATTAAGTTGCTTCAACTACTTGATGTCACATGTATGTGGCTGTAGAACGCAAACGACGAAGAAGATGATTTGAAATACAGTCTTTAATGAAGTAGCTAACTCAAGGGAATCAAGGGAAACACAAATGCGTTCAACACAAACAATAATTTGTTTGTACACATAGTAAATGAGGAAACTAAACAGGAACAGCTGGAAGAAGATTAACTAATCAGAAACCAAAGTAACTAAGGAGAACTTATACAGACGTGACAGAAATGACTAAACAGAACATAGTTGTGACACTTGAGCCCTGGAGCAAATTAATCTTCTCTATTTCAGTTAAAATCAATCATTGCGCATGCTATATTTTACTTATTTACCATGTATATTTCTTGAACATGTACTCTAATGGATTAAGAATGCAATCATATCAGTGTATTTACCGATAAACCATTTTTGTCTTATGGCCAAATAACACTCAACAGTAATGGCCAATATTAATATCTATACTTACGATAAAAAAAGAAAAGAACATTTAAACACTAAAAAGTTCTTAATCGGAAAAGCACAGTAAAAAAAAAAGAAAAAAGAAAAAAAAGACAATTGTAAAATAAAATGGAATAAAATAATATTTAGTTAATGATATGAACTACTGTACAGTAGTCAGTACTGCTAATAACCCATGTAGTCATGTGGCAAAGTACATTTAAGCACTAAAATTAGGAAAATACGGTTAAACAGCATTGCAAAAGAAGGCAAGAAAAGTGAAGTTAAATTTTTTTGCAGATGCCACATGTACACTTTTTTGTGCTAATGTAAATTAACATAATTTTTAATTGCACATGAAGTGTCCAAATACTTTTATATTTGAGGCATTACATAATTAGTGGAGAAAGAATATAAATGGTATTTGTTTAGAGTAAAGTTGTTGCTGTGATGAGCAATTAAGCTGCAATGAGGAAGTTAAAAATCAAATGATGAATATGTTTCCATGGGAACACTCATGTTTCATGTTGTCTCCCTGTACTCCTCTTTACCACCTCTCCCTCTGGCTTTCATGAAACATGGAGACAAAGAGATTCACTAAGTAGCCTAGTTATAAAAAATGATATGCCCAATCTTTCCATTACACTACATGTCAAATCTTCCAAGTAGAGCTGCACAATTCTGGATGAATTGAGAATCACAATTATTTTATTATTAAAACAATTATTAAACAGAGATCAAGATTCTGAACAGACAACTAAAAACACAGCCTAAAATGTTAAATGAATCTGAATGAATTATTTTTAAAGAAATCGGTTTGAATGAATGATTCAATCACTCACTCATAAATACTTTTCTTGTTTCATTATTGGATGAATCAGCGTTTTTGGAATACAATCTCTTGAATGAATGAAATCAGGCACATACAAATGTCAGGAAACACGATTCCTGACTTCTTTGGTAAGTTGTAAGGAACACTATTGAGTCCAACCTTTAGTTTAAACTGATAATCGTTTGTTTTACTAGCGTTTTCGCAGTTTCCTCCATTAAATCCAGTCATGCAACAGCTCTTTTGCCACTCAGTCTGGCTGAGGGGGTGTGTTCCGGCGGGAAAGTGACGTCAGTACATACCCTCTATAACAACGTCACTCTGACGTTTACGTGGCCTGAGAAAAGGCTTGTTTGAGATGAGCAAAATCTGCGCAGAACCCATCACCGGTGATCACCGCGAGATGCATCCCGGTTAGAAAAAGCTAATTTTTCATTCATAAATGCAGAAGTATGAAGACGAAACCTTATTTTTCTGTATTTAAAAGAGACTTTATTTGTAATTTCTTTACATCATTGGTATGAAAAGTAAAAAGGCCCAGAAATTGGCTGGAATAATAAGAGACCTTGATCTCTTAGAAGAGGAAAGAAGAGATCCCTTCTTAGTGTTTTTTTTTTCTCTATCTCCAAATATATGTAATTTTCTTTTATCATTATCTATGTATTTAACTGATATGTGCCTTGCTTAATACTCATTTATCTGTATTTACCAATGCCATTGAAGATGTATATTCTGTTTTTGTTCCATTCTTGGTTTTCAATAAAAAAAGAGGAAGAAAAGAAAAAAAGGAAAAAAAAAAAAACTTCCCCAGGCACTTCCCCTCGGGGGAATCCCTGCCGCCATTTTGAAGTGCGTTCCACTTTGTGAAGTGGACGAGGGAAGTTTATATGGACAGACCCTCGCTCCCTCGATTTTGACCGATTTGACCTTCATACAGGTATGTAGCTTCAGGCAGCTCCATATACCACAATGCAACACGATTGTGACATCAACGCATATTGTGTTTAATTTAGGCCTACCCCACCACAAACAACTCTATGATATTTTAATTGAAAAAAAAATGTGTTTACATTTAAACAACTCAAACACACCTATATACATATAGAATGCTGCCTTAAAGGTGCCATGTGTAAAAATTGAGGTAAAAATATCCAAAAAATGAGCTACACGCATCAAAAGAATGAGAAGAAATAAGGGCGATGATGTCATTAAAAAAATGTCAAGTTATAGTGCTGCAGAGATATCAACCTTAATTAGCATTAGCATTACTAGCCACAGCCCGACAGGTGTCGTAATACCAGTTTCGGCCATGGGAGGCGGTATGCGGGCAACATAACCACCAGCCAACCTGCAATACACGAATAACTCGCACGGCTTGTGGGCGTACTTGAACCTGATGTCAATCGTGTGGAAAGTACAGCCCACTACTTCATTTCAATTCAGGAAGAGAGCGGAAGGATGGCTGAAGCCCTTGGCAAGAGACCCCTACCACCACCACCCGCTGCAGGGAAAAAACCGCGCTCTGAAGCACAAATCAAATCAGATAAGAAAAGGACCGCTCGTCACAGTCCGGGCTCGAAAGCGCGGGGGACGGCGAGCGAACTGCAGCGCATAGCCCTGTTTTACAACGTTCAGCACCCATTCTGACACGCCCGGGATCGCTTCCCATGCTTTCGCACGCATAGCTAGGGGCAGAATGGTCTCCGTGTTCTGACCGCCGCACTGCGCGGGTTCGAGAAACTGAAACGGAGGTATCAACGCGGCGCGCGCGCCCTCGTTGTCTGAATATTGCTGCTCGCTGACGACAGCAGCCGGCTGTTTCACATTCAATGACTCGGTCGCTAAGGACGGAGAACAATTTGTGGCGCGAACAGGTCATTTGTAGCCTACTGTATCTTTCAACAGTGTTCGTGTTTTTTTTTACTATAGTAGAGATGATCGGTTCACGTGCGCTGTCTGATGTTGACCAATGATGTTGACAGAATGCTGTCTGTCAAATTAATTTAATTCAAACAATGTGTATATACAACTCAAAATGTAATATGAACAAAACGAATATGAACATATTCACTGGTAAACTGAAGGGGAGTAGCTTGAAGATGTCTCAAGATCACTTGACATCACCCAACGTTCCTCTGGAGGCAAAACGTCCTCTATTAGGCTTCGGCTATGGCTCTAGGGTTGTTGTGAAGGTAGGGGCGGAGCATAGAGACTATGCCGTTTCTCGTCTGTTACTCTAGAGTAGACCAATTCACTTTATGGAGGTATACTGCCCCCATCTGGTATGGAATGTGGAGTATGACTTGATTTTTTTGCCAGACAATCCACATGGCACCTTTAAACAATTTCGTAAGGGAAAAAAATAAATAATAAATCAATCCCATAGTGGATTCTAAGTGATCAAGTGGTTTATTTTGGTTTTGAGTGGTTGGTGAAACCAACTGTTTTTGTGTGCAGATCTCAGAGCCTAGACTGCCGACAGAGACGCGTTTTTTTGACGGCCTGCTTATGGGGCGGGCAGCTAGCGGATCGTTAGGAAAGATTAGATGAATGTGATCATTTATGTTTGGGCCTTTTTTGGGATAGACCAACGAATAGTTGTCATCTAGGAAAGAGATAGCGTGAGTGTTTGAATCGAGGTCACGATCTTTCAACGATTAATCATGCAGCTCTACTTCCAAGCTATCAGTCCCTTCAGATGAGTGGTTAATATCATATTTGAGCCCTTCTTGATTTTTACGAATGAACTGCATATCCAGAGACTAAAAAGCATAAACAAAAATAGACCCAAACACACTCTGACTGGAAATCTTTCTGTAAACTGTGATTAATTGTGGTTAGTCGGTAACTTGGTTTTGGGTGAAGCGGTTTGTGTTCAGAGCTCAGGGAACATAATTAGTCTGGCAAGATCTAGAGATAGATTACATTTGTGTGTGTGTAAGAGAGAAAGAGAGAGAAAGAGAGAGAGAGAGAGAGAGCTGACCAAATGTGCAGAACATCCCGTTTGATAGCAGTGCTTTCTCTGTTCCTGTATTGCTACAAAAGACAGATAAACATTTTTGACAGCAGAGATTCGTGTTGTATCATAGAATAATCATGTAGCCTACTTGGATGCCTGTTTGCCTGCTGTCAGGGACTTTGATACTTTGAGATGTTTAAAAAAAAATTATAAGCACTGCATTGCATCAGATCAGGGTTGCACCAAAACACTGCAGAAGAGAACTCAGAGAAGATAAAGAAGCCGAATAATTTTAAATGCCAATTAAAGTCATGGCATTTTAACATTTAAAACAAATGACAATAAATAAAATGTCAATTCTTACTGGATATTTATTATCTTAAATACAATTTTTAAAAGTACATAAAAAAAAAGTGAGAATGAAATTAATGCTAATTCTGACTCCAATGTTATTATTATAATTTTGACCCAATTTTCTTGGCACTGTTGTGATGTTCAGAGTTCTCATTTTCATAAAAATAGCATTTAAATGCACGTGCATGCTCAACGCAAACTGATTTGTGAACTCTTGAGTTTATTTGATCACAGCATATTGTGTTTAGGTGGGAGGTTACCCCTGCCGCTACAGTGTAAAGCAGAATTCAAACTCTCTACATTTTGGCAAAATCTAACCTTTTAAAGAAGTCTTATGCTTTGTCGATCTCCAGCTGAGCATGTACCTGCGGAACAGAGAGCAGCTCTGTAAAGGTAAACCAGCAAGATATCTCACACAACCCATCAATGAGCTTTCCTACCCATACAATCATTTCCATTTAGCAAACCTCCTTCAAGGCATCCTGAGGGGTAGAATCCATTTACTCGCTTACACTGTGCAACACCTGATCAGAAGTCAGAGTCAATCCAGAGTCTTACAGAATTCACACACAATGAGTGGGCCTGAAAACTTGTGTGCTGCATCGAAAAAAAGAAAGGGGAAAAAACCTGCTTCTTCTTAATCTTGGTGCTTTTTTATGTGTTGACAGCTTGAAGTTGGCATCAGAGCTGGAGTCAGTCTCTTTGATGCATGAATATTGAGAATCTGTTTAAGTGTTTCTCATGAAAACATTATTGAATCTTTTGTTCTGCTCTCGAAGGGATGATAGTCATTTTGCTCCTTTGAAATACTGGAAGTAGGTCATATGTTGGGATGAATCATGGCCATTTTATGGCCACATAAATGCACTCTGCAAAACAAAACAAAAATCAGAAGTAATGTGCTCCTGTGTCTCATCCATGATTGCTCACTTATTTGTGGATTCCAGGGCTATCAAACTTCCGTTTTGGAGAAATAACGTTAGCCTAATGTACTATATGTGGCTTGAACAACTGAGTGTAAACCAAAAATATAACACATTATATTTTTATTCACATTACGATATTATTGTTATGTTCAGTTTGTCTTATGCCGAGTTCACACTGCACGATTTTCAAAGTAGTTGGTTCACTGTTCTTTTCACTGCACGACTATCTCTGGGGTAACATTCAGTTGCTGCTGTGTGCACACTGCACGACGCATCGGCGACAGGGGGTTTCACACCGCATGGCTTTACAAAAGAAAGAATCGCCGACAACTTCTGTCTGGTCCGCAAACTGGTCACAAACAAACACACGCGAGAAGTGATAAGGAAATAACGCAAGATCACGCGTGCGTGAGACCGGAGTTCTTGCACTAGACTGAAATTGTTATTAAAAATGATAGCCTGCTATAAGATTGCGATTCAACTGTCTGTGCGCTGATTTGCAGCGAAAAGGAGAAGAAGAAAAAAACAGAATATGCAGGAGGAAATGGTTGGGGAGATGCGGGGAGCAAGGTTTGTGTGTTCTGCAAAGAGAGTTGGGGGTAAATGAATAATTTTGCAATGGGCTGCTGTCAAATGTTTGTGCTTTGTTTCTGTTTGATATAATTATAAATATATCTATTAAAATACTGATATTCTGGTCTATAATTATTCCCCGAACTTCCCGCAGCCCTGTTTCTTGCTCTCTCATTAGCTGTAGGTCATCGCCCATGTAGTTTTCAGTGAGAACACTCTAGGCTTGTTTTAGATGCGCTTCGCCTGAAATGTATGCGAGAGTATAGGCGGCCGCGGCTCCAGTGAGGGGAGGAGTGAAAAAAGTGCAGGCAAGACGGACAGTTCTCTCTTCTCGCAGTGGATCTGACACCTGCGAGATCAAAGGCGGATATCGTGGGATTCACGCTCGTGCACGGTGTTGCTAATAAACTGTATGTTGCTTTTATATGAAAATTTATTTAATGAACAAGTCACCCAAAGTAGGCTACTTGTTATTTAGTTACATACCAAAGACGTGTTTATCAATCATTTTTACTCTAATTACAGACATGTTTTATGCCATTTTTAAAAATAAATATGACAACAATCAAATAACCCATATAGAGATCACACTGTCAGAGAGTTTGGGAATATTCCTATACAAATAGGTTCTGTTCTCATAAAACGAGGCGTTGGAAAGTTTGTAAGTAGCCTACACCAGGAGTTTATTTAAATAACACTTGCCTGATGGCTTATGCTACCGCTAACCTGGCCGTCGAAGTCACTTCCATGATTTGGGAAAAGCCTGTTAAAGTCCTGGCAGAAAGCGATGCACAATGATGTAGTGTAACGACGCTCAGTTCCAGGAATGCAATATGTTTTTGGTAGTAGGCTACCTAGGCCTAGTTGGTAGTTTTTCCGAAGTTTTGACAACTTATTGTTAACTAATAATTTAGATTAGTTCAGTGTAAAAAATCGTTCAGTGTGAACTTGGCATTAGTTATCATGGTCTTTTAGTGTGTTTTCATTCATCTTATGTGTTCCTTTGTTTCATTTTTTCCGCCACTCCTTGGTTGTCATGGTTTCGGTCATGAGTTCCTTGGTTTCAGCTTTGTTCAATTAATCATTATGTTTGAGTTCCTATTTAAGTTGTACCCTCACGTTCATTCTCTGTCTGGTCACGTTTGCGTTTGGGGTGTTTTTCCTCTGCCCTACTTTGGATTGTCTTGTGGATTATTATTATTAAATATTACGTGTGATCTTCATCATCTGCCTCGAGTCTGTTCCTGCACACCTATTGCTGACAATTATATTGTATGCACACAAAAAGTAACACAGATTTTAATGCTGCTGTAGCCTACCCATTATCTTGTTTTCACAAAACATTATTTATGGCTATTACAGTAATAATCAATGTTCTAGAGTCAAAATTTAAGTTCGTTCAAAAGAATGAAACCAAATTATAGCTTTATTAAATCAACAAATATTTAAAGCACAAATAAGCTTGATACAAAATATAAAATACTTTTCTATACAACTTTTTCCATGCTTGTTATACAGCTTCTACACAGTCATGGCAAAAGAATGAAACGTCTGCTTTAGACATACATTCCGATGTTCAAACAAATATTATAGCTAAAAGTTGCTATACAAATGTCCAACTGCTTCTAGTGATGGCCATCAGTATTTGCTGTTTTGGATGCTAGGATACCAACAGTCTTCCTAACTAGCTTAAGCAAGAGCTCTACCAGCTCCACCAAAAAAAAGACACTGTTGGTTAACAGTTTTGCATTGAAAAAGGAGTTCATGCTGGTCAATACTGGGATTTTTCACCATCAGGTTAATTCATCAGGATTGTAATCCGACTGCATCTTATCAGGAAGAAACGACCTCCACCCTGACGTTACAGCAACAATCAATGAAATGAGGAAGATATGTCAACATGGATCCAAGTACAGACTTGCTCATCTGCTCCGCAGGGTTACAAACCACTCATGCACAGACACACACATGGGCTTACTAAGCAGAGAAACCCTTCAAGCATCCTTAAAGTCTCCATGAAATATTTGATTGGGGGGATTTTAGTATATTTTAGAATATTTTACCCTAACTGTTATCTATTAGCTAGTGTGCACCAAAACAATGACAAAATTCGCATTTAGAAGATATAGGCCTATAAGCATTCAAAACGTTTCTCACTTCCGCCAATAGGGATCAATGATTTTGATGACATCACTTCAGCTTCTCATCAGATTTTCTGTCCAATCAAATACTCTCTAGAGTCTAAAGCGTCCTGCCCCCCACATTATAAATAGACACTGAAGCTGCAGCAAAAACCAGGCACTTGTTCACACATTTACTATTTTCCACATGGTGAATGGCACATCTTCACTATGTAGGGGATAGGGAACGATGCAGTGTAAATATGTTTTCCATTGGGGCAAATGAAGTCCGGTTTCACGTTAGTGTCACACGAACCGCCGCAGTGCGCATACAGTCTACTCCGGTCCAGAGACACGATAGCACAGAGCGGATTATATGCGCAAGTCGGCGCATACCAGAAAACATATCGGACCCATTTGTATTCTGCACAGAATGCTATATTTTAAAGCCATATGGAGGAGATTAGGAGGAGAAACTGTTAGAGAACAGGAGGAAACCGCAGCTTTACCGAGCTCAACGGCTCTGGCCTATCTGTGATATAAACTAAATGCTATTGGCTATTTTAAAAAAGGGGAGGAGTTGTTCGATATGTCCCGTCCTGTCTTCCTTTTTCAGTGTAAATTACATCAAAGCACTTCAGTGGGCCTGTGCCATGAAACAGCATGTGAGGCACATATAGTGTGCACTGTCCACAAACAATCACTGACAATGACAAGTATATGAAGGGAACTTAAATACACAGATGATAACGAGACAACAGCTGAAGACCATGATGATGATGACTGACAGGTGCGGGTAATGGTAGAGGAGGTGCAGGTGTGGGCCAAGGAGGTGTAAACCTTTTTTGTGTAAATAAAAGTAATAAGAGGTCAAAAAGCTTATTGTTTGCAGCAAATGTCAGCTTCAACTTTCATGCACTCAGATTATTCAATATATCACCCACTCGTGGAACGGACAAAATATGTTCAATAGGGCCTACATCCACTGACATACTTTACCAACTAGTATTTCAAAATGTTCAATCAATTGGTAAAACCAGTAGGCCTAAACAAAACCATTCTGAACGATGTGTTTACAAACCATTCTGAATATTTTTGCGCACTTCCGACTCACCGACTCACTTCTATTGTGTTATTTTAGCAAAATCATCTGCGGACATCTATTTCACACATAGATGTTCATACATGTGTCTAACTACAATTGCAGACAGTCAACTTGCTCTCAAATGTTCACGGCTTTGACCGGTCCAATACGGCGGACATGCAGCTTACTGAAACAGCCGCTAATGAGCCATTTATCTAGTATGTAACGTTATATATCTATGAGTAAACAGAATTCAGAAAAAAAAACAATGCATGCCTTGAAATTGTTTTACATATTTAAAGCATATAATATTGTATGCCAATATGTCAGGGAATAAGCCTACGTTATGACGCAATCAACTCATGAAGCAACAGAAGACTGAATCGTTCTTTTGAACTGGTTTTTGAAACAAACTCAGGACTTCCCATCACATCAGTTAAAACAGCAGAGTAATTTAACATTCCCTTGCAATGAAGTAAAAGTTGCCGTTTAGAGCTAGATACAGTAGAAACATCTTTGGTAACCATGGAAACAATGCATGAGGCAAATCCAATGGTGGAGCTGGAGCCAATGGCAAAAATTGGATGAGGATTCACCTAATGTGTGTGTGGAGCAGTTACTAAGCCCTTTTGATTACTTTACTTAAATTCCAGCATACCTCAAGGCCCTTTTGAGACCCATTTTTATCTGCAGAATGCAATCTCGAAATCTGTTGCAGAAATCACGGCAGACAACACAAGCCCTGCTCTTTCATGCCTGGCTGATTTCATTCGTGACTCAGGTGAGAGTAGAACTGGACTTGAAGCTACTTGGAGCCCGAGGACAAAACCGTCGCCAGATGGTCATCGCATGTCTGCCTTGCTGTTCTCGGTAGGTTTCCTTTCACGTCTCATCAATTCAGCATACGGTTCCGGGAAGACCGAATTCAACGGTGCACTGCTGCCGCCTATTGACAAAAGCGGCGCTTAGGGGAGACCGGAGAGTATTGTAACATTTGCGTCTCTATCTCAGTGTCTCTGGAGATATGTATCGACTTCAAGTTAAAGTTGCTTAGAAATCAACAACTTTCTTCCTACATTGTGCAAATATCTGTCAAACACAAGGAGTGTTACATCCTACCTTACTACTACAACTGCAACTACTGGGGTGGATTGTAACACCAACAGAAAATGTGGATATTTAAAATATTGTGCTTTAATTTAATCCTAAAAACCAAACACTTATTAAAATAAATATAAATAACAGTACTAGCTACTAATTAGGCTACTGCTACTTCTACTACTAAAAAATATATTTTAATGATTTGTCATCACAAAATTTTTTCTTTTGTCAAATCCACTTTGTTGATAATATTTTGAGTTTTTAAAATGTTAAGGCAATGGTTAATTAATTTTTTTAAGTTAAACCAACAAAAAAGTAGTGCCACTACTACTAATAATAATATTAATAATAATGGCAACTATAACGATACATTTATATTATAATAATTATAATATTATTTTAAAATTAATAAATATTATACACTACTTATATTTTTTACACTACGAATATATTTAAAAGGTTCTGAAATTTAATTCTAAAACCTAATGTACTTATTAAAACAAAATAAAAATGAATAAATAATAATAACCACTGTATGTCACCTCAGGAAGGGGCAGTCATGAATGATAGTGACCCTGTAGTTCACTTTTAATTAGTGAAACTGATGGTCTTACATCCGAAGCACAGCACTGTTCTGGAGTTGTCATAAAAATAAATAATAATAATTCATTACATTTATATAGTGCTTTTCTTGGCACTCAAAGCGCTTTACATAGAAGGGGGGAATCTCCTCATGCTCATGGGGAGGATCTCAAAATAACTAACTAAAATAGCGTTTTGATGCTTCTTTTGTGTTACAAAAATGAGTGCAGAAGAAACCTTTAGGTCAAAACCACTGTTAGTATTTTTTTTTTTATGTTTCGGAAGGATTAAAACACTTGTGCGTTCTAACATAATCTTCAAAATACATGATTAGAAAGAACTGAATGTATTCAAAGCCCACAGTGATGTATCTGACTGCAAGGTTGTATCATGATGAGTAACAAAAGAAAAGATTAATCAACAGATTCATTGCCATCAAAGCAGAACGAGGTAGATATAAAATGCAACATTTCATTTTTAATATTTAATTTAAAAAAACACTTGAGAGTCCTCGTGCCTGTAAGTCTGTGCCTATGACAGCCAAAGAAGCATGTAAATGTACATTTGCAGCCATTTTTCATAACTATCTATGTCATAGTGTCTATAAAATGCTGAAGAAATTATAGATATAGAGACAGAGCTATGTAGGTGTGAACAAACATTCTCAAAGTATCCTGCGATAGGTCGTGACTTCGAGTTCTTTTCTAAGACACTCCACATTATGTTCCCATACTTTCCGAATAGCCTACCATTTAAATGTTACTTCAAATATCACTTCATTTCGCCTTTAATCCTCTACAGTTAAAAAAAAGTCTGTCAGAATTATATTGACATTCAGTCAGTCGGGTTGTTCTTTCAGAGCCTAGTGCAGTACTTATCAAAGGCCTCAGTATGGATGGTTTCATGGGCTGAATTAATTCCCGAGCATGTCCCGGGAGCAGCCCGAGGGGGAAGATGAGGTATAATCGCTGTAATCTTTGAACTACTAACACATCTCAGAGCTAATTTGCTGCACTTCAGTTCTCTAATGCAATATATTTTCTGTAACTTTCACCTTGCGTTTTGTGCCATAGCATATTTCAGCCCGTTCTCATATTTACACATTTAAGGAATACGGAATATTTTTGGGTGAACTCTTCCTTCAAGACAGTGAGACCCAACCCTGTTCCTGGAGGCCCCCCAAAAGTTTGGATGTCTCCTTAATCAAACACAACTGATTCAACTCATCAACTCATTTGGTAGAAGCACTTGAAAATGGGTGCGTCATTACAGAAGGATCCAAAATGTACTCTTGGTGGGGTTCAGAAACAGGCTCGCAATGTGTTCCTAATTTTCATGTCCATTAACAGTTTATTTTCCAATCAATATACTTGGATGCAAGTCAAAAGGAGGGAAGCTTATCCCCTATAGGAGGGCATAGACTATTAACATACTAAAGTTGATTTTAAGAGATCCATGATTGCATTTCTTGAGTGGAACATTGACGTTCTGTATTCAGCTGACTCTCGCTAAACCAATACATTTCGACCACGTCCTTTTCCTAAAGGTCTAATCTTAGACAGATATTTAAGAGACAGATATTTAAGAGGAAGGTCTAGGTCTCTAATGTCAGACACTTATTAGATCGTAGTTGAATGTGTACATTGACACAAAGAACGATTCATGGGCAGGCATTTAACTGAACCCACCATTAGTTCCATATAATGATGAGAAAGCCATTATATTTTAAAAAGAGATCAGCAAACAATAAAAGAAAGTGTCAAATTCATCAAATATCTGAAGTGATTCTGTTAGTGTTGACAGCATACTGTAAAATACTGGGACTTCAATCCATTAGTAGCTTCTTGACATCTTCAGCATGTTGCTTTTAAACCAAAATACTTCAATTGTGCCCCAAAGAAAAACAATTGGCATGCCTTCATATCTAATACACATTATTCTAGGGCCCTATAAAGAAAAGGACCTTTATAGCAGTCATTTTGAATAAAAGGGTGTCATAATGTGCAAAACATTGCAATTTCCAAAGACACAATACACTCCTGATAGCATTACATTTTTATATAAAGCTGTCACAGACCGTCACCTGAAGTAGCAAACACAGTATAATAACCCTAATATTAAATATAGAACCAATAGGCTTACAACTAATTTATTGTGATGATTAAATAAATTATATTATGATGCACAATTTAGAGAGCCCTTACATTATATTAAATAGGAGTTTTACCAATGGTATAAAAAAAAAATATATATATATATATATCAACAGCATTTTACAGACCAACTCCCAAAATATTTGAAAACAATTAAATTCAGTAAAGTACGCAATATAATCGAGGAAAGTAGCCTATAGTGACAAGGACCAGAGGAGGCCAAATTTAGCAGAAGCAATAAACATCCAAGCATACAGAAAAATAGAGCACAAGGCGAACACAATTATTTCATTTGAATTAATTAACGAAAGACAGTTATGAAACAAATGACACTTAATTTCCCCGGACGTGGATGGGGCGTGTGAGTGAACTGTTAGTAAGGATGTGAAAATAAGATGTAAAGTGTTCCAAGAATAGCGGAATTCTCATATGAATAGCATGTGAAAGTGTTAAGACTGCTTGCAACCCTTGCATCAGGAAGCAGCTTATTAATTAAAGCGGCGCTATGCAGTTTTGCCAATTTCTTCGCTGTTTTCTCGCTTTTTGCTCACGGGTTTCTCTATAGAGCTCCCCCTACAGCTTCGGAATAGATATTTGACAACACTGTTGTAAAAACTCGTTGGCGACTCTTCAGTTAAGGTAAATTAAGCTAAAAAAAATTGCTTAGTTCCCCTTTAAAAACAGCTCTGATGAGTGTATTGGTTGAAATTGATGATGTCATGAATCAGCTGATTGGTTAGCTTCCCGTGACTGAAGTAGGCTAACTCCAACACAGACACACACACACTCAGAGGTCGAGTCTCTTGTACTCTTCAATGCAATTATTTGATCAGGAATACTGTAAAACAGTAATATTGTTACACATGTAAATGTTATTACAATTTAAAATAACTGTTTTCTATTGTAATATATTTTAAAATGCAATTTTATTTTTATTATTCCCATCATTCTAATGGGTCAATCATTCTAATATGTTGATTTGGTGCTCAAGAAAAATTCCTAATAGCTTACTGGGCTATTATGCTGAAAACAGTTTTGCTGCTTATTTTTTTTGTGGAATTTATGATAAATTTTTTCAGGATTCTTTGATGTATAGGAAATTCAAAATAATATAATTTATTCAAAATAGAAATATTTTGTAATTGTAACATCATGTCTTTCTGGTCAATTTAATGCATCCATGCTGAATAAAAAAATTCTAACAATTTCTTCCAACTTTTGAACTGTACAAGTATATGTTTAGGCTATATGTTTATAATGATAAATGTATTCTAATTTTTTTTTTAAATCATTCTCATTACTGTAGTATGTTTACAAAAAAAAAAAAAAAACTGTCCAAACATCATTTTTTTCTATAATTATTATTAAAATCCACATAAATCAAGGGAGTATTTTACTGGTCTCACTCTGAGTTGGGAGTCAGATGAAGGTGCAAAGTTCTTCATATCTTCTCCATGTTGAAATTACTGTTGCTTTTGTCACTACTGGGCACAGATCTACTATACTATAATGGAATATTTGTGATTATTAAGTTGCTTACGAAAAGATTCTTTTTGAAAACACAGCAAGTTTTGAATGGCCATCAATGCCCCAGAAAGGTGTAATTATAACATCTACCAGCAGGGGTTACTAGACAAACCTTGACCCCTTGCGTAGATCAATGAAGAAAGTGTAGTAATTATCTGCTATGATTATCTGTCATACATGAGACATAGGCCTTCATAGAATTCCATAGGAAAAGACTTGAGCATTGGGGCTTGTTCTATTCACCATTTATGGAAAGACAGATAAAGCAAAATGTATTAAGCAGATGAAATAGTGGGTTAAAGGGAAGGAAACTAAGAGCTTGTGTTTTGGGAAACATCCACAATGTCATAATGTTGGATTCAGTATGAGCTGCATATGTGGTGCTACAAGTCATTGTGTTTCTGGGACAATAAAAACATAGTCTATTTAACTTTATTATGAAAATAGAATTTCAGACACTCCAGACGTGTGACCATCATGTGGCACAAATACTTTCCAGAATAAAAAACATCTGCCCTGTGTTTTAAACACTTGCCAAACTTCACCGCTGGTTAAACGCCCATACATTTCCACAAACCTAAAATATTCATTTAAAAAAAATATAAGGTAACCACTCTGATCATGATTCCAGCCATTGCCTGCTATGGAGCTACAATCCACACAGTGAAGAAAAAACACTGGTGGAAACAATATAGGTTTTTGAGCACCATATGGGGCCGTTCAGAACCAGATTTAAGAAACATATATTTAGACATATATTTATTTGACGCAGAAGAACCCCCTCTATCCCAGTCCTCTCCCATAAGTGAGATGGGAATAGGCAGGGATGGAGGGAGGGATGGAGGGAGGGAAAAAAGTTGTAGGAATGCTGCTTTTGTTTTTTTATTGACTGAGGGCGGGACCTTCAGAAGCAAATATAGGGCCCGCACTCAGTAGGAAAAGTGTTAAAGGACCACTTACCCAGTGCCCTTCATCCTCATCATTAAACCCCATCATCATCTTTAAATTATCCTAAGGCATTATGGGAAGACAGAAGGTGCTTCTGGAAAAGATGTCTCGGACCTTCCAGGTGCGGAACATGCTGATGCGACAGGCCCTGGCAGAATGTCTTGGCACCCTCATTCTAGTGGTGAGACACTTTTGTTGTTTTTGTCATTGATGAGTTAGTGATGAGACGTATCGATTTCAGCTATGAAGAAACCATGTGTCCGTTTTGGATCCTTATTGTAAAGCAGTTTATTCATTTTGAGAGGAACGATTGTAAACGTTTAAAAAGTGTTACCATCCAGGAATGTGGCTATATATGATTTGCAGGTGTTGAGGTTTGGACACATTTATGTGTTTATACTCTATAGAAGCACATTTTCTATAGTTTTCTGTTTTTTATTATACTTCAAAATATACGTATTAAATGTGTATCATGTATTAAAAAAGCACTAAGCGTGATAGATGGACGATAAATCAATCAATAATGATTCAAAGATTGATTTATTGTCTATCTTTGATGAGAATGTGGAAGGGATACATGCATGTAAGACATCAGAAATAATCTATATGCTTTCATCTGCTGAAAAGCCTGAAATTTCAATTTGACTTCTTTATCACTTGCCAGCTGAGTTCCTCATTTTGCAAATGATTTGCAGAGAGATGTTTTATGTTCTCTTTTGCCAACCCTTTTATAATAATATAATAAAAATAAGTATTTGTTATGCTTTATACTTATATGTACTTATACTTTATCCACTTTTCTATACTCATATTGGGTTTTTTTTGTGTGTGTGTGGGGGGGGGGATTCTGCTTTGGACAATAATGGTTATTAAACCATGGAATTAAATGAATGTTCAAAGCTAAAATAAGTTTTAATGTTGTAACATTTTGTAGCAAAATGTCTCCATTGCAGAACTGACTGTGAGATGACATAATGGGAGTTGAATTCCAAGTCCTGCTGATAGCCAATTAGCTGCGTTACACAAGTTTCAGACACTTTACAGTGGGCCATTTCATGTCCTAGGCCCAGTTGTTGAGTTCATGTAACTATGATGCAGAACCGGATATCACCAAGTGCAAAATGTTCCTGGATCAACATCCATATCCCTACCCCTAAACCTAACCATAAATTATCCCTAAAATCAAAGGGAAATTAAATAAATGAAGCACCTAACCCTGGTTTTAAGCCTAAACTTGACATAAAGTGTCAACTTGCCCCTCAAATCTGATTGGTTGATGTTGAATGTTGTTCCAGGGTCGACAAATATGTGAAAAAAGTTATTCTGGAACAATATTTCCAGTTGTGGTGTGCAGATCAGTATATTTCCATTAGATTCAGCACTCCACCTCTGGCTGGCTTTAAAGATTCAGATTGAATGCTAGAATAAAATTATCGGACAGGAATGTTGTTCCAGCATCAACAAAATATGTTGACCCATGAGCGCCTCTAACTCAGCAAAATCAGGACGTGCTAACTAAGATACTTTATCACTGAAATTGCTTAAACTCAAGCAAACAGGCTCTGAAAAATAAGAAGCTGTAAAAAGTGATCAGTTGACTTAACTTAAAAAAAGTGAGGAAACCCGTTGCCTTAAAATTTAAGTAAATAAACTTCATGCATAATTGAAAAAATTAAGTTATGTGGAATTGTCAAGTTCACATAACTTAATTTTTTCAATTACGCATGAAGTTTGTTACTTAATAATTTTAAGGCAATGGGTTTCCTCACTTTTTTAAGTAAAGTCAACTGATCACTTTTTACAGCTTCTTATTTTAAAAAGAAAGAAAAATAAGGCAGGTTGGTCACAACACATTGTCAGGGCCATGACAATTAATAACATTTTACCTTAAATTCCCAGTCTAATTAAACCACTGAACCATTGAAAATATTGTGTTTTGTTAGAATTAGACATCTCCGATTGAGGCTGTTAATTTGTTGCTCTTCTGCTAAAGCTCAAGAGAAAAGCTGTTGCTACTGAGACTAATTTTCACTTCAACAGAACAATATAATATTATATATTTCATATCATCACCTGGTAAAACATCTCGTATTGTTGTACTTTGTGCAACTACTACGCAATTAGCAGGTAAGCAAAAGCAACAAGAGTTGCACAACAGTGTCGACAATTTAGAATTCAAGACAGCCCTTATCCGGAATAAATTTGACACAGCACAGGGGGATCACAGGTTAAACCATATCTCATCATCTGTTTTCATTTGAAAACTAAGACTCAATATCTGTAGAAAAATAGAGCTCCCCAAGCCCATCTGTTGTTTTCTGATGGTACTGTGCGGTCTGAAACCCCCCCCCCATTCAGAGGCTGATCATGCGACTCAATAACGGCTGGCAAAAACAGACAGGCTAGAGGGCATTACACAATGGAAGAGAGGGCAAGTACACACATACTCATACACACATTATCTATCAAATCCACATGATGCACATAACGTTTTGCATTCTTCCAGCAGTCCTCGAAGAAAAACAGGTATGTGAGGCCAAGGATGTCTAGCTCTGCGGAATACGTCAAACTAAAACCTGCAATCATTCAATGATGGCTCGGACCTTGCAGGTCATTTTCATTAAATTGAGGTTTATTTGCTGAAATTCTATTCTAATCTATAGCTTAATTAACTTTGTTAGGTATCTAGCTTAGCTTCACCATCACATGTTTGATGTGCAGTCACGCACAAAAGACAAAAACTGAGCAAATGGTTAATTGGATTTCCTTTATCTTAATGTCTCCATTTACAGATGTTTGGCTGCGGTGCTGTCGCCCAGTTGGTTTTAAGCGGAGGCTCTCATGGAATGTTTCTGACAGTGAATTTTGCATTTGGGTTTGCCGCTATGTTGGGAATCCTAGTTTGTGGGCAAGTCTCAGGTAACGTTGGTCATAAGCTTCTTAAAACTGTCAGATTTTTTTTTTTTCTGGGAGAACACAGGAAATTTCAGAATTCAGATGTGACATTTCGAAGCAGTGAGTCACATACAGCTCAGAACCACATATTAAATCGTCAAGGCTTTCAGCCAAACATTCACCAGATGGATTTAAACAGGCAAAATTATACTACGTTCTTTTCTACATTTAGAACATTTTATTTTCAGATATTATTGGGTGGAATCAAGGGTTGACTCATGGTTAAAGTTCACTCAGATGGATGAACTACCTGGAACATCCAGTTCCATTTTTGATGAAAAACCAGAACAATATCAGACAATATCAACTGGCAGTTTTGACTTTAACATTTTAAACAGAAGAATAATGAAAAGAAATGAGAGTTTGGACTATGAAGTCTTGGACTATAAGTGAAGTCTTGAAAGAAGCGGCAGACAGTTGAAAAACAAAGTTCCCAGACATAGATTAAGCCTAAAACCCATGGCTAAAAAGGTTATGAAAATGTTTAAGTTGAATTTTTGAAGTTTAATCCTGGTTTAGGCTTAATAAGCATGTACCAAACCAGCCATAAAAGTGTAAAATGAGAGTCTATAGCATTGTGTCATTGTCATTGTGTTCTGTGAAGATCTCATTTCAAATGTATCGTAAGATCGACATGTTGAAACTTTGTATTTTACAGGAGGTCACATAAACCCCACTGTGACCTTTGCCCTCTGTTTGTTGGGGAGAGAGCCCTGGAGGAAATTTCCCGTTTACTTCCTGGCCCAGACTCTGGGGGCTTTTCTTGGCTCAGGAATAATATTTGGCATGTATATTGGTGGGTTTTAGGATTGTTCAAGTATTTTGGTAGTCAATAATCCACATTTTTGTCAGTCCACATCCTTTGTCAGTCTGTTGCAGCCAACACTGAAACTGCTCAGTTTATGAAGATGTTTCTATAACTTATGCTCACTTGATGCTTTGCAGATGCAATTTGGGACTTTGGACATGGTTCTCTGATCGTTGTAGGGGACAATGCAACAGCTGGAATCTTTGCTACATACCCTTCTAAACACCTTACTTTGCTCAACGGCTTCTTCGATCAGGTAAGACCCAGAAATCAGCATTTGTTGAAAATATTTTAAAGAATGTCCCAGTGATTGTGTCCATACAATGAAAGTGAATGGGGTCCAATGTTGTTTTGGACCCCCTTGACTTTCATTGTATATGGACAAAAACAGTTGAAACAATCTTTAGAATATTATCTTTTGTGTCACACAGAAGAAAGAAAGTCACTTTTGTAAAAACATGAGGGTGAGTAAATGTTGTCCGAATTTTGAGTGAACTGTCCCTTGCTTTCAACACAGATAATTGGCACGGCAGCTCTGATTGTGTGTATCCTTGCCATTGTTGACCCTTACAATAACCCCATCCCACGAGGACTGGAGGCCTTTACTGTGGGCTTTGTGGTTCTGGTGATTGGTCAGTCCATGGGTTTTAACTCGGGTTATGCTGTAAACCCAGCAAGAGACTTGGGACCTCGGATCTTCACTGCAATTGCTGGATGGGGCTCAGAGGTGTTCTCGTAAGTCACATATGGTTTACTATATACATTTCTTTCCATCCATTTCACTATTGAAATCATCTCAAACACTGATATATGTTTCATTCACCACAGTGCAAACTCTTACTGGTCCTTTGTGCCAATCTTTGCCCCATTCATTGGTGCCGTGTTTGGTGTGATGGTGTATCAGCTGATGGTGGGATGCCATGTGGAAGGAGAAGAAAGAGACAAAAGGGAAGCAGTGGAAAGAGAACAGATGGACAGACTCAAACTCACTGCTGTTTCTGAGAAGGAGACAGCATAAGTCTGGGGTCAAATGGAGTAATTTTTGAGTTTAGCCTCTAAGAATAAATTCAGCTTTCATGACAATATAGCAGCAAATTTGTGTATTTTTCCACATTTTCGACTGGCAAGATCCACATTAAATCATAACTTTGGATATCTACTATACGGATGTGCCCTTGTCATCATGATACGACTCAAGTCAAGTCAAGTCACCTTCATTTATATAGCGCTTTTAACAATATGGACTGTTTCAAAGCAGCTTTACAGTGATAATAGGAAATTAAAATAACAGAGATTGTTTTGGCTTTACAGTAGCTCTACAATAAAGTTATTGTCCAGCTAAAGTTAGTTTTGATCGATTCAATTCTGTTGCAAAAATCATTAGTTATTAACTTAGGGGCCGCTTACACGACACCGTTCTAACAGAAAACCATTAACATGCTCCGGCCGCTCATCCGCACAACAACAGTACCTGGTGGGTCGAGAAAGCAAACCTTGAAATAGGTTCCAAGGTGCAAGCCTCGAAGAAAATATATATACTCAAACTAATTAGTCATATTTTTGTACTGCATGCACAATTAGTTGATATCCAAACAATTTAATTGGAGAATCGTAATTTACATATCACTCTAATGATCCTGATCAGAACCTTTGTGTTTTATACATAAACTTAATTATCCTTTTCCATTTATTCAAAAAAAGCCAAATTAATTAATCCAATCTGCTAACAAGTCAGCTGTTGTCACCCGTTCATTTATCTCTAATGCTTCAATCTGTATAATGAATAATTATGAATAAGGGATATGATTTATGAAAATCTTCACCCTTATGAATACTGCATCAAAATCATGAAAATACCTGTTTTACTTCCATTCCAAATTTATTATCAGTGAATATTAATGAGTAATTATGCAGTGAGAAATTCAGGTCTGTTTACATTGTTGGGAATGTATTTGTTTTGCAAGTATATATTTTGTTGCATTATGTGCTTGTCTCTGTTCTGGGAAAATTACAATGAGTTTACTCTGACTATATGCATATAATATTTTGTGCTCATTTATATTGTGCTCTTTAAAAATAAACTGCATTTTGGTAAGGAATTAAGATTCAAATGGATCTGTATTATTTATAAATGAGAAACATCACGCAAAGATTTTATTTTTGAAATGATCTGGCCATTTAACTTCAAGCGATGCCTTTGATGTCCATTCATGTAGTTGCTCAGTATATATTAGCATCATTCAGTCCAGTAAAACATCAGGATTTCTAAAGGAGAATCAAGGTTCCTTTGTCATTGAATAACATTGCAGAATAATGCAAATATGTGATATATACAGTATATACAGGATATACAGGATATATACAGTACAAATTCATGTGTGCTGTGACATTTTGTAACAAATCGAGAAGTGTCTGTTGACAAACAGGATTAAACCTGTTCTGTTTTCTTCATGGTCTCCAGTAAGAATTGAGTGGGCAGGTTAAAGTCAATTGTCACAAACCACTGCTTATGGCAATAAACACAAAAGAGCTGTAATTTAATTCAAAACTGCAGACACGACTTATACTTGCTTGAAATAAAATGATAACGCTGTAACCAAACAAACCAACAAACTTTAAATATGACTTACTGGCATTGCAGCGCATAAAGCCTATGAAGCTTATGAAGCTCTTTCAAATAAATAAGATTCAAGTTTTCCCTATTGGGGAAAGAAGAGAAATATATCATATCTTCATGCACAATGAATCAAATCAGTTTTTTTAAGCCTGCAGATGGGATCTGTCATATCTCTAAATTACATTTAACTGAATGAATACTAATTTGATCAAAACTTAATTTAAGCATTCAATATGAGTGATATAAGTGTTTTTGATATCTGCCGACCTCACTGGTGTAAACTGTAGTGGATGTTGCGATTATTTCTGACAATAAAAGTTAGGCCTATACGTTCTTAGGTAGCCTATATCACGAAAAATGCAAATTGTAAAATCTTATATGCATTGATCACAACTCACTCTCATGTAAATCTTCCAAATGGAAAGGAAAGATTGCAGTGTCTGTTTAGCTCAGTGAAGGGGAAAATAGAGAATGAAAAAAAAGAGACGTGTTTATTGGCATGAGATGGACGGAGATAACCCAGACCATGAATCTTGAATCAATGAGCACTCGCAGAGTCGTTTCGTAGGTTTGTAGAAAATGAAAGCAGTCATTAAGAAGAATGTTTGTGGAATTGGGTTTGGGAGTTTGGGATGAGATTTGAGGCAAGCTAATCGAGGCTTTTGAAACCATTAAACCAATTTTCTTGTCGTCTTTGGATTTCAGCATGGTTCAGAACAGCAATAGGCTCCATCCACAAATGTACCAAATTCTTGAGGTTTATTCAGATGTTTTAAAGCACAATATAAAATGCAAGTCATTTTTCCTCATACCACACATATACATTTGACCACACTTCTTAAGTAGTAAAATGTCCACCGTGTGGGAATTTAATAAATATGATTTTGTTTAGACTAGCATTTGTCAGTCCCTGCTGATTTTTGTTTTTATCTATCAAACACATGAAACCTCTCTGACGATTATCTAAGATCGAGTGAGGTTCCCATGACAACTGTTGTTGCTGCTGATTGCATTACTCGTCCATGTCAAGTACACTAGACAAGAGTCAGTATCATGAAAGAAAACGGATACAAAATTGCTTGTTATGCCCTCAAGCCGAAATGAAAAATGACTGACAGTATAAACTGAAATATCTCAAACTGTTTCTCAGATCAGCACTTAAAATGGAACAGTGCTTTTTTTACAGGGTTCTCAGAAGAGGAAGCCGTCATATGGGTAAAGTTTTAGTATTACAATGTATATATTTTAGTTCCCGTTTTCACCAATAGCAAAAGAAGAAAAAAATTGCGATAGGGTTTCTATAACTTTACAAAAGAGAGAAAAAATATGGAGAGATTGATTATGTTGGGAAGATGGAAAGAAGGAAAGGTACACTTACGCAACAGTGTTAACCAGTTTTCTATTATTTAAATGCAACGGTAAGAAACCACAAAGTATAGCGTTAAAAATGTACATTACGTTTTTTTTTTTTTAATGAACATTTTAAATACTTTGTTGGATCTATGATGTTAATAACTGAAACACATCTTTACAGTCTGTGAAAGGGTGTCCGTTGTGGAAAAAAAAGTAGGGCGGAGTCTTGGTTCTATCCATTGGTTGTTGATTGGATGGAGGCAGGTCTGATTACAAGCTTGCAGTCAATTGTAAGAAAGGGGTGGTGTTTAAGCAGACTAAATGATTGGAGAAGTCCGGCATATGTCACCCGAGAAGTCTAATGATTCACTGGAAGAAATGAAAAAAGTAAGTAATTACAGGTATACAGGTCCAGGTAATTATTTGTTATATGTATGTATATAATGTTAACTATATATAAGATACCTTGCACTGGCATGGCATCACAGTGGAATTCATACATTGGAGGATTGTTATGGACTTTTCATGTCCTTTGAACAATTAAGGAGGAAATATAACCTGCCCAGCAATACTTTCTTTTGTTACCTTCAATTGCAATCCTTTTTGAGGAGCACTTTGAACGACAGCATGACTATGCCCAAGCTCACGGAAATGGAGAAATTGATTCAAGAAAGTGGACCATGTAAGCTCATTTCTGAAGTGTACTCTTTGCTGATATCTGAATGTCCTAAACCTGATTTGTATAGGTCTAAAGGAAAGTGGGAATCAGACTTAAATACCACAATTGAAGACCAACTTTGGTCAGAGTTGTGTAAAGATAGTTTATCTGCTACTATTAATGCACGGTATAGACTTATCCACTATAATTTCCTCCATCGGTTGTATTTAACTCCGGAGAAGATTCATAAGTTCAAACCTGAGCTATCTGATGCATGCTTCCGCTGTACAATAGAGGTGGGCTCCTTCCTACACTGTACTTGGTTGTGTGTAAAAATACGAGATTTCTGGAGTGACTTTTGTAGTGTCTTGACTAAGATTACACAAATTTCATTACCAGTTGACCCAGAGTTTTGTTTCCTGGGGAACTTCATGAAAATTGATAAAATTTTAAACAGGTTTCAGAAACATTTTCTGGAGATAGCTCTGGCAGTGGCTAGAAAATGCATTGCTGTCTTATGGAAGTCTGATTCTCCTCTAACTAAGTGGTATTTAGAAATGAATAGATGTGTGCCTTTAGAAAAAATAACATATAGCCTTAGAAAGGGATACAATACCTTTATTAAAATCTGGCAACCCTATATCTATATTATGTGGATAATGTGATATTAGAATGTGACTGACCTCGAAGACATTGTTACATTACATATTGCACCCTTTTGGGGAGGGGGGGTATTTTTCTTTTTCTTATTCTACTTGTTCTTCTGTTTTTGTTTTTGCAAAACTGAAAAACTGAAAATAAAGTATTCCAAAAAAAAGATACCTTGCACTAAAGTCTCAAATTTAAAAAATGTATGTCGCTTCAATAATTACTACCACAGTATAGTGGTGATTTTCACCAGTTTGACACAAATACAAAGTTCTGTCATGAAACATTAGGTGGCGCAGGCTGATAGGTCCTTAAAGCTACACTGTGTAATTTTTTTAGTTGATTCTTAGCAAAAAACACTTAGTTCTTTCAAAAATATATGTGCTCATTAATGTATATTTACTTCTTTCAAGTAATAAAGTATTCTCGTAAGTTTATAATCTGCCATTGAAAGTACATACGGGTGAGGGGTTCGAATGCCGGTCGCCATGTTGCCCCTCCATCTTGAAACTACATTAGCCAAAGAGGGACATACCTGTAAATTCAAGCTTCGCCTTTCACGCTTTACACTCAGTGACACAGAGACAAATGCGAGGGGGAGATTACTCGCGACTGCCGGCAGATTTGAAAGATTGCTGATGGAGGATCACGCCGAGCACATGTAGCAGAGTCGCCAAGGAAGCGAAAGAGAGAATTAAAACGTCAACGCGACAGGCAAATCAGCAAGACCAAAGTCAATACTGTAACTTTTCCCAGATGGAAAGAGCTCATAAGGAGCAAAGATTTTAAAACGGACGCCGAAGTTGCCTGCTTTCTTCTCGACAGGTAATTCAGCCTATTTGTGTAAATTCGAAGTTTTATAGTTGCTTGTCTAACCATAGCATGGTTGTGCATAACGCCAGAACGACCTCTAGTATAACTTGCGTTACTTTTCCTCACGTCAATGGTGAAAAAGTATTGTTTACCTTGTAACATAAATCTGTGCTGCGACGGATCACAGGTGATAGTTTTAAAGGCGCAATTGGACGAAGTCGCAATTGGAAGCCATGTTAATCTTGGAATAATACGGCCACCGTAGGAGTTAAAACGCCTTCAAAATTGAAAGGAACAGAAACTAATATTCATTGGGTAGTCATATACAATTTCACCGCTAGATGGGGGAAAATATCACACAGTGTAGCTTTAACTCAATCTGCTTGTGATCATATCATTCTCTATAGGACACAGCTGATTGGTTCCTGCTGTATCAGTAGCCAATGAGCTCACTGTTCAACCTTCAAATACTTAGTCAGCATTTGATGTAGCAGCTGCAGCGTGCTTTCAGAAACCCTCCACCTTCCCCAGCTCCACCTGTATAGATATGCAACGGGTAATTCATGAATACTCTTTTTTTGTACAGCAACAGCATGTCTTACTTGCTTACAGCAGCGTATCGCATATGTATTGTGGTATTGGCAGTAGCAGCAATAACCAACAGCAGCAGCGTAGCAGAACTATTCCTCCAGGACCAAACTTTTCAACATTGTCATTTCCATTTCCATGCCAAACACTCTAGTTGTCATGACAGAATTTTGTTGTTGTTTTTTGCAAAAATTACCCCATGTTGCGGATATAAGGAATGTTATTTAGGAACATTAACTGCAATTTCAGACACAATGATAGTTTGAGGTGTAAAATCCAGGAACATTCTGATCATGTTAGAAAATATCTCATGCACAGTGTTTCAGAAGTTCTTGGTTTTGACTAACAGTTTTATGTCATCCACTTAAGCAATCAGGAACTACTTGTGGGTGCTTAGCTCTGACGATAGATTTGGGGGGGGATTGTAACCACAAATTTAAAAATATATCTATCTACTATTTCATCCATATTATAAATCCTTCACGACCACCATTTGTCAGAATCGTTTCTATTCTTTCACCACAAACAGCTGTGGTGAAGAAAAAAATCTCTCAGAGATTTGAACTAAATGTCGGTGGTGATATAAATTGTCGCTGAGAAACTGCTTTTCGGGTCCCCACCCACTGCTCAAACTACAGAGACGCGCTTGACATTTGGAATTCCTAAATGACATGGCCTTTCAGCAACGTGGATTCCCAAACAGATCTAATGTCAGTCAAACTCCCAGCATCCTAGACCCCCAACAATGGCATTCTGAAAGGGTATGTGAGGGATGGATGTAGCTGTCAATAAGGCAGACATTAAAAAATAATTGCAAATCAATCCTTGTATGTAAACTAGTTCATGCTGAACTGTGTCCTGTAAAGCAGTGACGACCTCTTGTACCACACGGGGTACATATTTAGATTTTGCATGATTAAATATACACATCCAAAATTATAACTTAATAAATAATAAGACAAAAGATTAAAAATAGATTAACCAATCGTGATTAATTTGATGTATTTTCAGTTCCTTTTCAAAGGTACACTATGTAACTTTTGTCTAACTCTAGCAGTTAAAAAAACAAAACTGCATGCATTTTGCGAAAGAACATTGTTTTGGTTGTGTTTCGGCTCTGCATGACTGTCTGTGCGGATGAATATGGTTATCCTTCTGCTCATAAAACATTCATTAGTAGGCTTAAGAGAGTTTAGATGGAAAGTATCTCAAGCTGAATAGCTGAAGACACTACTGTCGCTATACCCACATAGTACTTTATAGAAAATAAATTCCAGCACAGTGCTACAACAACCATAATGAAATTACCCTTCACAATAGATAATGCTTTACAATGAACTCTGTTAGAGAGAGATGGCAATTTATCTGTTCAATAAAATACCTTACTCACCTTTAGAGTAATACAAACACTATCTTGCTTTTACAACATTTCAAATCCCTCACTTCTTGCAATTTCCAAAAAGCCAAGCCAATGTTGATTCTTGTTTTATTACGAGCTCTGTCAGCGTTTTTTTAAATGTGTGATTCCCTGAAGGTTTGATATTTAGCATGCCCAATGTCAACCTTTCTTGCTTGTTGTGACAACTAACCTAAGGATTTATTGACTCATTATTTACATTTTGTAAATGTTGAACAAAAATAGCTACATAGTGTATCTTTAAGGAAATATAATACATTGAATGGAGAAGTTTACCCAAAAATTAACACTTTATCATCATTTACTTATCATCATGTCATTACAAACCCAAATGAATCCAGTTGATATGGTTTAAATGATTTGTTCATTATCTGGTGCAACTCCCGAATGATCAGGTACAGCATTAACAGACCATTGAAGTGGAACATTTTTATTGAATAATATGGTATTTTGGTCACACAAAGCTGTTGTATGAATTATGAAGAATTTAAATGTAGCTCACAAGTCCTATATGGACTACTTTTATGGTTTGTTTCATTCTTGAAAGCACCAGTCTCCATTCATTTGTCAAAACTAGACTTTTTCAAAAAAATCATTTGTGCTTGAGGGCAAAAAATAACAACTTTTCAGAGGAATACATTTTAGAGACTGCAAAAAATAGACTTTTTCCCCTGCAAAAAAAATAAATACAGCAGGAGGTTGACAGTGATCTGTAAGAGACATCTAAGTAAATATTAATAAATATGTAAGCTGAGGAAAATGGGGGGTCACATGTCAGTCAACGTCAAAGACATGGTGGGCTCAAACAAAATCTAAGAACTTCGAATAAAAAAAGGCAACATCATATTCATATCACAAAACTAAACATCCCAAAACTGCCGTCCCATTTAAAAGATTATCCTGATTAAAAAAACAGAAGCTTTTGTGATGTTTTTGTCATGAAGCCTCAAACATATAGGGCCACACACAATAAATCCATTAGAAATCAGAGCTAAACACAAGTTAAATAAAAATGTTTTATATAAAGACATTTAAGAGATGTTATAAAGGAGTGAAACAAACCTATCTTCTTCTCCTTTTTTTCCTTGAGCAAACAGTGACACTATGAGGTCAAAAGAGTGAATAACTAGAAAGAGCAAGACACATCGGTGAAAGTTTTAAAAAATAATCATTTCTTAATAAAGTTTTTCATCAAAAAATAATATTGATAATTAAAGCTTGCATATAAATTGTACATATGAATAATATATTATTGCATAAATGTTTTTTGCAGAGATTTTGTTACTCTCCAAACTAATTTATATTCTGTTATTTTTTTATGCCAACCTTGGTTCACACTGTTCTGTTCTTCTAGTCATTTACCACCTGTGGTCTTCAGGCTACAACATCAGTCCAAGAGTTTTTGGATCTCATGGGGTCCCCGCTCCTCACCACAGGCCCTAACTATGGTTGATGAGTCAGTGTTTTGATGCCGAGAGACCCAAATGAATCTCTTTCTTCCCCTCTTAAGGGAATTAGGGCTAAAGGGGCTTGGCAAGCAATGGAGGCAATTATGCCCTGAGAGGATGAGAGTTCCTTTGCTTATGTGTGGGGTTTTGAAGAAGTCAGACTTTCTTCGGTTCGAATAATTCAGTAGCATCACTCATAGTTACCCTTGGTAAATAAAAAACAAAGAAGCCCTTGAAAATAAAGCTGCATTGTTAATACTTTTGAGCTTTTATTAAAAAAAAATAACATAAATTTCATTAAATAATGAATCACTTACTTTCTAATCAGTAACTAGATTAAAAAACCTAAAACAATAGACATTTAAGTATTTTTGAGTCCAGTCTCTCTTTTTTTTTTTTTTTTACTTCATACTGTTCTGGATATCATATAAACATAAGAAATTTGCTGCTTCTTCTTCTTCTTCTTCATGTTCTAGGCACACTTTAACATAATACATGATATGCATAATGAGGGAGTGAAAGAAAAGGGAAAATACAAAAGATAAAACACGAAATTGCTACTGATTCATTCCGAAAACTTATTAAAACTTATCCCAAGAGTTATCCTCTATAACAGCATTTATTCTACTTGAACCTAGCTTCATATGATGCAATTTCCACCATTGCAAAGGTATAACATGTTTAGAAAGCCAGGATGGTTGTTCGAAAGTTAAAGTGAGAGAAACTTCACTGGCCCGAAACCAAACCGTCGACACCCCACCTTTTCTTACCTGCAATAAAGCATTGTGTTATTCCTGACAGCATGCAACACAGGCACTCATCCCACAGCCTAATAATCAAACGCACAATTATAAGGTTCTTGGTCTTCTTGCCAAAAAACTTCATGTTCTGGATCACCCCCCTCATCTCTAATCAGGAAAAGACATTCAAGCGTCTCCACCGGGTTATTTCGTGCCCACCAAACTGAGAAGGGTTTGTTCAGGTCAGGGAGTTTGTGTATGATTTAAATTTCTGCCTCATAAAACTTTTTCATTGTAGCTATTCATATAAGCCTGTTGTCTGGATGATTATTCTTTTGATACCCTATAACTTATATGTGGTATAACTTATCATATGGATAAATAAAAGAGCCAAAACTAACCATGAAATATCAAAGGCAGCAGTGAATTATATAAGGGAATTTTTGCAAAGCAAATCCTATATGAATAGACATATTAAAGGGGACCTATAATGCAAAATTCACTTTTACATGGTGTTCAAACATAAATGTGAGTTGGCAATGTGTACACAACCACCCAATAATGGTAAAAATCCACCCACTCCTTTTTCTAATACCCTTAAATCATAAGCAGTGTCTCAGAACAAACATTTACATATTCTATGCAATGTGACATCACATTTTTACGGGCCCCGCCCACGACTGCTGGCGGACCCTATTAGCATAGACCCCGCCCTGAGTGAGCTGTACACAGTCCACCATGTTTATCTCCTCAACAGAGCATTTAACAGCAGCAATTAAAGGGATAGTTCACTCAAAAATGAAAATTGTGTCATCACTTACTCAACCTCGTGTTGTTCTAAACCTGTATGGGTTTCTCTGTTCTGTTGAATACAAAAGAAGATATTTTGAAGAATGTCGGTAACCAAACAGTTGATGGACCCCATTGACTTCCATAGTATTTTTTTTTCCCCACTATGGAAGTCAATGGGGTCGGGGACGGTTGCAACAAGTTATAAATTGCATGTTTAATAAAGGTTTGTTGCATTGCAAATTGCTCAATTCTTCCTGTCTGACACTGAAATATGGAGAGATTGAATAGCATCTGTAACACCTGCTCACTGAATCTATGTTGGCCTATGTTCTACACATAAACAAACAAAACTCAATAACTGTTATTTGATAAATATGACTAAATAAATAAATTATAGGCTACAATAATATTATTGAAATAAATAATACTATAATATTATAGTAGGCCTAAAACAGTTAATATTTTCAGAATTCTATGCTCATTGAGACAAAAAGCTTAAGTTAATTAATGAAATGTAGATATTTTTAACGTGTTGCAACCGTCCCTGGGTTGTGTTGCAACCGTCCCCTGGGTCGGGGTCAGTTGCAACATCTGACTTCTTCCATTCAAATAAATACTGTGAACGATATGTCATATATAATCATCTTTAAATGGTATGGGTAATTAGCAGACACACTGTTAGACTTTTCTGTAATTTCTACAGTTATTTACTTTAAATCCCCCAGTATTATACTGCTATTTCTCTTTACAGTAAATAACTGTGATTCCAATTGCATCATGGGAATTTTCTGTGACGTCTAACACCACATACAGAGACTTACTGTATTTTTTAAATTTGCTGTATACTACTGTATTTGACGTAACGGCCTCTCTGGCTGGCACCATTCCACCGTGCTTTTTATTTCCTAATTTTTGCCTTACACCACGTGTCTACAACGCTATAATAGCCAGAGGCTGTCTATATTGGACACATTGAAGCGACCGGACCTTTAAATGCAAACCTGTTTATCCCTTGTAAGAACTAGTGCGAGCGCTTGGACTCGTATCGGACTACGTCTGAAATATAACGGCCGCGGCGCATCACTACACTGTCTGGGATTTGTCGTGTCGCGTCAGACAGACATCCAGTGTAGGTAATGGGGTCTGTCTTTTGTTGGATCGCGACGTTCGTGTCTGGCCCGGGGAAGAGACGGAATTCACTTCACCGAGAGAGAGATCAGCAAGCAAGGTAAAAAAAACAAAAAAAACAAACATTCTGTGTATGTTGACAGGATTGTGCCCAGTTTAACGTATGTTATAACGTTAACGTTAGCCTAACGTTACTCGTCGTCAACATGGCGGTAACGAACTTTACCATGGTAAACTGAGCTAACGTTTCATTTTACACACTTTGTTAGATTATTGAATTGTCGAGTTAAAATATGCCAACGAGCAACGCGTTTACATTAACAATAAATGTGAATAAACTAATGTGAAATTCTGTTTATATCTTAATGTTGGCCTACTGATGAGAACCTTTATAGTTTTAGCATTAGTTTGCAAACTATACCATATTATAGTTGTTTTTTTTATGGAATTTAATATTTACTTCCATTTTTGTGTTTAAAGGCAACTGCAACAAAGCGCCAATTCGCGCCAGTGACTTAGCAAGATTCCAGAGGTAGGCCAGCCCATTTGTGATATATTTTGAGATAAGTTTGCTGAAATGATTAGCATACACTATGTGAAAATTGCTTTTGAGCCACTGGTGCAGACTAGGTAGCTAACAATATCTTATAAAATCTCTATAAAATTGGCTAACTTTATATCAAATAAGTGACCTTTGCATTATGTCTAACTTTATTACACAGCAAATGAACCAATCAGAAGATGGACCATTGTCTTTGTTCAGTCTCACCAGATTAAATGTATCCAGGTAAGCACTGCAGTAAAACTCTCACTAAGACCAAATCTAGCATTCTAAACAACTTAAGTTTATATTTTTGCATTATTTTTATATTTTATTAGCCAGCGACTCTACCATTGCAGTTCCACCTGACTAGGAAGGTCCTAATATCAGCGCACAGGTGGGTTAACTACTGTAGGAAGGAGAACGATCATCACACAGTGATTTCTTGCATGTATCTTACTGTGTATTTGTCTCAAACAGGTACTCCACTGCAGACAAGCTGAAATGGGCTAAAATCATCTATTTCAGTCGTTCAACTTCTTTCTATGCATCTCAGCATTTTTGGACAGAATTTAGGATTTGTAAGTATTAAAATTTAATCTGGCATAATTTAATTTAGTTCTTTTGTATGCTATTTATTGACAAAAGCTGTTTACAAATATATATTCTTAAGTTTTTGTGAAAATAATAATAAAAATTAACAAAAAAGGAGGTTAAAAATAATGTGACACTAATATTCTCTCTCTCTCTCTCTCTCTCTCTCTCTCTCTCTCTCTCTCTCTCTCTCTCTCTCATAGTGTTGGAACCGGGATCTCCTCTGAAGGACTTGAGTACATTTGTGTGTGTGGACACGCATGCAGACCAGGGAACACTCTGATGTTGTCAATCAAGTTCTGAACAGGAACCAATCTTTGGAGAAGTTCATTTATTCACAAAGGTGGACAAAAACATTGTGTTGGCTTTTTAAAGATTATTTTGATGACTTTTACTCCTATGCTGTAGAAAAGATGGAGTAGACAGTCAGACATTGATAATAATAATAAATGTTTCTTGAGGATCAAAGAGACTTCTTTCAAAAACATTACGCCACTTAAATACTTCTTTTGGCCACCAGTGTACATGAATCCAACACATTTTTGGAAATAAGTGAAATTATTTTTAAGGTGGGGTTATGTATCTTGTATTGTGAAAAGAACTGTGTTTTGTCCTGTTTTGGACATTTCCTTTTTGAATGCTTAATGTATTTATATTCTGCAGTTTTATGAATGTAATGGTTGATATTTCATTATAATACTTGTATAAGCTAAACAACCAATGACTCTACATTCATTTAGTCAAATGCTAATGTTTTGTTTATGATTTTATGTATGTTTTCAAAAATGTTTGCAGTGAAGGACAGCACATAATGTGTTAATTTAACACGTTTACACATCTTTGTGCTAACCTCTCTGACATATTTACTTTGTTAAAATCATTAACACAATGAATGAGTTAAAATTAACACAAAAAATGTTGTCTCTAAACTTACCCATTAATGTGTAAAAATTTCACACATCATTTCCAGCATTGGCATGTTTATTTTGTGATATATATGAAATGTTTTAAATAAAAAAATGGTATTTTGTGATAACTTTGTCTAATTGGTTTGTATGAAAGTAGTACTTATGTAGGATAAAAATAAAATTAATCATATATCAAAATTATCAAATCTAATTTATATTTAGTACAAATAAAAATAATTACAGTAGTGTACTGATTAGCTTAGTTTTTACAGTAATGCACTGTACTGATTAGCTTCGTTTTTACAGTAATGCACTGTATTACACAAAACTGAAATACGGTTTGGAAAATGTAACTCTTAATTACAGTAACTTACTGGCAACAGTGTTGCCAGTAAGTTACTGTAAAAAACCCTTGAAAAGTCTAACAGTGCAGATGCAAGTTTAATATATACAAATTTGGTTGGTCTAGTCCAAATAGTCTCTGAGTAACTGAGAGAAATGCAAAAAGTGTTGCAACTGTCCCCGGTCTCCCCTACTTTTTGCCTACTCAGTGAATTCGGACATACTTCTTTTGTCACATACTGTTTTTCGCCTTCTATAGTAAGGAAGTATAGGATTTAGGATGCAGCAAGTATGTTTTTCCATCTACTCAAAAATGGTGATGGTATAATAAAAAGATGGTATAATAAATTATCTGTGTGGTATTTTGAGTTGAAATGTCATATACACATTCTGGGGACACCTGAGACTTATATTCCCTTATAGGTCCCCTTTAACACAAATTTTGGTTCAGTCACTGCTTCAGTCACTGGTTTTCGTCACTTTTTTCTTATGTTGCACTGACACCTAGTGGCAAAATACAAAACCACATGTTTTTACCAAAATTACCCCCTAGTTAAAGGTACAATATGTAAGATTTTTGTAATAATATTTCCACAAATCACTTGCACATTGTGATATATTTCCTGCAGTTGTGTAGCCTACTTACAATATCCCAAAAGTTCCCAAAGATTTTTAATTTCAGAGAAATTCCAAATTTTAAATAATGACTCGTCCCTGGTCATTGTCGCCTGTCAATGACGTAATATCCGCGCTATCCCTGGTTTCCGCTCGTACTGCCATATGGCGACAGATGTGGACAACTGCGTTAAATCTAGCGGCACGCTCACGCTGTTGTTGTTTCGTTCAAACATTATGGACCATGGCAAGCAGACTTTGGGACAAAAGGAGAACTAAAACGAGGATCAATATCAGCGTGGCATTTTCGAGATGCAGAGAGCTCCACGTCTGTGACAAACTTCGACTTGACAGAGACGCGCAAATGTAGAGGTGAGCAAATGTACATAAATCTAATCAATGTTTTATAGCTCAACATGATGAAATGTTAGAATATGATCAGTATGTTATTCTAATGTTGATCTAGCTTACTGCTAGTCTCATACAGACAAACTAACACATAGAATAACATTATAACTTTCAACACACTCAAAAGCGGTTTAGTGTGATAGTGTGTAGACCAAGTGAAACAGTGCTGCGTTACCTCACAAATTTCGACCTGTCACCTGTGTGAGTAGTAATTCTGCACTTGCAGGTAGTTCGGTAGAATGAAATGTCCTTATTCCTTTATATCCGTGGGACTCGCGTGTGGCGCTGATATCTGTCTCTCATTAGCAATCGTGACCTGCTTCATACCAGTCATGTTAAAAACATCAATGTATTCACTCATCCATAAACATTATTAGATCCTTCGGCATGACGGCAAGTTCCATAATTCCGCTTATGCGTCATCAACCTACACCTTTGTTATTGTAAGAGGTTAGTGACCCCTAGCGCGAAAAAAAGTTACATATTGTAGCTTTAAAATTTTAATACCATCGTATTTTGTATTATATTACATTTACATTGCTGCTGAAAACTTACCCCAATATAGCCAACTTGTTACCTGAATATTTTCAGCTAAAATTAGTAGCAGATGATTTTACAGTTTGAATATAGTGAGTTTTAGACTAATTATCAAGAATGATCATTAACAGTGTTCACACTTGGTTCAAGTTCACTTATCAATCTTCAGAAATGGTTATTATACAACTCCATTTCCAGAAGTTGGGACATTTTGTAGAATGCAATAAAATCAAGAATCTGTGATTTGTTAATTCTCTTGAACCTTTATTTAACTGACAAATGTACAAAGAAAATATTTCCAATGTTTTCACTGACCAACTTAATTTTATTTTGTAAATATAAACAAGTTTTGATTTTGATGGCTGTTACACACTCCAAAAAAGTTAGGCATGTTTACCTCTGTGTCACATCACCTTTCCTTTTAATTACACTTTTTAATCATTTGGGAATTGAGGATACTAATTGTTGAAGTGTTGCAAGTGGAATATTTGCCCAATCTTGTCTAATACAAGACATCTGCTCAACAGTCTGTGGTCGTCACTGTCTGGTTCTCCTTTTCATTAAATTGTCATGCATTTTCAATAAGAGACAGATATGGACTGCAGGCAGGCACATCTCTTCTATGGTGCAGAGTGTCTAGAAACCACAGTTTCAGCATGTGCAGAATGAGTCCTGGCATTGTCTTGCTTCCCAGGAAAGATGTCATCTTGATGACAGTTTATGTCTCCGTATAATCCAAATATATGCCTCCATGTCAGTGGTACCTTCACACAAATGCAAGTCACCCATACCGCTTGCACTGATGCACCCCAGTACCAGGACAGATGACCTGTCGCTGATGAAAATCTTCATGGTCCCTTTTGTCTTTGGGACTGAGAACTCAATGTCTGTTTTTCCCAAAAACAAGCTGAAACATGGACTCATCTGACCACAGCACACATTTCTACTGTCTTATAGACCATCTGAGATGAGCTCGGGCCCAGAGAACTCGACAGCATCTCTGCTTAGAACTGTTATAGCTTTCTCCTTGCGTAACAGAGATTCAGGTGGCATTTCCTGATGCAGCATCAGACAAAACGTTTTTTCCAAAGTACTCCCGAGCTCATGTGGCTTTATTTAACAGAGTAACATGATGGTTTCTCATGCAATGCCATCTGAGGGCTCAAAGGTCACGCACATTCAACAGAGGTCTCCTGCCTTGCCCTACGCAGACTGAGATTTCTCTGGATTCCCTGAATCTTTTCACAATATTATGTATGGAAGATGGTGAAAGACATAAATTCTTTGCAGTCTTGCATTGAGACATGTGATTATTGAATTGTTTGACAATTCTCTTATGATATTTGGCACAAAGTGGTGAGCTATGACCCATCTTCGCTCACAAAGACTGAGAATCTCTTTTACACTCAATCACGATACCCTCACCTATTGCCAATTCACCTGCTCATTGTGGACTGTTTCAAAAGAGTTGGATAATCTAACTTTGATCATATTTCCACTTTTTGTTTTGCCTCTGTCCCAACTTTTTTTGTAGTATGTTGCTGCCATCAATATCAAAATTTGTTTATATTTACAAAATACAATAATGTTGTTCAGTGAAAACATTGGAAAACTTTTCTTTGTCAGTTAAAAAAAAAAGGTTCAAGAGAATTAAGAAATCCTGGATTGTGAATTTTATCACAATTTATGACTTATTTAACTTTTCTGGAAATAGGGTTGTAAACACAAATCACTATAGTTCAAAGTCTGTAGGCTATGTAAAAAGGACAGTGTTCACTCAAAAATAAATATTCACAATTTCCTCACCCTTGTATTTTAATTCGCTTTCTTCTTTGGAACACAAAAAGAGTTAAAGGATATGGCAGAATGCCCAAACTGCTCGTGTATTCAACAAAGTGAACGGATACCATGGCTGTTAAGCTAGATTTTAAAAGGCAAGTGAATAACAACATAAAAAAATCACTCTGTTCCTTACATAAAGGATTGGCTCTGTGGCTTCGGAAGACTTTGACTACTTTTATGATGCTTTCATGCAATAATGGTTTTTTTATCGGAACTTCAAAGCTCATCCACTTTCATGATGTTCAGGATAAGCATCAATATTCTTCAGAACTTCCACTTTTGTAGAAGTTAGGTGAGTCATGGCAGTTTTACACTCAATAAAAAAAGCATATAAATAACTTCTGATCATCTTGAGTTAAATATATATGCGCCAGATGGCGCTGTGGTGCTTTCGCCTTGTTGAAGTATGTTGCCAGGTGCGAGTTTTATAAGCGAATTTAGGCGTTTTTACCATTTGCTTATTTCTCTTGCGCGATCTGGCAACATCGAGTTTCTGGCCTTACCAGTCAACATCAGCTTCCTGAGCTCTGTTTCAAACACGCAGCTGGACAAAATGGTACGTGTTTATTTACCAGAGAAGATTTCTTTATCAGCAGATACTCGTACTTTTTGGTTTCCTTTTAAAACCATACGTCCGAGTATATATTTAGGCTGTTTTCCCAAAAACCTGGTATTTTAGCGCTGATGGGTCACATGACAGCAGCGAGCTAGCGCTGCTTGTGTGATTCAACCCAACAGTATCGAGTCAGAATGTTACGTTAGTCAGTCTCTTTTAAATTGATTAAATCACTGACACTTGAAGTATATTCTTCGCTATATAAACTAATTATGCGTTTCATTGTAGCAATACCTAGTATAGTGTGTTAATGCTGAATGCTGAGTCCAGTAACAGAATGCTAGCCTACAGTGGCTAACATAAAACTGTTCTTCTAGTATCTTATCTATTATGAGGTTGACATGTTGTTTACAAAATTAAAGTCAATGTAGACAAAGCAGTTCTTAAAAAAACGTTTACTTTGTTTTCAGCTTACATTGTATTTTTGTTAGATGTATAAAACTGAAGAGAAACATTTTAAAAATGTATTTGCTTAGCAGCAAATATCGTTCCACAGCAGTTTTACAGAAATGAGTGCTTTCAAATCGAACTTGTCATTGAAGTTCTAGAGTCTGTGTTCTTATGGGAAACGTCAGCAGCTTTTACCCCGATTTTCACACTAACACACTAACACTTCTGCAAGTGTCCTCCATTCATCAACCACAATCAGCTAACATTCAATCTAATTTATGTTGACTTTTCCAGTCGATATTATTTATCCACTGAGTTTCAGTTTTCCTTCTGTCTCACATCACCTTTAATCTTTTGTATGTTGTTTTTTGTCATGATCATGCATCCTCTTCCTCAAACCCTCCCTCACCCACTGTTCCCCTTCCTGACATCTGCATCGTAATCAGGCTGGTCACAGAGTAAGTGCATCTCCAGACCTCTCGTGCTCCTGGTTTTCTGAATTTTAGAGTAGTGCTGTTGCTGGATCTGTCACCATTCCTCTCACCTTCAGTCTTATTTCTGTTTAGACTGCTCTGGGTTTATGATGTTCTTTTTTTTCTAGAAAGCTTGCCATTTAAATGAATTTGTCTGTGACCACAAAATAGCTAGTAATCTAATTATCAGCTTGCAGAATGATTGAAAATAGCAGAATACTCATCAATCGAGGCATGTTGAACATATATCATCCTGTTTCTAAGCATTACAGCAACACATTTTGTGGTTTGCATATTTTATGAACATTTTGATGTATATTTTAAACACAGGCTAATTAGAGTATCAAGTCTCATGGGAGTAGTGAGTTATGTTTGGAATGGGATACTTGAGTGCTGCTTACAGCACAGTATATTCTGAATACTGCCTATTTTTTTATTTCAAGCACATGAAGCAGTATGCAACTTTTCAATCAGAAGTATGCTATTGCTGTATGTGTAATTTATTCTCTTCAAATTTATTCAGTGTTTTATTTAGTTATCATTTTAGAAATAAAAACATTAGTTTGCATTATAATCATAAAGTTTTGTGTTCACATGTCTTAACATTCGATCAAATAATGAAAGATTGCATACGGTATAGGGAATGTTTGCATTCTACACATCATAAAGCTACATACTGCAGAAATAGTGAGGCTGCATCCAAAATCGCATACTCTCTTGAGTAGGTACTTATTTTGAGTAAGTACTTAACTTGAATTAAAAGTATGTTCTAAATAGTATGAATGCGTGTAGTATGATTTTTATTGTCATGTGACCTACCAGTGTCAGTTGCATCACTTCCCTGCTCTGAAAAAAATTTTCACACAGTTTTTCACCTACTATATAGTTTGGAAATATGCCATTTGGATGCAGCCACAGTGTAGGATGTCAGTATACTATTTTAAAGTTTTGTCAAGTAACATTTTTAGTTAGGCTTGTATGTGAACGGTTCGATCTCAGCCTGTTTTAGGTTCAACAAAGCTAACAGTCTTAGAATCCGCTCTCTTGCTCAGCTTTGACTTGATTGATGTCTGAAGAAAATTTGCTCTCATTTTAAATGATTACATAATGCTAATTCTTCCAAAGGCAAAACATTCTTTCCAAAAATATTTAATTAAGATTTTATTCAGACAGCAATGCATTGCTTGTGACCCCACTTTTCCTTCACTCTTGAAGTGTCCAACAACTAACGTTTGAAGAACGCTAACGAGATGTCTTTTGCCATTAGCTGGTGCTTGTGTTAGGTGATCTGCACATTCCCCACCGATGCAACACCCTGCCTCCCAAATTCAAAAAATTGCTGGTGCCTGGCAAGATTCAGCACATCCTCTGCACAGGAAACCTCTGTACAAAGGAGAGCTATGATTACCTGAAAACACTCGCTGGAGACGTGCACATTGTCAGAGGAGACTTTGATGAGGTTAACTTTTATTACCTATTTCTGTTTTTCAAAGTTGTTTATGCACTTTTTAACCATCCACATTTCTTGTTTCTAAATGACAGAACTTGAATTACCCGGAGCAGAAGGTGGTGACGGTGGGGCAGTTTAAAATCGGTCTGATCCACGGACACCAAGTGATCCCATGGGGTGACATGGCGAGCTTGGCGCTCCTTCAAAGGCAACTGGATGTGGATATTCTCATATCTGGCCACACACACAAATTTGAGGCTTTTGAGAATGAGAACAAATTTTATATAAACCCTGGATCTGCCACAGGGGCCTATAGCGCACTGGAAAGGTATAACATTTACGTTTATCTTCTTCAGATCATGTTTAATCAAACGTTATACCCAATGTTACGTGGATGATTTGTGATTGAATTGTCTCTTTACAGTAACATCACACCATCATTTGTTTTGATGGACATTCAAGCATCCACAGTGGTAACGTATGTCTATCAGCTCATTGGAGACGACGTCAAGGTCGAGAGAATCGAATACAAAAAGTCGTAAAGAACGACGATGCTGTCAGATGCCTTCTTTCAGGATGCTTATCTTGTCATTCCCTCTCACCTGACTTCACCATCGTACAAATGCTGTATCATAACATTACACTATATTTCAATGTAATATATAATACTGTTTATATGTCACCAGAATGTCATCAATTTGTGGTTTCAGCAAATGGTTGTTGAAAATGCAATAATGCTGCATTATTTGCATAATTTTAGTGTGAATTAGTCTTATAAATATGTTATGTCCCCTATTAATTTTTCAAGGCCTATGTTAAGTCATCTTTCATAAAATAAAACCCCACATCACATGAGCAGTGTATTTTTTTATGAAAACAGAACACATTTGACACAATATTATTAAATATTTTGAAATGTCTTGGACATCTGGATTGTTTATGTCTAGGATATGTTTTAAGAATGATTTTGTTAGATATTTTTCATAAATGACAAAAACCTAGATTGATGCGTTAGGTAAGAAATATAAAGTCCTCTTCATCTTCTGATTCATTAAAAGACAGGCCACTCATGTGTCCAGCAAGATAAGAATCTGTTTCAGTCGCCTCCCATTCGAAGTCAGCTTCCCATGGCCGTGATCCTGGAAATGTTAGGTCCATTAACTCCATTTTGAATAATGTTAAAAACTGGAACCTAAAGTGTTCAAAGGATCCAAACCTACCCCGTGAAGAAGCATGCGTTGCAATGGTAGCCCTCCTTTTTCTTGGCTGTCCCATATTCGATTTTGCAAATCCAGAAGACACTCTGTGTATAGTAGTTACATTTTTAAGTTTACAGCTAAGCCTCTCAAAATGTTTTGCAGCTGGCATCTATACTTACCTTTGATGATTGACAATTTTAGGTAAAGTTGTTTTCTTGACTTTCTCTGAAGTCGAAGATCTCTTTCCACTTTTTTCTTTCTTGTTCATAGATGTACTCTGAGAGTTTGCCAAGTGTTCTACTTCTGGGGTGTATGTTGACATCTGCAGTTTCACATTTACATTCACATGATGCGCATCCGGCACTAAATATGGAGTATAAGAAGTTGTAATATGTCAAATGTTTAATTGTATTAAAAGTTCTTGCTAATACAGGCATAAGTCCCATGCTCATATTATATGATGTGATGGTTCACCTGTCCGGATACACCGGTGTAATACGTTCATATAATGTTGACATATTAGCTTCCGCATGTGCTCTTTGCTGTAGGCCTCTGCGATACTGTACAGAAAACGCTTCTGTCCTGGTGTCAAGCCTGGATGCTGAAAACCAGTGTTTATTTAAATGTGAATTTCGAGTTACATGGCATAAGGTTCTTATGGCTGCTGAATCAGATATTGTCATCCAAATCATTGCAAATCTGACCTTAAAGGGATAGTTCACTTTGAAATTAAATTTTGGTATGTTTTAGCTTACCTCAAGGGCATCCAAGATGTAGGTGTCTTTTTTTCCGCAGTAGTTTCAATTTTGATATTTTTAGGTCAAACCGTTCTTGTCTGTCAGTCATATAATGCAGGTCTATGGTCACCACCTCAAAGAGCATGCACAGAGTCCAAATTAAACAATTCCCCATCGTAAGTACACATTGATGGCCTAAGACACGAAACGAGCGGTTTGTGTGAGAAAACGAACAGTATTTATCTCGTTTTTACCTCTTGTACACAGCCACGTCCAAGTGATCTGAGAGCGCGGGCGGGTATAGATATATACAATAGAAGTCGCCTTGGCTACGGCAGTTCATTGGAACGAAACCGTAGCCAAGGCGACTTCTATTGTATATATCTATACCCGCCCGCGCTCTCAGATCACTTGGACGTGGCTGTGTACAAGAGGTAAAAACGAGATAAATACTGTTCGTTTTCTCACACAAACCGCTCGTTTCGTGTCTTAGGCCATCAATGTGTACTTACGATGGGGAACTGTTTAATTTGGACTTCTCTGTGCATGCTCTTTGAGGTGGTGACCATAGACCTGCATTATATGACTGACAGACAAGAACGGTTTGACCTAAAAATATAAAAATTGAAACTACTGCGGAAAAAAAGACACCTACATCTTGGATGCCCTTGAGGTAAGCTAAAACATACCAAAATTTAATTTCAAAGTGAACTATCCCTTTAAGGAAGTTTTTTTAATTAAATTTTCTGCAGATATATTAAAGGTACTCCAACATTTACAAAATGAGACTAGTTGTCTGAGTAAAGAGATGTAAAAGTAACAGAAAAGTTCAAATAAGGACATGTTTTTTATTTTTTATCATTTTGCCTGTGTTAATGCCAACTGCATGAATTTTGTCAGAAGTTTGTATTTTTATTGGAATTTTATTTCATCTTCATTTCCTTTAATAAATCTATTTTACACTAGGTACACAAAATAGTTACACTCAGGACCTTAAGGACAAAAATGTCCCCATTGAAACCCATTAAAACTGCAATTATTATTCGGGGCCATTTGAATATAAAATTATGCAGTCTTTGTTCAAAGGCTTTCATTCTGCTGGCAATCTAAAGCTTATATGTATGGCTTTGATTTTCTAACAGTTTTTGAGTTTTCTAAAATATATATTTTATAGGCTATAAAAATTGTTCATACATAATTTTCATAAACTTAAACCTCTATAACTCTTTGTTTCACTTCTTTTTTTTTTTCTTTTTTTTACTTTAACAGTAATCTGCCATGGGTCTTTAAATATTTATGACAGGTTTTGTACATTTTTGTCCTCTACGGACCTCAGAGTAACTTTTTTTTTTAATTGACGCACAAGATACACATTTTCATGAAATACCTGTAAAAATGGAGCAGCAGTCATGGTCTTAGGGATATGAATAGTTTTAATGTCCCGATCTTGTTCTGGCTCTTGTGCAGATGCAGGTTGTATTTTATGTCCAAATACTGAGTTTGTTTTTCCTGGATAAGGAAATAATTTAAGTAGCCTACTTTAAATAAATATTTAGTTACAATTCACAAAGTTATTAAAGTAAAAACTCCAAGATCATGGTTACACATATGACAGTTGTTTGCCTTTAGGACTTTTTTTTTTTTTTTTTTTTTTTTTTACTCAATTGGGTCAGAGACTCTGGTTACTCTTGGTTACTCTGTCCAAATTATACAGGTGTAATGTTTCTGTAATTTACACAGATTAAGTTTGCTACTCTGTAGCCGTATGGAAAAAAACTGCCAGGCTGCTGGGGAGATAAAATGGTTGTATTTTGAATTCAAATTTACTATTAATGCTATTGCAGATGTATACTGCATTTACAGATGTATGAAGCAAAAGAGGTGCTATACAAATGAAGTGATGTGATTCAGGAACTATTTTAGGATAGTACAACATGCAAAATAATGCTCTAAAGTTATGTAAATTATACAAAATTAAAGCAACACGTTCTTATATAGGACAATCAAATATTTGTAAACAGAAAATTATCTGACATTATTATGATTTTAACTAGGACACATTACTTTTGAGATGACTAGGAAAAGTGTCCCAATTAACATGAATGACCCAAAGCCATTAATTGCTCCAGAAAATTATTTATGGAACAAACTTACCAGTTTGCACATGGTTGAGACCAGATAGCCTGTCAAAACAGTATATGGGAAACACATAATTTGTATGTGACAACAACACAATAACTTTAAGTAATTTGCATAGCTATATTATCATATTCTCTGGCTTACCTTAAAGGCAAAAACGACTTTTTTTGATGCAGACGGCTTTTATCGGTGTTGTTTTCAAGGAATTTCACGTGCTTTTTCATGCCGGAGAGTTACCTGAACTGTGAGATCTGTGACTTATACAAGTGATATAAGGCGACCTGAAATCCCATCCGACAATGCGCGTGTGTGCGTTTCCAGTGTTTTGACTCTAGCGGGCTTCCGTACTATGTGACGAAAAAACAGCATGGCAACTGTAAGTGGAACACATCGCGGTAGCGGAGACAAATAACGTTTTTCTGTGCGTTAAGAGAAAACGACATAACATCTCGTGCTTTTGGAGCTGGAGAATTGACAATGCCTCGATATGCGCAACTAGTGATGGGTCCTGCCGGAAGTGGAAAGGTAATTAAGCACCAGTATGACTAGTTGGGCTAACATACTATATTATTCCAAATAATTATGATTTTGTTGTTTTATTGTGCGTATATCTGTGCTGAAGTAAAATCCTAAACACTAGACTGGTCTGCATTGCGCGTGATTTATAAGTACAATGCATGAACCAGTGTAGGCCTATATTGTTGCTTTCAATATGGTAGTGATATTAATAATAAATCAGAGTTATTTTTCCCTTTTTTTAGAGTACTTACTGTGCCACAATGATAGATCATTGCCAGGCCCTCAACCGATCTGTACAGGTGGTGAATCTGGATCCAGCTGCAGAACATTTTGAGTATCCTGTCATGGCAGGTGAGGAACCGGTACATAGATCCACGTCACTTACTAGCAGATCTTTTTTGTTTTTATTTTGAACATATGTTCATATCAGAAAGGTTTTACGGTTCATGAGAAACAAATTCTGTCAAATGTTTTCAAGCTTTTCACTGGTAGACAGTAATGTACAGTGCAGACAGTAGTATCATTACATTATTTACTTTTAATTAAACAACTTCAAAATGTTAAAACCTTTAATAATAATGCCTTTAAAACAAACAGGCATTATCATTGTTCAACACACCCACAATAAATCCAAGCAGCACACACTGAAAGAGAAAAAAGTAAATAAATATATTTTAATAATTAAATAATAAGGAAGCTATTACTCACAAATAATAAATACCACAATAAAAGTAAGTTATATTATATGACATTACATGGAGGCGTTCACAGTAAGATCGATTAACATTAATTTCTTAAACAGATAGGATTAATTTTTATTTCATTGATTATTTTAATTTACTGCATTATACTTATTTAAAGTTAAATGAGTTAACTCCTTTTTGCTAAAATAAATTGAATAGTCCCAAACAGTCTTAAAATAGATATTTGAGTGATGTAATATTCATTGCATATTGTAAACATTCAAAAGAAAATATCTAGGTAAAGAACAATTTTACCTACAATCATCAATCGAACATGAAATACAATATGTATTTCAGAATTAGTGGTGCAAATGACAACAACAAAAAATGCAAATACTGTAAAAAAAAAAAAAAAGAGTCATTTTTATACAGTGATTTGATTAACACGTTATTAAAATTGTAAAAATACGTACAATTTGTGGAAACGCTTTACGATAAGGTTTCATTAGTTAACTACTTTAGTTAACAAGAACTAAGAATGAACAATACTTCTACAGCATTTATTAATCTTAGTTCATGTGAATTCCAGCATTTACTAATACATTATTAAAATCAAATTTTGTTAACATCAATCAGTATTTGTTAACGTTAGGTAATTCACTGTGAGCTAACACAAACAAACAATGAACGACTGTATCTTAATTAACTAATATTAACAAAGATAAATAAATGCTTTAACAAATGCATTGCTCATTATTAGTTCATGTTAGTTAATGTATTAACTAATGTTACCCAATTTGTATTTTATAACTAGTGTTGCAACTGCCCTTGTTTTAGCATTTATCATTTGCCATTTATGTTAACTTCAATACACCATCCTAGAGAAAAAAAACTGCATATAGGTCTACATTCAAAAGCTTGTTTTTTTTGCGTTTTCTAGGCAGAGAAAGAACTCTATGCAGCTTGTGCTCAATAGTGTCGTTTCTATAAGTAGTTTGTGTTTAAAGACAGCTAGTGTGTTCTTATACAATTGCACTTGTATGCAGATATTCGAGAACTGATCCAAGTTGATGACGTCATGGAGGATGACTCCCTGAGATTCGGCCCCAATGGAGGACTGATCTTCTGTATGGAGTATTTCGCCAACAACTTTGACTGGCTGGAAGAGAGTCTTGGTCATGTGGAGGATGACTATATACTGTTTGATTGCCCTGGTAAGAGGTGATGTGGTCGATGGTATGGTGCTGTTTGAGGACTGGCGTGGAACAGTAAAGAGCATTGTGTCCTCTTGACTGCAGGTCAGATCGAGCTGTACACGCATCTGCCTGTTATGAAGCATCTTGTGGAGCAGCTACAGCAGTGGGAGTTCCGCGTGTGTGGCGTCTTCCTGGTTGACTCTCAGTTCATGGTCGAGACCTTCAAGGTAATACTTGTCACACGGCAATGACAAATAATGTAAAAAACAGTGTTACAGTTCTATGAAGTGGAAGTGAAGTCTGTTTCGGCAACTGTGGGCTGGATTTGTTTTAGTAATTTTGATTAAGAAATGATTGAAATTATGATTTTATTTTTGTTGTTATTCATTTTCTAGTTTATCTCTGGAGTTATGGCCGCCTTGAGTGCTATGGTGTTGCTAGAAATTCCACAAGTCAACATAATGACTAAAATGGATCTACTCAATCCAAAGGCTAAGAAGGAAATAGAGAAGTATGTTTCGAGAGATCTTGAAATGAGATTACTTTTTAAACCTACATTTAAGCGTCATAACAGTGTGTTTTTTGTTGTTCTGTTTTATTTGCAGGTATCTAGACCCGGATATGTACTCCGTGATGGAGGACAACTCTGTTGCTTTGAGAAGCAAGAAATTCAGAAAATTAACCAAGGCCATTTGTGGTTTGGTAAGTTACAGTTACAATGATTCTTCCTCGAGTCGAGGAATTGATAAATACTGGTATATGTGCAATTCAAGTGCATCATCTTGGGCTGAACAATTTTGAGGAAAAATTCTGCATTAAAAATGCAAATGATGAGGATAATAATAATAATAATAATTAATTAATTACATTTTATTAACCTAAATAATATATATATTTCTATTGTAACAATATTACTTCATTGTACACTTTGAGTATTTAATAATAATAATAATAATAATTTTATTTTCAGTACAACTGTAAAAACACAATTCTAATATTTGTTTTAATTATTTCTTTTTCCTTTTTAGTATGACTAAAAAGATCATTATTATCATTAAAAAAGAAATCTATTTAATAATACTACTTCACTGTACACAAATTGAGTATTTATTCATAATATTACAATAATTACAACTGTAATATTTATGTCTTAATTTCTTTATATTTCTTTCTTTATTTTTTCATTTTCTGCAGAGAACCCAAACTAAACAAAAAATACTTTGTTGGCTACAGATTTATAAACGATTCTTATTACAAACAAATCTGTTGAAGCTCTTTACTGAAGTCTCACACTCTATATTTATTTAATTAAATCACAGCATTTGCAGTTTGATAATCGCATGGCCCTATCACTATTTAGATTTTATTTAGATTAATTGTTCAGCCTTAGCATCGTCACACTGATATTATCTGGTGGTAAAACTTTTACAAACATTCTTTAGTAAATTGTCAAAATTGCACTGTTTTCTTTAGATTGATGATTACAGTATGGTTCGATTCCTGCCCTTTGATCGCACTGATGAGGAGGGCATCAACATTGTCCTGCAGAACATTGATTTCTCCATACAGTATGGTGAAGACCTGGAGTTTAAAGAGCCCAAGGTTTGCGCATAAGGCTACTTTCAACTACTGTACACATTTATAAAAACCTGTTTATTTAAAAAAAATTGTTTTAGATCAAATTACAACCAAATTATAAATGTAAACATTAAACTGATCAATTTTGCTTCTCTTTTCTCTAGGAATTTAATGAGGAACCCAGTAACACGAATTTTGATGAGTTCTTTCAAGGCACAGCAGATTCTTGAAGAAATCCCACATGAAGCCATACTACATTTACATGTGTTCCACTAAATAAGAGTTTAATTTATTTAAACAATATTCTGTCATGTTCATAATATCATTGGTTGGAGGGTGCAACCTAAACCTGTGCTGTGTCTCAATATTCTTAGCAGAGTTTTATAAAATGTAATCAGTTTTTTAGAATTGTCTATTTATTTTTGCAATAAAAATATGGAAATGTCAATGTGGTTTTAATATAAAAAAAATTATTCAGTCGTTACATAGGTCTCAAAACGTTACAACCTTAGGGAAACGTTAATGGAGACATGCCCAATGCAGAAGAGTGGTTTATCATTATGTGTTGTTCAATAGTGGGATGTTAACCTTTTATATTTGGCCATCCAGTCTTGATTACATCCTTGTTAAAACCTAATGCACTTATGTTGTCTAGATAAGCAGCTCGCTTGGTTTTGACAGCCGAGACGTCAAAATGGGTTGGACATCTTTTAATGGCACACATATTTAAGATTTTCAAAGAAATTTTGTGGTGGAAAAAAGTGAAGGAGCGATGCCGATGTTCTTCGGCGCCCCCTAGTGGTCATGACGGGATACTGTACTGGAAACTTCCTGTATCTGTAAAGGGTGGGACAGCGGAAGCGGCGGGTTTGCAGCTCTGACATTTTCATTTTTGCCTGCTAGGTTTGGGACATATCGTACCAAAATGCCGGTAAGAAATTATTAAACGTTATGATTTAAACGATGTGCGCAATTGTTTGCTTTGTGAGCAGCCGCTGTGCCACGTTTTAGAGCTGGAGCGAACAAGAAAGATATTTTAGCATTATTAGCCACAGCGCTAACCTATACATCATCTTACTCAGGCCATTTTTCTACAAATGTAACAGTTTTACAAAGAAATGATGTTTTGGTCTTTATGCTTTAGTGCCCACTATACATGTGGAAGTATCAGAAATATGTTGCGGAAACAGATTTGTTGCATTTGTTCATGATGCAAACAACTGGATTTCCTCATTTGCATTCAGTGCAGTGAAAACTGACTGATTCTCTTCAAATATCGGTTATTTAAAATAAAATGAATACAAAAAAAATATATAAAATAATTGCTATATTACAGAAATAATTTTGTTTGACTTTGACTCAAGCTTGCATTTTCTCCCTTTCTTCAGGCTTACCACTCAAGCCTGATGGACACAGACACCAAACTGGTGGGGAATATGGCGTTATTGCCCCTTAAAACACAGTTTAAGGGTCCTGCTTCTAAAGAAAGTAAGAAAGTTTGCTTGATTCTAGGCAGTACTGTCAGATCTAAGATGTGTGAGATTCTTCCTTAAATGGCCATCATTAGTAAAGCGCATTTGACAAATCAGCTGTTCGTTCCTCTTTCCATATTCAGCCAAAGACACAGATATTATCGACGAGGCCATCTACTACTTCAAAGCCAATGTTTTCTTCAAGAACTATGAAATTAAGGTAAGGAGTGAATGTTTGTACATGAGCCTAGAAAAATGTACTTGGCATGCCTTAACACGAATTCATAGTTCTGTCTTGAGAGAAGAATAAAGGTCCTCCTTGTATACACATATTTTTTTAGTCTTTACCTCAAACACTCATGTTTAATATCAGATTTTAATTAGTTTTATTTTATTTCAGACTCTTATATATTATGCACTTTAAAATCGGCATGAAATGGAAGTTGCAATAGTCTTTACTTCCCTGTTGTGACGTATATCTGAGTGAAACTGCTTCTCGACCAAGAATTTAGGGCGGGATTTGATTTTGTCCATCGGGAATCGATTGTATGGTTGTGGTTTGCTATTGGTGATGTCATGTGAGTGACAGGTTGTCCCGCCCTCGCGCCGGTAAATATGTCATCAGAGAAATGAGGTTACTGCAAACAGGAGGGGAAGTTATTTTGAGTAAAGATTACGAGTGCATGTATTTTTTTTAAAAAAAGGAAGAAAGAATGGTCTGCACAGATAAATAATTTAAAACAAACACTGAATTGAATTTGTTTTATAATTCATGAACTTTGCAACATTGACACTGTGATTGAACTGAATAATGACACTATTGTCTTCTGTAGAGCTGTTTTATATCTGAAATTGAATGTTTCATAATTGATGTACTGCAACATTAACTGTTATTTTCCAGTTTATTACTGTGAAGCTGCTTTGACAATATCTGTAGTGCATAAACCGGCTTATATACAGTATATAAATACATAAAATATTTATTTCTTTAATTTTGATAGAATGAGGCTGATCGGACTTTGATCTACATCACTCTTTACATCTCTGAGTGCCTCAAGAAGCTCCAAAAGGTAACTATTGTAAATATATATATATATATGAAGACTTCAGATGCAAAAGCCTCTAAGTGCCATCTGAAATTTTCTTCTAGAATGATCATTTTTATCAAGCTTGTATGTTTATGTTCAGTTATTTCACTTTAATGGCAATGAAAATGACCTATTAATTGTCATTAAAGTGAAATCACTGAACTTAAACATACGAGCTTGAAAAAAAAATTCATTTTAGTAGAAAATTTCAGATGGCACTTAGAGGCTTTTGCATCTGAAGTATATATATATATATATATATATACCTACTATTTCATAGTATAATCCAAATGTTCTGTGATTAATCGTTTGTCAGGTGTTGTTGCTTTTCCTCATAGCTAATGCTTCATAAGTATTTAACTACAATCTTATAAATGATTTCTAGTGCAGTTCAAGGGGCCAAGGAGAGAAGGAGATGTACACGCTGGGGATTACCAATTTTCCCATCCCTGGAGAACCTGGCTTCCCTCTGAATGCAATGTATGCTAAACCTTCCAACAAACAGGAGGAAGGTATGGCACAACAAAGTCGAAACGTTACTGAGTCTGATTAATTTGCACATCCACTAAGACCTTCTCTATGATAAGTTTATTATAAGAGTTATCGCCGAATTGATCTAGATACCATCTTTTCCCCCTGGACAGAAACGATGAGGGCTTACCTGCAGCAAATCCGACAGGAGACGGGACTGAGATTGTGTGACCGTGTGTTCGACCCTCAGACAGACAAACCAAGCAAGGTGAGACTATATTTAATATTATCAGTCAAACCAAGTAATAAACAAAAAAACATTCTTTTTTTCTTTGCATGATGACAATTATTTGAATTATAATTAAGCACATTTTTCTTGTTACTTAAATGCAAAATAAAGAAAAATGTATATTATATAAAGTATTTTATTTATTTAATTATATATATATATATATATATATATATATATATATCTTTCTTTATCTATTAATTTATCCATTTTCTTGGATGTTTGAAATTCATGTTATTTGACTTATTTCTAATGAAGTGATGATGATAATCATTCACATGTCTTTGGTCTTCAGTGGTGGGTGTGCTTTGTGAAGAAACAGTTCATGAACAAAAGTCTGTCTGCACCTGGCCAGTAACAAACCACTCAGGATCTCTCTGGGTACTTCTGCGTGGGATGTGGATGGATTTTTTTTTTTTCTTTAATGTGTATGCGAGCGTGTTTACTCTGATTCTGTTGGAGATTTTTTTACTTGTGATTTCTGCCTGTCATGTAAAGCAGGAGTCGATCAAATAAAAATATATTAAAGAGAAACAGCATCTCTCGTCATTGAATGAGGACGTACTACTAATACACTTGGTGCCTGACTGCCAGTGTTATTTTTTTTGTAATATTTACATTAGTATTAGTGCTATAATATTATATATTATATTAGTGCTGTCAATCCGATTAATCGCATCCAACAAAAGTTTATATATATATATATATACACACACACACACATATAGTTCCAAACATTTCCACATAGCCATTGCACGCCTACAGTAGCAACACAGCAATGTTTTGTTCCTGAATGAATCGGTCTAATGAATGACTTAACTTATTATAGTATTTAATATTTTAAATGGCCTTATATTTGAGTTCTCATTTGTTTTTAGCACTTTTGTTATGTGCCTTTGTCATTTTTATATATTTCTATAGTTTTAACTTTTAAATTTCAGTTGTAATCATTATAGTACTTAAAATGATTTGTTAGTTGCCAAAGCAACATTTCTAATTTCTGTTCAAGTTTTCATCTAATATTTATATTTTATTTCAATTAACAAAAACTATTTTTATTTTAGTTGTATTTATATATTATAGTATTTATTCATATTTTGAAATAGCTTTTTTTTTCAGTTTTCATTTAATAATTTTTCTTAGTTTATTTTAATATTTCTGTTAAGTTTTACATTTAATTTTAATACTTCAACTTAAATTTATTCCAGTTGTCAAGATAAATTTCTATGCTAAAGTTTTTCCATCTAATATTTAGATTTTATTTTATATTTATTAATGAAAAATACTTTTAATAGTTTTAGTTAACAAAAACAACACTGCTTGGTGAGTAGTGAGTTTATAATAATGGTTTTATTTATCTGAACTTAAAGAACAAAAATGATTGCTCCAGAAAGAAATGACATTCATATAGTGGTCAAAAATCAATATTCCACCAAGGACAATACAAACTGGAGTAAATCTGTGGCGTTTCACACCACTGATTCAAATCAAAACGTGACAGAGACCAACTGAAAATGTAGCACTTATTGCTTAATATTGTTTTTGAATAATAAAATTACATTTGCATTAATACACAACACCAAACAAATCTCACTGTGATAAGATGTGTTGCCAAGAATCTTATGCACCCTTAGAAGTTATTGAGGTAACTGCTTTTTACAAGACTGACATAAGACATAAACAACAGGACAAAAGTAAGACTGAGAATAAAACTTAAGGACAAACAGAAGATAAGACAAATGCTACATTTTAATGAGCAATTACATGATGGGGCCTTCGGGAACAGAAGAGTGAACAGGATACAGTCATAAATGAGGTTACAAAACTACATGTGTGGGGGGGGACATCACAAACAAATGACTGATAGAGCTATGGTACAATACATCATATTTACATACACAAAAAATACAGCTTTTGAGCTCACCATTTATACAAAAAATATTATCTGTCTCATGCAAATCTGTAACTTTTTGGTTCGTCCAAAAGAGGATTCCAGCTCAAATACTGAATAGACGTTGAGACGGACTTGACATCACTGAATACAATTTTCCTTATTGATAGGAGAACAACTTAAGGCAGCAGAGAAAGAGATGGCCCTTTGAGAGACATCTTGCGGTATTGTTTTTTTTTAAGGGAACAGGGCTGTCCCGACACGTCAGTGAGGAGGGAAATCAGCATCGATTCGGACCATCAGCCTCTACTAGTACCATAAACGCACAGAACACGCCAGAATTGCATAAAAGACTGTTCAAAATTGATGGCTCAGTGGCAGATAAAAAAGCGAGTCAAAACACAAGTGTCATGCAGTACATTTCATCATAATTAAGATAATAAATAATTCAGACACACTAGAGGGTGGGGGAAAAAATAAAATAAATCAACATTAACAGAACGTGCTATAACTCACACATTCAGATAAAAAAAATAAACGAATTATCCAACGGTGGCTTTGCTCTGATATCCCTAACTGGTGCTACCCCAAATAACTGGTGAATAAAATAAAGGTAATCCCCTATTAAGGTTTGTAATTGCCATATCTAGGGGGGCTGGTTAGAATTCAATTTATGTGAATGAAGCATTGTGATGAAACACATCAGTTAAACCTATTAAATTGATATGAGCCTGTAATGGGTTTTTAAAATCAATGCAGAAATAAATCCTGAAACGTCTGTCTCTGACCTCAAGATTTGGAGATGGGAACTGATAATAATATATGTAATAACAAAAGTAACGTGATGGGGCGTCTAGTCGAATGCCATCTCTTGGCTTTTCCTCACGCAGCGGGCCACTTTCCTCTTGAACTCACCGTTGGGATCATCTCTCCATTCTTTCTGCAAGCCAAACACAAATGTGAAGGTTTTAATTATTGTTTCAGAAGAACAAAAACATGAATCGGAAAAAAAATTGAGGAGTTTTTTTTTTTACTCAGGACGAGAAATCTTAAATGGGAATTCTTCTTTTTCAAATCCATCCTTTTGTGCTATTAAATGGATAGTTCAAAATGAAAATTGTGTCATCACTTACCCTCAAGTTGTTTCAAACCTGTACGAGTTTCTTCTGCTGAACACAAAAGATGATATTTTAAAGAATATTGGAAATCAAACAGTTGTCGGTGGCCATTGACTTTCATAGTAGGAAAAAAAAAATACTAAGGAAGTCAATGGGTGGCGTCAACTGTCTGGTTACCACATTCTTTAAAATATCTTTTGTGTTCAACAGAAGAATCTGATACAGGTTTGAAACAACTTAAGGGTGAGTAAATGATGACGAAATATTCCTTTTTGAGTGAACTCTCTCATTAATGCGGTATCCATGAATACATTTGTGTCAAATTTTTGTTAATGTATTATTTATTTTCCGTTTTAGAAACCTACAAAAAAATCGAATAAAGAAAGTCATGTTAACACTTTACAATAAGGTTTCATTTGTTAACATTAATTAGGCTAACTACATTAGTTAACATGAACTAACCATGAACTTTTATTTTTCATTATTATTTTCATATATAATTCAAAATTGTCAATTCTTATTTTTTACAGAATTTCTGTTTCATGCAGGGGTGGACAGTAACAAAGTATTCCTACTTTGTTACTGTACTTAAGTTCATTTTTCAAGTATCTGTACTTAATCAGAGTATTTTGATTTTGGAAAACTTTTACTTCACTATATTCCAATACTATTTACTCGACTAGGTTCCATAAAAACATAGTTCCTCATTATTACGAACTGAAGAAATCGCCACCTCCTCTATGTCAGATTCATGAACGAGTTAATTCTTTCCAATGATCCAGCTGAATTGGTTCACAAATAACACTGAACAATTCATTTGTGAATCGGACTGATCCAATTGCAGCTGTTCTTGAGCCAACAAATCACTGATTCAATTATCCAGTAAAAAAAAGAGCCACGCTTGAAATGTGCGTGTAACTGATGGTGCGAAAAGGAAGTTACTAATTAATTTTACCCCTGGTTTCAAAGACAATACTTAAGGTCCTTGCACGCCGAGTCCGAAATTAGCATCCAAAATGTTCGCACATTAAAGAATAAATACGACCTCGTGTTTTGTCAATCACGTTTACACACTGCCTCCGAAACTTGTGCAAGGACCTTTAAGCCTAGTCCCAGACTAAAATTCATGTTTGAGCTGTTTTAACTGCTATTAGCAGCTATTTCTGCTATGTTTTTTAAAAATCCGTTTAAAAAAGCAAGTCATTTCACAATTCTATGCATAATAGGCTGAGCAAGTTAATACATTTTCATGAAATGTGAATAATTTTGATTAAAAACAAACCCTTTTTCCCTCTAGAATAATATGCTGTGATGAATTGCATAATAATACCAGTGATGTTTATAATATCAAGGAAGTAAAAGGAGTAAATTTTGATTTCATGGTGACTGTTATTATAAAACAAAATCAAAAAACTTACAGCTGCGTCCACATTGGCTGGCGAGTCACCATTAGGGTCAGCTAACATGGAGATCACACTAATCATGATGGTCTCTACGGTGTGGATGGGCAGCCAACGCTCTTCAGGTTTCTCATAGCCAAATTTGTCCTCTCCTGGCTCATGTAGGATTGAAATGCACACATCTCCGTTCTTCGCAACTGATTAGAGACGAAGAATAATATCAGTGTCAGCCGCTACAGGTGTTTTCACCAAAACTGACATGCACTCACCATTAGGATGCCAAATCTCCGTAATAAACTTCATCTTCGGTGGTCGAAGTGGGTAATCGTGAGGGAAATTGAGATGCGCCTTAAAAAATCCACCTTCGCTATAAATCAAAACCAGAAAAAGTGAGTATACGGTTTTGTTGGAAGAGATTTAAGCATTTCAGGAGACTAGATTAGTCAACTGGCCACTCGCACAACTAAACCAAAGCACAGGATTGGTTACTTACAATAATGTGTCTTGAGGGCCGATCACGACAACCTCCCACTGATAGATATCATCATCATCAATCAGACCAGCAGAAAAACCTTCCACTGGGTTTTTGTTGAGCTCTGTAAGATATCGGCCAATATTGGATATTAGATTACATTTTCAGTCATCTAATGCTGACTTAAAGATAACCTTTAAGAACACTAATAATCTTGCAAATATCATAATGTCTAGTTTTCATACTGTACCTTAGTAATGTTGTGATCACTTGAAGCATTAAAAATGATTGATTTTAATATGTAGGAATAAAGATGTAAAGATTGATCTAAATATCCCAATGTACTAATATATATATAATTGTACTTAATAAGCCCAAAACCTAAATGTGTTGGTATTGTTTCCTACTTGGCAGGCCAATAATTTGTATACTGCATACTAACACGTGTCAACTGATACTATGACATGCTATAACTTAATTTTTTACCATCCATTACCATTCTTTTAAAATATATAAAATTCCATGTTTATAACTAGATTATTTTCTTTAATACAGGCAGGGTATAAGCTTTGTGATCAACCTCACCAACTTATTCAGCTAGCATGCTAGCCAAACCTTCTGACCTTATTACTTCACAAGTAGAAATACGAAGCCCATAAGCTCTTCCACAAACACTGTCACAGTGGTTTCCGTTAAACACTGTGTAATTTTGTTAAAAAGTACAGATAGTGTGGAAAGGAAATAGTTAGACAGACATAATAAAGATGACTTGTACTATTCACGCTAACAGTTAGCCACCTACCTGCTAGCTGTTTTCGCAGAAGCAGGGCCGATTGCTCAGTCATTTTATTTCAACTAATGTTAACAAAATAAATAGTTTCTCCGACGAAAAAAGGACGAAGTAAAGTCGCCGAAATCAATGCTGGAAGTCAAAGTTGTTCGTCACGCACCTCTTGGACAGTGTGTGTATTTGAGATCTACTTCACATGCGCCGGGAACTGAACTGAGACATGTTATACTGGCACTGACCTCAAGGATGTGTGTCACTATGTATCTGCTTACTACAGCAGTATTAGGCTTCTCTTTGGGAGCGTTCTGAGTTATCATGGCAAAAAATGCTGCACGCACCCATGACGCCCACAATCGCTGCCTAAGTAGGTAGCTCACTAGGTTTTGAGACACAGCCAAAGCAATAGGGTCCTAACAGACACACTTTTGTTGATTATTCTGCTGGAAAAATGTGATATATTTTCTTATAAACAGACACTGATCTATCACGAATATCGAATGTTTTGATTTTAACAATACAAGCTAGAAACTGCTTTTTTTCTTATTTATTAATATTTTGTTGTGGCAGTCCATATGAGGTGAACATCCTCAGTGCATTATCCATTTTGAAAAAGTTATTTTAAAGTAGCTTTCTTTACGATTTTAAACATTATACAGAATAAAAATCTATGTTAATAAAATACATTGCACTCAAATAAAATGCTTCTCTAAATCATTTTAACAGTTTTTAATTTCTTACGTTTAAAATGTCTTTGATTTCCTTTTAAAATGTCGACAAGGCTAAAGTGAGCAGTGTTGTTATTGTTAACTAAAACTATTAAAACTATTTCTCTGTAATTACAATAAATTTAAAAAATAAAATAAATACAGTCTATGATAAATAGACTACTTATGAAAAACGTTAAAAAAAAGTATTATAATTATTATAATTATAAAGGTTGTGCAATGTTATTTCTATATTGTATTCTATCATATTATATTATTGTAATATATATATATATATTGTAAGAAAAAATGCTTAGAAAAAAGGAAAAGATACTTGTAATTTTCTGCAAGTAGGCCTACACAATCTGTTTACGAACATTTACAATCAATCACAACGCAATGCAATGCAGGTTTTTTTTTTAGTTTTTTTTTTTTACAGATTTTAGAGTGTAGAATTTATACATAATTTATTCAGATTTTATACAAGTCGACTATGTACATAATTTTAAACAAGTGGTGATTGTTGATTGCCGTTTATTGATGTGTAGTGCAATTACAAATAAAATACACTAGATGGCAGTGTCCGCTTACATGAAATTTCTCCTAAAACGTTCCTTTATGTAAGAAACACTTTGTAAAATACATTTTGTGGTTTAGTTTGGCTGGAATTTAGTTACTAATAAATAATAAAGTTATAATATTTGCTTATTTATTTGATCAAATTATTAATATGTCAGAACCAAGCTTTAACTTCAGATCAGCCTGAATCCAGTAAATCTGAGTGGATTCACAAAGCCTGCCCATCCTGTATCTTGAGAGCTTTACAATCCTCCTGACATGCCAGAATCTTACATTTGATTTTTTACAGAACCATAAAAGGCAAACATTTGGCTTCCAGCCCAGGGACTGATACCAAACATAGACTGAATATGGGAAAGAGTTGTTAGCAAATACAGTACATTCCACATCTGTTAAACTCAAACAAGGGGATGGTTTTCTGAATAAACAACCATGCTCAGGTGACAAAAGGCGACTTTGTGTATTCTTCCTGCCGCGTCTTCTCAGATGACACACACTTTGGGGAACGGTTTGCCTCAGATCTGTGTCGCACTTCACTAAAGAGTTGTCATGTGCCTTATCTTTTGTTACAGAGAAAAGACGGTACACTGAACACAGCGTAATCTTTACGGAAACATCTGACTCTTCTCATGAACTGTGGGATGCCTTATTACGGATTCAAACAATCCAACTTATCTTTCACACCCAACAACTGAAGCCACTTAGATAGAAAAAAATGCTAATAGTTATCATTTTAAGATACTTTTAGCTAATTGGAACCTGTTAAAGTCAGATATAAATCCATAAATTGCATCTACAGGTTGTGCCAAACAGCTTGATATTCATTGAGATGCTGACTGAGTTGTTCTTTCTCTCTCAAGCCTGCTGCAATTAATGTGTCAGTCAAGGGGTGTGTGATAAATGGGCTATTACTGGCTCAGATGACCTTTCAGTGAATGGAATTATGATACAAAACGGAACATATTTTGTTTTATCCTATAAAGCTTACTGTGGATGTTATTGTAGCAGTTAAAGCCTCATATGTTCACAGTTTAGATTCACAGGTTGCATTATAGCTGTTAGGGAATCAAAACCTGAGCATCCTGGTTTCCACAATCTTTTGATTTCCATTATTTTTCTGGTCGTTAATGATTTCTGCATAAACCATTTTTATTTCAGTTAACATTCCATGCAACTATAAAAATTCACGATTAAAAAAAAAAATCCTCACATTTTTAGGCTTGAAAATCACAATTTTAAAAGTCCCTAAAATTATTATATAATAATGCAGATAATATTTATATTTTAATCTAATATAATTAGTGCTGTCAAATCAATTATTCGCAATTAATCGCATCTAACATACAAGTTTTTGTTTATATAATGTGTGTTTGTGTGTGTGTGTGTGTGTGTGTGTGTGTGTGTGTGTGTGTGTGTGTGTGTGTGTGTGTGTGTGTGTGTATATATACATATATATATATATTTATGCATACATACAGTAGGGTGTACACACACACACACACACACACACACACACACACACATATATATGATATGAACAAACACTTTTATGTTAGACATGATTAATCTCGATTAATCGATTTGACAGCAGCAAATATAATATTATAATACATTTTAAATGCAGAATAATAAAGAATAAATCAGTACTGATTTGAGGTTAAAGTTTCATAATCGTGTCATTCAAGGAAAATGCACCTTCCATTGCAACTGTCAGAGACCTCGACAGATAGGCCATGAATCTGAGCTGTAAGATGCCTTTTTATTTTTTTGTATTTTGTATTTTTTTGGACATTTCTGTTTCCATGAGCCAAATCGACTTTTATGGAACCATAGGACATCAGTGTACAGTAATGTTTTTTGTGTATTTACCCATAAGTGATCAAAAGAACTTTCAGAGCTGGAAACAATTAGTGAATGTTTATTGCAACTTTGTATTCCAGATAGACATTTGACTATGAGATCGACTTATAAACAAGCAAACATGGAACACCCCATGTCATATCTCCATGGCAACCCAGCTTTGGCAAAACTAATTTAGTTATTATATAGGCTGTCTTTTTATCTGAGCCTGTAGGGTTGCAAAATGGCTGCAGACCCAGGGTCCAAGTTAATCTTAAGACGTTGCTTCATTCCTCCTTTTCATCAGTGAGACAGTGTGCAGTGAGTGGCCTTATCTTGTGTGTTCAAATATAAGCTTTTTCTCCAAATGACGACTGGGTAACGGTGAAGAACAGTACAAATCCCTATATGAAGAAAATGAGTCCTCACAAGCCTGCTTTCTACATTGTCTCGTACAGAAATGAGAAGGATAACAGAAATATTTAAATGTTTGGCCACATGACCAGCTGTTTAACTGTTTAATTAGTCAGACACATATAAGAAAATTATCTGTATTAATTAGAAATGGGTTTAGCCATCCTGAGAAAAGAAGCGTGTCAGTCACCAACATTTGAGCCAGAAAACAAGGAACTGCACAGATAGTAATTGTAATTTACCCATTCATCTTCTTTACATGAAAGGTTTGTGTGTGTAAAATAATTGGATATCATTTGTTACTGGGATTTTACCAGTGTGGGAATACTGAAGATTCAAATTCAGGAATAACCTTTATTACCTATTCTCTGAATAAAAGTTGTATAAAAAATTGTCATATTTTCACTCTGGTCAATATTTCTCAAGATAATTGTATTTTTGAAAGCTTGGCTATACAAAAGCAGACATTTTCATTAAAATCATCCAGGAAAATAGATAAGTTAATTAAAACAATTATGGGACACAAAATGGTTCATGAAACAACAAACATTTAAAACAAATATTTTAATGAAATAATTAAAGTTAGGCCTTTTTTATTGAAAATATCAAGAAGATTTACAAACAAACATGGCAGCATAAAATCCGTTTCTTCAGAATAAGATACAGAAAAGATATAGCCTGAGGGAGCAGCTCTTAATACAAACAGGATATATACATATATATAGTCTTAGTAACAAAAATAAAGACGATTTATAAAAGGAAACATATAAATAAACAAATTGAATAGAAAAACAGTAAGAAATTATAACATGACATAAGGGGAGAATTCAGTCATTGTTCAGCTATTAACCTCAGTTGGGAAGTGTTTTAGGGTATCATATATTTTTTTTTTGTGCTTTAGGACCTTTCAGAGTTTTTAAGTATTTCATATAGGCCTACAGTTTAAATTTATTTAAAAAAAACAACAAATTTGGGAGATGATTTCACAACTCTACATTTGTGAATGAAGAATTTAGCTAGACATATTAAAGTTAGGCCTACAACACATGTGACATTCAGGCAACGTTTCTCATTTTTATTGACGTAATGTACTAAAATTACTAAAACAAAATAATAATAAAAATATTAGGCCTAATGACAATATAAAGACATAAAAAAAAACCGTACTAAACCTTCAACTATAAAAATGAAAACACATCATATAAAAAAAAAAAATCAAAGTATTAATAAAAAACCATTCGGTCGTCAACGAATCGTATTTAGCGAATCGCGAATGACTCATCGACATTCACTCTCGCCACCTACCGGCGTAACCTACAGAAAGAGGCACTGAACGAGTCAGTGAATGAATCTTTTTGGTGAGTCCCTGCCTAGCATGAATCAAAACCCCTACCGTTTCTAGATTGTGCATTCTAGGGAAATTTCTTTGCTACACTACACCCCGCTTCATCTGGAATGACGTCGGCCCAAACGAGGAGGGTCAGCTGATCCACACACTGACGTGACGAAGAAAAGTCAAAGGAAGGAACGGAATTTCCGGAGTCCGCGCAGCCAATGAACGCATTCCACATGCGGACAGCGAGAGCTTTGCATGCGGATCAGGAGAGCGGCGGAACAGAGACACGCGATTGGTGCTGATGGTGCTAGAGCTGCGAACACCGGCTGCGGTTTAAGGGAATGAGCCGATGATAGATTCGAAATACAATTTTGAGATTATTTATCACATCATAAGGACACTAAGACTCCCAGCAGGCATCGACATTTTTCAAGACCAAGAACATCCAGCGAGTTTACGATGTCTGTTGCGTAATTTTTGGTTGAATTAGCCCGGGTTAGTAACTTTTCTTCTAATTAAACGCCCTAACTAAAAAGTAAAATTTGGCTATCATCGCGTACCTGTTATCTAAAGTCACTACGGTTGTTTTTGGATCAAGTTTTTCGTGGATCCGAAGGTCTTGGGAGTCAGGACTGAAGGCTTTGAAGAAGCCCGTGTTTGGGGGGTTGCGAGTCCGTTTATTATCAGCGTGTCCGTCCGTCCACGATGGAGAATGCACATACAAAAACCGTGGAGGAAGTTTACAGCTTTTTCTCCGTGAACGAGAGCACTGGGCTCGGCCTGGAGCAAGCGAAGCGGCAGCGGGAGAAATGGGGACCGAACGGTGAGTGAGCGAACGTGGCTCGGCTAATGCTAACAGAGGAGAATGGGATTGGCAGTTTACTAGTAAGCAAATAGGTTTAGGTGATTTCGCAATGTTCCTCGAGTGCTATAGGATTGTTAGGCCCGTACAAGAGCTGGCGCACATGCGGCGATATTCATTTCATCAGCCGGCATGTGTCCGAAATGAAGGCGCGTGACGTCACTGCTGCTCGCCACCAGCGAGTATAGTCATGTTTTACACATTTGGCCAGTAACCAGTGTTGTAAATACAAACATAGTTGTGTATATATAATATAAAAATATTTTTATTTGAGATAAAATACCATATTGTCTTTTGCTGTAAAGCCTACATGATGCAGATGATTTTTTATTTTTTTACAGTACATGAACTTTCAGGATCTAATGTTATCTTTTTTTCTCTCTTTTTTCTCACCATGCTGTGAATCTTTGGCTGTACCACAGAATTGCCTGCGGAAGAGGGTAATCCTTTGTCATGTATTCTGTTAGCGCCTCTCTTTATGCATTTCACACCTTGGTCTTTATTATCATGTTTTCACATGCTTATTTTTTCAGGAAAATCACTGTGGGAGTTGGTGGTGGAGCAATTTGAGGATCTTTTAGTGAGGATTCTTCTACTGGCAGCTTGCATATCTTTTGTAAGTACCTCAAATCAATATTAAGTTGAATACAGTAACGTTCCTCGTTTAGCTTTCTGGATTAGATAAAATAAGGTTGGATTAGAACAGATTCAACTTTATCATTGTGCACAGAGTACAATAAAGTTAGCATCGAACTAGAAGAGCAATTAGGCAAAACTTGCAATTAATATTAAAGGGATGATTCACCCAAAAATGAAAATGTTGTTGAGTACAGTTAGTACTTTTCCTCATGTAGTTCAAAACCTCAAGACTTTCGAAACACAAATTAAGATATTTTAATGAAATCTGAGAGATTTGTTCCTCCATTGACAGTCCACACAAGTGCCACTTTGTCGCTTCAAAAAGTCCATAAAGAGATCTGTAAACTAATCCACATGAATTGAGTGGATTAATCCAAATTTTCATCTAAATCATGCCTTTTCAGAAAATTTGCACTAAACCGTTCAATTCAAATGGATTAGTTTACGATCTCTTTATGAACGTTTTAAAGCTTCAACGTAAAGCTTTGGCTGTCTGCCACCAAGCGACATGTAATCTAAACCGGTCTGGAACAACATGCGTTAGTGGACCGGTGCAACAGAATTCCCCTCACCGCTCACCCAGAGTTTCCCGCTCCAGTTCCACTCCTGGTTTTCCACAGGGTCCTCACTCAAATATAATAAAATAGCATATAAAAAAATTGTGAAGTACAAATGGCAAATCTGCAAGCTAATTGTAACTCTTTTTTTATACATTTGAAAAATGTGTGTAGTGTACATTTTGTCTTTTGTTTTAATGATGTAATTATGTTGATTTATTATGGCCTTGTAGAATAGCAATTTAGATTTTATGATTTCTGTTTGGTTCATTAAAAATGTTAGTGTTAAATGTTAATCTCTGCATGACATGTTAAAAACTGAGATGAAGCGTGTAATGAGTGCCATGCTGAAAGTGTCGGAGTGCTTTATAAATGCTCTGCGTGATATTTTGATCATGTTACAATATGCTGTCATCAGGCTACAAGGCGATGATGTACAGTGGTTCACTCAGTGGTTCATTTATGCTGTCTGGAGTCTTTAACACATGTCTGTTTGGATAATGTTTCACCACTGGAATGGCCGGCACGGTGCAAGTCCGAGAGGGCTTAGATAGCTCTCAACTGAGAACATGGTCCATAGGTTAGGTTACTGCGTTGAACCAACTTAGTCATCCACTTCCTCTGTTTGGATTTCTGGGTTTGCTGAAAAAGCATTGTTTGTTGCATCAACATGAGGATTATTATTATTAATACAGCATGCTTGTTTACATGACAAATACATAAAAAGAGGGGGGGGGAAGGACTTTTCTCAAATGCTGAGTTCACTTCTCTTATTGGCTGCTCGTTCCACATCTTCTCATCTGGCGACTAGTGTTGTGACATTGTCCTACTGGCAACGGGGAAGGTTGTTGCCCCTGAATTGGTCCTGTGTATTGTTTTAAGATGTGTCTTAGACCCCATTTACACCTTGCTGTATATACAGGTCTGTACAAGGTCCAAAAGCTTATGCTTGAATGCCCTCCCTAACCTCTCATAGAGATGCATTAACTTGCTCTCACACTCACCTTTGTTATTCCCACAAGGCAAGGGTGTTATTCAATCAGAACAGTTTATCCCGTCAGGACTAAGCACAGCAACTGGAATTTACAACCACAGCTCTTTCCATAAGAGCCTTTTATAATTGAAGTCAGAATGATTTTTAAGTGGCATCTCATTTAATGGACTGAATATCGAGCAAGATGAAACCATTGTGCTTTGCACCCTTTCAGAAGTCGTCATTTTACCAGAAACAACATTTCATTTGTGTATTCTGTTATAATTTGAATTAAGTTGCTATTAAAGTAGCATATTTGTTTGTAGTATAACCTACAGTTGTTCTATAAAGACAAAAACGTGTATGCCACAATTCAGTATATTAAAAAAACAAAAATTGGGGAATTAGATCTTGTGAAACATTACAATAAATGGATTATTTGAATCCATTATTTTTATGGTTATATAAATAATGTATGCGCTGTCAAAAGTTTGCGATTATTAAGATTGTTTAAAAAAACTTTTGGAAAGAAATATTTTATGCTCAACAGGGCTGCATTTGTGTGATCAAAACTACACTAAAAACTATAACTTTATGAAATTATTACAATAAAAAAAAGTTTTCTAACTAAATGTTTATTAAAATGCAATTTAATCCTGCAGTAGTAGTGCTGCTTAATATTTTTGTGGTTAAGTGTAAATTTCAGGATTTGTCGATGAATAGAAAGGTCAAAAGAACAGCATTTAGTTGAAATGGAAATCTTTTGTAACGTTATAAATGTTTTTGCTGTCAGTTTTGATCAATTTAGTGCCGCCTTGCTGAACAAAAACCACATGCCAAACTTTTTAATGATGGTCTATTCTATATTTATCTGTAATACAATGTATTAATTAATTATACAAGTTTCTATATAATTCTTCATAAAAACGTGCTGGTCGTTGAACTAAATTAGGCAAATGATGTTACCAGACGCATATCTGTGATTTAGCCTAATTGATAAGAAAACAGTTTGTCTCTGTGAACTAGCTTAGGTACGCAATGTATCACCGGAATCATGACAAAAAGCTGCAAAGGAAATCTGTCGTACAAGGTCAGGGATTTAATTGAACAAAATTCAAGCTTGTCCTAGCGTACCCTCTGGGGGAAAAAAAATACAGGATGTTACAGAAACAAAATATTCAGAATACTGCATAGGGAATAGAAAGCTTCTTGCCTCTCTAGAATATGTGGGTTGGTGTTAAAATACTCACTTTGGTTTTATGCACTGACTGTACATTGCTTCTGTTGGCTTGTTCGTGATGTTTGCAAAGATGAGTTTTACTATTACATTTTTGGACGGGTGTTATGATGTTCTCGAATAGGCCAGTGAGACCTCTTGTGTGGTCCAGGTAAGCTTAAGCCCATATAGTCTAGATTGATGAAAGCTGGTCTGTCTAAATTAGATCATATTACATAAAGGACTCAGTGCTTCAGCGTTCACTGGACAGTGTCAGCATGCCTGTAAATTCACATGGCTGACTCGTTAATTACTTTATTTATTTTTCTCGGTCAGTTGTGACACCTTAGAAGCGGCATGCATTAAATAGTCATTCTTGTGCAGTTGCTGACGACACTCTGTTTTGACACCTGGCTCACAGCCACAACTTCCAAGATATAGAGACATGCTCTGGTACAGTGTAAAAACATGATGTGTTAATATGTTGTCTTGGAACACTCTTCTGTGTTATTCAGTCATTTGATAAAGGCTATTTGGTCAACATGAAATCCTAAATTAAGAAGTATTTGTTTTTCCTGTTTTTTCTTTTATAGGTACTGGCCTGGTTTGAAGAGGGAGAGGAGACCATTACAGCGTTTGTGGAGCCTTTTGTAATATTGCTAATTCTTATAGCCAACGCCATTGTAGGTGTCTGGCAGGTAAGTTTGGACTCCTTTTGTTTTAATCTTTGCCTTATTTTATACTGTATTTCTGAACAACGTGAACACATATGGGCGTGCTCTGACAGAAGTTAATGAACGCCAATCTTTGAGGCCATTCTCTTACAACGTTGTATGAGAGCAAAACTGCTATTCTACTGTTCATAAGTTTGGGGTCAGTAAGATTTCTTTTTTGTTTAGAAAGAAATCAATACTTTTATTCAGTGAGGACATGTTGATCAAAGGTGACAGTTAAGACATTTATAATGTAAAAAAAAAAAAAAGTCAAATTAATGCTATTTTTATTTATATTCATCAAATAATCCTGGAAAAATGTTTCACTGTTTCCACCAAAAAAATGATGATAATAATAAGAATAAGAAATGTTTCTTGAGAACCAAATCAGCATTTATTCAGCTTTGCCATTACATGAATTAATTTGATTTATTTATTTTTTTTACATTTTACAGTATTACGGTTTTTACTGTAGTTTGATCAGATAAATGCAGCTTTGGTGACAGTGGTGTAATTTGTGAGGAGTGTTCATAATGAGCTTTAAATCTTTACATCTTCTGTCCTCCAGTACCAGCTGTTTCTGACAGCCGTTTATCGCTGATAGAGTTTGCTTGTGCCTTGTAACGAATGTAGTTTTTCTCGTAAAGTGTAGTTAGCCTTGTTATGAAAATGAAAACATGTGGCCATTTTTTTTTCCGCTGCCCTTTTCTAAAGATAGTCCTGCTGTCCCAATGGAATCCAGAATAGAGCCAAGACCCTATTTTCTCCGGCACCTCTCAGCGGCCCTGAAACCCATGTCCCAGATTTCTCTCTATCATTTTATTTTGGTCACCATTCATTACCCAGACTGCCTGAGAATCCTCAGCCTTGTCTCCTCCTATCAGTTTTCTACTTCTTCAAATGGTCTTCTTAAAGGGCACAGCTGCAGCACAGTATTGAATGCCTTGGGCTAAAGTTTTGCAGATAACATTAGTGTATATAAATGGAAAAATGTATTTAAAGACCCTATGAAATCACAATTGAGTCCAGGCTTTAGAGCCTTTGGTAGCTCTGAGTTATCTATACAATAATGTATTCGTATCATTTGCAGATACATTAATCATTAATGCATGAATGCATTACTGTTCAAAAGTTTGGGGTCAGTAGGATTGTTTTAGAAATAAATTAATACTTTTATTAAGCAAGGGTACATTAAATTGATCAGAAGTGACAGTAAACATTTATTATGTTACAAACAATTTCTAATACAAAAACTGTTCTTTTGATCTTTCTAATCATCATAGAATCCTAAAAAAAAATGTAGCACGGTTTCCACAAAAATATGAATCATCACAACTGTTTTCAACACTACTAAAATAATAATGTTTCTTGAGCAATTGTGTTGATAAAGAAATGGAAATGTGCTCTGCGAGGTTTTCTTCATATAATTTTGGCTCACAGGTGGCCTACAAATGTTCCCATTACAATTCCTTATGGCTCATACCCACTTTTTTGGTGAATTGCATCCCTAGTGGCAGGTGTGATGTAAGAAGCGAGAGGACTAATTATCCTCTGGTTCATACAGCCACTTTTTCAATCAGAATGGAGAGTAGCAGTTGCTAGCCCAGGGCAAACTTAATTTCAGGGAGCACCGGTCCATGCACCAGCTCTAGAAGATTTACAGGCCCATTAAACATCCACGAGAAAGAACTGAGTTTGTTTCTCAGCAACCAATGCATACTGAAGTATGGTGGTACAAAGGTAGTATTATCTGTCATATACACTACCGTTTAAATGTTTGTCATGTCTTTTTTTTTTTTTTTTTTGGTGTTTAGCAAGGATGAATTAAATTGTTCAAAAGTGACTAACATTTTAAATAAATGCTGTTCTTTTCAATTTTAATTAATTTAATATTCAATTACTTTTCAATCTCAAACGAAGGCCCCTTCTTTTTTCAGGCCCGTTTCAATTAACCCTGCTGTGGGTAAAAGTTGCATCTTTATTTTCAGTAATAGCTGGGACCAAATCATATACACATGATGCCAGATAGGTCATTCCAGAATCACACACACATTCTTAATATCAAATGAAAATCCTCTGCTGTGCTTGCCTCATGCCAGTGTAAAGTGTCTCTTAACTCTTTCCCCGCCATTGACGGAAATTTCCAGCTTTCTGTGTTTTCTCTGTTATATGGTAGGGGATGCTATTAGGCATCATCTAAAAGAGTACTGAATCTCCTGATCAAAACACAGGCGAAGAAGCAGAAACAATCAATATCATATGTAAGCAGATGCATATGAAAAATAACGTGATCATCAACATTAAACCGCATATAAATCAAAACTGCCTAATGTTACTGAATGAAATGTCGACCCAGGACGAGCTACAGGACTGTACAAGCATTAGGTGTGTTGATGAACTTGATCTACTCCATCTATGTTTTGATCATCGTTCTGAATCCGATCTGGATGTAGTCTTTGACAAAAATGCGATTTTATTTCTAAGCTTTGTGCTTACCCAGATTCAAGTGTTGATAAAACAGGAATGCATGAAGCTAGAATAAAACGTTTTTGGTTTTTTTAAAGCAGAGGCTCTGTTTTTGCTTTTGATAAATTGCATGTTCAGATATTCATACAACAAAATATTCTGTGGGGCTTGAAACCTTTGTGAAAATGATCAGAAATGCTGGCGGTGGCTGGCAACTTCTTTTCAAAAACACTGGCGGGGAAAGAGTTAAATATGTTTAATTAAATTGCTCTGGTTTAAGTTCTTTTAGGAATTTATTTTACTCCGCAAACGCTCAACCCTGAATCCATTTGAGTTTTTATCTAAAGCAAATTTTAGAAACCTTATAAATTTTTTTTATTCTGTCTTTTATAATTTTTTACTTACATTTTTAACAAGGAAGTTGGCACGGGGTTAAAACCCACCCACAAGGAATTTGTTGTAGACAGTACAGCACTTACTATATGAATAAAATGCAGTTCATTAATTATTGCACTGACTTTGTTTTGGCAATTGTTTTAATCTAAATCCAAGTTTTGGCAGAACACAATCTGTTGGAAAGACTCCATGCTTGAAACAAGTGTGTTTTTGGGGCAGTTTGCTCTGCATCTTCAATGATGTCTGAATCAAAAGACAGAGTTAGATTGGCCTTCCTCCTTTGCTTCTTCAATGATGTCTGAATCAAAAGACAGAGTTAGATTGGCCTTCCTCCTTTCAGTTCTGCTCAGATTAACTGTGAAATGAATCGCAAGGCCTCAGTATTGGGCCAAATCGTGTGACTCAATCTGACTTTCCACCCTCTCTGGTTTTTCTCATAACCGTAATGCACAGGAGTAATTTCTGTCAACTTAAGCTATCTGAAATGTTATCACTGGTGTTCAGCACTGTGGTTGGAACAAACTGATTTTAGTGAGATATACCTTGAACTCCAGCAGCAGTTAATAATGTGGCATGTGTATTTATAGCTTATTGCCTTAAATGTCTTAGCGACCATAACCCATCCCCCCTTCGTTTTGTCTGGGTCCGGACATGAAACTGGTTTTTCACCCTTAGGCACGGCAGTTTTGTTTGTTTGACATAAGACTTTTTGTTCCCATCGTGCAAGAGAAACCACAGGAAGTACGCTGCCAAATGCTCTGCCAAGCAGGCAACCACTATTAGGAAGTGTGTCCCTTGGGATTAATCATGCTGAAAGCAAAAGGTCACTTTAAACACAACATTTAACATTTGAATAAGAAGGTTAGCGTCAAAGGCAGTTTCCCTTCAGTCGTATCTGATGGTTCCTCAGCCATCCAAGACAAAAATTCTCATAGTGAGGTCAGCCACTTTAGCCCTGGATTGTTTTACCATCTCTAGGATGTGCCGTTGAATATTTAGTTCACATATGAAATAGTTTGGGTAATTAGAATTTTTTGTTTTTGTAGCTAATAATAATTATAATAATAATTAATAATGTAGTCTTAGTTCTCAACTCCGTTTAACACACATTCCCAGTATTTAAATCCTTTCAAGATCAGCATAAACATTTTGGAGATTCTCTATAGCATAATTATGCTCTTAAAACCCGTTTATTTGAGACATTTATTGACACGGTTTTTGTTCAAAAGTGTTCATTTGACGGACCTTTAAATACGATGGTCCAGTTGCGAAAAACCCCATCAGTGTGATATTATAAACCATTTTAATTCATATATATATATATACACACACACACGCACGCACATCAATTTTATATTTATTTATTTTTTACTGAACTTTTCTGTGGACCCCTTGAAGCCCCAGTTCTTATGCCTTTAATGCCTTCTAGTACGATGTCCCAGGAATATGAAAATGTCTCTTAATATTCATGTTCTGCTTGCAGGAGAGAAACGCTGAAAATGCCATTGAGGCCCTCAAGGAGTATGAGCCCGAGATGGGCAAGGTCTATCGCCAGGACAGGAAGACTGTACAGAGGATCAAAGCCAGGGACATTGTACCCGGGGACATTGTGGAAGTTGCCGGTAAGAATTTAAGACTATAAATGCATTTAAGACTGTAAGACTATTCAAATTCAGCCAGTGTGAACTTTGAATTCTTACCAGCAGTAGGAAACTAATCAGGAACAGGTGTAAAGTAGCCAGTGCCATTATCCAGATGGTACGGCTGCTGTGTGAACAGGTTGGTTTCCCAGTGGTTTAGGCTTACAGTGACAAACTCTCTCTGAACCTTTGTGTGTGATCACACGGTTGCCTCGGGAGAGATCGTGTTTCATGCGTTTCGCAGTAAAGTGTACAAATTAGAGCTCTGCTGGTGCTTCAAGAATTAACTAATTGCTCTGTCAAGTTTGCCACAATTTTTTTTAATGTCGTCTTTTTATTGCTTGAGAAATGAGTTAATGTTACATTTTTGTATGTGTTTCCTGTGCTTTTTGTCTTTGTAACTCAAATACAGCATGAGTCACAATTGCCTGTACTATTGATGTATTTCCTATCGAAGCAGGAAGTTGAGGTGGTACATATTAGGCTTGTCACTTTTTTTGTATTGATGGAATTTAATCCTCTTGAAAGTCTTTAAATAATATATACACCCTACCATTCAAAAGTTTTGAGATCGATAAGATTTTTTTAATAGAAGTCTCTTTTTAATAGAGGTCAGCCTTAATAGAAGGCTGCATTTATTTGATCAAAAATACAGTAATAGGAATATTGTGAAATATTATAACAATTTAACACAAATGTTTTCTATTTTAATATATTTAAAAATGCAATTTATTTCTGTGATGCAGAGCTGAATTTTCAGCATCATTGCTTCAGTGCCTCATTATTCTTCAGAAAACTCAAGAAACATTTCTTATTATCATCATTATCACAATCAATGTTGAAAACCGTTGTGCGGTGTAATATTTTTTTTGTGGAAAATGTCATAAATTTGTTTTCAGGATTATTTGATGAATAGAAAGTTCAAAAAAGCATTTATTTGAAATGACTTTTTTTTGGTAATATTATAAATGTCTTTACTGTAACTTTAGATCAATTTAATGCATCCTTGTGGAGTCATTTCTTCAAAAAACTTACTGAAAATAAAATCTTGGCTACATATTTGAAGACACTTTCAAAATAAAATAATTTAACCATTATTTGTTTGGAAAGGAAATCTATTATGAGATTATTTGCTACTTTTTTCTATTCAAAGGTGGTGTAATTTAGTGGGGGGAACATTCTCATTCCAGAGGGCATTTTATTTGTGTAATGCAAAATGAGTCATAGTTGTTTTTTTTAAATCTGTTTTCATTGAAGAGAATGACTGTAAAAAGCATGTACTTTTTAAGTTAATTTGGTTAACTTTTAAAGTTAGAATTCCCATGTGAATTCATCTGAAAAGGGATTATCATGAGTGACCCTTGCTCTATATTGCGTCATGTAACGCCACGTCTCTTTGCTCACTGGAATAGATCACTAGGTGCTTCCTTATTGCTTCAGTGTTTTAGACATTCAATGGCTGTTAATGCTGCTAGACTCTTTTAGCTAGTGTGAAAGTGGCAGTCAACTGTGGCTAAACTAACCAAAACACTTTATCATAAGTGCCCTTAACATATTTTCATTTTTGACTCGGGGGGCCGGCACACACGATTTGGATTATGTGTAACCTTTTTATTACCTTGTGTATCCGTGCGGTGCTTGAAGAGATGTGTGCTCACCAGCTTCAGGTGGAGTTAGATAGATGCTTAGTCATGATGAGATGAAACAGGCAGCGCTGAGTGGTGAGCCGCATGGTGCAGTAGAGCCTCCATCAGCAGGATGGGGATTGGAGGAGCCGGTGTTTTTGCGGCTCTGACTAATAATACCCTGTGGTAATGTGACCAGGTGAGTGTACCTGTTACATAACCTGTGAGGGGTGCCTAAACAGACGGGTCCTGAAAAATTAAACGTTCCACTTACAATGCCACTGTGTGGGTGGTGGAGTTACTAAGAATACATTTAAAGGGGTGGTATAATGCCTTTTTCACAAGATGTAAAATAAGTCTTGGATGTCCCCAAGTGTGTATGTGAAGTTTTAGCTCAATACCCCACAGATATTTTTAATATAGCATTTTAAAGTTGTCACTTTTTGAGGGTGAGCAAAAACGCACAGTTTTTGTGTCTTTTCCTTTAAATGCAAATGAGCTGCTGCTCCCGGCACAGAGGGCGGAGCTTCAAGAGCTTGTGTCCTTTTACCTCACACAGTCATGCACTGGACATTTCTAAAACGCTTTTAAACGCTTTTCTAAGCCTTTTATGTTCAAACCGAAGTCAGAAAGATGGAGAGACTCGAGAAGTGACATGTAGACAACATTTCTGAATGGTTAGTTGGTGAATTTATGTAGCTTATGTGTAGTTATCTTCTAGTCATTGATTAGCATATTCTGTCTTGATAATCTATAAATTGTGTTCCCGGGGGTGGGGTTTATGTAAATTTTAGGGTTAGTGATGTCACTAACCCGGTAGGAATGTCGTGTAGTCCCTACCAGCCATTTGTTGTAGTCCATAAAAAGCAATTTCTTTAAAAGAAAATATCTCCCTTTGCTTTGAACTTTGAGCGTTGTAACTTTGCAGATATTGTTTATGCTCAAACAGCAACATTACACACTAACTAAAGTTAGAAAAGTGAAATCATATTCAACCACCCCTTTAAGGGATGATATTATGGGAAGTGAATAAAGAAGATTATTTTGCAGAACCTGGAACAAGAATGACTAGGCTGCTAAAATGAAACCTTTAGCAGCCAAATGTATTTATTTTTTATTTTTAATAACAAAACTCCATCAAGAATGTGTACCTTAGTTTTTACTTGAAGGTAATTATTTAAAGTGTACATCACAGTAACAGTTCCTGGTTCATTTGGAATTGGACATGTGACTCCAGCGGTTCACTGAGCAAGTCTGATTCAAACAGCTGAATCTAAGTGAATTCAAAGGCTTTTTCGAGAGCTAGATCAGCTATAATCTTTTTGACTGACTCATTAAAATGCCACCTATATTTTATTTTTCTCAGATCAGACACCACGGCTCAGACTGTTGATAGTTGCATGCAGAAAGCACTGTTGCGTCTCTAACTAGACGGTGTTTGACAAAACTTTGTCAGTTTAGTCACAGTCTGGAGCGTCACATGCATCCATTTTAGTTTAAACCAGGGACTTAAATCTAAAGAGGGGGAAAAAGTCCTTTCCCTTTTTACTTAGTGAGGGGGTGAGGAGGGTGATGTTGATTGGTTTAGATAGTGGTGTAGAGTGACGCAGGACAACCGTGTTTAATTTGTTGCTGCAGTCAGAGATGCAGAAAGAAAGAACTGCATTCCTTTTTGTCTTGTGAAGGACAGAGGGAGGTCATAGAGGGGGTCTGATTCTCAAACTCCTATATAGGAGGGATAAATCTGGGTAAATGGATTTAGGTTAACCCTTCTTGCACGGTGGAAAACAGTGTGAAGGAAAACAAAGAGGGAGGTGACTGCAGGGGGAAAGAGAGTCTCGTGAGTGGAATGTTAAGTGTCCATCTAGTGGCAGCAGCTGTGCAACCTCGCCGTCGACACCAGAGCTCACAGCTGATCTCGCATGAATCTTCAGCATCCACGTGCATCATTCAGCCTCTGCTGGGAGGTCGACGAACTGCCTTCAGCAGATGGTGCAGTGATGTTTGAAAAGCAATGGTCCCCTGCTCCCTGATGAGGTCTACGTGACGTATCTTTATCAAACCCGCAGGATTTGGAATGTGACGCAACCGCATGACGCAGGGAAATAAAAATATTTAAAAACACTTTAAAGGTGCCCTAGAATGTTACCTTTCAATCAGACTGTGAGATGATTTGTCTTTTTAAAATGTCATTGAAATGCTTGAGTTTCCGCCGACAGATCAATTTTGAGAAGTCTAACCAACAGATCTCGATAATGCAATTGTAGCTCATACTGTACACTACCGTTCAAATGTTTGGGGTCAGTACAATTTTATTTTAATTACATTTATTTCAGGATTCTTGCTGAATAAAAGTTATCGTGTTTCCTCAAAAATATTGGAATGATTCCTGAAGAATCATGTGACATTGAAATTGGAGTAATGAATTTGTCATCACTGTAATAACTTACATTTTTAAATGTTATGTAAAGTTATAGTATTTCACAGTATGTTTACAGCTTGTATGATCAAATAAATTCAGCCTTGGTGAGAATGAGACCTCTGTCAAAAAAATAAAAATACAGACTTTTGAATAGTACTGTCTGTAACTGTGCATGTAAACATAAGTTGCTACATATTTCTCTCGTACTTAAGTTAGGGGTCTGTTGAAATTCCAAATCCTAAGTATTACATTTTAAAATGTAACTCTTCTCACGTTGTTTGTGCTAAAGGCATAAGTTATACCTCAAATCCTCCAGCAATCTGAGAACAGTAACAGCTGATGTAACTCCTAGCATAGCAGCGACAAGCCGCCATCCCTTGGTCCTGTTACCTCGTCAATGGCTGCGTCATCTTGCTAAATTGGTTAAATAGCAATAGATTGCTTGTACATTTATCTTTGTATTTTTTTCCGCCTACCTCAGCTCTACCTCAGTGAGTCATAAACTCTAGTCCCTGTAGCTGCTTTTATTTCACTTCACTCTCATAGAAGAATGACCTTGCGGGGCTTTGCTGAAGATGACAGCCTCTCACATCTGTTATTACCTCTCGTCTTTCATACATCTACCGTCTGATAGCATGTAAAGTGATGCCATCATGAAACATCTGATCTGTTGTGCCGTTGGTCCATCTCCTGTCATCTGCAGACCAGCGGCGGTAATTGACCGCTCAGGCTCAGCTGTGCGCATCTCCCCTTTCAAAATGCAGAAAAAGCTCTTTGTTTCTGAGCACTGCTGCTAATGCTGAGTGTGTTTTGTCTTTTATTTTGTATTATAGTCTTTGTCTTAATGACTTTTAATTTAGTTATTTTTGACTAACTGGATTGTCAAATCTGATTCTAACCACATTTGGTAGGTGGTTTGAAATGCGATTCCAATCAGATTTTTACAGATGCGTCTCAGTCTGGACTCTCAAATAGTCTTTTTCATCACTCTTAATGCGACACAAAGTGATAACATCAAAACCAGTGACGGAAATGTGGGAAAGATTTTGGCCGTGACTACAGCAATTATTTTATTTTTATGAAAATGGACTGTTTATTACTACAGTGATTTCCTATTTGAAATTGTGTGTAATGCATAACAGTGACTGTAAATTAGGTATTTTAGGTATGGGAATGGGGTATTTAGCATTTTGGTATTTGGTCTATATTAGTTTTTTTTCACAGATCTGGCAACCCTCTGTTGAATATACATGTTTTACTGCACTGGCAGAATTTCTTGTTTTTAATGAGATGGTTCAGTTAGAGCTAAAATGTATGAAATGTAATATATTTTGCACTTTGACGGTAGCAACCCCTGAATTAATCACATTGAGGTGATGCCTTATCACTTTTTCTCTGTTTGAGGGTACATTTACATGACAACGATGTGCTAAAAACCGAAACGTTTTCGACATAAAGATTGACAATGTTGTCAAAACGATCCCTGTTCATAAGAATCCTCAAACTACTATTATGTATTGTTATAAAAAAAAACGTTGTATTATGCATGCCATGCCAGTAATTGGCAATGTCACTTTGTAAAGAAAAACTACGTACCTATACACTAAACACATAATACGCATGCTCATGATGGTATCGTTTTTTCAAAAACTTGCACTTTGAAACCCGTTTTCAAAAGTTTGTGTTTTCAGGCCCCCAAAATACTGTTGGCGTATAAATGAACAGTCAAAACGCATCGTTTTCCGTTTTTACTTGACAATGGTGTTTTGTAAATGACATCTTCTCTTGAGCGAAGACTCCCCTTAAGGGACAAATGTCAGTGTAGTGGGACATTATCCAAGGACACTAGTTGCTGGGGAATGGAGACAAGTGTAGACAAGTCCCCACTGACCCAAAAGGAATATGGTGAAGCACACTGCTGTTGTAAGCCACCTTAAAAAAAGGGAATAGAAAGCATTAGAAACATTAACTAACTGCCGTTGCCACATGCTAACCGCGGGAGTGTGAATGCTGATCACGTCTGGGAGAAAGTGACAAGCAGCCAGTGTAGATGCCTGGCTTTTGTGGTTTTAAATGTATTGTGTGACTTCCTGTTCACAAGTTAATGTCGTCTTCCTCCAAGTGACACACTTTTTTTGCATTCTTCCAGCCTCTAAATCTACTGTGCCTCTCTGCTAATGAACCAAGATCGTTTCCTTTGCTATGGTAATGGCTCGGACTCATGGGAATTGTCCTCAGAAGTATTAAATCGAGGCTGCTCTGCGATTGCTCAGGTGGGGTTTCATTGTACGTAAAACTCTGCAACATGACCTATCAGCAAGCCTGTAGTCTAAATGACCACCCTGTCCCAGTAGAGAGTGAGCGAGAGAGTGAAAGTAGGGACAGAGACAGGATGTGCAGTTAAGAGTTGACGAGATAAATAATCAGTGAGCCAGATGGCCGCTTTCTCTTCTCTCGTGTTTAAAGGGGAGGTGTTCTGCTCTTTGTCCTCTCTTACTGTCCTCAGCAGGCATCGGTTCAGTCCCATCAGCAGCAGTGGGAAACAGGCTCTTGGAGGACAAGTTGTCTGCATGACAGAGCATATCCGGCCCTGTGTGTTTACGTGCTCGGGTCGTCGCTGCACTTGCGGCCTCTCGCTGTCAGTACCCTCAGGAAGCGCTCCCCGGGGAGCCCCCAGCCAATCACTGCTTGGAAGGGAGTGTTCTTTGCACAAACCAGCCAAAGGCAATCAGGGACAACGCGAGGAACTGTTAATGCTTTTCTTTGAAAAAGGGATTAGACCTCCCTAAAGTTTGCTTACTAACATATTTGTTAGCGGTCAAGATGTCCCTTATGTTTTCTCAAGAAAATATGAGCTTATGTGAACCAGTGGGGTTTTTTTTTTTTTTTTTTTATATGCTATGAGCACTAGTGAGGTTTTGTGGTGTTCTTTTTTTTTAATTATTTTATTTTGTTTAGTTATATATTGTTTGCTATCACTTAATTTGATTACTTAAAGGCCCGGTTTCACAGACAGGGCTTAGATTTAGCTAGGATTAGGCCTTTGTTCAATTAGGGCATTTAAGGAGCTTTTATAAGTAGGGCTGGGTATCCAGTTTCAATACTTTTTAGGCACCAACCGAATTGCCTCTAACATCAAGTATCAAAAAGTCTTGTTGTTCGGTACCTAAGAGGTTAAAGGGCACCTATTATGACTCTTTTCACAAGATGTAAAATAAGTCTCTGATGTCCCCAGAGTGTGTATGTGAAGTTTTAGGTCAAAATACCCAACAGATAATTTTTTACAGCATGTTTAAATAGTCATTTTTTGGGGCTCAGAAAAACGCACTGTTTTAGTGTGTATCCCTTTAAATGCAAATGAGCTGCTGCTGCTGCCCAGAGGCCGGAGCCTTACGAGCTCGCGCTCAGAGCCAGGACAATCTCATCTGATAATATCAAAACAGAAACTCTCAGTAGCGGTGTTCATTTCGACCCGGAGTCGGACAATAATGCCCACAGAGCCAGAGTATATATGCTGTATGGAGATAGAACAGGTATAGTTTAGTTTAATTACGGACGGTTATAACTAATTTGTCTTCTGCTTTTATCCACTATTAATACAAGCCTGCTGTAGCAAACCCAGTCCGAATGATGACCAAAATATACAGAGGAGTTTAATGAAATTTATTGTACATCACACAAAAGATGAAGCGTTAGTTTTACTCCAGAAAATCACTGTAAGAGCTAATAAACACAGTGCGCATTAAAGTCTTATCCATAAACTCTCTCTCTCTCCCTTTCATTATCATCAACATACACAGCGAAGTACACAAAACACTTGTTACAACCGACCAACAGTAAACAAATATATACACACCTTCTCAGAGGGTGCTTAATAAACTGGTAAACTTTATATCCGTACAATGACTCTGAGCTGTCATAAAGTGCGCGCTCTCACTTTCATTTCTGCCATGGCCAGTCGCTCCGGAGACTGTAAGCTGGATCACGAATAGTTAGTACTGATCCATCCTCGAGTAACAAGAGTAAATGAAGACTGCTATATTAATTCTTACATCCAACAACAAAACACCTCAATCGCTTAGGAGACATTCTTGTCTACAGTTGCTCCAGCCTCGAAACAATGGCGGACTGTGTCCAGCTCACTCAGGGCGGGTCTATGCTCAAACTGCAATGTCAATCAACAGTCATGGGTGGGGCTTGTTCTGAGACGGTGCTTATGATTTATGGGGATTTTTAAAAAAGCACTTTGTGGATTTTTATCATTTATAGGGTGGTTGTGTACACACTGCCAACACACATTTATGTTCAAACACCATGTAAAAGTGTGGCTACATTTTACCAGGCTCGATGCCAACAGCGTGCAATGCAATATTTAAGACAAGATAATTTAAATAAAAAAAAAATAAAAAAAGCTTTTATGTAATCCAAATGAAAGGTGCATTTCTCTCTAGGCGTGCACGCGTTCACTATACTGCGGAGATGAGTCGGCAATGTCAACTTCATCTTTCCTGCCAACACTGACTAGGCCTTGTCTGTGAAACCGGGGGAAAGTGACTGGACTTCTATATCTAGACTTGTATCTAGTGACCAGAATATCATAGAGACATGGGGAGGGGGCTCCCTTAACTCAACTATATCTTAACCACCTGCAACTGCATAGCAATGTGCTATAAACATAGCTAGCTAGCTACCATCTTGGATGCTTTTAAGTATTTCATAGTACTCTGGCTCTCTTTCTGTTCTTTTGGCTTGATCATCCAAAGGTGAAACATCTCCAGCCCAAAAAACGGCATCATTGTTTACCGGTGTGTGTGTATATAACTCTCAGTTGGAATTGCTGCAAAGTTATCACAACCTAAATGAGGCCCTATTCTGTTTCTCAGGGAGAGGAAACAGCTGAAGCCTTTTTTTAAGTCAATGAGGAGTGTTTGACAGTTTGTTTCCAACCACCCATTAGCAGCCAATATGATCTAACCACTTGCTCTGTTAGCTTTTTAACTTCCCTGTTTTGATCTTGTGAAAGTGACCTTGATTTTTGTGTTTTGGATTAAATCATCAGGGGATCGATAATAAAACTCAAGCTTTATAGCGTAGTGGGCCTTTGAAGGTGTTTTTTGAGCATTCTTTTAATTAAAATGCCTGCGGCTTGTGCAATTTTTAACTTTTTAACTCCGTCATTAACAAGTGTTATTAGAATAATATTAGGTGGTCCAAAAATGATTTTTCTTATGATCTATTCTTATAAGACTTTCTCTCCTTGTCTACTTAAAGTAGGTTACCCTGTTATATGACCTTTTTCTAACTTGAGCTATATATCGGGATTTTGTACCACATTCCTTAGTTTAGTTTAGGGTTATTTCAAAAGTGTAATTATTGTAAATTGGATCATATAACTTTTTTTTTATATATATATATATATATATATATATATATCTATCGAGAGAACCCCTAGAGCTTCCTTAAGTGCACTTCTCTAAGTGTGTGTTTGATAAATCTAATAAAGCATGTTCATTGGCAAAACATGTAATAAACAGTATGTGATGTATATGTAAACTATATGTAGTTTAAAGGATCTATAAACTGTGTGTGTGTGTCTGTGTGTGTGTATATATGTAGGGATGGGAACCTCTCCATAGGAATGAATGAACCTCTCTATATACATTTTATGGACTAACAATCTCATCTCAAACAAAATCTGTTTACGTTGGGTGTTAGCTTGACCGTGCACCATAGTTCATATCAAAATAACTTTTCCATTTTAGGAGATGTGTTGGTTGTTGGTCTGATACCACCCTTCATGTCCCTAGAGGCCTATCGGTGCTGTTGCATGTTGGTAAAAACTTAGTCCAGAAAAGGCAAAGCATCTAAGACAGTATCCTCAGGTTATTTGAAGTTCTTTCCACCCAGAACATCCTGTGAAAAGATTCTTCGTCATGCCCGCTCTTTCATAAAATTGATTTACACATCAGGCAGATTTAAACAGACGCCATCTCAAATGACTAATAAACGTCAAGTGTTTTAGCATGCTCAAGTATCCAACGCCTTATTCATTAAGAGATTTGTTTAGAAAAGATTACGGTATTTACATTTGCTCTTTTCCTAGTAGCAATTACTAAACCCCCCTCTGTTTGTGGAAAGAATGAAGCTGAGTCTATTTTTGTCTACGTCAATGTCGAACCAAAATGTTTCAAAGCTGCTGATGCTGTTCATTAACCACTTCAGTGCAGGTTTTATCTGAAGATTTTGAGGTGGTCCTACTACGTGTCTTAAAAAGGACTGGATGAGATGAAGCATTGCCGTAATTCTTGTGATATTTGATTTTGTAAAGCTTAAGGACTTAGCAAGTGCACCTTAAAAGGTTTCTGAGAAAACTGTTGAAATGTAAACCCAACCATCCCATGATAACATGGTTTGTACTGTTTTCTTTTTAGATGAGTGATGTATTTTTGGCCTTCATTTCATTCCTTGAAAGCACAATCCGTTATCGTCAATTGCCAAGCCATTAACCGTTGAGATGATACTTGAGATTCAAAAGGTGCTTGCTTGGGGGTTCATGGTTTTAAATTGGCACTTTGCCTTACAAACATCATTTGAAAGTGTAATGCACCTTTGTTGTAATCAGTGGTAGATCTTTTTTTGGATCCGTAGAGCCTGACTTGCTTTGCTTATAGGGATCCAAGTCCTTTCTCCTGAATTGTTCTTGCTCTTTTATTGCTGCTTGATTATGTTCTTATAAATTTGGAATGGCTTGACATGTTGACATGTTGTTTTGGTTTGCTTCGAGCACTGGATTATCTCTATCTAACAGCATGTTTTTGTTTCCTTTCAGTGGGTGATAAAGTTCCTGCTGACATTCGCTTGACTTCAATCAAGTCAACGACCCTGAGGGTGGACCAGTCCATTCTAACAGGTGAGAACAATGGCATTGCCTCAAGTTGTCTTTTTAAATGTACAGTCATACTAGGTAAAATTACTTTGGACATTGCAGTGTTTTATCAGCAACAGGATATAATGTATCAGTGTGGAGATTCTGTTTTTATAAATAATGAATCCCATGTAACAAAATAAATTCAGAATCTTCTACTTTGAAATTTTTATTCTTAGTTTGTATTGAGCCAGGAGGTTAATCTATGATGTTGTGGTCAAACATCTTTATGCTAATTTGCTGGCTACAGTTCATCGAACTTTGTTACACAAGAATAGACGAAATTACTTCATGCGTGCTTGCGTTTCCGCTCTCCTGGGTTCACGTGCACATGAATGGAAGTAAATGGAGTCCAAATAGTATTTGGTCTTTGTGTCCTTTTTTTTTATTACTTTTTGATCTAAATAAAGGAAGAAAATTTGACCTTGGCTTTCGCATCGGGTAGTTCTAGGAACTAGCCACCAGGGTGTTTCCCCAAGATCTAATAGTTCCCTAAGGGCCTTTTTCCTGGTTGCATACGCACCAACAGTAGGAATTCTGAAGGGACGTAAGCCGTGCTTGTTGTTGCGACTTTTATTTTGACGGAGTGGCTGACTTTTATTTAGATGGTGCTGAGAACGCCAGAGCCTGAGCACACAGCGCTCCTATTCTCCATTAGTTTATGATCTGTTTAACAGTCCTGTCTTACATTATTAGATATAATGTTGTACAAAAATAGATGTTATACAAAAAGTAGACAGTATATGAAAAAGTATTAGCATTTGCCGTGTGGTTGATGCCCAATGTCTCTAGCTGAGCAGAAGTACATAATCATGTTTTGCTTGGTCCAAAGTCGTGTTTGATTTTTTTTCTTAGCGTAAAGGTTAAGAGTTCCATCTTTCACCATTTTCCATGTTCGTAGAGTTAATTTGTGGAGTAAATATATAGGCTATAATCTGTGTGTACATGGCTTTTTAAAAAATGGTGGGCGTGTGCGTTCGGCCATTCAGCAAACAATTACGTCACTGGTAGTTCCTATTGCGCTGGGTTAGACCCTACTCTGAAGTAGGAGCTAATTGAGTTCCTAGAACTAAAATCGTTCCTAGTTCCTGCGGTGTGAACACACCAAAAAGCGAGTAATTCCGCCAATAGTTCTAGAAACTATGAAAAGGTTCCTCCTGTGCAAAAAGCCCCTATACATTGAATATCCAAAATTCAGTATTGTGAAAAAAACATCACAATCTAAGATGTTTTGTCTATTTTATTTTTGTATTTGTAAAATGTCACCGTACCCTTTTATCTCATCAAAAAACCACGGTTAAATATAGTATCTATTGCAGTTGAGATTAAGATTTAGCATAGCAGGGTGAACAGCAGTGCAGGAAACACTGCTGCAGTAAGCCACCTTATAAAGTCACTTCAGTAGTTGATATGAGGTGGAAAAATAAGGCTTTTTTTCCTGAGAAGGTTCAGTGCTGCTTATTTTAAAGGTAGGTCAGCTGTGCCCAGTCTCTGCAGTCCAGTTAGGGGGAAAGACAGAAAGGAAGTGCTCTTGTAGGACTTGTGGGTCTTGCTTCACTGCCTTAATTGGTAACGGCCCGTTTGACTTTTCCACATCTTTTAGCTGCTCCATCCATGGCTATTTTTTGTTGGGATTCTTTGCCATCCTGACCAGAAATGAACCGTTTAAGCAATTGCGCAAATGCACATCAAGGACTTGAATTGGGACACCTGCGTGATGAACTGGAAACCTAATCCTCATTGTGTGGATTCGAGGGCAGTCAAGTAGTACTAGAACTTTGATTTAACCAACCTTTCACCAATCTGTCACGTGTATTTTCTCTTCGCAGGAGAATCTGTGTCAGTAATTAAGCATACAGACCCTGTCCCTGACCCTCGTGCTGTGAACCAGGACAAGAAGAACATGCTCTTCTCTGTAAGTCAGACCTCTAATGACTGCTGTCAGCATATTATTTGTGGTGCCTGATAATGCAAGCCTTATTATTACTCTTGCTCATATTTAGGGTTAGACAAAAATACAATAAAAACAGTAATATTTTATTACAAATCAAAATAACGGTTTTGTATTCTTTCATGTCATTTCTATTATGCTGATTTGGTGCTCAAGAAACTTATTTCTTGACTTGAGGCGTATTAATGTTGAAAACTGCTTAATTTGTGGAAAACCAATTTTTTTTTTCAGGATTCTTTAATGAATAGAAAGTTCAAAAGAACAACATGCGTCCTTGTTGAATATTATTGAGTATTTAGTACTGAGTGTTAATTTATTTAAAAAAATCTTGCCGACCCACTAACATTTGGATGGTAGTATAAGTCGTAATATATATTTGAGTATTAGCATCATATCTGTAAAAGTATTTTAACAGATATATTTAAGCAAACAACCACTAATATGTTTTTGAAGGAATTTTATTATTATCAGTTTTGCACAGATGTGAGGGATTTGTATTAGGGATTTAAAATTATGGTTAAGACCAATAAGTTATGTTATGGCTGATAACAGCCAATATTAAAATGTATTGTTTTAAAAAAAATAAAATAATTAAATTTAGGCAATACAACACTATAATACAGCAAAAAAATAAAAAATTTTGGATGTTAAATTTATTTTAAAAGGCAGCTAACATTGTTCGATAACCAATATGGTGCTGATATATCATGCATCCTAACGCCCGTTTCACACATACTCCGTTTGCAGTGCGTATTTTTTTCCGTACCCATGTTAACAGGTTAGAGCTTTCACACTGGACGCGTATGCGGTCCGTCAATGCGTTCCAGGAGCGGTGCGTATACAGCAGTGCAGAGATCGTTTCCACACGAGTCTATTTTTGCTGTGCTGCACGTGCTGAATTAAAGTGACAGCGCATGTTTCGTGGTCAAAATGAACACAGATTGACATGAAAATGTAGTAATTTCATCATAAATGCATTTAATTAAAATGTAGTAATCTCACCATAAATGCATTTAATGAGATACTACTGTTTTTCACAGCCATCTTTTTACTTTAAGACCGGGGTAAATCAAGGAAAACTATTTACTTCAATAAGGCGACATAATGAACAACGCTTGTCTCATTCGTTGAGGTGGAAAAACAAGTTCTTTGTGACATGCAATATTTATTGTATAAAGATTTAAATTATGCAAAAGAAAGGGTGTGAGTCTGCGGTTTTTGTCAATTTTAAGTTTTAATTTAAAATGTATGCGATTTTAATATAAGTACATGGTTAAATATTTTACCACTTGCTTGAACAACTTAATATATAATTATATATAAGTAATGCATTGAATACGTTGTTTAAATTGTGTTCAAACGTGAATACGTCTATTAAAGGGTGTATATGTGTACAAAGAGAATCGCAATACTGACAACTTTTTTAAAAATAAAAGTTGCTGATAACTTCTGGATTTGAAATACAAATAGTGAGTATGTGTTTGTGGTACAGCAGCGGATCAGTTATGCACTGTAACTGTTTATGATTGAATATGATCATTATTTAAAACTCACCTTTTTTTTTTAACTAAATGATTACAGGGTACCAACATTGCCGCAGGCAAAGCGGTGGGCGTTGTGATTGCCACCGGTGTGAACACCGAAATTGGCAAAATCCGTGATGAGATGGTGTCCACGGAGCAGGAACGCACGCCACTCCAGCAGAAACTGGATGAGTTTGGCCAGCAACTGTCCAAGGTCATCTCACTCATCTGCATCGCCGTGTGGATCATCAACATTGGACACTTCAACGATCCCGTTCACGGTGGCTCATGGATACGCGGGGCCGTATACTACTTCAAGATCGCCGTCGCGCTGGCTGTGGCCGCCATCCCCGAAGGCCTGCCCGCCGTCATCACCACCTGCCTGGCTCTGGGTACCCGTCGCATGGCCAAGAAGAACGCCATCGTACGCTCTCTGCCCTCGGTGGAGACCCTGGGCTGCACCTCCGTCATCTGCTCAGATAAGACCGGCACACTTACCACCAACCAGATGTCCGTTTGCAGGGTGAGAATGCTGGGAATATTATACACAATTGAAGTGGGCTTGCAGCTTCAGGGCTCATCAAAAATAACTTACAACCTCTGCTATAATGAATTCTGTTTAGCCCATTATTTTATTCCTTGGCAAAAGAGTCTGTAATTGTTTAGAAATTTGCAGGCTGGGGTTCAGCCAAGAACCGAGAGTGATATTACTGCATAGACAATTGGCTCATGAATAAAAATGACATTCATGATGGTATTGATTTAGCACTAGTACGTTACTTGGCCTCAAACGAAAGTCGTGGGAAAGCTGTTAATCTGCAGCTTTGATATTGCCATGATTAATAATTTTATTTAGTTTTATCTTAGTTTCTCATGACCTTGTGTTAGACCACCCCAGGTTTCCTCTGTATTTCCTTTTATGTTGTTTTCCTGTTTGACATGGTTTATTTCTCTATTTCCCCCCTCATTGTTTATACTGTATACTTATCTCCTCTCATCTTTTGTCACCCTCCTCATCTGCTCTTCTCCAGCTTGACTGCGAGAGCTGATCAGTATGCAGTAGTCAGTTACTTGCGGTAGTGTTACATAACTGACCTTGCGCGTGTGTGTGTGTGTCTGTGTGTGATATCTGCCTGTGATCCACAGCAGCGCCTTTGCTGTGGGCTGTACAGTCAAGCATGCAAACCGAATGTGAAGCGGTTCTGGTTTTAATCAGTTTTGTGTGTGTAAAGGTTAAAATTTAGTTGCAGCCAGGCTTGCTTTTCTTTTTAATAGAAATTATTTTAAATATTATGCTTGATTTATTCTGTGAATGCTCAGGATGTGGTTAAACCAAAATAATTTTTACCCTAAATGTCCCGTTTGCCTCGACTGTCTAAAATAATACTATATGGGAAGGGTGCTTCTAAAATGGGGGGAGAGAGTCATAACTTGAAAAAATAAAAACGTAAAATAAAGATTTATACTTTAGGTAGCAACTTCTTGATTCTGTTTAGGGTTTTCACAAATAAAGAAATTGTTAAAAACTTGAATAAAAAGGAGGCAAACACTGTAACCAACAGTGCACTTAGTAATCCGGGCGGTATTTCAGAAAACAGGTTAACTTACCCTCACATGCACCCTGAACAGTTGATTAACCCAAACCTTGAATATTTGAGGTATACAGGTTCCAAGGCCGCATAAGTTCAGTCAACCTGGAGTATGAAAGATTAAGACGCTAAGATGAATTTTTTTTTTTTTTTGCCTTCACATTTCTTAGGGTTAGGGTCATGGCAATTCACTAAATAAGTGCATGGAAACATACTGAAAACCACATAGCAACACAATGGTAAAGACTCAAGACACATAAGCATCATATCAGCATGTTTTGCCCCTTCATTCACCAAAAGCTTTTTCTTTAGGAAGCGTTAAGTTTGATATTGTTTTTCCATCACTTTTTTTTTCTTTGATAATATCAGATATATTTCATGTTTAAATGGTTAGTTCATCCAAAAAAATGTCGTACTGAACCGTAAGACTCTTTAAGAACCGGAAGATCTTTTGGATGAAATTTTAGCGCGTTCTGTCCCTCCATTGACAGCCTACGCAACTACCACTATCAAGCCCCAGAGAGGTAGTAAAAACATCATCAAAGTAATCCATGTGGCTCCAGTCCAGTGGTTTAATCTCAATTTTATGAAGCGTTTGCTTTGTTTGCACCAAAAAAAAAAACATTATTTACCACTTTATTTAAAAAATATTAATCTCCAAAACACGTTCAAGAGAGCACCACAATGCATGCGTGTTGTTGACACGAGAACAGATGTTGTTGCGTGAACGCGATTTCTATTTTGTACTATCATGTCTTTACTATCTTTCTGGGGCTTAAAGTGGTTGTTGCGTAGAGCTGTCAATGGAGGGACAGAAAGTTCTCAGATTTCATCAGAAATATCTTCATTTGTGTTCCTAAAATGAACGAAAGTCTTACGGGTTTGGAACGAAATGAGGGCGAGCGATTTTTGGACGAACTAACTCTTAAGTTTTTCTGCTAAACATGTCTTTCTCCATAGTGCCTAGCGCCTTTGAAATTAGTGCCGGTCTCTCTCTCCCCCACACTCTTCTGTCTCTGTGGTTCGACTGTTGTCCACTGGGTTTTATCACTACAGCAGGAACGCTGTTCCACTTTACCATCCCACTCACTCTCATCTCTTTTATGCTCTTCTCTTCCTTGACATATTGGGGGATCTGATTGTCTTTTGTGCTAAAAATATCCGTAATGCTCAGTTGCTTATGTTTGGGGGGTTTTGGCTGGGTTTTAAAGGCCCTCTGAACTCTTAAGTGAGTGTCATGTAAAGTGTTTACATCTGTAGTGCTGGTATATCCAGGTCAGGTGGAGTAGGGATCTTTTCATGAGGTGCTTTCAAACATCAGGGATTATCTGTGGTGGGATGGCCTGCCACCTGCTGGTTGAGATTTTGTTTGAATTCTTTTTTTATGTCTTTTTTGTTCCAGATGTTCATTGTTGATCAGGCAAATGGAAACAGCTGCTCTCTAAAAGAGTTCACCATTTCTGGCTCCACATACGCCCCTGATGGACAAGTGTGAGTTTTGCTGCCCGTGTGCACACTGATATTTCAAAGTGCTTGAGACACCTCTGTTTAGCAACCTCTTTTTTCATTTATTTTTACTCCAGGTTTCATGAGGGTAAACCAGTGCGATGCTCCCAGTATGATGCTCTGGTTGAACTGGCCAGCATCTGTGCTCTGTGTAACGACTCCTCTCTAGATTTCAACGAGGTTAGTTATTAACATCTTCTGGTAAATGCAGCATCCTCTGTTCATCCATAAAAGGCAGCTAACTAATGTGTGGAACTATATTGTCTAGCATACAGCTGTCATTTAATGAATGAATTTGCTTAAATATCATTTAAAAAAATTTCCCCATATTTTTAGTCATAATAAATATTTTATACAGTATATTATAAAGTATAATACAAAATAGGATTGCATTTTTTCATTGGTCATTTGTATTATATAACATGAAAACAAATGTCTGCTTATCAATATTAACCAGAATATTTATATCAGTGGATCCCTAGTGCTTGTGTTTAACAAACAACAGTTCTGAAGAGTTTCTAAAGAGTTTGTGTGTGTCAGGCCAAAGGTGTGTACGAGAAGGTGGGAGAAGCCACAGAGACCGCTCTAACATGTCTAGTGGAGAAAATGAACGTGTTCGACACAGAACGAAAAGGCCTTTCCAAGGTTGAGTTGGCGAACGCTTGCAACTCGGTATGTCAAACATTTCCAGCCGCAGATTATGAGTTGGTTGCAACCCTAGTGGGTCATGTGGTTGTGGAAGCCCACATTAATTTCCAAATTTACTTTCTGTGTTTGATGTAATGGCAGATTTCATCTGAGTAATTTCTTGTAATCTTTCTTTCTTTGTCTCAGGTCATCAAGCAGCTGATGAAGAAGGAGTTCACTCTGGAGTTCTCCCGAGACAGAAAGTCCATGTCAGTGTACTGTACTCCCAACAAACCTCGCTCATCCATTGGCAAGATGTTTGTTAAGGTAACGCCACGTTTTCCATGGAGACTTTAGCACTTCAGTATTTAATTTACCTGTTCCAAACAGGATTACTTAACGTTTGAAATGTGTTGTGGTACAACAATGTACCTGCAGCTTCCTTAAACTCATTATTTCTGGGTGCAGGGTGCTCCAGAGGGAGTGATTGACAGATGCACGCACATCCGTGTGGGTGGGAATAAAGTCCCCCTGACAGCAGGGATTAAAGAGAAGATCCTGTCTGTGATCCGTGAGTACGGCACAGGACGTGACACACTGCGCTGTCTGGCTCTGGCCACCCGAGACAACCCATTGAGCAAAGAGAGCCTTGTACTGGAGGACTCAAACCGCTTCATTGAGTATGAGGTGAGAAGAGCTTTTTTGTGTTACGACAATCACAATTATGTGTATATGTGTATATGTATATGTATGTGTGTGTGTATGTACATATACATGTATATTTATATTTGAATTAACTACAGAATTTGAATAGACATTTATTATAATTGCTGTTTCTCCTTTAGACGGACCTGACCTTTGTGGGATGCGTGGGCATGCTAGACCCACCCAGAGCTGAGGTGGCAGCTTCCATCAAACTTTGTCGTCAAGCTGGCATTCGCGTCATCATGATCACTGGCGACAACAAGGGCACAGCTGTGGCCATCTGCAGGCGCATCGGCATCTTTGGCGAGGATGACGATGTCTCGTGCATGGCCTACACTGGCCGAGAGTTTGACGACCTGTCCCCTGCCGCCCAGCGTGAGGCAGTGATCACTGCCCGTTGCTTTGCCCGTGTCGAGCCATCTCACAAATCCAAGATTGTGGAGTTCCTGCAGTCCTACGATGAGATCACTGCCATGGTAAATTAGACTGTGAAATCGTAACAAATACTAACTGAATGATTTTATGTACAATTTCAATCTAAAGTTTGGGGGTCAGTAAGATTTTTAAATGTTTTTAAAAAGAAGTCTCTAACCAAGGCTGCATTTATTTGGTCAAAATACAGTAATATTGTGAAATTATTACAGTTTAAAATGACTGGTTTATAGATGTTAAAATATCATTTATTCCTTTGATGGCAAAGACGAATTTTTACTATAGTCACTCTAGTCTTCAGTGTCAAATCATGATCCTTCAGAAATCATTCTAATTTGCTGATTTGCTGCTTAAGAAACATTTCTTATCAATGCTGAAAACAGTTGCTGCTTAATATATTTTTGTTTTCAGGATTTTTGGATTAATAGAAAGTGCTAAAGAACAGTGTTTATTTGAAATTGAAGCCTTTTTTTTAACATTATAAGTGTCTTTACTGTCAGTTTTGATCAATTTAATGCTTCCATTCTGAATAAAGGTATTTCTTTAAAAAATAACTCATTGATCTCAAACTTTTCAACAGTTGTGTATATGTATTAATATAATTCTTTATTAAATGACTATAAAGATGGAGGAAGGATTTCTTTTAGGTTTATATTGACAAAATCTTTCTCCCTCGACTGATTTGACATGCTGTGTTCATTCCTGCAGACTGGAGATGGTGTGAATGATGCACCTGCTCTGAAAAAGGCTGAAATTGGCATTGCTATGGGGTCAGGCACAGCAGTGGCGAAGACCGCTTCTGAGATGGTCCTTGCTGATGATAACTTTTCTACCATCGTGGCCGCTGTGGAAGAGGGTCGAGCCATTTACAATAACATGAAACAATTCATCCGCTACCTCATCTCCTCAAATGTCGGCGAGGTGGTCTGGTAAGGATCCTAACCTTTTGCTAACATTTTTTAGGAATTCATTCTTTCTTTTTACTGGCCCGTCCACCAACCATTTTGAGTCAACATAAAATTACTATTGCAATCTATTTAACTTGTGAAATCTTATGTACCATTAAATATTTTGGGCTTGGTAAGAGTTTTTACAAATGTTTTTGAAAGAAGTCACTTATGCTCACCAAGGCTGCATTTGTTTGATCAAAATGCAGTAAAAACAGTAATGTTATGAAACACTATTACAATTTAAAATGACAGTTTTTATTTATTTTTATTTGCATACATTTTTCAAATGTAATTTAATCGTGTGATGGTAAAGCTGAATTTTCAGCAGCCATTACTTGAAATAGTAAAGACTTTTACACTGATCAAAAGTGATGGACTTTTTTTTTTGTAACAATTTAATGCGCCCTTTCCGAATAAAGGCCCGTTCACATAGAGGAGGATAACTATAACGATGAAGATATAGTTCTAAAAATAGTTCTAAATATAAAAGAATAAGTCCTCACCACAACTATAACGATAACGACACAGAGGAACGATATCGTTTGAAGCAATTTCACAATTATTTTCAGCTGATGAACAAAAACATTGACAGCAGCGGATAACAAAACTGCAGGGCGTTAAAGTTAGTCATCTTTAGTTATAGTTCTTGATGTAAAACGATTTGATTTAATACTATAAATCATACTTTTGAGTATCAGTCTATTTCTAAGTGAAACAGGGTTTTCAGTAAGAGAAAATGATAATGTTTTTTTTATCAATCAATGGGTGTTGGATACCAGAATGGTTATTATAGCAATAAGCCCTGCAAAGCCGTGATTTACAGTGAATTTAGAACAGCTAAGGGACATTGTCTGCGGAGTGCTTAAAACCCACTTAGCTGTTCTAAATTCACTGTAAAACACGGCTTCAAGACTTGCAACACATGCAGCAACAAAGAATTATAAACTGCAGTTGCACAGTAATGCGGTCACAGGTGTATGTTTGAGTAATTTACAACGGCTTCGAACGCGGCTCAACCAATCAGAATCAAGGACCTGAACTATCTGTTTTAGAATAAATTATATATTCTATTATATTGTATTTGTATTTTATTCTTTTTTTAAATAGTTTAATCAAGGTTTACTATTCATCCTGTGTGCCAAAACGGAGCAAGTCAGTTTCTTTTCAATCTTGTTTTGGCACAATTTAGTCTCCATCCTAAAAACGGTACAATATAAATGACAACACTGTGAAATGTATGCCTTGAGCAAACTCAGATCACTGCCAAAGTCCTTTTGACATTCTTCCAGTTGTTATCTAATCGCTTAACTCACTATGTGTATTCTCTCTGGCAGTATTTTCTTAACGGCAGCTCTGGGCTTCCCCGAAGCTCTGATTCCAGTTCAGCTGCTGTGGGTGAATCTGGTGACGGACGGTCTGCCTGCGACCGCTCTGGGCTTCAACCCACCCGACCTGGACATCATGAGCAAACCCCCTCGCAATGCCAGAGAGCCACTTATCTCTGGCTGGCTCTTCTTTAGATACCTGATAATTGGCTGTGAGTGCACCACTGGCTTTATTTGCTATATCATTTTTATGTTTTTGTGGGTAAAGAAAGATTTGACATGTTATGTTCTCCATGTCACCCTAAAGGTTATGTAGGTGCTGGTACTGTAGGTGCTGCTGCATGGTGGTTCATTGCTGCTGAAGATGGGCCTAGAGTCACCCTCTATCAACTGGTTAGAAACTCCCCGTACATTTGAATACACTCTTTCTCAATCACATGCATTCCAGTGTCTTAATTCGGTTCTATCGTTTTCATCTCTGCAGAGCCACTTCCTTCAGTGTGCACCGGACAACCCTGAGTTTGAGGGCCTGAAGTGTGATGTGTTTGAGTCTCCCTATCCAATGACCATGGCTCTCTCCGTACTAGTGACCATTGAGATGTGCAACGCCCTCAACAGGTCAGTGTCGGAAGTTCGCTACAATAAAGGCACATCTTGTCCCTGAAAATGTCACAATTATTTACATCTGCTATTAAGATTCATCCAATCACAAGCAGTAAGACGAGACAATGCTGTATACACCTGGAAGTCATTTTCTTAAAACAATGTTATCTTACTGATATTTTATTGGACTGTTCCACTTTTCATGCAAATAGAAAACATTTTTATGAAGTAAGCTCATCTAAGGACTTGTTTAGTAAGATTTTACCTGAAAAGTTTTTAGAAATTGTATCATGTGTTAATGTTAATCTTGTATAATATTAATTGATGTTTTTTTGGTTTTTTTACATGGTTTTTATTTTGGTACTATATTTTTGTAATTCAGTTTTTGTCATGAAGATAGATAGCCATAGATGCTGACATGGCATTAAATAAAACTATGCTGAAGTGATCTTTACAGTTTACAATTGTACTCTACAGATAGTGTAGTTACATGCATTTTCAATGAGTACTGAATAGAGTTTGACATTGAGGAATCACAAATCTTTTTATACACTATTTATCCTTGTATTTGGCTGTGTCCAATTACAATCATATCAGCTAAAATGGAGCTTAAAGGGATAGTTCACCCAAAAATGAAAATTCTGTCATCATTTACTCACCGTCAAGTTGTTCCAAACATGTATGAATTTCTTTCTTCTACTGAACACAAAAGAAGTTGATGGGTAACTGGTTACCCATATTCTTCAAAATATCATCTTTTGTGTTCAGCAGAAGAAAGAAATTCATACAGGTTTGGAACATCTTGACAGGTTTTAACAGTATAACTGGTGGATTATATAAAGATGCAACCAGTCAATCAATTTCACAATGTTATCTTCTTGATGTCCTGTCGCAGTGTTTCAGAGAACCAGTCTCTGCTTCGCATGCCCCCCTGGGATAATGTGTGGCTGCTAGGAGCCATCTGCCTCTCCATGTCCCTCCACTTCTTTATCCTTTATGTGGAGCCCCTGCCGGTAAGATCAATTTTCATCAATAAAGATCATCAGTTTCAGTATATTGGTTCTTTTGTTTTTTTGTTGTTAGTTTTTTTGCAGTCTTTGTAGAATCTAATGTTTTTTTTTTATAAATATTTTTAACTGTATAAACTCTTATACAATTAAATTACAATTAAAAACATTATGCAATACAATTACGCAATTGTGACTTTCTCTTACAATTCTGACTTTATAACACAATTCTGGAAAAAAAGTCAGAATTGTGAGATATAAACAATTATGTGGGGGAGAGAAAGTTGCAATTAACTTTTTTTTATTATTATTTATTCTATGGTTGGTTACGGTTTACTTTATTTGTATTCATATTTTTAACATTTCTTTATTTGTGAAAAATACTATAATAGGATTTCAGAATCAAGCAATCTAAAGGATAAATCTTTATAATTTATCAAGTTAAACAATTTTTTTTCATATATTCACATTAATTTCCAATTTAGTACATATGTAAAATAAATATACATTTAATTTCAGCGATTATGCATGTATTTCTATCTTAAAATAGTTTGATATCATAAGCAAAAAAATGTCAATGCTTTTGTGTTCTCTCGCTATTACAGTATATAGTTTAGTAATTATTGTATGCAATTCACGGGCATCAAAGAGCCTCTATCAATATGCGTGGTATCGCTTTTTACCTTTGCTTTCAAATTTGTGATCAAGCGTACTCTGTATAGGAAGCAGCTGTACTGACCACTAATTTTACAAGATAAGAAGTTTGTCAATGATACTCAGGATCAGTTGCGCACCAAATCCTCTGCCATCATCCTGTCAGTCATCTCTAATTGCTATCATCTCATATTAAGTGAAATCTGATGTACTGTAATGTAACCGACTACCACAGCAAGCCCTTTAGAATGCTCCGTAGAATGCGTTATTCATCTTCCATGCTTTTCCAAATTCAAAATTGGGCTTTGGGCACATCCCTAATGTTTGTGTAGTGACTCTACCCTGGGCTTTCTCTACAGATAATCTTCCAGATCACTCCACTGAACGTGACCCAGTGGCTTATGGTATTGAAGATTTCCTTGCCCGTCATCTTGCTGGATGAATTGCTCAAGTTTGCAGCCAGAAACTACCTGGACAAGCCCAAAGACCTGGACAAACCCAAGGGCATGGCTTGCTCACTCAGCACCTGCACAGAGGGCATTTCCTGGCCCTTCGTGGCTCTCTCACTCCCTCTGGTGCTGTGGCTCTACAGCATTGACACTAACTTGGCCGAAATGTTCTGGTCTTGACTGAAATGAGCATTGATGTGTGTAGATGGTGTGTACGTGTGTCTGTATGTGTGGTTGTGCGTTTAAAGTGTGCCTCCGCAAACAGCGAATGTGTACGAGAAGGACAGGATTAACACAAAAATAACCTTAAAATAGAAATATAACTTTTTTTTTCTTCTTTTTTTTTAAACTGTCCGTTGGTGATTGAGGAGACCATACAGACCTGAAGTCTTCAAGTATTAGTGACCATTAATATTCTTTTTGGACTTCTTGTTGGTTTCTTTTGTTATTGCGTTTTAAATTAATCATTTGTCTCGTCTATTTCAAACCAGTAACAATAATGGTAATATCCACTTTGTTTTCCCCCATATCATGTGTTCAAATTGCTGAATTGAGAAAAGTGCTTGTGTACAGACATTTAACACTATTTTATGCAATGGTTCATTTGTTATTATTTGTTCATTTTGCTAACAGAGTAGAGCAGGTTGGGTAGAAAAGAGAAAGAAAGAGAACAAGACAGAAGAACTGTTTACTAATGTTTACCTTTGTGTCTTCGGCGTGAACATCGCTCAGAGCCAATGGACAAGCATGGTGTTGCAAAGCAGCATGGGAAAGAGAGTATGGGTCTGAACGTTTGAATGCTTCATGGTCAAATCCTCAGATGAAAGCTGCATGTTCTGTATTTCGCATGCATTTTGTGTGGTTTTTTTCATTTATGATTTGTACCTGTATGTCTTTCCCTGTGTGTAATAACTTGCATTTTTATGGTGATACATTTTGTTTCCGCTATTACCTGACACGTTTGATTAGTAAAGCCAGTTTTTCTGCACTAGGCAGAGTACAGCTACCTCAGGACTGTCCGATTAGACTCTCTCTGGTTGCTTCCCTCCCGCCCCACACACACACACACACACACAACACACACTTAGCTTTACACCGCCTGTACACATTACTGCATGAGGCGTGACTCTGTTTGATTCTTTTGGCCCCAACCAATCTGTTTTAAGTTCTTTTTTTGTGTGTGTGTTTTTCACTGTATTTTATAATTGAACGAACTTGCATTAACTTAATTTAGAGGTTTTCTTTTGTTGTGGGGTGGGGTGGGTTGGACAAAAGATGTAAATGTTACCGTTTAGTTGGGTCCGAGATAAACAAGTAGAAAATTAAACAAGCAAAGGTTTAGGTGTTGCATTCAAAACATGATTTTTACAATGCAAAACCAAAATGTTTCATGCTACCTTTTTTTCTTCTCTACTTTTAAGAAAATGCACTCATGAACCATTTGAATTAAAATGCGTGTCTTCATTTTACTAGCTGGTCTGTTCCTTCCTGCAATGCAGCACGGCAAGTTTTAAGAGCAATTATACTTGAATAAATGAAATTAATGTACAGAGATTTAGTTACATAGCTGAGCACAAGATTGACAGCTGAGAGGGGTTTCCTTGTGAAGCAGCCTCTTGTTCGGCCCTCACCAGCCAGTCTGGTAAGACGGCCTGTATATTTGTACACATATACCTGAACGGTACAAAGTATTATTTAAGTTTTTTCCGTTTTCATTTAGCGGAGCTTTCTGTCATTTAGTTGTCCATTGCATCACACTAATTGCTTGCTGAAATGGATGCATGTCCCTGACTATGCCCTTGGTGTGGTATTCTGGTGTCAGTATTTTAATAAACAACCATGAACATTCCCTTAAGGCCCGTTCACACTAAGAATGATAACTATAACGATAATTGTAGAGTCCACACCAGCGGATGATATCCTTCTGTTTATTCAAGCGAGCTGCAGCTTTGTTGTCTACCACTTAAAATGCTCGAGCTCTGTAAACCAGGACTGATTCTGATTGGTTGTCAATGATTTTATCGTTCTGAAAGTGATTCCAACTATATATCGTTTTTCGGTGCCGTTATAGTTGTGGTGTGGACTCTGCTATTCTTTTATTTTTAGAACTATATTTTCATTATCGTTCTTGATGTGAACGGGCCTTTATTAGCATTCAGTGGTCTTTCATTTAAAAGTTTTGTTCACCCAAAAATTAAAATAATTTTTTAATATAACTCTGATTGTGTTTGGCGGAAAGAAGAAAGTCATATACCCATAGGATGGCTTGAGGGTGAGTAAATTATGGGGTAATTTTCATTTTTGGATGAACTGACTCTTTAAGAAAGTGTCACTGACGTTGCCACTACACATTCCTCCATTCTTTTCACCACACGTTACAACAATCCGAAGCCTCAAGTTTTCTGACAATGGACCAACCCTGCTATGTAACTGCTAAATTCCTACTACGACTACTGCGGCTGTTTATAGCTGCACTTAACACATGGCCATATCAGCTTGAGTACATTCCACTGCAATATATGATGTTTTTAAGAAATATATAATATATTGTAAAGACTTGATGGTCAAATTACATGTAAGCATGATTGTTTCCTTTACCCCATATCATTTCAGTCTTGTCTCTGAATGAAATGAATAGACTTCACCATTAGTTTTTATTAGAATGGTCCGTACACTGTGGTCTGACTTGCTCAGGAACTGAACTTGGATGTTGGCATAAATAAGAGTCAAATCAAAACACTATTGCCATTTTTTTTTTTTTTTTTTTTTTTGTAAATGTTGCCTTTTGTATCAAGTAATCATACTGATAATTATTTACACCTTAAACTTGGTTATATGCTAAATATTAATTTAGTGCACTTTAGCATTTCCATTTCATTCTAAAACATAAAAAAAAAAAAAAATTAATGCTAAGTAGAATCTGCCTCTGCTTGTGTTGGGAAACCTCAGGCTTCTGTGTTGTGCATGTCTTTTTTGAGTGGCTTCATTTTGCTGAATATCAGAACCTGCATGTTGAATGTGCAGTTCAGAGAAAATAGCCACCATTGCGCTGCAGATCATGACATGTAAGAGTGGACTCAATAATAAAACTCAATAATAATGAATAAATGAGATAAATCTCAGAGAGATGAGAATAAGAAGTGTGTATGGAAGCAAGCAGCAGCATCATCAGTCTTCTACCATGCATGACAATGTCTACCATTGCCTATTGCTGATGCAAGGAGAGTTTGCTGCATTTTTTTCTGTGTAAATTGTCATAGTTTTATATACATGTATTATATAGTATAATGCATGCCTTCAGTTGTAATTAGCCAAATCATTTGATCTATATTTATATAGCAACTTGCTGTGTACATCGCTGCTAAATGTATGATATGATTAAACATCATTTTACAAATAAACTGCAGTTAATTTGACCAATGCTGATGTTCATGCTTTGTGTTTCTCCATGTGTATCTGTTAGGAAAAGCCATTGAATAAATGTAAAAAATATATATTAAATGATGGAGTAGGATTTTCTTTTATTACTCAGTCTATTATGCAAATTACCTGAATCAGTGCCATTGGCCAGCAGAAAAAAACAGATTCCAATGTGGCCAGTATGTGCCACTTGTTCTTGGCCCTAAAATAAACAAATAAGCCATTCATTCATATGTGTTGCCTTAAAATATATAAATAATAACTATGTGTTTGTTGAAAGAAGGCGATTTTGAGTATAGAGATGTCCTAGCAGTCCCTCACGGCTGTAATGTCTAAGATTGAACACTTGAAGGCGTCAGAGACAAAATGTGGCGCTAGAATATGGTCCAATTACAATGACATCATCTTATTTCTCATGTAAACACAGCTGCATCTTTTATGTAACCAGTGACCAAAATCTGTTTAATTGACAATAGCACTGAACTGACTTCAGCTGAACAACAGCCGAAATGCATAATTTTCCTGTTATCCCTGTAAAGCTGTTTTGAAACAATCTGTTGGCCTATTGTACAAAGCGCTATATAAAAAGGGTGTCTTGACTTGACAATAGCAATATTTCAAAAAAGAAGAGAAAGGTTTTATTTTTGCAAATGACATATTGTTGAATTATGTGCTGCTTAAACCACAGCTCGTGAAATCTCTATCTATTTTTTTTTATCGATCTATACGTAATTTTTTTTTTTTTTTAATTAAATAAAAAATGAATTCTATTTAGTGCAATAGGGACATTACAAAAAGTGACAGCATGTCAAAGCAAATAATATTTGCAATACAGTAGCCTATTGTACGTTTTCCTTCTCTCATAGTTAAAAAGGCTGTACGTGTATGTAAACGCGACTCTTTTTATCCGATTTTCAGATTCAAACTGCATTCCTCCTTACTCATGTAAAAAGTCTGATATTAAACCACGCCACACACATACTACAATCTCCCTGACCTATGCGGTGAAGCAGCCTGTCTCTTTAAATCGAACCCATGCTGGGAGAGCTGTCAATCATATGCCGTAGTCCCGCCCCTTCCTGCAGCAGCAGCAGCAGCGGTGTCTCGTTCACACGGAGGCATTACGTACAGCAGACTCACCAAATATGCACAGTCTAATTATCCGCGACAAAATGGGATAATCGTGAGCGTCTTCAGAGAATTGCATCAACGGGAACTAAAAGAACAATCGAGGAGAGTGATTTTTTTAAACCTTCAATCTACACAGACGTAAGCACAAAGGGTTTTGGGCATAATGGTGATAAAAGAGATATCACATCATCAACGCAGGACAACTGGAATACATCGCCACATACACGACCGGACCTTATAATTTGTTTATGGCGACCAGCTTAATTTGAAAAGCTTTTAAAGGAGTATTTTGTTTATTCCGTGCGCTCTGGAGAACAGATGCTGTCATTGTGCTGGGGACCGAGATTTGTGCGCGTGATATTCTGCAAGTGGTCTCGTCGGAATGGTGCGCGAGATGAGAATGCGCGTGCCTTTATTGTTTCCGCGCGATATGCTCAATAACGGTCGTTCTTCTGTCGTTGAACAACTCGACAACGACGACAATTTTGGTACAGAAAGATTGAGACTTCAAGTGACAATTCCAGGGAAATCATGAACGATGTGTTTTGTAAACATTTGTATTAAGTGTTATTAAAGAAATATCGTTTATTATGAACGGGCACTGCCGACTTTTCATACTTTCATCAGATTTGCTTTTCTTCGGCTAAATTCCACTTAGTTGGAGCTACTTGACCGTGTGTTTCTGACCAATTTGATATTTTCAACCTGAGAAAACAATGGTGGAGCCTGTGGGTTTCATTGAAGCCTGGAAAGCACAGTTTCCAGAGTCTGAGCCTCCGAAGATGGAGCTAAGATCTGTTGGGGGAATTGAACTGGAACTAGAGAAGTGCAAAGCATCCATAAGACGTTTGGAAATGGAGGTGAACAAAGAGCGCTTCCGGATGATCTACCTTCAGACGCTTCTGGCCAAGGAGAGAAAGAGCTATGACCGACAGAGATGGGGTTTCAGGAAGCCACCTCACATGACAGAAGGGGACCCACAAGCTGTTGGGGCCGATTCCCAGCATCTCCATGCACAGGAGCACGGACAGTCAGAGCGCAGCAGGTTTCAGCCTGTGGGGGAGACCAGAGTGAAACCACGACCACCCCCTGCCAGAAAGTCAGCCTCCCATGGCGATGGATTGGAGCTTCAATCGTCATTTGAGGCACACCAAGCAGGGCCAGTTAGTGAGACCGATGGGCTCTCACCGTCCACACAGAGGGGCGGAGTCTCCCCTCGCAGGCCCCATCCACCCCCTGACAAGGAGCTGCCCTTGGATCCATCCTCGAAAGACAAGCCAGGCATGGGGCTTGGGGTGGCTGCATTACGTTCAAACTTTGAGAGGATCAAACGAGCCAACTCGCACTCAGCCAGCGAAGGAAAATCAGGCCATGAGAAACCGTTTTACACCAACGTTGAGTTTCATCATGACAGGGGCCTAGTAAAAGTCAACGACCGTGAGGTCTCGGACAAAATCAGCTCTCTTGGGAACCAAGCCATGCAGATGGAGCGCAAAAGGTCACTTCATTCACTTCCGGGCAACCTTGCTACAGTTGCAGGTGATCTACGCACCAGGCCTGTATATAGGGGGCGCTCTACTGAAAGCACCTGCGGATACGACGCAGAGTATGAAGACGGCGAACCCAGTCCTCGCTACAGCACTGCGAGACCGAACGGGGCCAAACCACCACCGCCGCCATGGCAGCCATCAGATTTCCAGCCATATACTAGTGTTTACGTCGGAGGGATGATGTCAGGAGATGGTGGTGACGGTAGGGTCACTATGAGGGACCATGGAGGAAGCGATGACCATCTTCTCACCTGGCCCAGGAGGTCTTACTCGCCCGGAAGTTTTGAGGACGTGGGAGGCGGAGGAGGCGGCTACACGCCAGACTGCAGCTCCAACGAGAACCTGACGTCTAGTGAGGAAGACTTCTCCTCGGGACAGTCCAGTCATGTGTCGCCCAGCCCTACGACAGCGTACCGCCGCCCACTCCGAGAGAAGAGTCGCTCGCCTTCACAGAACTCCCAGAATTCTCAGCACTCGTTTGACAGCAGCAGCCCCCCTACACCGCAGACACAGAAACGGCACCGGCAGCAACATGTCGTGGTGTCCGAGGCCACCATTGTAGGCGTAAGAAAAACAGGACAAATCTGGCCCCACGATGGAGACTCTATAGCCTCCAGTCGGGCTTCCCATGACAACAGTTACCATGGAGATCTAGGTAAGTCATGATTATTACTTTTACATGTTGTTGTTCTTCTTCTCTTTCCCCCACAGGTGAAGTGGTTCCTAACAAATATCGAATGTAACAAAAATGAATGGTTTTAGATTAGCAAAATTGGTTGTAACTGTAAGACTGTAAACGAGAGATAACATCAATGATGACATCATTGTTAATCTGATACACTGGGTAGCAATTTGTAGCATGGCTGAATAATAGCAACTCAATGCTTTTGGCCAGACACACTCTTCTTGGAGTGGGCATCTTGTGTTTTTCTGCATTCTTGACTCAGTGTTTCTGTTTTATATCCCTTTATATTTTGCTTGCTCTTCCATTAAATCCCTCATCTGTCAGTTTCTGCACTTCCCTTCCCAAGCTATTGTCTACTTTTGTTTCACGCTCTGCCTGTATTGGTCAGACACTGTGACGGCCACTTGCTGCGGTTAGTTAATCTGGCCTGATGAATCTCATATATAAAGAGGTAATTAACTAAACAAGCTAATTTATGATCATGAGGTCAGAATTTGCGTGTCAGAGTTTGTTTCTTTATAGGACATGAGCTAAGTAGCTTTCACTCATGTCACATGCTGCTGTGGAAATCTCCCAATCAGGACAAAGACCTATGTGATGAATAAAAATGGTCATACGTAAATACCTTGCTTTCATTTTTATGCTACTGTATGTTAATGCAGTGATTTAACAGACTTTGGTGTTTGTAAGGAAAAATAGTTAGAAATCATTTGATTTCTGTGAGTTTCAATGGAGAGTGAAGTCAGTGGCGCTCACGTGATAGCCTACATCTCCTTTGAAATTCTGTAGTCGAGTGTTGGCAAAAGAAGGAAAAGTGAGCAATTTCACTGTTCTGTGTGATTTGTGTCTGCCCACATAAAGCAATATGATTGAAAAAATGTGTCAGAAATTGTTTCTGTTGTAAGAGAGTTTGACTCATGCTATATAGCTGGCTAAGATAGATTAGGTTTGGTTGAATTTACAAAAATGCTTGACCTAGTCTAGAAAGCATCAATAAGAATGTGTTAAAAAGTAAATTTTCAGCTCATTGCAGATTTTTTTTGTAAAGAAAAAAATATTTTATTGAACAAAAAGTGTTCAAAAGATATGGAAAAGTTCAAAAGAACAGCATTTATTTGAAAAAAAAATGTTTTGTAATATGCAGAATAAAAGTATTTCTTTTAAAAAAAAATCGTACTGACCCCAAACTTTTGAACGGTAGTGTAATTTTACGCATTATTTCATAAACACAAATTTGCTGTGAAAATGATAGCATACAATATAAAACATTAGTGATTGGTTCTTTAGTTTTCGGAACAATTTTTGCCATTTTTACAATTGGCAAAAATTGTGCTGAAAACTAAAGAACCAATCACAAATTTTTTGTATTTGACTAAATTGCATCTCAGAAAACCACATTTTTGAAGGCGTAAAAATGTATGCACAAAATTAATACAGTATTTTTAGTAGCAGCAACACAGTGACATTTTTGTCAACTATCCTGAAGTTGTATCACACTGGCCCCAGACTAGCAGGCAGTTTTTATTGTTAAGTCCCGCAGAAGTAGGAACTCTTACTACTGACTAGCAGTACAGTATAGTGTTACCTAACAAGCAGGTGTCTGGAAGATTCAGCCAGAGACAAGGATATCCATGAGCGTGACTCACCTGGCTGTTATTTACAATGTTAGACTGTCTTCATAAGCGTTAGAAACTTTGATCTGCAATGTTTTGCTTGTGTTATCCAGTATCTTTTAACCTGTTTCTCACCAAGAAGCAGAATAACATCAGCTATCAGAATTACTACAGGGGAGGCGCTGTCATGTGTCACATTTGGCTTGAAATCCAAAGGCTTTGAGCTGATGAGGTGAATTGCACTTTGGTGTGAAGCAGACAGACCCGGAGGGCGTTGGCACGACCCGTCTATTCAAATGCCAGGAAGATTCTCTTTGTGCAAAAGTGAGATAACAGAGTGCGGATGAAGATGGATAGACACCAGCTGAGCACAGTCCAGTATGCTCCAGGTTCTTTTGTCCTCATACTGACTTGAAAATCGATGTGAATAACTTTGAAAGCCACCTCACATATATTAAACAGGTGGCAAGCATGGCTTAGTGTTACCAGAGAGCGTTGTAGAGTAAAAAGTAAAAAGCTGTAGATCTTTAACCTGATGAAATGGCAAATGCTTCCCTACTTTAATATGCAATCAGTTATCTTCAGATCAATTTACATTTCGGCTTGAGATGATTTGCAGTTTCGTTCCTCTTAAACAGTGAATCAAGGTCAAATCAATCAATACAGCGGCCATTCATCTAATGAAGAAAGCCCTCGCAGGCCTCACAGGTTACCATTAGCATGACAGTATGCAACTTATCTTGCCAAGAAAGAGATGCTATCTTAAATGATCCTGTCTGACTTTTTATTTAGTTTGACTTGCTGCTTAGAAATGTGATATTTTTAAAGGACACTGTCAAGGAGAGGAATGAAATCCAGTGGCCCAATACCTTTGTGCTGTAAGAGAAAAGGGAGACAGGAGGACATAGTATGGTGTGCTGAACTGAACTGCTGTCTCTCGCCTCAGTGGAGATGTGGGGGATGCTGAGACTCAGATGGGAGAGGCTCTCATTGCATAATGGTGTGAACAGTCCAACTTACGCATGTGTGCGTATGCACGTGTGATCTTATGTTTGCACGCATTTTTTAGATCTTCGAGCCTTTACAATAAAAGAACATCCCTGAAGTAGATACTTCTTATAGGCACCCACCCAGCCTAACCCTGTCATCCTTTTACTTTTGCAATTCAGAAGTATTTTAATAAAAAGCATTATTTCAGCACACAGAATCATCTGGGGTTTATGCATCTCTTGTTTCCTTTTCTTCCCCAGGGGACTGTTCCCACAGTCAATGTCCCCCTTGTAAACAAGAATTGTAATTGTTTCCCGATGGTCCTCTGGCGTTTTGAAGCAGGCATTCAGGAAGAAATGTCTTTCTGTGGTTTACAGATCAGTAGCAGCAGTGTCCTTTGGGGTGAAGAGCGAGTGAGTCACGGAGAGAACAAGAGGCAGGGGATGACTGAAAACAGAAAGTTCTCCGACAAATACCCAAGAAAACATCAGTCATTCAGGACGAGGCTTAAGACAGCTGCTGTGCTCTGTGTTGAATATGGTTGCATAAGTCATGAATGCAATTACAGTGAAGTTGGCATTTCAGGTAGTTGGAATTAACGGACTGACGGACGGTTGTGTGGAAACTCTTTTAGTGCACAGGGGAAAATTGTGACTTGAATATGAACACACAGGCACAGCATTTTAAATGTGTGGGAGCCGGAGGATATGCTAATAAAAAGAAAATGTACAATTTATTGTGAGTAGATATGTTGGGATATGAGTCATTGTTTCAGAAATTTTTTATTTACTAAACTTGATTTTCACTATTTGATTTTGATTGACTAAAATAAACTAGTTCATTAAAATCATTAGTTTAGAATCAGACTACATTCCTGCCTGCATTTAAAAATGGCATATTCTCTGAGTAGGTATTTCTTTGAATAAATGTGCTACATTTTACCTTTGTCATGTGACCTGTCAGCATCAGTTGTGTTGCTTCACTCCCATTCACAACTCTTCATCCGTTGCCTCATGGGATAGTAAAGTGATGCAGACTTCAGAAACTTGCCGAGAGTAGTAGGCTAGGTCATTTCTGGTACATTTTACCTATGCTGTTTTATGAATACTGTGAATGCGGACATAATACTTTTTCACCTACTATATAGTAGGGAAACATATTTGGATCAGCCATTGTTCTGTAAATGAACAGGGTCATAACGTAAGTCATTTGTTCAGGAATCAGACTACATTAATAGGACTGCATGGTTTTGATAAGCTAAAAGTGGCCTGTTCTGCTCTTCTGCTACCTCTTCATAGAAAATATTTCCTATATTATACAAGATTTGTCATGAGGTTCCATGAAAGTGTTACCTGTGTCATATTTGAATGCCTTTTAAAAGGGTGAGGTTGAGAGAGAGATGTGGACAGGAATGGAGGTGTAGGTTCAGCTCAATGCTCGCATTGTCCAGCAGCACCACGTTGAGGTCAGGCTTTCCAGTCGCTTATTTTTAGACGGACACTCCAGATCCACAGAAGTGTGATTTCTGGTGGCAAGTAAAAATTAAGAACAGAACGCATACTGAGTATGTGGAAACGATGACTGGTCTTCACTCTGAAAACAGGTTTTTTGTTTGGTCTTTATTTCAGGCGAATTTGGCAACTCCGAATATTTGGCTAATCCACGTGTCTCTGCTGGTAAATTTTGTAATCTTTGCCAGATTTTGTGAATCCACAGTATTACAGAAAATAAGATTTCTACTCTAAAGATGGCTGTTTGTTGTGTTTTCTAAATAGAAACTGTCAAAGAATGGCAAAGTATTAGTAGGGGATATATGTGTGAAAAAAAGAAGTTTTGTGAGAAAAAATATCACATATGTAGGACATGCGGAGGCAAATGGATTAACGCCAGTACAGCAAGGCTCTGCCTCCCAGTGTGCTATAGGAAAGAGAGAGTGAGAGCTTGTTGTCTGAGGACTTTCTGCCAAATAGCAGCAAAGACAAAATTTTCACAACCCTCTTTTAGCTCCCTTCCCTCCTGGTGAGGAATGAATTGGGGAAAGAGAAGGGGGGCACTTTACTCAGCTAGTGATTGGTGGTGTTAACACTCTAAAGCCCCTTTCACACACTCTGTAAAAAATAATCCTGTAAAAAAACGGTAAACTACTGGCACCTGTGGTTGCCAGCATCATACCGTAAAAATATGGTGTGTTACTGTTTTTGAAATTAACAGCTAAATACCGTTTTGAATCCCGAAAAATCCCACAAAGACATGTGACATCAGCTGTTTATGTATGGCTGGTGTTGAAGTTGTAGATCAGGGCATAACAGGCGATGTGAGAGGTGTAGGCAGTTGGCCAAGTTGATGCGCTAGGCCAGGCACAGATGGCTAAACCCCTGCAGAGTGTTTCCTGGTACAGGGCACTGCTCTGGCTGGCATGAGCTCTGTACAGGCCTGGGAACGTGGAGTAGACAGTGACCCCACCCTCTAAGGAAGAGCTACCCAACATCACCCCATTACCCTTGCACACTCCACCCAGACCTCAGCTTCGTCACCCTTTTCCAGAGCATGCGCAAGTACGCGTGTGGGGTTTGAGCGTGTGCCTGTGTCGCTGCATGTGCCAAGGGCTCGAACACAGGAGTTTTTGTCACCGCACAGATGCAGCCATTCCAACGGACAGCACATGGAGAGAAAAAAAAATCCAAGGAAAAGCTGAGGCCCACCGTGCACAGATTTACTGCCTATGTAAACTACGGCTGTTCTGTTTTCTGGCCTTTTTTGACAGCGGGGCCATTGTGGCAATCACAGTTTACATCCAAGATATGCGAGTCAGACAAGAGAAGGGTATTTAGATTAGCATAGGCGTTGACTTCTGACACGCTAAAGATTACGACGCAATGTTGTCATACAAACATAGCACATAATCTCAAATCCTGTTTAAATCACATTGAGGAACAGTCATCTTAATCTGTGCTTTATTGATGTTGAATGCCTCATCTCTTTCATAAGACACCAAATGGCCTTAACAAAAACAAGCAAATCCTTCTTGGCTAATTTAAAGTCAATTTATGAAAATGGGCTTGTTTGCATGGTCAGTGCCTTTTGTTCTTGGCCTTCCTGAAAGTGCATTTTGTGCAAGACATAAATCAGCCCTAATCCCACCTCTGCTGATAAAACTAAGACATTCCAGATTGTTCTTTCTTGTGGTTTAATGAAGCATTCGTTTATTTCAGCCAGAACTGCTCCCTCATGTAGTCTGGGCAGCTGCTTTGAATCTAGACTGCTTGCAGCCAATTATTACACTTGCACCTTTGTGATGTGCCTGTGGGTTTTCAACCAAACAAGGGGGAAAACCAGGAAGAGATCAAAGCGTTGGCCCCCAAGAACGCTGGGGGTCCCCTCATAACTGAATTATTTTAAAGAGCAAAGGGGGAACCCACGCCAAAGGTTGCTTTTGTCAAGCAATCCCTGCAAAAAAATGCAGGCTTTATGTGTTGTTCATGTTTTTTAGTTTTTTTTTGGTTTCTCTCTTATTTCCTTCCTCCCTTAAAGTAAGGTATTAAAAGGGATAGTTGACCAGAAAATGTAAAAGCTGTTAGCATTTACTCACCCATGTGTCGTTTCCAAACCTGTATGATTTTTTTCTTCTGCGACTTTTATATGCGACGTTATATGGACAAAACAGCTAAATATATTTCTTATTTTTTTGTGTTGAACTATTGCTTTAATATCTGATTATATTTAGTCATTACATGCCGCATGATAACTGTAGCTTTAACATCCTATATCATTTGTACCAGCAGTGTTATTAGTTTTTATACTATTGTAGGCTTTATCAAAATATTATTAATATTCTTTTATTTTTCTGTTTTCATTTTATTTTTAGATTTTTTTTTTGTCGTAATTTTGTTGTGCTTTTCATTTTTAGTAATTTTTGCTTTTTGCTTTTTTTTTTTTTTTTTAAATAGTTGTTTTAATTTGTTTTTATTTTAGTTTTAGTTGTATTTCAGTGAGTAATTTTAGAATTTAAACTTATTTTAGTTTAAAAATACTACGGCAACATTTAGAAATTTGTTTAGTTTGTTTTTAATCTAATATTTATATTTTATTTTATTTCAGCTTTTTCAATTCACGAAATTTTGTCTTTTAATAGTTTGTTTTAGCTTTAGTTTTAATCAGTTTAAACTGATTCATACATGTGCAAACAACTCTTTGTTTAAGAGGCACTACAGTGTTCTATTAGCCTGTCTGATTTTAATAGGATCTGTCACCTTCGTCAGCCACACGTGCCCTCCTCCATGCTCAGAATCAAGATTTTCTATTTTCTCTGGGCTTCATGATACTCTCTCTTCCATTCCCCAGCTGTCAAACTCAACCGTCAGACTATTCAAGAGACAAAAAAAAAAAAAAAAAAAACTAACAACAGTGTGGTATGTACTCTAAGCAAGAAATGGATTGTGTATCATGACAGATCAAAACACCGGTCCATTGAGGCTTAGGCCTATGTCAGAAACAATCAATCTGGTTCCCATCACCACACGACTGTAAAGGATTAGGTCAGTGATGTGGCAAAGCGTCGTATGACTATAGCACCCTTAATAGGGCTAAAAGTGGCTTTTAGAGGAAAGGGTTAATACTCAGGCTATGCCAGAGTAAAGGCATGGTTTATGCAAATAATGTTTGATATTTAGCTTGGTCTTCGTGCCATTAATATGGCAAGTCTCTAAAGTCACTGAATACTACTAACTGCAGCCAGTGACAATTAATTCAACTGTACAATTATTGCAATCCTTTAAATTTAGACAGTGATCGTGAAATTTGTTTCTCTTAAAGTTGTAATTGTAGTTAGCTGCGGTTATTGGTATGTGATTGAATGGTGGATTGGCTTTAATAGACTGGAGGGAGGACGTGTGTTCATAGGAGAGAGGCTGAACTGGGTTTGGCAGGACAGTAGGGAATGTATTTGTATCTGTTCTCATTTTCTCTCAGTACAGTGATATGAGAATACTGTACAGTGGCTTCAGGATTAATCTCTGTCTCTCTTATACAGCCTCCAGTTTATATAGCAAAATCAGCTTTTTTTCACATTTGCCCAATGACTAATGCATTTGAGTGATACTAGTTACAAACTAATGCATACAAAATATACTCAATATACATATATGGACCATATTGACCATTGTCTGATGACTTTAGCGATCTCTATCGGATATATTGGCCAATATTGGATATAATTTAATTGTGCATGCTCATTTACGGCTATTTTTATTCAGCATTTTTATTAACTTTATAAACTCAATGAAAGTTATTCTTTAAAATCACTAATAGTTTTAAAAGCTGTGTTAAATTATTAATCTTTAGAAGATCACAAGATGAATAGGCCTATCTGTCTGCATACTTTGAAAAATAATGTGATGGTTTAATACCCTTTTAAATGGGTTTAAAATGGTTAAATATTTTTTTAATGGTTTAATTTAAATGATTTAAAACAATTTGTATTTTTATTTGTATTTTTACATAAAACCATATACAATTTTATTATTAGCCATTTGTTGACTAGAAATCTTTTGCAATTATTGGACAAAATAGCATCCATCCTAATGTTATCAGCAACAAGTAATCAAAATAAAACCTATTTATTTTTTAAATTCATTTTAATGTCATTGACATTATATTTTATATGTCCCTGTTCAATTTTGTTATTCTAAAGATAAATGTCTGTTTTCATCACAATGCAAAAGTGTATCTTTCTTTAGCGAATATCTGAAATTACTTTTCTTTTCTGATGACGTCACTAAGTTTGCGAGGGTGGATAAATATATTAATGAATATCATGACCTACTTTTTACAGATAAAACCAAATTATAAATTATTTTTGCACGTTCTTTTTCACTCTGAACTACTTCACATGACGAAAATTAAATGTCGCAGATGCTGTTTCATGTTGTTTCAACTATGCATTAGTCCCTTAGGCATTCTCGTCCCATTTTCGTTTTCTGTCTCTCTCTTTTTTCCTCAATGTCTTAGCTTTTTCTCATTTTTCATCCCTTCTGGCTCTTTGTAGTAGGATTTATATTAGTGATGCTCATCAGGGAGAGTTTTCAGAATAAACTGCTGTTGGGTCAGAGGGGAATTTTGGTTATAATAATAACACATTATCAGATTAATGAGCGAGACTGATGTTTAGTGGCCAGCTGCAATCATATCTAGCAGTCCTGGCCCGCTTGTTCCTCGCTGCCTCCACCCTCCTTTTGAAGGCAGGTGGGCCGGTTTTGATTTAAGGCTCAGAGGACGGGCGGAGTGCCACAGTGCAGCTGGCTACAACTCTGAGCCGCGATGTCTCCTTGACTTCGTCAGCCAGAATACAAATCAGCAAAGAACACAGCTGAGGAACACAAGCGTTTGAGAGAAGAGGACTGAATATTTAGGGGAAAAAGAGGCGTTTGAGTACCGGATGTCTTAAACTCTGGGCTTGTATTGAGTTGGAGGAAGCTGTGGTGTCTCATCCATCTGTGCTTGTATGTGTCTGTCCTCTTGTTCTCCAGGCGGTAGTGGATCAGGGTTTGGCCAGCTCTTGGTCTCTCCCCCTGCGATCTCCAAGGGAAAATGTGCTTTGGATTTTAATGCTTTGGCTCCAGTGCAGTTTAGATATCCAATAAAACTCAAGCTGAGTTTTGGCCCTGCTATTTAACCTTTTTTTCTTTTTTCTTTACTCTTTCCTTTTCTATTTTCTATTATTTTATTTATTTATTTATTTATTGGGATGCAATGTACAATAAATTTACAGTGTTTTGGATATTTTATTGTTCATGGTTATCAGCCATATCATGATGACGCTAATTGTTGGCTTATCGTTATCAGTCAGAAGTTTTAATAATGTTGCTTCTCTTCTCTTCTCTTCTCTTCTCTTCTCTTCTCTTCTCTTCTCTTCTCTTCTCTTCTCTTCTCTTCTCTTCTCTTCTCTTCTCTTCTCTTCTCTTCTCTTCTCTTCTCTTCTCTTCTCTTCTCTTCTCTTCTCTTCTCTTCTACTGCATTAAGGCCACATATTAGCCCAAATATTATGGCCACAACCAGACACAGCAGCTGTTACACAGTTAAGTTCCATAGAAAATAGATTATTGCTCACCCTTACGAACAAAGCCTCATGACAGCGCTGACCACGCCACAGTGTCCCTCTGAACAAACACACTCTGGCCTAAATGGCAAAGTTTATCTTCAGTTCTGTTGTCTTTCACTTACACTCTACTATCCTACTTCATAATGTCTTTTCCCAAGGGGAAAGGCATGTGCAGGTGACTATTATTGATGCTGGGACTCTTTTCCTGCCCCACCAACGACTGCTATGAGGGAGTTTTCATGTTTTTATGTTTTTTAAGTTTTTTGTACCAAAGACCCCTAAATATAATGATCCACTTTCTAAAATATAAAGGCAGCTTTATAATTTTATGTATAATAATACATTTGTAATGTTTGTGTGTGCGAAATCAAATGTATTGAAACCATCAAGACATTTGTTATTCATATTATAATAACAAATATTAAATCATATAAATATTTGTTTTATAAATAATAAATTCTCAATTTTCTGTGAACACTCTTGGAGCCTCTTGGCCAATATTATCTATAGTTATTATCTATAGTTATTAAACCTTTGTTTGATTGACTGGTTTCAGTGTTCTACGTTTCCTGGCTGATGTGTAAATAGTGACACTGTGACAGGAGTGGTGTACCTAGAGGGAAAGTGTATATGCTGTGTCCTCAGACTACACAACGGTTTGATGTTACGGTGTTGTACGAGGTGTAGCGTATCATTGAGGAGGCAGACCTTGTATCACTTTCTGTACACAAATATTCAGGGCTCTACATTAAAGCTCTTTAGGTGGAGGTGAAATAAATGTTTTTACACTGGACTCCCTTGAATGAAATTAAGGGTTTAAACAGACAGCCTTGCAATTCATTTAATGTAAAGCATTGATATGAATGCAGCTAAATGGATATTAAATGCATTATAAATGCTCTGCTTTGTCTGGTTATGTTTTTGTGTCCTTAGTTCAACTCTAGTCAGTGTCATCAGTTTTTGACTCCGCTTCCTTCTTCAATACAAAATACCAGACCCCCAGACACCTCTGCTAAAATGCTGTGCATTCCTCCTGGCTGCCACCTTGCAGTCTTGTTATCCGATAGGAAAGATCTCCCTTAGCGAGGCGTGAAATATTCTTGCTGATATGGAAAAAGAGAAGGAGTGAGCGAGGGAGGGTGAAATGGTGGAGGGGAATGGCGTTCAAGGTGACCTTGCGTGTAGACACAGAACAAGAGATGACGTTTGATGTTGTTGCTGTATCCAGGAAGCTCAACCCATTGAAAACGGCACCAACAGTCATAGAGAGACACAGAACTCTACACTAAAATTACAAATTTTAGTCTTGTGGCAGTAAGGACGACAACAAAAACTTTCAGTAAAGTAACGTGATTACACGCAATGAATTGAATTACGCTCCGAGGTAAAATGGCTTCAGCTGAGAGTACAATGAACATAATCGAATACAATCCGATGCGGCTTAAATTCAGAGCACCTTGAACAGCAGCCAGCACCGTAGAAATATAATAAGCTGATATTGGGTCGGGGGAAGGGCCAGTTACTTGGTTTTGCTGTGTATGGTTTTTGTCTCTCCAACCTTGAATAGCCTCTCCAGATGTTGACAATGGGTAAAATCAAAATGGCTTCTCTTTGGGATCTTTCAGTGGTCACCCAAAAGTCACCCCCCCAAAAGTGTATTGAGGTAGGAAATACTTAATTTTCTTGACGCCCCCAGGTTGAGACAAAGCGGCTGTGTGGTGTCCTCTCAGATAGCTTTGGCCTGGCTTTGAACCTTCACTTCCTCATCTGTTTGTTTCCTCCCTGTTGACACTCATTAGCATTTCCCTTCAGGGCTGTTCCAGCCTACTGGCCGACTGTCAGTCAAGTCACTCACCTTTTACTGTGACCTTCTGTGTGTGTATTTGCATGGTTTCCTCTGAAGCAATGACATTCTCATTGGAAATAAGGGATTCAATGGATGGGAAAGGCTTTATTTTATGTAGTAGTAAGTAACAGATCCGCACACCGAATAAGCTCCCATTCAAAAAATTGAAAAAATTGAAACATACATTGATATTTACATTGATATTTACATATTTATACATTGTGTCCAAGAAACATAGAGAATCAAAAAACATTATTCAAAAAAACATATTAAGGTAAAAGTCAGATGGGGATTCGGACAATTTTCAAACTTGATCAGACAAGTAAAAAAGCATCTGTTATAAACTCAGCATTTCATTATTTATATACAGAGGAACAAGCTATTCAAAGAGACTATACCTATAAATATATACCTATAGTCTCTTTGAATAGCTTGTTCCTCTGTATATAAATAATGAAATGCTGAGTTTATAACAGATGCTAGATGCTTTTTTACTTGTCTGATCAAGTTTGAAAATTGTCCGAATCCCCATCTGACTTTTACCTTAATATGGTTTTTTGAATAATGTTTTTTGATTCTCTATGACACAATGTATAAATATGTAAATATCAATGTATGTCGATGGATGTATCCAATCTGTGTGATGGTGTGGTCACGTGATACAGACTTTAAAAGTTAACTGTTTTGTACACTTCCTGTTAGTCTGAGGAAGGGCCATGTGAGGCCCGAAACGTCACTTATAAATTTTTTGAATGGGAGCTTATTCGGTGTGCGGATCTGTTACTTACTACTACATGGATTATACTTGTGATCCAGCACCCGTAATGAAAATAAGATGTGCGTGATTTACTCCTGTGAAAGGCTTTATTTTACCCACACAAAATAAAACATTCCACTGATATTTTGCATTCTTAATTGAGTCTTTATTGCAGTATCTTTCCCTTCAGAAGTGATTTTATTCAGTTTAGATATTTCAGTAATGGAGCTCGGAGCTTACCGGTTAACTGTTGACATCACAAGTTCGAATCTGGTGTCATTTCCTGATCCAGTGCCACCCTAGACTATAAAAAGAAGTCTAGATGAATAATTTTATTGGCACAGGGCTAAAATGTTGGGTTGTGGTTATATAGTGTGTGATGTCTGTATTCTTCCTAAGCACAATGCCTGAATGGGAGACCTATTTTACATTTGTCTCTCCATTCTACCCTGATCACACACCAGCATCACAAATCTTTGGGTTTTATGTGTGCTTTGGCTCCAGATTGGAGCAATTACCAGGACGTGGCCCCCCATCTCTCACACACACTGCTACACACACTCCACCACTTACCGTGTGCCAATGTGGCCACCCAGAGCTATTTAAACTTCCTAATTATAAGGCAGATTACTGACCCAAGAGAGCTCTAATTATTGGTGCTAATTTTGGGTCATCAGACACCATTTTGACGTGATTGTGGTAACTGTGTTATACGTTAGAATGATGCATGGCACATTGTGGCTCCACAGTAAAAGAAATAGTGCCTTGCTGTCTATTGGCTACGTTAGGCAGCATACTAACTGAAATGGTGTTATAAGTGTTTTGAAATGCTTAACTTGGGCAATAACACATGTGAAACACACAATATTCCCATAGAGTTTGCTGTTAGCATGTGGCCAAACTAGCAACATGATGTTGGTTTTTTAAATAGTCTGTTTCTAATTAGATTTAATTGCTTTTATTGATGCTTTTTGGTATTGAATGAATTACATCCATCCATTATCTTGGATTAATTGTTTGCCAGAGCATTCTGAGATTATCTTCTCTCTCTTTGGCCTTTTTTGAGCAAGTTTTTTGATTAAGGTCGTGTTGAATTTTTTCACTGCCCTGACACGAGTCATTATGTCATGTTCCACTCGACCCGGATTTTTAATGGGCAAAAACGAATTATTGTGTTTGATAAATTGCCATGCTTGGCACACTGTTGAACATTTGTAGATACTGATTTGTTGGAGTGCTAATATTACTGTATTTGTGTGCTCCTGACTGAGTTTTTTTTCCTGAGAGCCAAGTTATATATTAGTCTGCGTTGCAGTTTGGTTAGGAACTGTATAAGCCATGCACATCAGAACTCTCACACAGACATGTGTAACTTGAATAAAACGCTAGATTAAAATCACAAAGACGACACATCCTCAGTTGGGACTAGATACCTTCAGACATGCTACGCTTTCCATGAGCTCAGCAAGTTTTAAATAGCTCTTCCAGTCTTTTCAAAAGGATAATACATTTAAGATGGCTTATGAAAATAACTTGCGGAACTTTCATGGCTAATGCACTTTATTTGTACTTAGTGGTGCAGTTATATTACAAGCTCAGATGCCCTAAAACCGTGATTCGTGCTTGAACATTTAACCACCATTATCATTTCAGGAATTATTTTTATTTTCAGGGTGACATTTTAAAAGTTTCTTTACAGAGTTAGTGCTAATATCGAAACACAGTCCTAGCTTTTTGTGTAGTTTATTGAATTGATATTGACATGGAGGTTTTTATATCCATAGCCAGACGCCTGAGCTGTCGATAGTCCATTATCTGAATTTTTAATGCATGCAGATTTCTGTTCTTGTCTTTAGTTGCTGTATGAGCTTCAAATGACTCAGTTTTGTACTTGAGATTACAAAAGTAAAGAGGATAATGACAAATGTGACATGAATAGCTATCAGTTTTTACATTTTGGTCACATTTACAATTTTTATCCATACTTGTGGCCATTTAGTGAATATGTAAACTACTGTTCAAATAATATGTGTTTTTTTTAAAAGAAATTAATACTTTTAACAGAAATTATGCATTATATTGATCAAAAGTGGCAGTAAATACATTTATAATACAAAATATATTTATTTCAAATAAATGCTGTTCTTTGAGGCCTTCTATTCATCAAAGAATCCTGAAAAAAAAAACTAATTCCTGAAAAAAAATTGTGACTTATTATTAATAAGACATGTTTCTTGTTCTTATTATTAAATCTTATTATTAAATCAGCATATTATAACGATTTCTGAAGGATTATGTGACTGAAGACTGGAGTAGTGGCTGCTGAAAATTCAGCTTTGCCATCACAGTAATAAATAAAAAATGTAAATTATAATAATATTTCACAATTTTACGGTTTTTAAAATATGCACAGCCTTGGTGATTATAAGAGACTTCTTTCAAAGACATGAAAAAATCTCACTGACCCCAAACTTTGTAACTTTTGTTAGTGTATGTGTGTGTAAGCGGCAAAAAAAAATTCTAAAATGTCATTGCTATGAGCTATAAAGAGGGAAAGACGAAGATGTAGACAAGGATGACGAGGATTGTAGACACAGACACCCGCTCTGCAGGGGTCAGACTGCTGGAGCCTTTCCTGTCTCTCTCTCTCTCTGTCTCTCTGGGGCTGAGAAAAGTAATAAGCTTCAGGAGAGGCACGGTGCCCTAAGGAATGAGAGAGCTACATACAGCCTGTCAGAACATACAGGATTTATGATGGTTATTAAAGAATTCAATTATAAACCTATTGGTGGTGTGAGTGTTTGTGATGCCACCATAGTGTAGTGTGTGTTTGTAGGTGTGCTTTATGGCACATGAGAGGGTGTGTAGTACATGTTGAATGAGAATTTGTGTTAGTGTGTTGATGCCATATGACAGCTCTCTACTCACCTTGATAAACTGTTCTATTGGAGGTGACCAATCACAGCACTCGTACAGCTGATATTGTGTCACACGGTCCTCTCAGGACTCCATTCTACCCAAAATTGTCATTCTGGGTGATTTAAAGGTAAAGTGTGTCCTTTTTGTGCTACTATAGTAACGTCATCTAACGGAATTGCGACATTAGACATTATTTGTTTTCCAACAGGTTTCCTGAACATTCCTCCTATCTCACATTGGTCAGAGAGATAGATAGTCCCGTCCCAAATTGGTCAATTGACCCTTCGCGGGGAGTTTGATTGACAGGCGATCTGACCAATCATAATCCGCCGAATCCGCCATTTTTGTCTGACAAAGCAGTCAGGAGAGTTAGTAGATTAACGTGGGAAGATTTGAACTTGAAAAACGGAGTGTACTGACGTCTTTCCGTGGTTAAAACAATGTTCATTCATGTTTATTTGATGCTATAAATTAACTAGAAGGAAGACATGATCGGTTCACGAGAAGCTTTAACTGAGGCACCACAGCGATCTATCACTACACACAACGAGCCACAAATCTGTATTTATTGTTTCAATTTCTTAAAAAAATTACCAAATTTGAAAGTTGAGACTTTGTTTCATATCAAAAGTAACCCAAAAGTAACCTGGGGCCTCATGTACAAAGACTTGCGTTAAATTCATACTAAAACATTGCGTACGGACAAAGCTGTAAATGTGCGTACGCACAAAAAAAAAACAGATGTATGAATCTCTGCGTACGAAGGATCCCACGCATATTCTCTTTGTACATCCCAGTTAACGTAAAATTGAGCGCACATGCACGAGCACAACGCCCCACCCAGTCTCCTCCCTTAATTAAATTAATTTAAATATGGTAATGAGTCCACTTTGGCAAAAGAAAACAGTAAGAAAATGGCGGCAAGAAACGAAACTTTACAAAAAGTGAATTGGAGGTGCTACTATCGGAGGTAGAAACGAAAAAAAAATGTTTTTTTATTTGGAACTTTGTCCTCCGGAATTAATAACAAAAGGAAAAAATATGAGTGGGAGAGTTTGGCTGATGCCGGTGGGATCTGAAAGTCGCACTATAGAGTAGACTGAGTACAGTTGAGACACTTTTTGCGTTTTGATTTTCCACACAAAAATAGACACTGAAAAGAAGTGAATTTCCACATGACATTTCATTAGCTTGTAGACTAAGATATTATCAAACAATAATACCCACAAGTAGTTTATATTTTCCACAATTAGATCATAAAAATAAGGTGCTTTTTGTCTCAACTTTGTCTCAACTGTACCAATATGTGGTACAGTTGAGACAGTGCATGGTACAGTTGAGACACCCATTTTTAATGATGTAAAGGTAACTAACCATTCATTGTAAATATAAAAAATAAAGACAATGAATGTCTCTGCAAAATGCCTTCCATTACCACCTATTCCTCATATCCAGTGGCATGACACAGCATTTACATATTTAGGGTTAAAAATAACAAATTTGTCGAATATATCACGCATAAATTATGATAAACTTAAACTTGAAATCTTCGCAGATATGCAGAGATGGTCCAATCTCAAAATGTCACTACAAGGTAGAATTTCAATAATAAAAATGAATGTTTTGGGTAGGTTACATACATCTTTTTTCTATGATTCCTTTAGCTCCACCTGTAAAATATTTTGAGGAGCTGCAGTCTCGAATTTCTAACTTTATTTGGGAGGGTAAAAAACCCCGTATCCGTCTTAGTACTCTTCAGCGGATGAAATTGTCTGGTGGTCTTGCACTGCCTGACTTTAAATTGTATTATTGGTCCTTTCAGGTGAAATCACTTACAAATTGGTGTGACAAACACTCTGTACTTCCCTGGCGTCAGATAGAACAAGAAATTGTAAGACCACATAGAATTGAAGATCTGTTATTTGCAGGACTTAAACCTAAATCTGCACATGAGATGTTCGGGCCAATTATAGGTAACTCTCTGCAGGTTTGGTCAGCTGTTCAGAGTCAAATGGGCTGCACTACTAAACTCTGTGATCGCTCCCCTATATGGCACAATTATAATCTATTGCAGAAGCATGGCCCATATTTCAATACAAGTTGGGCCTCTAAAGGAGTTTACACTTTGCAGGATCTATATGGACAAAATGGCTTAAAATCATTTCAGGACCTTAAAGAAAAATACTCTCTTCCTGGATTTTCCTGGTTTTTGTACTTGCAACTAAGGTCAGCTATCAAAGCTCATGGAGTTCCCTGGGCCTCTCCCCTCTGTGCTCATCTGCTGAGTCTGTGGATTTATCCAGGAACATCGTGCAGCGGACTGGTATCTAGAATATATGCACAGTTAATCACAAAACGTGATAACCCCCTGGGTGTGATAAAATCGTGGAATCATGACCTCAAAGAGAGACACATGGAACTGGACTGGGACAATGTATGGAACAATTTGTTTTTGTCATCAAAGAATCCTGCACACCAATTAATCCATTTTAAGTTTGTGCAGAAATTGTACCTTTCCCCATACAGACGTTTTAAAATGAAGCTTATAGATACCCCAAATTGTGAAAAATGTGATTTGAATACGATTGGCACTTACTTGCATATCTTCTGGGACTGCCCAGATGTCTCTAACCTTTGGTCTCAAGTGGCAGCTTTTCTTGAAGATATATTAGAGTTCCCAATTCCTAAACGGCTTACTTTATTTTTATTTAATGATGACTCATCACTTATTATTGGTACTAAATTGGCTTCTAAGAAAATTATATTTGCAGGTTTAACTGCTGCAAAAAAGACCATAATTCATTCTTGGTTTTCCTCTGGATCCCCATCAATAAAAGAATGGTATAATTACTTCAGAGATATTGTTCTTATAGAAAGATCACTGGCTGTCATTCATAAAGCACGAAGTTCAACTTTGGATGTTTGGAACAAAGTTATTGTCGCTCTTTTGAAACCACCTGTTTTTCCTCAGGTTTAATGCATAATTTAAATGGGTCTTAACAATGCCACAAATTGCATTGCATTTTATTTATTTTGCATCTATTAGTATTATTATTTATTTTTCAAGGCTTTGGCAACTGTAAATAGTTTTAATTTTGATGTTTATATACTTGATGTATAATAACATAAAATGTATATATCCTGTGGTAGTGAAATAAAAAGATAATCACAAAAAATAAAAATAAAGACAAATAAAGAAAATAACAATTGGGCAACATTTTTTTTATTCATCCATTTATATTCATTCATTTTATTTAAATTAGCACTGGTTAAAATGTATAAAGCAGGAACAAGATATTTAACAATATTTATTAATAATACACAGTTTAAATATCACAAATATCTAATTTTATTTTCATTTGCGTCCTATGCTGGCTAATTACGACGTTTAACCTGTTATCATAACACTGAACAACTAAACAGTGTGTTTCCTAATAGAACTCTATCGCGGGTACAGAAGATATGTGTCTCAACAATCCCCCGCTGGCCACCTCGCACATTTCTCTAGATTTTGCAATTACCTTGCATGACACAGTACCATGAAATATGTCCGTTTTTAGGGCACAGAATAACGTTTGTGGTGATACCAGTTATGTTTAACAGTCATATAGGGATAATAAGCTATTCATTGTGGAGAGTGCATGGTGAAGTGAACGTCATATCTTAGAAAAAAAAAACTTTCCCCGATATCTTCGGATCGGAGATGCATCCGTTGTTCAAATTTCCCAACTTGTGCTTGCTGCGAACGCAAGTTATTTAAGGTGTCTCAACTATACACATGTCTCAACTGTACACCGTCTACCCTAAATGACCTTAAAAAGAAATGGTCTGATAAAGGTGGACATTAAACCAAAGCTGTCATTGCCATAGACTAAGGGTTGTATCAGTTTGCATATGCTTTTATATGTTCTTACTTAATTGCATAATTGATAGAATATTCCCATAATGCTCGTGTGACAATATAGGTCAATTATTTTTATAAACTGCAAATTAATAGCAATGCTTCCCACAGGTGGTGGTGCGATAGACGTGTAGAACAATTCGTTGTGTAATGTTTGCAACTTCACTTCATTGCCTGTAAGAGTCGCCAACGGACAAAAACAATGAGAAATGTACGTACGTCAGACATGAAATTGGCGTGGATGAACGCACATTCTCGCGTTAATTTCACTGTTAGTACATACGACCGTGAGCGTGAAAGCTTGCGTACGCAAGATTGATACATGAGGCCCCTGGTCTGTCCTGTCTGTCAGCACGTTGTCAGTGTCCTCTTTGCTCCGCGATGTATTTTTCCTTGCCTGAGAACATGGTGTGGCGTGAGAGCGGCATGGCTTGTCGGACATAGCAACAGTAACTAAAGGGGGCGGGTCTTTGCGAACGTGTCAGGTTCGTCAAAGGTCAGTGACATATGTAAAGTTTTTACATAATTTATAGAGTATTTTTTGTTTCCTTATATATATATATATATATATATATATATATATATATAAGTTTTTATATGTACTGTACTTTTCAAGTTTAAAAGTATCATTAGGGAGATGCACCGATCGACCGGCCAGGGACCGGAATCGGCAGATTTTTCCGCATGATTGGCTCGGACCGGTGACTGGCCGGTTAATCTGACGGCTTTCCAATTCCGAGCTGGTCTGTTTTGTTGCCAGCGGCACAGGCAATAACGTCAGCTGTGCGTTCTCGCTCTCTTCTCTCCAACGACGAATTTACACACATCCGCCGTCTCTCACTCACTCGTCTCATTCGCTCCGGTTAAATAGTGCTTGTATTGCGCATACTATGGTAATTCCCACAGGTTTCGCGCTCAGTCCAAAAGCGCATACACCACTGATCTATATAAGTGGGAGCGCACAAGCTGCCTCTCAAACAGCTTGAGAGTCGCAAGTACCAAAATTTGTGAATTACTGCGCTTAAACGGTCAAATACACAAAATTAGGTCAAAATGCCTGTCTTGCTGAATATTCAGTTAAACACAGTCAGTTTTGGAACGTAAATAGTTGAGAGAAAATGCATGTTGTTGAACAGTATATTGGATCAGTGCATAAACTCTAAAGTTTTGTAGTGAACACTATCCAGTGTTATTTTACATTTGATTACTTTAATTTCTGTAGTATTTCTTACCTGAATATACTAATATATAGATATTCTTGTTGTAACAGTATTTTATTTCACACCTACACAATTATACATAAATATATACTGTACACTATACATAAGAACTATATATATAAACTGCTTAAGAATTTTCTCTTTTAATGAATTAAGGTCGTCCCCCCCTCCATATTAAAAACATGCTCATCAATATAAGAGGCGGATTCTATTCATTGTATGGATGAATTGCATTTTGATTGTATTTTTGAATACTTGAATACATAGTACAAAAAAAAGAGCAGCACATCATTGACCTATGTACTTTTTTGGGGGGAAATCAATCTGCTAATTTACTTGCAGTATTCTCTGCCTATTGAACTGGGTTTTTGATTTTTACAAAAAAAAATACACTTTTAACACCCCTTAAAACGCACATACACATTTACCCTTTTCCTGTCGTCTCTAGGTCAGGTGACACACTCTCATTAGAAGGTGTTGAAACGCTGATGAGGAGACCAGGTTTAGCTGGGAACATGTTGACGGATCGTGTTGTTTCAAGAGGCGTGAAAGAGCTAGTGATTTGGGCGGAAGTGAATGGAAGAGAGAAAGAAAATAGGTCAGCAGTGAGATATTGAGGCATGAAATAAGAGTTTCTGTCATTTGAATCAATAAAACAGATGGCGACTTGCTGTCCAAAACTGCTTGTTTAGATAAACTCTGTGATCCCTGACACTCAGACCACCGTCGCCTTCATGGCTAGTTAAGGGGCAGGGCAGAATAAGGTCGTGGGTTATCTTGTTTTAATGGGCAGCCATGTGTCTGGAGTCTGGACGCCCCCACAGACAACCAGAGCCCAGGGGGACAAAAATGGGAGGGCATCGCTAGGAATGTAAAGACATGGAAGACTGAACTTGTTTTGGGAGAGGAGAAGAAAGGGAGTGTGAACACGTGCTGGGTTCCCACACTCTCTTCCTCCACTTTTCTAAATGCTCATTTTTCTTGGGGTCAGCGATTAAGGATTGTGAAGTCCCCTCCTCACACACACTTACAATAAATTCTGGCATGACTGGGTATCGTGTGCTTTGGAAACCCACTATGGCCACACCGCTCTGTCACATCTGATTGGTCAACCAAACAGAGCATGAGGTCACATGGACAACCTGAATCCCTCTAGAGCTTTTCTTTGAGTACATTAGAGTGTGACATCCTCAGCATTTTTTAATGAGTTCCTGCTCTGACTTTTATTTGTTTTGTCAAGTATTTGACAGCGGATATTTAGAAAAGCCTCTCTGAGAGACATTTTTAGGCTTGCATGCTCTGGTACATCCAGTGCATGTCTTACAAGAACAAGAAAAGAAGACAACTGAAATGATTTGATGTGGCTAAATCTGACTTATTAGCTAACCAGACACAGTGGGCTCAGTTCATTTTTAGTATTTTTTTTTCCCTTCAATATGTATTTTTTGTGTTTTTAGCTTTTCTGTCACATACTCACCTTCAGAGCTTCTTTCAATTCTTTAATGCTGCAAGTTGTTTTATTTCTTAGAAATGGATGTTATAGCACTATTGGCGTTGATATGTTGGACAATGGAGCATAATACTTTTTGACTATATTTTAAGCACTGTATGCTTCAATCAGATGCAGTTAGCAATAGATACTTCGTGAGAGCAATGAGCAGCACTAAAGGTGTATTGATTTGTTTTGGAATATTATGATGCTGATTGATAATGCAGTAGCATGAGCCAATGCCCTGCTGTCTCATTAGGGGCTGCTGAGCGACCCATTAGTCGTCTTTGTTGTGTCGTAGATGGATGCATACGGTATATGGCTTTAGGCTCATGTATCAGGGTGGGTTTTTGGTGTCTGATGTAGAGGCTGTTCATTAATCATTGATGGGTGTAGGTTAGGGTTGTCTGTCCGTCTTACACACAGACACACACACACACTGAACTCACAAGTTGTACATAAGCAAATGGCCACTGCTCAAGGGCCTCCTTATTCAGACATACTCAGAAACTCATAAAAAAGTAATGCGGCAGCTGAAATTCCCAAACCGAAAAGCATTATCGATAATTTGCAAATTACAGCAAGCCCTAGTGTATTAGCTTTTCAGATGGCAATTTATTTATTTTCTTTAGCACCATGTACACTGGTGTCAGTATGACTTTGTCTGTTTTGTGAAACACAAAGAAAGAATTTGAAGAATATCCTGTTTACACTATTCGATGTAATGAAGGGAATGAGAATAGAGTATGTCAAGATTTAGGGGGGAAAAAAGTGGTATGTACAACGTACAACATTTTATTCAAAGTCTTCTGAAGTCATATGATAGCTTTGTGTAAAATGAAGTTGTCATTCACTGAAAAATATTGACAACTGCCCTTTTTTTGGGGTAATTTAGACTACTTTGGGAATAATTTAACTCTCATTTAAAGTTTACCTTCAACACTAGTAATTAAATGAAATTTATTTAATGCATTTAATACATTTTTAATAAATGAGCATTTATTCACTTTATTTAATGAATTTTTTTGTACATTATAATGTGATTTCTAAATTCACTTGTAACATTTAAATAACCATTTGTTGTTTAAAAATATTATAGATGTTATTCAGAATTTTAAATATGTTATTTTAATAGTTATTGACCATAATATGGAAAAAATGCATATTATATATTTGATATAATTTTTATTAAATATCATCTTATCATTTTAGACCAGAGTTTTAATATCATAAATAAAATAAAAAAAGCTTTTATTGAACTTTTAAAGCTTAAACAGTCCAAATGTATTGTAATTGCGTACATTATTCAGTATTTATCCTTTTGTGATCAACGTAAAGAAAGTCATACAGGAATGACATGAGGGTGAGTAAATTACATTTTTTTACAAAAAAAAGTAATTAGAGATACTGTTGTATTTTGCATGGACAGATTAAAGGAAATTATGTGCACATACAGTGCATTGGGGTGGCTCTCATTGAGTAAATGGCCTGTACAGATCACTTCAGTCCCACACAACCCGCTTGAAAAACATCTTCACATTACATCTCCACCCACTTGATATGTGACAGTTTGCCGCCTCTGCCCTGAGGTTGTTCTGGGAGCCCTTGGTGAAGTCACATATTCTTTTTATTTTCAGTAACACACATCTTCTCCACACATTCTCCTCCACAAAGTGGCCAATTACCCCCACAAAAGCCTCCCCACTGAAAGATTACTAGAACAAATATGGTTGTCGATGGAATGTTTCTGGTCATAGCCTACTTTAGCTAAATGTTGATCTATAACTTCATATGGAGTTTGTCAAAATAAGATCTTAGAAGATTGCAGGTGGATGCCGGTGAACTGCATTTTTTGTGAGCTACTGGTGGTGAATCCATTCACTTCATGGAAGGAGCCAACATTGTGTTGCCATGACACCGCACAGACCTTGTCATCTGATTGGTTGGTTAAGCACCTGGATGCTCCCATTCTAGTCCTGTTTATCGTGCATTGTTGCAATGTTGTAATGATCAGCAATTCAGCATCCAGGACAAGCTTTTTACAATACAGTTTCACCAATAACAATCTTCTTTTAAAAATGGTCTTCTGTTAAAATGCACCTGTGCTGGTTTGTCTTTTGACATTGATTGAGAGGCCATTCAACCTACACCATTAGAACATTTGCTCTCTCATCACCAGCACACATGACAAGATAAACTCTCTAGATTCTAGATAAACACTCCTCTTAAATGTTGGTAATTTTTGCCTGTGATCACTGTATCTCATTTGATTATGTAGTATGAGAACAGGATGACTTGAGTAACATTTAGTGAATTCTCTTTGGCGTCTCCTTGTATTATATCCTTTTGTGTTGAATTAGAACCCTGGCTGTTTCCCTGTCTAGATGACAGCTCCTGTTGAGAGGTTTGCTGCGTGGGCGGCTGACCTGTGGAACTTCTTCTTGGCCAGTTAGTACTGGTTGCAGTGGGGTTGACTTTCCATCATTAATTGATAAGTCCACAAGTTAATTGAAATAAATCTAAAATAAAATAAAAACAAGTATTATATGAAGAACCTTATTTTATTTTTAAATAATACAAATGACAAAAGCACAAAAATGTAAAACAAATTGAATGAAAACTGAAAATATAAAAATAATAGCTAATTCAAAAATATTAATAAATACAATAGATAAATAAATTATGTAATAAATTATAATATAAATAATGTTAAAATAACACAGGGAAAATCTGCTTAAATAATTCTAAAATAACACAGGGAAAATCTGCTTAAATAATTCTAAAATAACACCGGGAAAATCTGCAGAATGAATTTTAATATGAAGCATAACCAAAAAATAATGAATGACGGGCAATCAAATTGCGGGGCAAAATGACGGGGATGCATCGAATGCTCTTGACAATCTAGTCTGTGTTCTTACTGTGTTCAGAGGAACAGACAGATAAGAGAAAGGGAAGTCAGTGCATCAATCCAGCCTCAAGTTGTCTTATTATGGACCTTTTATGTGTAATCCTTTTATCAGTCAGGGAAAGAAAACTGCACGTCATCCTGAAATGATATTGGTTGTGTGAAGTATTGACAGCCTGATGGCTGTTCTAGTGACACATCCATCCTCAGTGTCTACACTATATGTGCCTAAAAACCATCTGTCTGTGGTAACATCATGAATCAGTGGTTTGTAGTGGTTTTAGATGCATTTGTGTATTAGCTTTTCCTTCCCCCTTTTTGGGCTTTTTACTCTCTCTACTAGGACCATTTTTGAAGGGTGAACAATGCTTTTGGGGATAATTAGAATAATTTTGTTTTACTATTTTATTGTGTATATGGGGTACATTATATTTTTTTGTATATTTGATTGTGGTCCAGCTGTAATGTTCTGTGTTAATGTTTGTGTGTGTTGATCTGTGGAAAAGCAGATCGTGGCCTGAGGGTTGTTTTTGAAGTCTCAGGGGAATCGGCCACATTCAATTTGTGCTATTGAATGGCAGTTTCTGTGAATCCACCCCAAATTTATTGATTTTTCTCAGTGTCTCATGTCACAATGATGACCGAATGCAGCGTTCTTTTGTTCTTTTAGGTTGACACATGCTGAATTTTGCCCCTCCTGCTGTTCTCTCTCTCTCTCTCTCTCTCTCTCTCTCTCTCTCTCTCTCTCTCTCTCTCTCTCTCTCTCTCTCTCTCTCTCTCTCTCTCTCTGTGTGTACATTTCTCTGTCTTTCTTCAGCACATTTGGTCTGTATTTTGGATTTAAGTACTGGGTTGTTTTCTCCGGTCCGGCAGGATCATGTCCACCTCACTGCCATCATTAGCCATGTGTGTTTGTACATTTGCGAAAACCTTATATCCATCACTTTAACCTTGATGCATGTTATTAATGATTATGTTTGTGTGTACTCACTCCCAGTGCCCTTGATATGCTGTATTGTGTGTGGCAGCCATGTGCACATCTGGTCGGTGTGGTAGATGGTGGTGCAGCACTGCAGAGGTTTTGTAGTACCACCTCCCCATTATCCCTTTCTTATTTTTGCCCCTCCCCCAACCCGCCTTCAACTCCATCTCAGTCCTAGACCCCCTAGCATGCACACGGAGGTCTTTTCCACATTGTTTTAGGACACGTGCTCCACAGGGAAATCTCCTTTGTTTGACAGAGGGCTGCCTCTGCTGACGGAGGCATTCTCCTCATTTTGATGGAAAGACATTTAATTTTAAAGAAAGCTTTCACTTGCAAGTGGATGGGGGGGAACATGTGGCATGGAAGAGTTGGCAGAATAGATTTTTTTGTAATTGCAATTAGTAGTTTGATTAGGCTAACTAAATCTGGATTAGAAGAATAGAATTTTCTATATTGTAAGAAAGTAAGATAAGTAAGAAAATCTTAAGATCTCAAAAAATAAGCTTCTTATGCTCAAGGCTACATTTACTCGATCAAAAATACAGTAAAAAGCATAATATTTGTATGTATTACAATAAAATAAAATAAAACTATTGTAATATATTTTAAAAATGTAATTTATTCCTGTGATGGCAAAGCCAAATGCTGATCTAATATGCTGATTTGGTCCTCAAGAAACGTCTTATTATTATCAATGTTGAAAACAGTTGTGCTGATTAATATTTTTGTGGAAACCATGACACAGTTTTTTCAGGATTCTTTGATTAATCGAAAGTTTAGAATAGAAACTTAATTCATAGAATTAATAGAAATCTTTTGTAACATTAAATGTCTTTACTGTAACTTTTGATCAATCTAATGCAAAATCGTTAAATAAAAGTATTCGTTTCTTAAAAAGAAATCTTTTGAAAGGTAGTTTATGTAAATTAACTACATGAATACAAAGTTAATTCATTGTCATAACAGAATTTGTAATGTTGAAGAATATTCATTGGAATGAAAGGTTTCTAGTAACTTGGTGTTGTCCTTAAAGTCTCTAGATATGTGTGCTCTGAGGAGGCCTGATGTTTCAGAGTCTGGGTCAGATCTGCTGACTCCACTGGTTGAGTCTCACGGTGGACGCCATCTCTGAAGTGAGATGTTGCCTCTTCTGTTTTTATTGTGGAAAGGGATGTTCATTTGTACACATTCATAGACACAAACATGCACAGATACAACTACTTAACATAACAGTTTTGTGCAGCATGGAGAAAGTGAAAATTCACTGAAGAATTTATATAAAACATTAGTAAGATGTTTAAGAAAGAGAAAAAATAAAATCATTAAAAAACACCATTTTACTCACCCTCATGTTGTTCAATATCATTTTCTTATTTTTTTCTCTCTCCATGAAACGCAAAAGATGTTTCCTCACACAAACTTATTTTATGGCTTCAGAATGCTTTTTGTAATTTTTGAAGTTTGACAACTCCTGGTCAGCATTCACTTTCGTTGTATAAAAAAATAGTGAGAGCAAGAGTTAGATATTTGTTTTATTGCTAGGTTTATATGAAATATGCCATTTTAAGGTGGCAGGTTTTAGCCTAGGAGTCTAAAATATGCAAGAAAAATAATGTCAAATGTTTTTGAAATAAAAAGCCTGTTGAATTGCACTACTTGAAAAAAAATAGGCATTGCATTAACCATGGTTGCATTTTAATGCATTGTATTTTTAGGGCTTACATTTTTATGGGCTGAAATTCAACATGGTTGAATATTTAAGCTGTGAATATTTCAATTAAAAACATTTCAAACACATTTTCATTATTAAATATTCTATAATCCATATTTCACTTCCAAAATATTCAAACTGTTTAAAAATAATAATATTCAACAGGCATTATTCGGTCCATTTTATTTCGCTTTGCAAATAAATATTTTTTTATATATATATTTTGCAAATATAAAATAATGCCCCCGGACCCCCCGCGAGCGGCTTGGTAACAACCTCCGGCACGTAACAGCACCGCTGCTGGAAAAATGTATAGGGGAAACACTGGCTAATATAACTAATACAGTGATATTAAAAACCAAACGCAAGTCCAGCTTCAGATGGACTCAGAATAACGCGCAAAGCTTAATGCTGAGCGTTTCCCAGTGATAGACTGGCATAAAGTTGGCTTGACGTTGGACATTCGCACATTTAGGGACCGTCTCTAAAGTGTATACGACTTTGGTATACACGTTTCTAACTTCAATAGCATTTGAATAGAATGACTTACAGTCATAAAACCAACTGTAAAGTGTTCATGTAGTGTCAGGCATAATGCGCACCCTTTGGATTTTTGATTCAAATAAATTAAAGTTTGCTATTGAAGTTAGAAACGTGTATAATGTTGTATGTAAATCGTTATCCAAAGCGATTTACAGTTCAACTAACAATAGGAGGACAACAATATGCAAGTGCTATGACTCTTCCCAGTTTAAACTAATGCAATACACGTAGGCATAGCCTACTATACTATATATAGAGAGAGAGAGAGAGAAAGAGAGAGAGAGAAGAGAAAAGAAAGTGTTAGTATTAATTGATCAAGTGTTGATTTTGTGTCAGTATATCACGAAATGCTCTGCATGAAACTTTGCGCGTTAAGTTCATATTCTGAGTCCATCTGCTTGCCTGTAGCCTACAGCCTACCATTCCCAATAAGGTGCGAGTTTGGTCTTTTATATCACTGTATTAGTCCATAAAGCTACGTTAAGCGTTTTGTCCCGAGACGGAAGGGGAATCCTTGAGTATGAGGTATTGAGGGAAACCGATTATAATCCTGTTCATGGCAGAGAAAGCTGATGACATGTAGGCTACACAGGGAAAGGAACAATGAAGTTATTGAATGAAACATAAACACACCTTTTGTGTCTTTATCATCTTTTCCGCATATATATACTGACACAGATAATCATTTTCATTTTATGAATGAATGGCTTGCTCTTCTAACTGTTGCTGGTCTTCGTCAACAACACGCGCTTGCACCTCCTGCTGGTGAGGTTGACTAACAGCAGATGGAGAGTATGCTCGGCAATCTACTGCTTTTCCTGCAGTTCCTGGACGTCAATGTTGAATTTACTGTCGAATTTGAACCACTGAATTTGTGGAAGCGAATTTGCAAAGCGAAATAAAATGGACCGAAAAATGTCTGTTGAATATTATAGGTTGTATTTTTAAACAGTTTGAATATTTTGGAAGTGAAATATGAAAGGTGAATATGGATTATTGAATTTTTAATAATGAAGATGTGTTTGAAATGTTTTTAATTGAAATATTCACAGCTTAAATATTCAACCATGTTGAATTTCAGCCCATCAAAATGCAATCCCTAAAAATACAATGCATTAAAATGCAAGCATGGTTAATGCAATGCCTATTTTTTTTCAAGTAGTGCAGTTCAACAGGCTTTTTATTTCAAAAAACATTTGACATTATTTTTCTTCCATACTGAAACTCTCAATCATAAATAAGAGTGAAACAGAGAGCACTGCATTAATGCAACAATCCCCACGCTTTACTCGCAGGCCAGCCAAGAGTTTTTGTTTTAAACATACTCTTTTAACCCAAACTGAATATATTAACTCCTTCCAAAGGAGCAGAGGAAGGATAGATCTGGTCTCTACGGCAGCTTGAGGATGTAATGATGTGTGTTACAGTGGGACGTATCTTCAGATCTCCCTGTGCTCTGTTGTTTTGACAAAGTGAAAAATCATATTGATGTGACATGAGTGATGGAAGATGAATGAACCAGGTGTTGCTCAAAAAATTCAGCAAAAGAGATGGAAAATAGACAACTCTATTATGTACATGGCCTGTACTGTCACCTACTGTAAAAGTACATTTTGTTACCCTCATTAATTAAAAGAAAACCAAGAACCCATAATTACACCACCAGCAGTAACATGTTTTTAAATGTGTTTGAAAGAAGTCTCTAATGCTTACTAAGCAGGCATTTATTTGATAAAAATACAGTGAAAACAGTAATATTGTGAAATATTATTACAATTTAAAATGTCTATTTTCATATACTTTAAAATGTAAAATCTGTTCGAAAGAACAGCATTTATTTGACACAAAAAATATTTTGTGAAATGATAAATGTCTTCACTTTTGATCTATTTAATGCATCTTTGCTGAATAAAAGTATTAATTTCTTTCAAGAAAAAAATTCTCACTGACCCAAAACTTTTGAACGGTATTAGTGTAGGTGATTTCTAATGAGTTTTCAGTCTGAAGGGTTGGTCATAAGACTGGATGGGGGAAAAAAAAGAATGGTGTTATTTGCATGTTAGAGCAAGTAAACTTACCAAACTCACAAATCCGACCTCCTTTGTCGTTTGCCAACCAATCAAAACAAAATGAATCAACCTTTCAGTTTGCTTTGCCATTACCTGGGCTACATGTCCACGTTAGCTCACAAATCTTTCAGCTTGAATTCTGAAAAGAGCTAATGCCACACAATGCCAGGGGTGTGATATTGGGCATCTGTTTAACAGCAGATTAAGCAAGATTTGCTCCTTTGTCAGAGGCTTCTGTTTGCTAATGATAAGAGCAAACTCTGCGGCTGCTGTTCTGTATGCCACTGCCAATTTTGGTCCTGCTGGGCTCAGTATGTGCATGTGGATTTTTTTAAAGCTAGTTAAAAGTGTAGAGTATTAAGTATTAAGATGGGTCTCTTTTCACTTCAAACTTCCTGTTTGCTCAGAGAGGTTGTGTCAGTGATAACAGCTGGTTTCGGATGTCATGGATACGTTATCGAAAATCTGTTATGGGTGGCGTGTTCTGCTTCAGTCTGAGCTTGGGCCTGTTGTTTTTCCTAACAAGGTGATGGTTGGTTTTTAGCTAGATACACCGCTCATGATCGACAGGACAGATTCTTGACCCTGCTACTCATCTACTACAGAAAGAGTACAGAGATAGGACATCGAAAGAGACACACAGAGAGCACCGAGGTGGAAAGGAGAGTGTGTTTTTCCAGCATTAATGTTCAGGGCTGACTCAGCTTTTTCAAGCATCTCCTTGGAGACCAGCACTGAGAGCCATATGCCATTTGAAACCCGAGATACATGAGCACACAACAAGCCACCTTTAACCTTTCTCCTTACCGGTGACCCCACACACACCGTGTACAATCTTTTTAGAAACTATTTTTGACTGAGACACACTTGTTTTGTGAGACAAGTGGTGGATGAAAGAACCTGTGAAGCTTAGAATAGATTTAACACCATGATCGGACGCTGATCTCAGATTTATTATTTTTTAATCAGCCTGTTTTATGCATCTATAACATGCTCTTCTGAATTCTAAATGTGCATTTTATGAGGAAGGAACATCTCTTGAAAGCTAGAGGATGACTGTAAAACACCAGGTAATGCATAGATAAATTAATGACTTCCCGCTTCAGATCCAGGATATCACATACTGATGGTGCATTAGGGGGAAGCAGTCATCTGTTTAAGAGCATCCTAAAGATTTAGAGCTCCAGTTCATTCTTAGCCTGCCTCTATAACCTGGATTGCAAAGCCTCCTGGGAAATTGATGGTCCTGCTTGGCACATTGTGTTTTTAAATGCACAATTTCATTTGGTTGAGCAAACAGGACAACTGAAGATAAAGAATACTGTTACCTAATAAGTAGTGTGTGTTAAGACAGGCATCACTATTACAGTCTCTGATTAAAGAAACGAATGACTCTCATGATTAAAAAACATACAGCCGAACAAGTGCAGTCAGATTCATGAACAAATGACTGTTGTGAAGCGGTTCCTTTTTAATGATTCAAAAACATACAGCACAACCAGTGTAACCCAAGTCACGAACAATGACTATGAATAAGTTATTTTTAGTGAATCAGTAACACGTAATCAGTGATAATCAATAGTAAAACGTAATCAGTGTCAACTGATTAACAGACAAATGTCTCTTAACCTGTTCTCTTTGACTCAAAAACATACAGCACAACCACTGTAATCCAAATCATGAACTAATGACTCTTCTGAACCAGTTCTGTTTAGTAAATCAGAAACATACAGTGCAACCAGTGCAGCCTTTTTCGAAGACAAATGACTCTTGTGAACCTGCACTTTTTAGTGTTTCAGTAACATACAGGTAATCAGATTCACAAACAATTAACTCTGAACCGTTTCTGTTGTTAATCAATGACATACAGTGTGACTAGTCTCTTTTAAACTGCTTCTTTTAACTGAATCAATCAGAAAATGTACAAATCTAGTATGTTATGTCTGATTTGGTAACATTCTGAACCAAAATTGTCATTAGATAATTTATGTAATATATACCAGCCCTTTTTGGTCACGCTCTTCAATTAGGCCTGACTGCATAATTGTCCACTTGACTCGAAGATTTTAATGGTTGTCGAATTCGTAACAAATTGCAAAATATCAGTCATGCAGATGACATGACTTGATAATTAATGGTGTCATTAGAAGATTGCTTAGACAAGTATGCTCCGGCGTTCACAGTGATCAAACAGTTGGCAGGAAGTCATCTCGCTGGGCCACCCTCTTTCTGCCATGTGGTTCTGGGGGGACATAAACCATGTGGAGTTGGTGAGTCTGACATCAGTGCAAATTGTGTAAAGCTGAAATCAGTTGTGACATAATCACAGTTGTAATCGTCCAGGTTCCCTGCTGAGCCAGCCATCTCCTTGAAACGGATGCTAGTTTTTCATGTTTAGCACTTTCCTTGTCTCTTCAACTGGCATGAAATGTTGTCATGAAAGCAGATTGGTAAACAGAGTTACCATTGGGAAGGGTGCTAGATAAGACGGTGCTTGTTTTTCTTGCTTTTTAGACACTTCTGGGAATTTCCTCTGACTTAACTGAATTAGTCATGATTTAATCACAGGGAACTATTTATGAAGATTTCAGTCTTTCTCAGTCTGTTCTGCAACAGCACCTCTCTTCTCCAGAAAACATAGTACACATTTTTCTTAGTTTACATGACAGGACTGACATAGTTGCTAGAATTTAGCAATAATATAGACATCAATTCAGTCAGACAAGACTACTTTTTTTTTTTAATTCTATATTATTTTCTAAATCATTTTAAAAGACTTGAATGTTTGGAAATGGAAGTTTAATGGATCTCAGCTTGTCAGAAAAATGGACAAAAGTGCATACTAACATACACATAAACATGCATTAAGACATTGATTTGAGTGTGACAAATCCATGTTTAAATCATTCATTCACATAAACCTGTGGCAGAGGAAGGACTCAGGGGGGAATTTGTGGCAGCATCATGGACACATTTTAATCCGATTCTGCAGTCATGCTTTTAAACATGGTCAGGGCAAACAGAAAGATAGGGTTTGGTAGTAGATGGCGGCTTGTTGTTGATTGCAGGGTGCCTCTGTGTGTTGGTGTGTTGTGATTCACTCTTCCTCTTGCTGGGACAAAGGCTAATTTACTCACACTAGGACGCTTCCCTGTGCGATCGCAACACGCCAGACTTGGCTGCTTTCCTGGATTCAACCCAATCACTTCTTGTGTTTATTTCTTTGGAGATAAACATGCCACTTAGATTAGAGATAACCACACGAATAATCTAATTGCCTTGTTTTACTCAAGGCACATATTTGGAATAATCTGTAATGGGCTTCATTGGACACGTAGACCCTCAAATTTAAGGGTTAGGGTTAGTCTGACAGTAATTTTCTTAACATTTATTGTTCAAGGTGGTGATTTTTTTTTTTAACAAAGCGGTTCTTAGATGGTTGTGGCAATGGTGCTTTAGGGACAAATTTAGAAACTTCTAGGAGAGGGCTGACTGTGTAGACTGTCAGCATGCTAAAACCCTTTCTGTTAAGTCACGTCTCAATTCATACTCGGATTTTAATCATTACTTAAAAAACAGTAATGAACTCGTTGACCTCAAATCTCTCTATTTTTTTTTTATTTAATCATTGAAACACCAAACACTTCACAAATGCACATGTAATTTTATTGTTTTCTACATTTTCTTTTTGGTTTTATGTTTTTAAATTGATTTTTTCTCTCTGTGGACAAGATTGCAAAAGCAATATCAGCCAACACAGACTGTATTATTTTATTTCTATGCCCTTAAAATGACACCTCTCATCAAATTAGCTTCTTTGTGCAATCCCATTTTGATTCAGTCGTGGCCCGAGGTGGTGCTTTACTCATTTCTGTTTAATTTTCACCTCCCCTTTTCCATTCTTCATATTCATTTATTTTCTGTGTATAGGATGGTTAGGGGTGGGGGGTATTAAATTGCCAGAAAATTGGATATTTAGGAAAACCGACTGTGTGGAAGAAAATGGACTGACTTCTTTATCCCTGATGTGTCATTTTCCATCTCTTTTCCCAGTTTTTATCCCTCCCTAGAGGCTGGGCACTCATATGTACCACACATACACGTTCTTCTGCACTCTTATTTCCAGACTTTAATGGAACATGTGACACATGGGAGGAGGAAGGCGTGTCTTTAATTTATCTGGCAGATGCAGCCCCCATCACTACCCTCACCTCTCCATCTAAAGACCCCTTAGGAGATGTCGGCACTCACAGAAACATTAGTACCCCAATTCCTTCCACAAATTCGTAATTTTTTTCTGAGCCCAAATGATAGGATTATCTTGTGCTCTTTGGCACACATGATGATGAGATTTTGGCAGGTTTGCAGCAGTTCATCTCCAAGGCTTCCCCACTTCCCATAAACCCGTTGGCCGCTAAGGGACATCATGCTGTAGGTTTCAATCTACTCTTCATTCCTGCAGGGAATGACCCTGAGTTAACACACCGTAGAAGGTCAAGCACTGAGAGATCCTGGGATTAATACCCCATGAGTAGGTCCACAGTTATTTTTTGGTTAATTTTATTATGCTTTCAGCTAGCAATATTATTGCAGTAGTATTATACAGTTCTTAACACATTTTACCATGTTTAAATCTAGCAGATTTTTCCTCAAGCCAATGCAAAAAAAAAAATGCATCTGCAGGTTACGTCTGGGACTGTCCAGAATTTATATGGAATATGTGTTTGTTGTTACTGTACAAGCATGTGTCTAGACTTCACAGAGAGTTGGAAGTGCCGTCTGATTTTAAGAATTGTTTATAATGTTGATGATGTTTCCAGATGTGCATGGCATGCTGCTCCTTTGGCTAAAGAGCAGCAGACATCTGTGAGAAGCTATAGGAAAGGATGAGAGAAAGAGTGAAGGAAAGAGAGAGAGAGAGATGACAGAGGCAAGAGTGCGAGGATGAACGCTAAGGCAATGACAAGGCTGCGTGACTCAGTCAGCTAAAGCTGTTTTATGCTCATCTGGCTTTATGCAATGGGTCGCATACTGCCATATTTATCCTTAAAACCTGTGTCTGAACATTTTCACACACATTATGATTCATCGATAATTTGATATTTAATCATATTCTAAATAAATGCTATTCTTTTGAAGTATTTATCTATTTATTATTGAATCCTGAGAAAAAAAGTATCTTTCCACAAAAACATTAACCAGCACAATTGTTTTCAACATTGATAATAAGAATTTTTTTAAATAACTAAGTGACTCTACTGTAAGTTTTATTTCAAAGTAACCAAAATGATCCATGAATTGTTCACGCTAGTCATACTATATGTTAAAGTCAACATCTCTGTTGGCTGTGCAATTAGTTAACCTCACGAAACACTATGAAAACCTGTTTTCCACATCAAGTAAATACTCACATTGTCCATCCTCTCTCCGTGTGGTGGAAAAATCACTATGTTGCCATGGCCTTTTCTTTGGTTTGAGAATTGCAGGAGTTTTCCTCCCTGCCAACAGAAAACTCCCAGAGTTTCATCAGCAATGACTTTAAATTGACAGTTCACTGTGTCTGTGTCAGTCCTTTAAAGCTGGCAGTGAGTCAAGTGTTTTTGGTGTCACCTTTCTGAAGGACTTAATGTCCTGCATATTTCTCTCAGGGGGTAGCAGATGTACTTGTCTTATACGAGGGCAAAACAGTTAGTTTTAACTGAGAGCTTTTTGTTGAATAAATATGAGATCCTCCAGTGTGGCTGCCAGCAGCTTAATGGCCAAACCAGCCCAGGAAGAGAGAACTTGGGCTGTTGTTCTACAAATGCGTTTGTCTTCCTTTATGTCTCGTCCTCCGATGGGGAACAACTCTTTAAGCCAAAAAGTTATGTGTGATCTTAAAGTATATAGAAAGTTCTGGCCTGTCTGCATTAATTCAAAAACTTAAAACCCACTCCAGACATAATCTCATTGCTCTTTAAGAGCTCTAGGCTAATGTTAGACCACCACTGAAACTGAATCAATTGAACACTGAGAATATGAAACTGACTCTCTTAGCTGATGACATTAAGTGATGGGGCATAAACTTTAATATTAGTTACTGTTCTTTACCAATCAGTTGCTTTATTTCTGTGCAGTACATGCTAGTAAGAAGTGTTCAAAAGATATTTTACTTACCATAAATAATAGGATGCTGCTCTTGTACATGGTTTTGTGAACTATATCCCTCTTTTTTTTTCCTTCTGTTTTTTTCACAGATGTTCCATTTACAGGCACTCCGCCCACCTACGGTTACGACGCAGACCGAGCGGAGGAGCAGCGCCGACACCATGACATCCTGCCCTACATCGACGACTCCCCCTCCTCCTCCCCTCACCTCAGCTCCAAGAGCCGCAGCAGTCGAGACACCCTCTCCTCCGGCTCGATCGAGTCCTCAAAGTCTGTAAGTCACTTCCCATAAACCCCTTGCCAGACAGAGAGAAATCTGACATTTTGATTTATTTGACATTTTGACATTTGAATAACTATTTTATATTTACTTATTTATTATTACAGACTGCTATGAGAGCAATAAAGCTAGCACAGCTATGTATGAAATTGCTTGCCATGGACAATACAAAATATTTGACTGCAGATTGCCACAAATGACCAGTCAGACTTATCAGATGCCCTTGTAATAATAGTAGCTAATTATTTTGTTGGGCATAGAGAGATGAACGCTTTCTTGGTGGAATGCGAAGGTAAAGAGTATGCATTAGAGATTTATTTATGCATGCATTGTTCCATGATAAGAATCCACCCCGAATGCCATCTGTGAAGAAGTCCATTATAAATAAATGTACCAGTAAACCCACATGTATTTATAGCCTCAATGGTAATGGTACACAACAAATCCAGTGAGCTGTGAAATTTGCCAGTTTTCAAAGCTTGCAGATTCTGAAGTGCTGAGTCTGCATATAGTACTATTCTAATTAAAAATGTACTGCTTATCTTAGCTTGGTAAATATTATATAGCTCGGCACTGTGCAAAAGAATCTCACATCATTCATTTCATGCAGTCATGCGTGGTCTAAAGAAATTCTTTCTAGATGCTGTATCAACCAAGGTTTAAAATTATCATAGCTTTCATTTCAGAGCCTCAGGAAACTGTCTTCATCATGCGTAGTGGCCATGCCATCAAATTTAATTACTGATGGTAAAACAGAGCTTACTTGTTTCAATGACACAGCTATTGGCTGTCAAATTGATTGATATCCCTCCCTGCCAATACCACGCCCAGAGGCGAGCAGTTTATTTGGATCCTTATGACCTCAGTGTTTAGCTCCCACATGGGTTTTAATCAATACAGAGTAGATGCTCACCTGCACTCGTACACCCTTCCCCAGTAGCACACCTAGATGCTCTATGTGTTTACCCAACATACACACAGCCAGGGATTTAAAATATGGATGATTCAAAGATGGATTTGCTATGTAAACATCTTAAATTGAGCTGCAAATAAACCTGCAAATGACACTACAGAGGGATGGTCACCCATTTTTTCATGCACATTTTCTTACCCTTGTAAGAACAGAAATAGATAAGATTTTAATGAATGCAATTTCTCTGTGTCTGCACATTTAAGAAAAGTTACATCATGCTGTCACTGAAAGCTGTTTTAGATGGCCACTCTATTCAATTGAGCTGAAAATAACCAAAAAAAAGTCCAGTTTCCTTTATTCAAACTCCCCATTTCCAAAAGATTGAATTTGGATGAGCAAATATGACCAAATTCATATGTTCAAGAAAATAACTATATTGAAAGTTATACCTTTTCCATACGTTTTTTTCTGTATGTTGGCCTCATATTGTCACATTTCTGTTTTTTATTAGGTCGGATTTCAAAGTACAATATGATATATAACGTATGAAAATAGCTTGCAGAAAAATATGGGGAAAGTTAATGTAAAAAGTTCTCTACAAGGTTAAATTAACTCCATTATTATATACCCTATGTTTAAAATGTCTTCTAATTACGTGAGGCTATTTAAAAAAAAAGTAATTTATCTACATTTTTCTTGTTATTATTGATATAATGTTCTGTTTATGTTCTTTAAACATGTTTTTAGTTTTTTTTTACTTATAAGCCATTTGTAATTTTTCGCCTGTTTTGTGTATAATGATAAATACTTATTCATCCTTGTGTTTTCAATAAGCAAGGGTTATTGTTTGAGCAGTAGAGATGAGCTCAACTCATTGTCATGCGCTAAGACACTGACATGCTTTGATTAATAAATATGTGGATGAATAAAAGATGGTGGTCTAGTAATACAGGGGTGCCCCCTGGGGTGAGAAGTCTCGCACCCATGAGTTCATGAATAAAACCTTGATTTCCACCTTCCCCCTGCTGCAGGATTCAATGGCGGGATTTACTCTCATCAGTTGGTGAATTTAGTAGAAATGTATGCAGTGCATCACTTTTAGCATCACTTCAGCTTTAAATCTCGATACAAGCCAGCAGAGTCCGCAATGACAACACAGTCATGTTTTATCCTGAAATCTGGATTAGAAAGTCTCATGAGACTATTACAAACATCTGTGGTTTCCACTACCTGTGCTGTGGCCATGGAAACCAACATTTCAGGCCCATTTAGCCATAACCAACACACATGACACAAGATAGATATGTCTCTTCTGGATGGATTTGTGGTCTGTAGTATCTTTGATGCTTTTCTCAGAGCTTGGTGGTTAGCAATTAAAGGCCTTATTCAGTTCAAAGGTGTTATGATTCTCATGTAGCCCATGATTCTCCTGTAGCCAAGACAGTTATTGTAAGACCAGGGAGCAGCTCCATTGAACCACTGCCAAATCACTTTTTTATAGCTCATTCCAGCAATGCCAGTATGTAATTTAATGTCATGTGATTTAAGAGTGTGTTGTTCAGAGGCGTGTGAGTGAGCTCTTTCTCTGTTAACGCAGGCGGAGTTGGACCTAGAGAAGGGATTGGAGATGAGGAAAAGGGTGTTGTCTGGAATCCTGGCCAGTGAAGAGACCTACCTCAGCCATCTGGAGGCGCTGTTACTGGTGAGAGAGATTCAAGTTTGAATCTGACAACAGTGTGCGCTTGAATTTGCACAAGGTGTGTTGCAAGGAGTCTTATTAGTGAGATGTATGGGTTGGCTGCGTGATTATGCCACAGAGCTTAAAGTCCATTACAAAATGGCCTATCCATCATCTGCAACAGGAATGTCATGCATTTAAATGCAAGTGAATATGATGATGTACATTAGCAGTGCTAATTTAAGCTAAATGCACTCTAAAACTGTGGCTCAGTACAGTCATACATTAAACATACTTTGTTTTTACACTACCACTAAGATTTTATTTGAAAAAGAACATAATTAAATTGATAGTTAGTGTAAAGGCATTTATAACGTACAAAAGATTTATATTTCAAACTTTCTATTCATCAAAGAATCTTTCAAACGTATAATGGTTTCCAACTGAAAATCCAGCTTTGCCATCACAGGAATAAATTATATTTTTAAACAGAGTTATTAAATTGTAAATAAATAAAATCTCACAATATTATGTATTAAAAATTATCTTACTCCTTTTACTGTAGTTTTGGTCAAATAAATGCAGACTTGTAGAGCATAAGAGACTTCTTTCAAAAACAACAAACTATTACCAACCCTTTTAAACAGTAGTGTATGCTTGATTAGATTGTTAAAAACACATACCTTTGGGTCTTTCTCAGTTGCACTGCAAATTGAGATTGTTCATACCTTGTCTTTCTTTAGTGATAAGCAGACTTACTAAAACATGTTGACATGTCCAAATGTCTATTCCTGCTCCTTTGTCAGCCCATGAAGCCCCTGAAAGCAGCAGCCACCACCTCTCAGCCTGTCCTGACTGTTCAACAGATCGAAACCATCTTCTTCAAAGTGCCTGAGCTTTATGAGATCCACAAAGAATTCTATGATAGCCTTTTACCCAGAGTGCAGCAGTGGAGTCACCACCAACGCGTGGGAGACCTTTTCCAAAAACAAGTGAGTAACATTTTCTAACCAGCTATTAAATTAAAATCGACCCATTTGTGAAATTTTATGTTATACATTTTCTCATTCTCTGGAACATTGGAAAATTTTTTATGATCCAATAAGATCTTCATATATACAATCTTGTCCTCCTTTTTTTCTAGAATATATCCTGTTTACTATGAAGAATTTTAAGTCAAAAGCAAACAGAATTTCATGTCTTTTTAAAATCTATATATTATCAGAATCTGCTTTCCTTCATGTGATGTAATTGTTCATTTTAGAACCAAGAGTCAAAGAGTCATTTAGAGTCAAATTTTATTCTTATCATAGTGGAATCGCATCAGCTGTCCAGACTCTTTTGTGAGCCATGAGGCTGAATAAAAATTTACATTTATCTCCAAATCAAGGAATCCTAAATGAATCATTTATGGCCCTAGATCAACACCGCACAGTCACACAATGTCTGGACTGCAGGAGCCTGTGTAATGTTGAAAAACACATCTCAATGCTTTCTTTTTTCACCCAGCCACTTGGGCAGATACTACAGTGTGTGCTTTGTGTCTCGAGGAGAGGGCTATTAATAGTGCCATTCGAAGATTGTGTTCTCTATCTCTTGCCCCCCCGCTCTTTTCCATTAAGTTCTTTCCTCACGTGACTCTGCTGTTGGGGGGGGCAGATAAATCCCCCCTCTTTCTGTCCACGCATTGTGCGCGTGAGTCTTATTCTACATTTATTTATCTTTCCATTTTCCCCTTCATTGTTCCCCACTTTCACTGTCCCACATTCAATAATCGAAAGCTATAGTCAGCAAGTTGTGTTTTCTCCTAGAAGGTGTTGGGTTTTCCACAGACAGTCAGTTAGTCTGTCATTTTGACCGGAGGCTATTTGTCACTGATCCCCTCGCCCTCTCCCACATCCATTAGCGAGAATCCGGAGGCAGAAGGCGAGGCAGCGCTTGAGGAGGCAGCTCCCTAAAAAGACAGTTGCTCGCAGCAGGAGAGAGAACAAGATGTATGAACGAGAAAGATTTAGTCAGTCAGTGGTAGAAATGTCTCCTGCTGTTTATGTTGTTCCTTCCTTCCAGACAGCTCATGTTGAGTAAGTAAACCCAGCGCAAATCATGAAGAAAGTCAAAGGTGACGTTTGTCCTGCCCAGCTGTGAGAAAGATGCTAAATATTCCTGCTTTTACTTGCACTTAATAATTTACGCCTGTCACTGACACTCGTATGTAAATTCTCTCCTAACAGCGAGAGATTCTGAAATTCACGTTTTTTAATGCAGATCTGTGACCTACTTAAACATTGTTAAGTGCAGAGCAACATACTTTCATCTTCAGCTGGGCCTGGCATATGGTCATGTCATCATGAGGAAGTGTGTCGAGGCTGAGAGGATGTGAACACTGCTGTGCTGAAGCCTCTGACAAGCTGTCTCAACCAGCTGACGTATCAACTTTTACATTTCTGTCATGTTTAGATGCGTCTCAACCTTCTCAAAACAGCCTTAGCATACATCTCTCCTGTATCAACACTTAATGGGCTGGTTATGTGTTATCTGAATAATGAATACTGACCTGTCAACACTGTGTCTGTGACAGCATTTGCAGAGTAAACTATAGTTTTTCTTTTTGATGGTGGATTGGGGTGTCATGATATCAGATTTTCACATAATTATCATGGCCAAAAGAATTCACAATAACAATATTTACACTACATACAAGTTGTATCTATACAACTTTTTTGGTCAATGAATCACACACAGAATATGACTGTAGGGACATGGAGAGTGAGTTTAAAACCATAAATAGCGTACAAAAAGAAATTACTGGTGATCGATATTTCCTGCAGACTATATTTCTCAGTGTCTAACACCCCATCTTTATACAGAAATACTACCATCTGAAAATCTAATTGAGTTTCTTCTACTAAGTTTTTTTCTCTGTATTTTCTTGCCTTAATGATTCACACATAGTACACAACATCGACAACCTGAACAATTTGTATCCCTCATATAAAATATGATGTCTCCTCTGACTATGGTCTCTTAGATTAGTTGGTTTTGTATGTTTTAAACACATTTGATTGAAGTTGTTTCATCATGTCTGTTTACATTGCTAAATTTCCAGTTTCTTACTCCAGCTTAACGCATCTCCTCACAGCGCTCAGCCACGGTTTGACTCGGCCGGGCATGTGTTGTCGTTGCTTTATTACGGTCATCATCTCTCTCCACGCTGTAATGAGGTTGTCGCAGAGTAAATTCCCGTCCTCCACGCTGCAGATAGATTCTGGCCCAAGGCGGCTGTTTCTGCTCAGCATGGAGAGGATTGCACACACTGAGAAAATGACTTCACTTATGGACTCTTTGGCCAGTGCAGAATGAAAGATTCCCGGACGTACCACCAAGCCTGGACGTGTACCAATGGGGTCATACCAATTTATCTTTCGTTCCTGTCCAACAGTTGTTGGATGGTTCAGGGATGGGTCACCCAAAAATGAATGCTCACCCTCATGTTGTTCCAAACCTGTACGACTTATTTCTTCTTTGGGACATGAAAGAAGATATTTTGAGAAATGGCTCATTTCTGTTTTTGTTTTTTGTTTTTTGTCACTGGAAGTCAATGAAAGTCAGTAGTCACCAGAACTGTTTGTTGACTAACAAACTATCATCAAAATATCATGTTTTATGTTTAATAGAAAAAATAAAGTAAAGGCCAATTCACATTGCTCCGACAGACACCAAGCAACAGCAACAGACACTTTGCCTATCAGCTTGTTACTCATCATCTGTTTTTGGTCTGCTCTCATTTGTCTTGTCTGAGAAGTGACGTACTGTAATCTGGTGATTGGCTGCGCTGGTCGGCGTCTGTCAGTGCAGTGTGAACTGGCCTTGATACATGTATGGAGTGACATGAGAGTAAATAAGGATAGAATTGTCATCTTTTGGTGTACTATCCTTTAAAGGTACAGTAACAAAGACACACTGCCCAAGGGCCCAAAAGAGTGGAAAGTTAAAGTGTAAAGCTAAATGACTACAGATTAGGACTGTGTAAAGAAATCAGAAACATATTCTAGTATAGTTTTGTAAACTGCCCAAATCCGCATAGTCAGTACAGACAGACAAATACTGTTTAAGTTGGCTCTGCTCCAGCTTGTTTATTATCACGCATGTACACCCACACAAACTCTTTATCATCTAATGTATACAGTATTTGTGTTCTGGGAGATTGATTGATCTGTAAAGAGGTTTCCAGCACTGGCAGGAAGGCTATTGAGTTTGGATGGGCTAAATCAGATTTCCAAATGTGCTTTTTACAAGCGCCAGCCACATGCATTAATTGCTCACTGAAGAGTTGGCCTCTGCTGCCATGGCAACCACTGTAGGCTCTATAGCCACGCACAGCAATGGCCCAGCTGCTCCTGCAGCGAAGACACTGTCCAGGCTGTCTGCCCCATGTCACCATGGCGAGTCCATGCGTGCATCTCACTCATTAATGATAGTGTCACTTTTAGCCAGGAGCGGGAACTGCCATCTTGGATGTACTCATAAATCTCCACAGTTTACATCCTACTCTTTTAAAGTCCACCATACATGGGCAACAAAGACAAAAAGATGCATGAGTGGGAATGACTCACTTTGTTTTTTCTTCCTGCAGGCTAGCCAGCTTGGATTGTACAGGGCCTTTGTGGATAATTACGAACTCGCAGTGGAGACCGCGGAGAAGTGCTGTCAAGCGAACACACAGTTCGCAGAGATCTCTGAGGTAATGCCTACTGGATTGCTCAAGGTCTTTTTTATTCTAATACTGGAACAGATACCTCTACCCAAAATCCCCAGCTTATTTCTTACCAAAGCAAACAAACACAAGCTTCTGATCGGTCAGAAGCAATAGCATCCTGTAACAACCCAGGCTAGTGAAAATATTAGTTGCTACCAATACTAGTGAAATTCATAAAAATGTATGAAGTTTATCAAATAATTATCCACAGATATCTTTGTGAACAATTCATACATTCTTGTTTAATTTTTTTAACCATGTAGTTTTTTCCCCAAAATGTCATAACTCTTTAGGTGATAACGCCACCGTAGTGACTTAAAACTCAAACTTATTTATCAGCATCAGGCCTACTTGGCTGCATTGAGACCTGATATTGTGACACAAATTTTATATATACATATATATCCGAGTAAGAAAACAAGAAAGTGGAGTTGTTGCCTCAACAACCTCCAATCAGATCTACTGTGATATGTTGATGCATCCTGCCATCAAAGAACAAGTCATTTCCATTGTTTATGCAGGGCTTTACCTGCTGCACTTCTCCATGGGGTCAATCAGAGTGAATGATTAAAAAGAGAGACCATTACCAACCAGCATAGCAGATCTAAAAGCGGTGCTCAACCCTCTTCAGAGTTCAGCGGGAGATTTTATGCCTTGCTAAATGTTATGAAGAGGGTGTCTAGAATAAAATCTACATGATGATGCTCACCTCGTCCCACTTTATTCCCCCTACCAGCTGTTGTCATGCCAACTACTACTTCCTTTTACACTTTGAATTTTCCTCCCTTCTAACATGAACGAAAGCAAACATTAGGATAATTGTTTGTTCGCACTTGCGGGGGTTGACAATTTCTAGTGGGTTCTATAGTGTATTGCCGCCAGTGCAAAGCTTGCAATAGGAAACATTTACTTACAGCAAATGTAGAGCAAATGTGACAGTCTAATTTATTAATTTAGTCTCTCCCGAAAGGGATTCTTTCGATATACAGCAAAGGGAGGAGGGAGAGTTGAATATACACAGTAATAGAACAAGTAGGCTACACTCTCAAGCATGTAACAGCAAGTGTTGTTTGTTTTTACATTTAATGTTTAAACTGTTGTGTGCAACACTGATGAGCTCTGAGGTTGGCAAAACAGCTGACTAGTGATGCCAAATTAACCATTACTTTGTTCATGACTGTGTAATGAGCTTGAGAGCCAATGAACACCGTTTGTTAGGAGAATATCTGCTGTAATATGTGAAATAGTGGTTCTGTAATAGTAATCTGATGTTCTTTTTTAGATTTTAGTTACCAGGGCTGTGTGATGGTGTGCACTTCACAGGTTTATTGATCATGAGTTTGTCTCTGATATCTCTGCAGAGTCTCAAGGTCAGGAGCACCAAGGAGTGCAAGGACCTGACAGCCAAATACTCACTGGAAAGTAAGATACAACAAGATTGCATTCATTGTTTTCATGTATATCGTTACATTTAAATGATCATTATATTATCTGTGGTATTTTCATTGAGTTTAAGTGTTGCACATTTTGCTCCCAGCATGTAATATATATCCTTCTTTTAAATTCAGTCGCATAAAACCCATTGAGTGGGTGGATTAGATAAGGTTTCAAACTTCGGCATTTGAGCCTGCAGTATGAAAGTGGCTCTTGTGAATAATCACCCACTGTGTGTGTTCTCTTCTGTCTTGTTTCTGCCAGCTCTGCTCTATAAACCAGTGGACAGAGTGACACGGAGCACGCTTGTTTTACATGTGAGTCAACTTTAATTTATCATAATATTTTTTTTAGCGTTGCTTAAATGTGTAGTGTTTATCATTTTTACTATTGCTCATATTTAGAGAATGTTCCATTTGCCAGAGAAACACTCTTCTGCGGCCATATTTGTGGCAATACCTGACTTGTGGCATGCAAGACCAACTCCTATCTATTTGAATGGGGAAATACTGAAATCTCAAAAACTGCTGGCCAAACTCACATTTAAATAACATTTCCAATCAGCCATAAAATCTGACATGAATTATCTCATAAAAGTTGTTTCTTGCACTCAAAGAGTGTTAAAAAAAGCATGCGGATGTGTAGTTCTCAGCACGAGTGTCAGGTTTCTAAAGAAACTGGAGCTTCTAACAACCGCTGCAGTGATGCAGTAACTTTACCAATTGGTGATTGACTCTTTTATTTAGAAGGTGGGACTAATACCATGTCTACACCAGACGCGAACGGCTCGACGCAACAGAAGTAGACAGAACCCATTATAATCATTGATGCTGTCTACACTGGATGCGGCGTAACATGACACCACAAATACTGATGTCCAGTTCTATTTCTGACGTACTTCAAGTGCTTGTGCTTCTGCTCACACAAATGGATTTCCAACGGTCGCTTTGTCTCGCGTCTAGTGTAGACACTGTTTAGGTGCCCTGTAGTCGCCATATTGCAATTTGGAATTTCCCCTATTCATTGCAATACGAGTGCACCGTGTTGGTATATTTTTCGTTTTGCATGGACAGCCATAAAAAAAAAAAGTATATATATTTTTTTTTTCACAAATAGCATTGATGAAATCATTAATTAAATACATTTAGCTTTTATGTTTGATGTTTGCGTGTATTTTATACAGGATCTTCTGAAACACACACCCTCCAGTCACCCAGATTACCCCCTCCTTCAGGACGCCCTCCGCATCTCACAGAACTTCCTGTCCAGCATTAATGAAGAAAGCACACCTCGCCGCCAGTCCATGACAGTGAAGAAGGGAGAGGTGAGTGCAGAAACCCCTCCTTCCTTCTTACCCTTCTCCCTCGCTCTCATATGTCCTCCATCTTGTTTACGATAGAGTGTATTTGTCAAAAACGTATTTTTAAAGGGTAAAGGAATGTCAAAATTCCAGGTCGCATATAGTCGCAGGTGCCCTGAAGCCATTCAGCCAATGAACTCCCATCAGGTTATACAGACTAGTCATTTCCATCCATCTCAGAGCCAACCCACCCTCTGCTCTCTGTACAACCTATCCTTGGGTGACAATGCCTTCTCTTTATTTCACACTAACATATACTCTCAATCTCCACAGAGGCTTTATGCTATAAATAAAACATCCTCTATTTGTTACCGAACTCTTCGCTGCATTTGAGTTGTTTGTGCTCAGATCTAGTGGGATTTATTTTTAATCACCTCTTCGGTTTCTGCTTACTAATGCTCTTGAATCATGATGATGTCACAGGCGGTAAGAAAGCGCATACCCTTCCTGACCCCAGCAGAGAAACTCATCCTTGAAAGGATCTTGGGAATTAAAGATATGTTTGGTTTTAGACACAGACTCTCTGTGCCGCCCCCTTCATTCCAGCAATGTGGCCTCAGGAGAATGGCAGATGAATTGTTCCTGTGTGATTGATGGCGAGCAGCGCTTGCTTGTAATTTGCCTTAATGAGCCACCTTGCTCTGACTCGCAACTCATTGATTATTCATAACAGGCCATCTTGTATGGAGCAGGCACCACCCACTTTGAGTAAACGGTGAGGAGGAGTTTCTACAACGCTCCCACCTTCCTCCCTCGGGTGCATGCGGACAGACCAACTGATCAAATATTGATAGTGTGTGCATGAAACGAACTCATGGAAATCAATGTGTTGTTGTGGAGCTTATTGTCTTTCAGTCCAGTCGAAGAAAATACAAGCTTTAGTTTACCTTCCTTTTGTTTTTATAGCTTCTAGATGATTATGAAAGCATGCTTTCTTTAATAGCTAAGACTAGCTTCACTAATACTATTGCTCATGCTTCATGGATTTAAATAGACCATGAGTGTTTGAGATACTTGACTTGTTGACGATCATCTAGCAAGCACCCTGATTACCATAGCAACCATACAGTATATCAGCATTCTAAATATTTCTTTGAACACCTTAGCAACTGCATAGCTATGCTCAACTTTTTTTGTAAAATATTTTGTTAGCTACTAAGGAGGCACAATATATTGTTTATAGGGCAATATTAGAGGTTTTTTTTGTTTTGTTTTTGTAATTCATTAATGTTGGACAATATTGGATATATATCAGCTGATATGTTAGGGATTTTAGCCCTGGATGATCCTGCGTATACTATGATCATTTTCCAGCATTGAAAAATTAAAGCTGTAATTGACGTTTGCAGAGCTACATTTGACTGGAAGTGTTAAAATGGCATTTATTTTTGTCAGCTACCACCATTATTTGACTCGCAGATCTAGCATTCTGTTTGCTTTAAATCAGACAGAGATAAAGTAGTGTGGTAAGGTTACATTGAATTACAAAATGTATTTGAATGAAGTAGCCTATAGAGAGAGAGAGAGAGAGATGTGCATGTGAATAACCTGCATCTGTGCAGCGTCTCTCTACTAGCAATGAAGCTGTGACTTGAAACTAGCTGTGCATTAAACGGTTTTATTACACAACTTCCATCCATTTAGAATCGAGTATTCAGACAGACAGTGGTGTAATGGATTTTTCATTGTACCTACTCATTTCCCCTTTTTTCACATTTAGGTTACCATCTAATGCTTTTTTAAAACCCCAAATCATTCTTTAATGCTGTTAAATGTAATCTTTAGAAAATTTGTAATAATGTTGTGATGCCTACATTTGCTTGTAGCATTCTAAACAATTGATTTTTGTTTTTAGTGTTTTTTTATTTATTTAGACAAAATAGTATAGTAGCCTATATTTTATATAATATTGTATGTATAGCCATCAGTTTCCTTACCCTGGTAAACCAGAGTTCTCGCGAGAGCACAAGTTGAATTTACTCAGCGAGTTACTCTGGTGTCGAGCAATGGAGCTCATTAAATATGCCCCTCTCTGAGCTGCACCAATCACATCGGGTTATCTGATATAGGCGGGCCAGAGGCGAGCTAAACAGATGACGACAGCGCTGTGACGTCGAAGTCATCAGTAAAAATTGCAAGATGCCTATATAGATGAATAGCAGTTGTTTGAAACGGCTTTGGCCGCTACAATGAACGAGTTAGACTTGGCTTTTTCCCAAAAGAGGAACAGAAGACGGCGCTCGAATCGTTCCTTTGCAAGAAGGGTGTTTTTGCTGTTTTGCCGACCGGAAGAGTCTAATCTACCAGTTAGCTCCGCTGGTAGCTAAGCGTATGGGGTTTATTGTTGTGATTGGTCATAGTGTTATCCAATTGCGTGCTGTGAGATTTTCAAATGCATGCTTGGTGCCGCCCCTCGAGCTGGCCGATTTTCATTGACCGACACTAGACCATTAATCTTTTAGATTTAGGTCTGGATTTCCAGGCTACAGTTTCTTGCCATAACATAAAAATAATTATTGGCTTTTTCGTTTGAGCTATAAGTTTTACATCATTATTACTTTATATTGTTTAATTCATTTATTTCATTTAGTTAATCTAGAGATGCATCTAGCCTGAGCTGAGAGGTACAGTATGGTGCCCTAAGCATACTACTTTGGTTGATGCCACTGAACAATGATCTCATTATTTAAGAGTAACTTCAGAACTGATATCAGTGGGCAGCTATAAACATTAGCATGATTGTTCAGGTCATGGTTGCGTTGATGAGCTAGCGTTTCTAATGTTACCCGTGCTGGAAACTGGAGGTATGCGGGTGAGAGAGCGAGAGAAAAGATTCAGGGTGGCCCCAGAGGCCTGCGCTAGCTGGGCCAAAGCCACTTAATTAAAATGCAAATGAACCTGCCGTTTTCAGAAAGCAGCTTTCCGCGTCTGCGATACAAGCGCGCACAGCGATGTGTGATGGGCTTTTTATATGTAGCTGCACACATGTGACATCGCTGACTGCGTTGAACACACACTCATTCAAAATGTAAATATGCATATGAAGTGTATGCACTAAAGACACATAAACGCAAACACACAGAAGCAATTCAAACATGCTAAATCCTGTACAATAGATGCACATCAAACGAAAGTGCATACACAACCAGATGACCTCGGGCATTTCAAAGCCACCTGCTCTATTCAAAAGACTGTCAAAAACGTATGCATGTCAACGTACCACACACAGACTGATGTGAAAAGCGTTTTGCTTCTTACCTTTAGGGCAAAATCTGTTGAGAGGTGATTTAAGCACATAAATGTGGTGCTTTATTCCTTATTAAAGTGACACTATTAATGATAGGCTCAAAATACTAATAATAACAGAAATATTCATATAAAAAAAATTTAAGTAGCATATGTTAAAGAGGCTAAAAATGTGCACTCCAGAGGGTTTTTGTTTTGCTCCACAAACTGCAAATTTTTTTTTTGGAATGTTTAATTTTCAGTGGTTTCAGTCCGTTTTTATTGGGTTATTATGAGATATTGCCATTGTCATATTTCTACTGGAGGCGAACTGTTGGAAAATGTCATCTGATGTGCTGAGACAGCTCATTTGAGCGTCTCCTCTTTTACAAAAGAGGGAAAAAGCACATCATGTTAACTTTAAACTGATACGATACGGGTAAAGATTTGCACACAGTGTACAGTGCATTACAGTACAAGTGTTTGCAGATGAAATATAAGTAGGATACCAGGCCTGTTTGTTTTTGGACGTGTGTGTGTGTGTGTGTGTGTGTGTGTGTGTGTGTGTGTGTGTGTGTGTGTGTGTGTGTGTGTGTGTGTGTGTGTGTGTGTGTGTGTGTGTGTGTGTGTGTGTGTGTGTGTGTGTGTGTGTGTGTGTGTGTGTATCTTGCAGAGTGAAGAAGAAAGAGAAAGGAACAGAGGCTTTTGTCTCTTTGCATTTTGCCTACAGTGAGACTGTTCTGGAAATGCCATTCATGTAAACACTGATATATGGTGCTCTTTGAAAGAAGAGTTTTAGTCTGCACTGTTGGGTGTATGTTTTTATTACATTGTTGTTTTTTGGAAAGTATAATGGATAAATGAATAAATATAGTGAACTGGTCTGCTAGGGGTACAGTGATTTTTATGTACAATGTATCTTTTAGTCTAAGTCTTAATATTTTTTTGCTGCCACTATGCAAGTCATAATAATAATATGAATTATATAAATAAGAACAATAATTAAAATCAATCATAATGTTAACAGTACTATCACAATAACACAACAGTATTTTGTATTAAATTATTTGACCAAGATTAAATAATAATAAATAAATAATAATAATAATAAATAAAAACAATTGATATTAACAACAATAGTTTTTTTAGTTGTTTTTTTTACCAAGATTAGGAATCAACAAAAATAATATTTTTTGCTGTTTGATTTATAATAATAAATATTATTATTGTTGTTGTTGTTATTATTATTACTATTGTGGCCAAATAACCAGTCAACTGTGAATTATACAATTTAGTGGTCATAATGCAAAACATATCTGACTGCAGAATGCCACAACAATAAAGCTCCCTACTACCATCCCCAGGATGGCTGAGTTCCATTACCATTGGGACAAGAATCATAAATATGTGCCTCATCCTCCCTTTTGATTTAAGGCTTGTGGCAAAGTGAGAACTTTGAAAGGTCCCTTACTCACACTGATGTGACCAGAAACTATTGTTTCCTGTAAACATGTGGCCCTCCCTTCTTTTCCCGCATTTCTCTTAAGAAGAGTTCAGCAAACACGTTTTGGACAACCTCTTTTGCAATGGTATGCGCTTCCTGCATGATTCCCCTTTGAAACAGGACCATTATAATCTTGCTGGTGTGGGAGCATTTGGGAACATTGTGTTTCCCAGGATCCCGTTTCAGTATTGCTGAGTGCGATCTTATGGGCACAATCAGCTCTTTGAGTCTCTGAATTCACTGGAATCATCTTCCCTATTTCAAGACAGTAACCAAACTACTTACACAGGACCCCGCAAATGATTTACTGTCAAAACGGCTGAGCTGAGGAAAAAGAGGCGCCGTTAACCGCTGATTTAACTGTTTAAACAATGTAATTGCTCTTGCTCTTGGTAGAGATGTGGAAAGAGGCTGCCTTATCTTGTCCACTGCATTTCTGTATGCTAAAAATGGAGCCATGTTTTTGGCGGTGGCATAAGCTGAAATCAAGCCATTACACTTTGTTCTTGAAATGCAATGACGTACTACATATCTGGCATGCTGGGAGTTTGGAATGAGTATGTGGTGACTCTTCCATCTCTTCCATGTCCCCAGCTGCAGACAGCACATCACTGGGAAATTCACTCAAGCATCCAGTGATATATGTTTGGGTGAGTCAACGGCAATTGTTTATGTTGCACCAAAAAATTAGTGGTCTTGGAATGTGGAGGTGAGTGGAGCCAGGTTAGAGCGTCCAATTGGATGAGATGCTTGTGATATCATCTTTTGTTTCCCCACTGCAGAGGTGATGTGTCGTTGTGGGAGCACTGATGCATGACGTGGCCAGGGGCTGTGTTATGCGTATTTGTGTGTTTTCACACATTAACTACCGCTTAGGCTTGCAGGACTATCACTTAGCATATGATCTGTGGACAGGAGTTACCTGTTTCAAAATGTCCTCCCAATTTTCTCATTTCATAAACACAAAGACTCAAAACACACCAGCTCACTGCTCTTTTCTGAGAGTTGATGTCATTTAAAAAAAAATAAGGTGGGACTGCCACCTAGTGGCACTTCAGATAAGTCAGAATTGTTCTATTGTTATATTTGACAGATACTAATAATAAACATTTGGGGTTAGTAAGAAAGAAAATGAATACTTTTATTCAGCAAGGATTCAATTCAAAAGTAACAGTGAAGACTTTTACAAAAATAGTGTAATAATATTAATAGTGTAATAATTCACTTGTTACAAAAATAAATATATTCATATAAATGCTGTGCTTTTGAAATGTTCATCAAAGATTACTGATAAAAAGTATCAGTTTCCACAACAACAACAAAAATAAAGGAGCACAACTGTTTTTTTTACATTGATAATAATATGAACTGTTTCATAAGCACCAAATCAGCATCTTAGAAGGATGTCTGAAGGATCATGTGACTTTGTGTGTGTGTGTATGTATGTATGTATGTATATAACCGCTATAGAAATCTTTATATATATATATATATATAATATATATATATATACATATATACATATATATATACACACACACACACATATATTTTATTTAATTAATTGTATTTATTTTGTTTAATTAAAATGTGCCTGTTTTATTTTTCTGTATGTCAGAACCGTCAGCTGTTGAAGGACAGCTTTATGGTGGAACTTGTGGAAGGGGCCCGGAAACTACGCCATGTTTTTCTCTTTACTGACCTCCTTCTCTGTGCCAAATTGAAGAAACAGATTGGAGGGTAAGGAAAATCTCCTTCTCTATTCATTTCTATCTTTCCATAATTCTGTCTACTCACTCCCTTCCTATTTTTATGAAATTCAGCTCACAATTACCATATAGGTGTTGTTGATACTCTTGTTATTTTCACAATATGAGCCTAACATTGTGACTCTTAAGATTTGTGGGCCCAGTCTGCACCACCATCCATGCTCTATAATCAAATTCTAGGATGTATTTTTGCCTGAATATTAAATGATTTCCCCCATCACCCCTTCTTCCCCTCATGCTGTCTGTCTGCAGGAAGAGCCAGCAGTATGACTCTAAGTGGTACGTTCCTTTCTCGGATCTCACCTTCCAAACAGCGGAAGAGTCAGAGCCCCTGCCTATCCCGCAGGCCCCTGATGAAGAGCTGGATGCCATTAAGATCAAGATCTCATCCCTGAGGAGTGAGATCCAGAGAGAGAGGGTACAGGATATTTTAGGCAACTTTTCACTCAAATTGTCATGTATAATTTGTTATCAGTTTTTATGCAATTAGAAAAATAGTAAATATAAACATTTGTGCTAGTCTTCTCAGACTTAACAGATCTGACTGTATATTAATTCGTTTTTTTGAGAATCAAACTAGCATATTACAAAGATTTCTGAATGATCATGTGACACTGAAGACTGAAGTAATGATGCTGAAAATTCAGCTTTGCCATCACAGGAATAAATTACGCTTTAAAATGTATTGAAACAGAAATCAATTATTTTAATTGTAGTACAATTTCACAATATTACTGTTTTTACTGTATTTTTGATCAAATACATTGAGCCTTGGTTCTTTTAAACACATTAGAAAAATCTCACCACCCCAAAACCTTTCATTGTTAGTGAATATTTGACTGTAGGAAGCTGTCTTGCTTATCTAGACTGCATTTTTTGGGCCGCATACATGCATTAAAATGTTGATGGCATAGTAGGTTTTAAGATTGCTTTTACTTCTATCTCAACAGAGAGCCAACAAAGGGTCAAAGGTTATGGAGAGGCTGAAAAAGAAGCTGTCAGAACAGGAATCGCAACTTCTGCTGAACTCTCCTAACATGCCCCTCAGAGTGCAGAACCGCAATGGAAAGGTAAGAGCCAGTGATTCACAGCCTTTCTGTCGGATCTGATTTTCATCCTCAAACTCCTTCTCAATGTTCCTTCTCATGCTCACAGTCCGTGTCGGTTATGCATTTCAGAGCTACATATTTCTGATCTCATCGGACTATGAGCGTGCGGAGTGGAAGGAAGTGATTCGAGAACAGCAGAAAAAATGTGAGTGTCATTGTCACTGAAATCAGGATTTTAATAGGTGATAGTTTTTAGTTTTTTTCTCAACTGAATGCTTACTTATTTTCCAGCCTTTAAGAGCTTCAGCCTGACATCCATGGAGCTTCAGATGCTCACCAACTCTTGTGTCAAACTCCAGACGGTCCATCAGTTACCCCTCACTGTCAATAAAGATGGTAAGAAAGGTGCACCGGTCTTAAAGACTACATGAAATCAAAGCTGTGTTGTTTTTAAATGTTCCTAGATTTATTGTGCATGATTCTTCAGTGCAAAATGTAAATAAATAAAAAAAATATAAAATAAAAAAACACCCTTCTTTATTTATTATTGTTCTATTGCGTTTAAATAAAATAAATAAAAAATGATTGTATTCTTTTTTATTTATTTAAAATGCATTGAACAGTCCTCTCCACTTTTTTTCTCCACTTAAAGAGGATGAACCTACTGGACTGTATGGATTCCTGAATGTAATTGTCCATTCTGCCTCTGGACTTAAACAGAGCTTAAGTACGTGTCTTTTTCCTTCTTTTCATACATTTCATTCTTCTCTTCATACATTTGCTTAGCCTGTCCTAGCACCACATTAAAGTGTCAGTAACTCTTCCTTTTCCTCTCTTCAGATCTGTATTGCACATTAGAGCTGGACTCCTTTGGTATCTTTGTGAATAAAGCCAAAACAAGAGTGTACAGATACACCACAGAGCCCAAGTGGAATGAGGTAATCCCACATGCCCGTCCCTGTCTATATACCACTGATATGAAAAGAACTGCCTGCTGATACGCTCTTGAGGCTTTCATTCTTAAATAAGAGTAGCATAAGTGAGGCCATGTGGAAGATGAAAAATGAAATTACATTTTATATTTTAATTAAAAGCAATTACCATCCCCCAAAGTAAAGGGGAGAAAAGGAAAGGAAATGAGGCATAGCGGGTGTTAAATCTAGTCAGAGGTACCCTTACACTGTTTGGTGAATTGAGTTCAAAAGTGACACTGTTTTTCTAACAAAATTTTGCCATTCTGTGTTGTTTTATTACGAAGTTTTAGCTACTGTATGCATATATTTGTTATATACTGTATATTTGTTGTGTGTGTGTGTATATATATATATATATATATATATATATACACACACACACACACACACATATTCTGGATAATGTAGTTCTTCTGTATTGTTTCTGCCTCAGGAGTTTGAGATTGAGTTGGAGGGCTCCCACACATTACGTCTACTGTGTTACGAAAAGAGCTACAACAAAGCCAAGATGAACAGGGATGATGGAGACAGCACGGATAGAATTATGGGCAAAGGACAAATCGCGGTATGATCTACAGGCAAATATTTTGCCATTGTTATTTTATTGATAAGTATTTAATCATATTTTGAATTAGCTTTTATTTTTATAATTGGTGTTTTCATTTATAATTTTATGTCCTTTTGTCTTTTTTGTCAAATTCGAGTAATTTTTAACAAAAATGATAGTTTTAGTTAACAACAAAAACACTGATTGGTACCACCCAGGCCTTTGGTATACACATTTTAAACCAAAAATTGGATGGATGGTCGACTAGTCATTTGTCACTCCCACTATTTAGTTAGTGAGGTCAACCAATATGTTTGTGTCTATTTTGTAGTTATTTAGCCTATATATTGTTGTTGACATCTATATATGAAATTGGCAAATTCCTACTGGTTAAACAGGTGCGTTGCGGGCATGAATTTGTTTGGCTCTCATGTAAACTATTGTGATTTAAGTGTCATCCTCCATCTGGGCACTCAGTGAGTCCGGTCAAAGGTATATCTGCTCTTATGAGAGACATGGTCCCAGATGGGGACTGGCCTTTATACTCCAGACATTTAATCTTCTTTTTAATAGGTAGGTTGTTATTCACTCTGCCCTTTTAAGGCATCAAATCATCCATAATTCATGTGGCCTGTCTGAAAATGTCACATCCAAAACAACGTCAGATCAGCTGACCTATCAGTCCCCTCCCCAGAGAGTTTTGTGGGGTCATACAAAGAGCACAAAATTATTTTGCCTTACAAAAAATTGCTTGTAAAGTCTAGGTTTAGATGCAATTGGTTGAAAGTGTCGGTTGGTGTATCATGGGGGAAGAGGGAGGGATTAGTGGGCTGTGCTATGATCCATCTGTGGTTCTGAAAGCAGACTTGTTTCATCAGTATATTTAGTTTTTATTTTAGTTAGCCTTTTAGGGCTTTTTAATGTGTTTGCTAATATTATTTAAATATGTTTATAATTTATAAAATACAGTAGAGTGTGTCCCAAAAAAAAAAAAAAACTGATTAATTGTTGTTTTAGAGTCATGAAATGTCTTTTTTTTTCAGTTTTTTTTTAATGTTAGCTTTTATTTTAGTTAGCGAAATTTATTTCATGTACATTAATGATGACAACACTGCATGGCAGCAGTATAAACCTGCTCTGATTGGTGCACTGGATGTCAGTGGCTATGGAGGGATTTATGGGCAGGGCAGAGCAGCTTACTCAGACTGAGGTAAGTCAAGGGATCATCTACTCTGAGCTTGAGGTGCAGAAAAATACAGTTATGCAGATTTACACAAGGAAAGTGTCGAGTGTCGAGACAGTAAAGAATGAAATAAAAGGAAAATAGATCCTTCAGTGAACAGCAGTAGATTTGGGGACTCTTGAAGAATCTTGATGCATTTGCAGTGCAGTGAGTAATTGGATCTCTGTAGCTCAACACTTGCACCAGACTGAGGATTTTTTGTTGTTAAAAGAGCTACTGAAACACTTTATCTGATATTGTAGACCTTCTGAGTTATTTGAGTGGACGACAATAGCTCATTGTTGAATTGCAGCTATGGATCTTTTAAGAACAAATATAACCCTTAAGGATGATCCTCAAGGTCCATATTACACCACATCCTAAGGGATTTCCAGTTCCAGCTGAAGATCTCTGCTCAGTTTCTACACAGTCGTAGATGGGATGGAGATGAGTGAAGATGCGGTGGTAGGGCTGGCTGAGGAGGGCAGGAGCTGCTCTCCACCCTTCAAGGACTGTGATGTGGGGCTGGTGGAGGGTGTAGAGGTAGACATTTCCACGCAAACTGCCCTGGCAGGCAAAGGAACAGGGTTATGGTGCCGTGTACAGAATGTCCTGCACAGAAGAAAGGTAAAAAGAGGAAAAATTACAGCTTGTTGTTTGTCAAAAGGGAACTGTATTCAATCATAATAAGCAGTTTAACAGTTGTATATGGGTAAATGTGTAAGCAGTCATTAGCAGTGTCCTTCATCTAAAATATTTGGAAAAAAAATTTGTTTTAATTTATTTTATAATTAGAATGCATGCATTTTTATAGCCTTATATTGAGAGACTACATAAAATATTTGTAAAAAAACAACAAAAACAAAATTGTATTATATGTATTATATATTGCACTTTGATGTTGAAAGAAATCCATGTTACCTGTCAATCAGTTTTAATGACCCCCCCCCCCCCGCCACTGTTTGTTTATCATGAATACAATATTTTATTTAAAATGTATTGAAATTTTGGTTAACTTGGAAATGAGAATATGAACCACAAGAGATGATATTACTATTGACATCTACTCTGGCTTCTTATATAATCTGGATAATAACAAATAAAAATAAACGTTAAAAAAATATTTTTCAAGCCGAAATAATGATAATATTATTCTATCCATTATTATTAATATTAATATTTTTCAAGCCATAAGTCAAAATGTACGAAAGTTAATATTATAACTTTCAAGATTGCCATTCATGTCAGCATTCTCATATATATATATATATATTTATTTATATATAAATTATTATGTGTGGGTGGGGTTTTGTTAGCCATTGGAGCTCTAATGGCCTTAGTTGGCACTGGTGTTTGGCCGGGCTAAGCCCCAGTTCTCACTCTCTCTCCCTGCCCTGTTGACAGGCAGGTTGTAATGACTGAGATGATGAGATTAGATAGCAGTGCAGGATCAGGCCTTACACGAGACCATATGGAGATTAGGCCAGGATGAGGGAAAGGAACATGCTGAATTTGGCCCACTCCAGATGGCCCCACGTTTGCTTAGAGGGATCATGGAAATTGGCTGGTGATGTGCAAAACTGCTGTATGAGGAGAACTGGTATTATGAAAAATGTTCACATCACTTCAGGCCCTTCATAACATCTGTGGTGTAATTAACAGATAAAGACACACGTGTAGCCAATCCAAAAGCCCTCTAGATCATCAGAGCCCTCAGAGTTCATATTGGAAATCCCATTGTATTTTACTTTTTCTGTTTCTTATCCAGTTGGATCCTCAGATGCTCCAGGGTAAAGACTGGCAGAGAACAGTTATCCCTATGAATGGGGTGAGTATATCCACATCTGCTCCTCTGCTGTAATCCTACCATCCATCTCTATAATTACTAAATATACACCTTTTTCTGAAGATTGAGGTGAAAATATCCATGAAGTTCACCAGCCGGGAGTTCAGCCTGAAGAGAATGCCCTCACGGAAGCCCTTGGGTGTGTTTGGAGTAAATATCTCCTCAGTGACAAAGTGAGTCAGCACACATTTTACACGAGGATTAGACATACACTAGAAAATAATTTGGTCCTTTTTACAAAAAGGAGCTTAAAGCACACACATTTTGATGCTATTTTTTGCATGTTTAGGCATTCACTGTGGCAAAGGAAATTAGAATATACAGAAAATGATTGGCTTCATAGAACTGCCTTTTTCTGTGCCGTGTTTATGGTCTGATTTGATTGACAGTAATGAGGATTGTCTGTAATGAGCTTCCTAATGGGGTTAAGGGCAGAACCAATTAATGCTTTAAAGACAACATGACAACACCAGCACAGATACTTAGACCCTAACATGCGCACTAAAAGTCTCTACATAAGCAGCACCTACCGCTGATTAATGTAAAGCATTAAAGAGATAATTCATCCAATAATACATTTTGACATTTACGCACCCTCATGTCATTGCAAATCTTTGTTTGTTCTGTTGAACAGAAATAGCATTATTTTACTCTTTTCCATACAATGAAAATGTACAGTGAACATAGGCTTTCAACTATTAAGCAGCACAACTGTTTTCAACATTTATAGTAATATGAAATGTATCTTGGGCACCAAATCACCATGGTAAAATGATAAGAAGGATCAAGACTGCAGTAACGGCTGCAAAAAAAAAATATATATATATATGCGAACCCAAAGAGTAATGTCAAAATGTTTGCATATCTTGTTTTTGCTGAATGTAAAAAAAAAGTGTTGCCCTTGTTTCTGTCCATCATCATTAAAATCAAATGGCTGGTCTTGTGATGTTTGTATGTATTATTTCTTGTCTCAGACGGGAGCGCTCTAAAGTGCCCTACATAGTCAGACAGTGTCTAGAGGAGATCGAAAGAAGAGGAATGGAGGAAGTGGGCATCTACCGTGTCTCAGGAGTGGCCACTGACATCCAAGCGCTCAAAACTGCATTTGACACCAGTGAGTGACCATTTCATTTCACCTTTATTTGTATAGCACTTTATGCAATACAGATTGTTTCAAAGCAGCTTTACAGTGGTGAACAGGAAAATAATGATACAATGATGCAAACATAATTCAATTCTGCTCAAAAGCAGCTCTAAAAAGACGATAGTAAACAGTCATTATTCAGTTAAAATCAGTTCAGTGTTGATTTAGTTTGGTTCATCAATTATGGAATGAGTGGAAAACAGTGATTTCATCATCCAGCTCTTTTCAGCTCTTATCCAAAAGTGTCAGTGCATTCAAGTCAGTAAAATTGCTGAATATTAAGTGTCCTCAACTAAGCAAGCCAAAAGGCAACAGTGGCATGGAATCCAAACTCCATTGGTGAAAGAAAATGGAGGAAAAAAAACTTGGGAGAAACCAGGCTCAGTCGGGGGGCCAGTTCTCCCCTGGCCAGATGAACAACATAGTGGGCCCTATTTTAACGATCAAAGTGCATGGTCTAATGCGCAGGGCGCAAGTGCACTTAGGGCGTGTCCGAATCCACTTTTGCTAGTTTAACGACGGGAAAAATGGTCGGCACTTACGCCGCATGGTCTAAAAGGGTTGTCCCTATTCTCTTAATGAGTAATGGGTGTGTTTTGGGCATAACGTAAAAATAAACCAACCAGAGTCTCATCTCCCATTCCCTTTAAAAGCCAGTTGCGCTCGTGCCTTGACGGATTAGCTATTTAGGCTACATGATGGAATTTGCAAGCGTGAAGACAATGCGTCTCCAGAGAGGAAACGGATCTGCTCGTGCGTGAGGTAAAAGTGCGCAAACAGACCATCTACGGGACAAGCAGGATTCCACCATATCTTTATGTACACAATATTAATCTTTTACATTGTAATCCTTTTATTTTTAATATTTGGCTAGTTTGTGTGCTGCTGCGCGTCCCTGTGTGTGTAATAAGCAGAGTGTACGCGCGTTGTGGACCCGCCTATAGAGACAGAGCGTATTTAGGCCACGCCCACACCCAGGGGGAAAACAAACCAACCGTCCCCATTGACTTTGCATTGCGAGAGGCTGCCTCCTTGTCATTCCTTGCTTCTAACAAAAGACAGAAAATGCCTAAAAGCTGCTGTGTGACAAGGTGTACAGCAAAGAAGCTAAAAAACCCAGAAATACGTTTTTATTAGCTCTCGACCCCAAAAAACGAGTGTTTAAGGACATAAAAGTGGATACAGGCAGTTGAGACAGAGCGTCACGTGTCTCATTACTCTGAGAACTAACGTACGTCCGCTGGAGGAGACCGTAATCGGCAACACAGGATAGTTTATCTTACAGAAATATAATATATAAAACTGACATTTGGATATTTGGCTCACCAGTGACCAAATGTTTAACTTACTGCACACGTAGTGTATTTTTAGTGCATACTGAGTGTCAGGATCCCACAATTTACCCATTCGTTCCAGCCTGTATCCACTTTTATGTCCTCAAACGCTCGTTTTTTGGGGTCGACAGCTTATGAAAACTTATTTCTGGGTTTCTTAGCTTGTTTGCTGTACACCTTGTCACATAGCAGCTTTTAGGCATTATTCTGTCTTTTCTTAGAAGCAAGAAATGACAAGGAGGCAGCCTCTCGCAATGCAAAGTCAATGGAGACAGTTGGTTTGTTTTCCCCCTTGGTGGGCGTGGTCTTCAGATTATGACACGTTGCGCTCTGTCTCTATAGGCACACAAAACGAATGCGCTCTTTAAATAACAAAAAAATACTGCGCCATTGACTTTAGACCAGGTTTCAGTTGGTCAATGGCGCAGTCTATTTCAGTTGCCTCAAAATAGCAACGTGCCAACAATGCACCTGAACACACCTCGTTTTCAGACCGGCACGCCCATGGGCGCATAAATAGGCGCAAATGCATTTGCTATTTGAACAACTGCGTCGGGCTGAAACTAGCAAAAAACGATTGCGTCGTACTTGGCACTGCATTGCGCTGGGTGTATGATAGGGCCTAGTGTGGTTTAATTCCAGGCTGCATCACAAGTCAGATTATGGATTAATATCATTCAGAATATTTCATCCAGTTCCTTCTCTTTAAAGATCAGGGTACATCACGCCGTGTTTTGTTACATGGAGCAATGACAGATATATATTTTGTCAGCCAAATTTAGTTGCTGATTTCTCTCTTTTTCTCTCTCTGTAACAGATAATAAAGATGTGTCAGTAATGATGAGTGAGATGGATGTGAATGCCATTGCCGGAACGCTGAAGCTCTACTTCAGGGAGCTTCCTGAGCCTCTGTTCACCGACGAGCTGTACCCTAACTTTGCAGGAGGCATTGGTTCGTCATTTGTTTTTACTTACAAAACACAATGCCAAGTATTGAGCAGGCTTGGCTTCTTAAAGGTAGAACTATATTGATTATGTCCTTGTTACTCTGCAGCTCTCTCAGACAGCGTAGCTAAGGAGAGCTGTATGCTGAACCTCCTGCTGTCTCTACCAGAGCCCAACCTTGTCACCTTCCTCTTCCTGCTGGATCATCTCAAGAGGTAGACAAGATTGAATTGACTTTCACAATGTTTTCAGAGGCTTAACAACAGGTTCCTGGATCAGCATCAATTGTTTCTGGAACATTCATATAAAAATTTAAAAAATCAAAGCTGGATGATTGTAGGGGTAGGATTGGAGATGGTGTTAAGGCTATGATTGGTTAATAAAAACATTGTTTCCGGAGCACGTTCTGCTTGTTTACATCACATGATCCTTCTTGGAGTGCTGCTAGCTTCATAGGCAAAATATTTAGTTGGGTGAATCTCACCATGAACATATCTAGGTCAAATTTCATCCCAATTCCAAAAGAGAAAATATCTATATATATATAAATAAATATTTTGCATAAATAAATTATATTTTGCATAGGGAAATGTAATGTACACTTCCATGATAATTAAGCACATTTCCCCCTCAAATTCTCATTTCCATAATGCAAAAAAATTATTAATATATATATTTTAGTTCAATACAACAAATATTGTATTAAAAATATTGTTAAAAATAATATAGTAATAATTAATTGTATTAATACATTTTTGGGAATTGGAAGGAGAAATGTGATTGTCATGAAAATAATTGCACAATGCAAAACAATCTTAATTGGTCTAAAGTAAGTTTCAGTTTCCCTAATAGAATAGAATAGAATTGAATCTTTTCACATTTTATGGTGAAATATGTCTTGAACATGTTCTTGACAGGTCATCCAGATGCTTTTTTACTCTAATCCTCTCTCCTTCTTCACTTTCTGCTCTTCCTCTTTTTTTTTTTAGGATTGCCGAAAAGGAGAGTGTAAACAAGATGTCTCTTCACAATCTGGCCACCGTGTTTGGCCCGACCCTGCTACGACCCTCTGAGAAGGACAGCAAGATCCCCACTAACCCCACACAGCCTATCACGATGGGGGACAGCTGGTCGCTGGAAGTCATGTCACAGGTATGCTCAGAGTGAAACCACAAAGAAAACCATGATTGACTATTTACAATTTTAAGGCACACTATGCAGTTTCCGTTTTTCTCAAACAGCGACCCCTAGAGTCGCTGTGGAGTACTTGTATTTAACGTTACTGTCGTAAATACCACTCACTCAGAGCCGTCTCTGCACTCTTTTGACCTCGCTTTCTTCGTGTTCTTCATCAACTCTGCCATGATTCACGTCTGAAATGCGTGCTAGTGTCTTCCATAGAGGCTGCTTCATATGTTGTTGATGTATGTGACGTCTTGCCGTAAAAGCAAGATTTGTTGGGGTGCCACCTCTCAAACCTGCATTGCTGGTTTTGCCAGCTGCGTCCCCCCCCCCCCCTTCGATTTGCCCTACTATGAGTTTGTTTACCATCAAAATAATTTCAAAGCTGTTATATTAAAGTACAAATCTTGCATAGTGTGCCTTTAACGTCTATGAACATGTTGGCATCTACCACAGAAAATGATTTAAACGTGTCTCTGTTTGTGAAAGCAATGGGAAACACATTTACAGTATGTACTTGTTTTTTTATCAGTTACACGTCTCCTGAAATGCTCTGTCTTTTTTGGTTCTGTAGGTGCAAGTTCTGTTGTATTTCCTTCAGCTGGAGACCATCCCGACGCCAGACAGTAAGAGACAGAGTATCCTGTTTTCCACAGAGGTCTAAAGGAGTGCTTATTCTCATTGTAAGTTTTACACCAGTGGGAAAGAGAGCAAGCGAATATGTCCACCCACTAGGTAATGGACACTGGAATGCACAAGAGCTACGTCCTTCTGGGCAAAAGCAGGAGTGCTTCGCCTTTCGCGCATTTTCTAGCTGCCGCCACTAGGGGGCACCTCAGCCCTTTTAAACATTGAAGAACTCTACTTACTCGGAGCACATCTTGAATATTACTGAACCCTCCATGTAAACCGCCTGTTTCTCTGAACATCAGTGTCCGTTCAGCACCTTCGCTCCGCATTCTGTAACTCTTCAGATCGCTGAGCACGCTCTTGTGTCCTGTATGTGGGCCTCTAACGGTCATTCATATCAGCTGGTGACAGTGAATTCTGTCTCTTCTGGCTTTATGTTTGTCCTCATTTTGTCTGTCCCCACTGGTCACTGATGCTATTTCTGTGCTGCTACAATTCAGTATCCAGCTCCAAATCCTTTTATGTGATAGAAAATTACATGGGAGTTCAACGTAGTTCTTATTGCAGACTCTTTAAGAGTCAAATGACTAGCTTCTCTCAGTGTTCGTCAATCATTTAAAGGACTTAATTTAATAGGATTTCTGTGTAGACGATGGTGTTTGGTTCAGTTTTTGTCAGTGTTGATGTGATTCTAATTTAAGAACATCAAGAAACAATCTGAAAAATAGATTAATCTGAGTAAAATCTCGTTATTATTTAATTTTCCTCTCTTTTTTTTTTCCTTTTTTTTTTTTTTTTTGGACCCATACATCTCTATCAAGCAATATTTAAGGATTCATGAGTGTGTTTAAAAACATTGTGTTTCATTATGCTTTTGTAGTTTAGATCTTTTCCCTCATATTTTGGTAGAGAGATAAACCTTCATAAATTTCTAAGTACATAACCAAAAGGGTCAATATATTTTTCTTTATTCTAAGTTTTTATGTAATACATATAGAATAATTATGATTATTTATTTGGGGACAGATATCAACATCACTGTCATTTCAGAGTATGTCTACATTTATCGCTAACTTATCTGTGTAATGAAGTACTGTAGATTCCTTACATACCCTCTTAACTTTCCTTTCTTTTTGAATCCGTTCAGGATTTGAAGATGCTCTGAGGAAAGCACACAATACTAGCGTTTCCCCTGCCGTATATCTAGTGTTGAGAGATGACCAAACACAGAGGTTTTTAGCGTGCTTTGGCTTCACAGCACACTGTGGTTTATGTTCGCTGAGAACCATACAGCTGTGCCTCTCTGTCTCATCGTAAGACATTAAAGGGATAGTTCACCCGAAAATTTTAATCCTGTCATCATTTACTCACCATCAAGTTGTTCCAAAGTCTCTTTCTTCTGTTGAACATATAAGAAGATATGAATGAGTGAATGTGTGTATTTGAAGAATTTGTGTAACCAAACAGTTGGATTTTTTTAAATCATTGACTTCCATAGTATGGGGAAAAAAATACTCTGGAAGTCTATTGGGACCATCAACTGTTTGGTTACACATTCTTCAAAATATCTCCATGTTCAACAGAAGAAAGAAACTCATTCAGGTTTGAAACAACTTGAGGGTGAGTAAATGATGACAGAATTTTCATTTTTGGGTGAACTATCCCTTTGAAGGTAAGAACACAATGCTGTATATAGCACAAACTGTTATCCTTGAGTCCTGTCAGATGGTTTAATGAAGGAAGGGTTAATAATGGACGCCAAGAACGATGCAGTACAGGAACAGTACAGGTATTCTGTCTTTATAGCATTTCTGTTAATTATATCAGTAAAAATGAGTGCTCTTAATTATTATTTCAGTTAAAGGTGCTTTAGTTACATTTATTTAACATGCAGGCATGTTTTTTGATTTAAAAGTGTTTTTTATGTTTGTTTTTTTTAAGTTTGATAAGTGTTGTTTGTTTGTGTGTTTGAGTTGTAATGTTAAACCAAATTCTGGCTACTGTAGAAGGATTTTTGAAGTCTGTGTCATATATACAAAAAGGGGTTTTGCAATCGAAAAGGAATTTCTGTTAATCCACCGTCTTTTTCCGTTATCGTGTCCAGTAAAGGTGCGTTCCCATTATCTCATCTGTCCTATTCTCTGATTGTCGGCACTAAATGTACATTTCCTGTATCTTGCACCTGTCCGAACTGAATTCAGCATACAAGATATTAATAATCATCATTTTACAGCATCACACGTGGTTCCTTCTAGAGATTTCCCCGATTTTCTTCTTGTAAAATGAAACTCTTAAACTCATAAACTGTGATCTGTTGCTATCAGAAGGCATTAGGTGATTCAAAGCATTCCAGTTGTGTTAATTGCTTATTTAATGTGCTTATTTAGATTGTTGAATGTTACTGGGTTAGAAATATTGGACATATGCTCCAGTTCAATGGGAGTGATACAGCGCATGATATTTGAGAAGCAATTTCTTTGCACTGCACCACGTTTAAAGACTAATGTGATCATTTCTTCTCAACGTAATGAGATTGTATCACACACAGAGAGAAACGTCTATAAACATCACACTCTCTGCAGTCTGATATTGCATTATGCAAGAAACAGATTTATTTGTATCCACGAAGTATAACAGTTTTGAAATGATTGGTCATGAAAGCACTGCAAGGGGTCCATCTGTGTCATCCATTGTAATGTTCTGATGATTTATTTTGAAATCTTGCCTTTAAACACATGAAGACATGCTGGACAGCCACTGGGACAGGCTATGGATGCTCTCCCCTTTTCCTCTTAAGGTTTTTGTCACTATTTATTATTGCTAATATCTTAATGTTCTGGTTATAGGACTGTACAAATAGATAATGAATTCTGCAGACTGAAACGTTTGGAAGGCATTTGCGGCCTATGTTTATACACAAAATGTTGAATAAAACCTCCTGTATATGAACACCTGCTGCTTCATGGTGTTTTTTCCCCCCCAAAATATTACTTGTCATATTTAATCTGGGGTGCCACAGTAGTTTCCTGCCTTGTATTTGAGTTAATATTTTTCATTTATTTGTTCATTTTGCATGTTTAGCAGAAATGTTTTGAAACTCATTTGAGTTTGTATTACACGTAATGTAATGTATATATGTGTCCACATTGGGGCAGCACAGCCGTACATTGCTTCATATATATATATATATGGATGAAAGATTGAAAACTTTTTGTTGTTTTCATCAGTGTTTGCATGCTAAATGTTGACAAAAAAGCACTGTTCAGTATAGATCAAATGAAAATTGATTTTTATCAGATCACATGACTTTTCAAAAACCGTAATACTTTTGCCAATAACATTGCAAATGGAGGAAAACATGTAAATGTAACTAGGTAATGCTACTGATTAATGTTTCAAAATTGGAATTGTATATATTTTTATATATATTATTATATTTTTTAAATATATAGTCAGTTTCTGTATGTCAATGTTTTTGTTCCATAGAGCCTTATTTAAAAGTATTCCTCAATATGTCATGATGACATCAGGAAAGATGGCAGCTTCCTATAAGAGCAGCTTAGTAGATTTATTTTTGGTGCATTATGTCTAGTCCTGTGCTTTTGCAGAGGCAGCACAGTCCTCCAGTGTCCGATAAGAAGCCCTGTTTCCTCTTCATAATATGAGACTCTGAGCTTTGAGGAACAGGAGGGATGGACTGAGTTAAAATACAGACTGACATTCTGTCATAGAGCTGTTATGAGAGCGAGTGAGAAAGAGAGTGTTGTGTCGTCTGTTGCTGTCTGATTACTCATGTCCACAGTTCTATCTCTCTCCTCCGGCTGTCGCTCCTCCCTCAGCAGGCCATTAAAACTATGACCGTTGCAGTGTGGATGGGGTCAGATAAGACTATCCCGCTCCCATCACAGCCCTGCCTGCACTGAGAGGCCTGCTCCCTTCAGATTTCACCAACCCTAGGTTTGTTCCTCCTCTCCCACTTCATTTCCATGTCTCCCCTTTTTACATTCGCTCACTTCTAATGTTCTGTTGCCTCCTCTCAAGGCCGTTTTGATGATCCTTGTTGTGTCTGAGGCAGTTTTGCTCCTGGCTGGTCACCGAACTTGGTTCAAACCCTCTCACCCCTCATGTCCGGTATCTGTCAATCACTCAGTATCACTGGTTTGATATTTGTATGCGACCTGACACATTTCCTGCATTCACAGCCAGACAGATCTGCTCCCTTTAATCTTACGAGGGAAATTTGTATTGAGCCATGCGTTGTAACCTCATTGAGTTAAAAAAAAAAAAGATTTTAATGTGCAAATGATTTATGGTTTATGATTTATCAATGTTGTGATGCTTGGTTTCATCGTCTTATCTGCTGATTTATTCAAATGCATAAAAAATGCAATTCATACATACAGTGACTTCAATATACCTCTTCCACGAAAAGAATGTTTAATTATATCTATTATTTTATATTTATATTAATTGTTTTAAATATTAATATAAACTATTATTTAATTTAATTACATTACTATTGTATTATATATATATATATATATATATATATATAATTATTTTAAATTAATAAGATATGTTGATACTTTTATGACAAGCAGAGGTTAGTTCTGGTTGTAAAATGTCTTGTGGTGCGACTTCCCCAAATGTAATATACAAATTAATAAGTCTTTATAATTGTAAATATAAATGTATATATACTTTTATTCATTACATTAATATGAGATATTTTGAGTCTAGTTCAGGTTATAAAATGTCATGTGGTGCGACTTGCCAAATTTGTATGAATTAGTAAGTCTTTATATTTGTATAAAATAGTAATAATAATCAAATAAACACTTTATACATCAAAATATATTTTAAATTAATTTTAAATTAAATATTTTAAATTGATAATTAAGATAGTACACACTTATTGATATGAATGTACAATCTTAAAGGATAGTGTTAATAGAAAATGTTAACTTTGTAAACTTTAACTTTTTGGGGGGGAAATGGTACAAAAAACCATGACACCAACATAGCCAACACATTTCTAAAACCTTGGCTCAGGTGTTGTAGACTAGGTTTATAAAAGATTTTTAATAATTAGATCACTCCTATTTTTAACTGCACTGTCCCCTCAAAATCATATGAGATCATATGACACTCAGCATTGCACAAGCACAAACTAACATCAGGACACTTTTGCAATAAAAGCATTCATTTGGTTTCCCTATATCTTTAGTTAGGCACATGCATAATCCTCTGAGTGGATTTAAATAATGATTGCCCCTTATCTGGTGGTGTCCCACTCTAATCTGTGTGGTTCGGGCCTTGCTGTGTCATCGCTCCGCTCTTGGTGTGACGTGCCAGCTGTCTATCTGCGTCTTCTCCTCATCTCCAAACCCATAAAACTCCCTGACAGGCCCTTTATTTGAGACGCGCCTGTAGCACTGTTTAATATGTGGACTGAGGTCGCATAAGACACAAACCGTACATGTTCAGTTCTTTGTGCATGATTGCATATGCAAGCACTTGTAAATATACTCTTATACTCAAACACATGATTTCCATATGCTGTAAAAAGAAAGACTTTAAAATAAACATAATTTTTTTGCAGCTGTAGCAAGATGAGAGACTCAACCAAACATGTTTTAAAGTAAATATATATTCTCCGCATGATTCATTTTTTTTTGTTTGTTTTATGTTTTCTACTCTTACATTCTTTTAAAAGCTTTGTAGTGCTGTTTAGGAGCTTCTCTTGCTTGTGTGAACATAAAATCCACAAAAAAGTAGCATATAAAGTTCATTTTTGAAAATAACAAATGTTTTGCTAAAGCTGTGTTTTTTGCCATTTTGTCATGCTCTGTTACACAATCAGTCAGTTTAAAAGCTCAAGTCTTTATTTTCTAATGTGATCATTTTCATTTATGATAGTCCTTTTCTGTGATAAGGTCTCTGCTTGCGCTCACACCATCGACTGCTGCTTTGCCTCAGGCAAGCGCAGTCAGAGTGATTTGCATATCTGCTCATTTGTTAAGCAAATCTCTCTCCTTCTATCTTTTTTCTTCATCCCTCCCTGTTTTCTCCCTTTCGCTCTACCACTCTGCTTTTGTAATCTTGAAAGATGTTGTGACCTTTTGTGAATGTTTCTGTGCACATATATATTAATTTATGTGTCTGGAGTACAAGTGTTATATTTTGTGCTGATGCATTGGTTCAGTGTGGATGTTTTAACATTGTTTATACGAGCGGACTGATGTACACTAATAGGTCAAATTTCTCTTTTTGCCTGCAGGCTTTAACAGCTTTTGGCAGCGGACCTATTGAATTTTTTTTATGATGTCGGCCAGTCCAAAATATCTTAAGGCACATCTCTTTATTGTTCCTGACAATTCATTCTGAATCAACTGTTTCTACAAACACAAAACAGCTGCACAAGCTGAGTGAATTTAACATATGGTGGGTATGATTCGTTGGAATATATTAAAAGATTAAAATCAAACTTTATACATGCTTAACTGAATTTGATTCATTATCTCATGATCGATGAGGTTTGTGTGTAAATGCCTGAAATCAGTATTGTAAACAAATATAATTTGTGATAATATATGAATTTCTTCACAAAACTAAAAAGTAGCTTTTTTTTGTAGCGGATAATCTTTTGTAGACTGATTTCCTCCACTGTAGACTGTTTACAATTTTTTTAAACAAACTTTGTCCAGGTTACGGGGCTCTTTTTACTGCCTTTTTTCTCTATCACATATTTTAGTAATCATCATATATCATCATATATTCATATATATTGAAAGCTTAAAAACTGAAAATTCATCCTGTGAAAACTGTTTTGAAATTGGACATTGTGTTCCCATTGAAACGGTATACTTTAAAACCTTTTAGCAGGCTCAATTTTTGAGATATCGAATTCAAATTTGGAATTCAACTTGGTTTTAGGCTTTGATTTTCTAGCGATTTTAGAGTCCAAATTATTTAGCAAAATATAATAAATATTGTATAAAATTAAAAAAAGTTTAGTTCAGTACATTTGCTTTAAAATGTTATTTTTGTACACTTTCATTTGTTTGACGTGCTTTTTTGACACTCTGCTGAGTGTCTTCATGAATTACAACCATTTAAATTCAGTTCTACACTCAGAAAGGGGGATGACAGTCAACAGGTTAAGAAGTCTGTTGAGTCCCTGGATCTGTCAGAGCGGTTACTGAATCAACACCTGATTGAATCTCTTACTGAACGATCTTTAGTGTCCATACGTTAGGCACTTAAGGGTTTTTCAAAGGACAATGTGCAGTTAAAGATATAGACCTACATAGGCAAATGTTTTGACTTTATGTAGCCCCGCCCCTTTTCAGCGCTGCACTCGTTGTGATCTGTCTTCCGGTTTGTATTTCCACAGCACGAAGGTAAGATCTTACGGATTAATGAATGAATCGCTCGTTTTAAAATCTTCCCGGTCTAATGACATTTGTTATAACATCCACTTCAAACATTACAATGCTCATGATAACCTTTGTCTTTTTGTCATGTTAACTCTACGTTAAAAGGATAGTTCACCCCAAAATGAAAATTCTGTCATCATTTATTCACCCTCATGTTGTTCCCAACCTGTATGAATTTCATTCTTCTGTTGAACACAAAATACATTTTAAAGAATGTTGGTAAAAAGTTGATGGTAGCCATTGACCAGGAATAAAAAATGATATGGAAGTCAATGGGGCCCATCAACTGTCTGGTAACCAACATTCTTTAAAATATCTTCTTTTGGGTTCAACAGAACAAAGAAACTCATACAGGTTTGGAATTTTTTCATTTTTGGGTGATCTATCCGTTTAAGTAAATCCACTTCAGAAACATACAAAGCGACTGCAAAAACGGAAGTTCGAACACAAAATTCTAAAGATGGCTGTGCTCTTTTTTCTCTCTCTGGTGATTAAGGGCTATATACGTTCAAAAGTTTAGGGTCAGTGATATTTTGAAGGAAATTAATACTTTTATTCAGCAAGATCTGTCTATCTGTCTGTCCCAGTATAACACAGTCTCTCATACCTCATTGAAAGAATAGGCGTGTCCAAACTTTTGACGAAAACTGTATGTTGTATGTTAAGGTGTAAGCTACGTGGCATTATACCAAAACCTGTTTAATTTTCATAATCAGAAATTACTGTTCGTGCACTGTTGCGTAAACGGTGGATAAACAGTTTTCTTATTTACAAAATCATGCAAAATCAACACACACACAAAAAAAGAGGAAGTGGAACTCGGGTGTGTGCTTGCCCCTTCATTTCCCCTTTTCTCCATTCAAGGCTACACCCCACCCTCTTGTCTTGGTCCTAAAATCCTGTTTGCTCACACATTGTCTGTCATCCAAATCTGACACCGATTGGCTCCCTGAGTAAGATTGTGATTTGCTATTGGATTTACTGTTTGTTCCAGGATGTGGCTGTAACTGTCCTCAGTCTGACTCAGACCCCGTTGCTGAGGTAATGAAAATAATCATTTGCATAGGCACCACAGATTTGTTTACCAACTGTACTAGAGAGGCACTATTTCCACCCTGATGCGGACACTGATTTCTGTTCCTAATTTTTTAGACAGGCGAGCAGGTGTGCAGAGCGCATGATGGGGAACAGGTCAGCAGTGGAAGTGAAGAGATTTCTGATCAACTTTCTTCAGCTTTTTTCTCAATAAGTTCCTCTTTCCTAAATGACTGCGCATACCTGTCCTGTTTTTCTTCTGCGATCAGGTGATACGCGCTGTTTAGCATTCTGAGGGAACCACAGAGATGTGTAATGTGTGATTTATGTTGCATTTCGGTGTAAGTGGATTGGATTTTCCTAACTGTCTCTTTTGTTTGAGAGGGAAGGTGTGTGTGTAAAGCTGTGTCAGTATAGGAATTTGTTTGGCAAAGCAGCTTGAACTCCACTGATGGGGAGTGACCTGAGAAGAGACGTCAGTAAATCTCTGAGTTTTTTGTAGTCTAAATGTTTGCACAACTAAGACTAAGAAGTCCCAGTTGGTCAAAGTTTAATCAGAGGAATCATCCCATTCATAAATATAAATGTCTTTGTTTCGCTGCACTGCCTTTTCCTTCCAAGCTCTTGCCCACAAGGACCGTTCGTTCAGACACATGAAGTTTACAAACCTGCCAGGCAGGAGATTTGCATGTAGAGTTCCAGGTACCTATTTGAATGAAGCTTTATCTCCAGTCACACCAGAGATTTCACACAGCCTCTGGCAGTGTGCAGAGCCATCGGCAGGGCCAACGGAACTGTGTATCCGGATCCTCGACAGGGCGGAGACACAAGAAGACAAACACAGCAAAGCCTTGTTTGCTGACTCTTCTCATTTTTCACTGTAGCAGGACTGATTTCTCACACATTTACAGTACGTGCACCCCCCCTCCCCCTTCTCTTCATCTCACAACTAGATTTAAAAATCCACTGTTGTGAATTATTGATCAAGCACTTTACATCTGATTTTAAACAACATTATTTATTTAGTACTATTTTTGTGACAAGAGTTTCTATAAATAACATGACAAAAAAAAAGTTCAACCTAAACATTAACATACAATCTTACTACTTTTTATACCAAAAGAAAAGAAAATGAAAGGCATATGTTTGGACTCCTTCATGGTGGCTGTACCCGGCGTGTGGATTTCATTTAATATTTAAAATGGACATTTAAATCATTCGATGGACTCTCTGCTTGTTAGATTACAGTTCTGATGGATTATTGGATCAAATAAAGAAAGTCATTTTGAAATCAATTGAAAGGTCTTCATGAAAATGTTGACATCATTTACTCGCCCTCATGTTGTTCCAAACCTGCATGAGTGTCTTTCTTTACAAAAGAAGATATTTTAAAGAATGTTGGTAAAGAGACGGCCATTGACTTCCTCTGTATTTTTTCCCTACCATGGAAGTCAATGGCTACCGTCAACTGTCTGATTACCAACATTCTTTAAAATATCTTCTTTTGTGTTCAACAGAATAAAACAGGTTTGAAACAACATGAGGGTGAGCAATTGATTTTAGCTTAAGTAATTTTGTCATTTTTATAGTTCTTAAATGTAGTTAATTTTTTGAGTGAACTATCCCTTTAACATGAGTCTTTTTTTTCTTCAAGCAACAGCCATTGGTGGTCTTCATTTCCTCCCCGCTGTCCGCCATGCCATGTTCAACCTCCGTTATTTAAGGCTGTGCTGGCTCTCGTGGTGTCTGCGAAGGTCTACCTTCCTCTGGAAGCCTTTGGAACAGATCTCGCAGCCGAACGGCTTGAATCCGGTGTGTTTGCGACTGTGTGTGATGAGGTTGGAGCTCTGGCTGAAGGCCTTGCCACACACCTGGCATTTGTGAGGTTTCTCACCTGCAAACAAACAGAACCATTTTTAATAAAATGTCATTTAAAACCCATTTTAATTGGTATAAAACACTGGAAAAATCTTTGCTTTAAAAACAGCTTGAAGCATGGATTTGCGTGCCACCCAGATTTGTTCTGTTTTTTCAACACAGGAGTGGCTGTCTGCTACATGCAAAGGTAACTTTCCGAGAGTCATCAGGAAAGCAGGAAGACCAGCTATGCAAATCAAGACAACATTTGTTTAATCTCCTTTTCTTGATTTATCTGTAGCTGTGCCGCTCTTGGAAACACACCCTAGAAAGCAAGCCAACTTCAGCATCTGAAGTAAATATATCTGTTCAGCATATTCAGTTTTAATGATTTACATGGAATGGGTGTATAGATAACATGCATTTCCAAATAATATGGGAAGAGTTTTTGGAAAACTGTTATTGAGGGGGGCATTAAACCACATCTGCTTTTTATCACAGATCTCTTTTCAACCACGACATAACAAACACGCATTCACACACCATGGCGTCTCACCTGTGTGTATGTAGGTGTGTTTCTTCATATCGGATTTCTGGTGGAATCTCTTTCCGCAGTACTGGCAGGGGTACGGCCGTGTGTCCGAGTGGATCAGCAGGTGCGTGGAGAGCGTTGAGGAGCGTTTGAAGGTCTTTCCGCACATCTTGCACTCGAAACTTCTTTCCTTTAAATGCAACAACAACAACAAAAATGCATTATTTCATAGCCATTATCCAAATGCCAGCTGATGTCCAATGGGACTAACTGGATCAGCATGGTTTGTTCTTACCTGAGAGTGGACGTTCATGTGTTGCTCTAAGCTAACTGCGTGGCCAAAGCTTTTTCTGCAGATGCTGCATCCAAAGGGACGTGTGCCACTGTGAGAACGTCTGACGTGGACCTCTAGTCCATGAGGGGTAGAAAACACCTGGAGAAGAGGACAGAAACCACAAATGAAATTGAGATATTAAAATACATACATACATACATACACACACACACACACACACACACACACACACACATATATATATAGAGAGAGAGAGAGAGTTATAATTTTCACTAAAAAATATTTTTTATAATATATTATTCTTAATTTTTTTAAATCTAATTTTAATATTTGTTTATTCTTTTTATTTATAAATGAATGAATATATATCATGTATTTGAAATACAGACAATATTTAAATGTTATAATTGATTCATTTATATATATATATATGTGTGTGTGTGTGATATACATGCATGCATGCATACATACATACATACATACACACACACATATATATATATATACAGTATATATATATATGTATATGTATGTATGTATGTATATACAAAATATATATATATATATATGTATGTATGTATGTATATACATACATACATAAAACCTGTACATACATACATGTACATACATACAACCCCCCCACCACACACACACACTGTGATATATATAAATATGATGACATACACACAAAAAACATCTTTATTCCTCGATTTGACAGCACTAATATGTGTATATATATATAGTTATAGGCATTATATATATATATATATATATATATATGTATATATATATATAGTTATAGGCATTATATATATATATATATATATATATATATATATATATAATGCCTATAATTTTCATAAACAAAATGTAATTTTGTTTATTTTTATTTAGGTATAATAATTACAAATATAGATATACAATAATTTTAATATAGATATGCTATGTGTATTTTATTTTATTTAGAAATAAAAAATAATAAAAACAACATTTAAAATCAAATTTCTTGAAAATGTTTATATTTTTAAATAATAATATATTTTTAAAAGAATCATAAAAAAAATACTAAAATAAAAATATACATACATAACAAACAAACAATGAATAAATAAATACTGATCTTACCTTATCACAGGTAATGCAGTGGTAGGTGTTAGACGTTGGTGAGTAGTGTGTGCTGCAATCCAGTGGTTGCGGAGTCTCCGAGCTCTGCTTCAGATGAGCTCCGTACAGGCTGCTGGCGTGCTGCAGGAGCGATGGAGGGAAGCCCATCTGCCTGAAGTCATATGTAGTGGGAACATGATCCCAGGCATAAGAGCTCTTGTAGTAAGAAGGAAACTCTGCCAACTGAGGCTCTGTTGGAGGTAGAGTGAAATCATTAAGATGATGATTGTTATTGTGTCTAAATATGCCCTAGAGATGTCACATGATACTTAACAATATGTTTTTTTGTGCCTTACTCACACAGATATGTATGCCAGTGCACCGCCACACTCACCAGATAAGTAAAACGGCCGTCTGGTTGTGACGGACAGATCAGGTAGAGATGGTACTGGACAGTCGGGCTCTCGCTCACACTTGATGAAGTCATACGGGTCTCTGTGGGAAGGTCGAGTGAGGGAATCTACCAGGGGCCGCTCTGGGGAATTGCGTTCCTTTGGTTCCAAAGGGACCAGCGCTGGGACTAAGAAATCACAATGATCGTAAAATGCATGTGTTACAAGGTTGCAGGAACAGCAATCAAAGTGAAATTTCTTAAAATATTAAAACATATAGTTTCCATAATTTTTTTTTAAACTCTTAGGTCACACTTAAATATGTCTGAATGTCAGTGTATTAGAAAAAAAATATTAAAACCAAGTTGTAACTGATGTTATATATATATTACATAAATATCATAGATTTGATCTCAGAACTAACTATACTTTTCAAGGCTTTTTTGCAATAATGATCGCTTGGATGCATGACGTGCAGTTTGTTTTGCTTCAAACTTGAGCTAAAATGAAATGCCACTTGGTTTTATATTTTGTTTCTAATGCGATGAGATTATTATGCAAAAGCATTATATTATTCATCCAGCCATCCAAATATTTCACTTAGGCATCTCCTCTCTAAAGGCACTTTAAATAAGAGTATTAGAAGTGTGTGTGTGTGTGTGTGTGTGTGTGTGTGTGTGTGTGTGTGTGTGTGTGTGTGTGTGTGTGTGTGTGTGTGTGTGTGTGTGTGTGTGTGTGTGTGTGTGTGTGTGTGTGTGTGTGTGTGTGTGTGTGTGTGTGTGTGTGTGTGTGTGTGTGTGTGTGTGTGGTTGTGTGGTTGTGTGTGTGGTTGTGTGTGTGTGTGTGTGTGTGTGTGTGGTTGTGTGTGTGTGTGTGTGTGTGTGTGTGTGAGACTGACAGATCTGAGATTGTTCCTAACACTACATTTTCTCCAAATGAACCCTAAAACACAGTTATAATCCAGTGACAGTACTGCTCTCTTGTTTGAATAGGCCTAGTTTGCATATTCGTAACATCCACCCTAACCGCTAGACAGTTTACAAACTTTCATGGAATACAGCCTATTGAGCTAAACCTACATAAAGAGCACAAATGAAGCCCAAAATGCTGTCTTAAGTAAGCACCTAAGGTTTTGAGACACAGCCCTAGAATCAAATAACAGTCAGCCTGAGGCTGAAGCATCAGCAAACATCAATCTGACAGGTGCTCGGCGCATCCGCTCACCACTCACTGAATCATTTATTTCCCCCAAATAAGAGAATTAAGAGATTTGTAATTATGAAGAATGAATAGAAAACCTCCAAAAACAAACAACATTTGAATTATATATAGATTGTTTGTCTCATGAACATCATATGTCAGATGCACACAGGGGAATTTGAAAGTCTGGTTAAAATAAAATAAAACCTACTGAGCATTTCAGTATAAATGAAGTATTTCTGAAATATAATAATGGCATTTACTTGTTTTGGGTGCTGGGTCCGGGACTGTCTGTTCACTTTGCTCCGTGTCGATGGGTCGGTGCACATTGTAGGACTTTTTACTTTTCACCAAAAACGATCGTGGCATGATTCTGTAAAATGAGATTTGTTTACTGTGATACTTCCATTTTCATATTTGTATGATTGCATGTACATAACTATTACAAATCAAATAACAAAACTGTAAAATTATCCATCTAAATAAAAAATATAGCTACCCTGTATGATGACAAAGTCATTTCATAAAAATAAAAAACAACAACATGCTCAAGGCTCTTGTAATAAGTTCATTTTCCTTTCTGTGTCTAAAAAAAAAAAAAAAAAAAAAAGTGTGAAAATGTATACAGTTATTATAAGCTACAATACTTGGTGTTGCTGTTGATGTTTTGAAAGTTTCAGTCGAACTTTGTTCTGGTTTGAGACAATTTTATAACATATGTTATATTAAATATGCCAAATTATTGTTGAATTATAAATAAGAATTATTTAAATATAAATATGTATATACATATATTTTAATAATATACTTGAGGTTGAAAAAAAACTTTTAAATAACTGTTTTTAATTGTAAATGTATTAGAAATATGAAAACAGCTTACCTGAAATGGTGTGGATCCTGAAAAAAAACGTGTTTAAAGTCCTTTAATGGTTTTCGCAAACTTCGTGATGAAAAGTGCTGGGAAATCCGTTGTGATGTTTAGAAACTTAAGCACTGCATCTCTGAGTTAGTTGCGTTGAGTTTTTTTTTCAACTCCCCTCCCTGATTTTCAATCCGATAATTCTGCGGTGGAATCTGACTGAGCTTTCAACCAATTACAGGCAGAGCAGGTGCGACATGTGTCTACAAAACGCAAACACATCCTGGTTTAGGCACTATTTGACATAATGGTGAAATATATTTAATATATTTGAACACATATTAGTTGTCATTTGAAATTGATAGTTAGAATATTGGTTTACATTTTTAGACCGATATATTATTTTATTAGGGGTAGGCTAAAGCCTAGCCTAGTTATTTTATTAGACCGCATCTCTACTGCTACATGGAGCGTAAAAAAGGTTAATTGGTTAACAAAGCAATGCGTTAAAGGTTAGTGGTATTTTGCAAAACATTTTCTCAAATCATCTGCTGCCAATTTAGTAATTTATCATCATTGTTATTGGTCATCTGTTGACTTGACTCCTGTAAAACATCTTGCGGGCTTAAACATAAGACCAGTAAACCAGCAACAAACTTTGCTTGAACGTACCCCTCAGAAATACACACCAAACCTGTAATGTTGGTACCTCAGAATGTTTGCTTACTTTTATTTGCACAGTTGTGTTTTGGTTGCAGCCTTTAGGCGTTTTATCTTTGATTATTAAAAGCACAACTATGCTAATATTTCATTGTTTGTTAAACTAAGCGCTGGGAGACTCTTAAATGTTTATTTATTGAGTGTCTATAATCCTGGTGCGTTTTGCCCATTTAATAATTTTCATTTAAAGATTTACCGGGATCAGTTTTATATTGCCTTGTGCGCGCGCATTAATGTATTTCGATTAATGTATTTCGATTAATGTATTTACACGCCCCCGTGTGGATTTGATGGTGAACTGCAGCTCATTTTCAGGTGACTTCAAAATATAACTAAATTCTTGCTTATAGGGGCGCTTAAGAGTGTGTGTTGCCGTTTTTTGTTTTTTCTTTAACTTGCTTTTCTTCACCTTGTATACAAATAGTGAACGTTTGCTGAGAGCTGAAACATGCATTAGCCTAAAGTAGGTTAAATTACAAATGATAGCTATTTTGACTGGCTAGTTCACTCAGAATCGCAAATTCTATTGTCACAAGGATTTCTTAATATATGTTGGCTGTTGTAGTCTGTCGTAAAGGAGTCATTGTCATAAGGAGTCATTATCATGAAGATTCATTACCATTAACAGTCATTATTTCTCCCTTTAACGCCAGCTAGCAGAGTGGCGCAGCGGAAGCGTGCTGGGCCCATAACCCAGAGGTCGATGGATCGAAACCATCCTCTGCTAAAGGTTTAATTTTTATTTAAATTTTTTTTGTATATAAATGTATTATTATTATTGTGTAGCGATTTAAAGATAACAACTTGTAATCTCAAGGGTGAAAATACCACCAGGGTTGTTATAAGAAACTAAAACCATAAAAACATTTCCGTTATTTGAAATAAAATAAACGTAAACTGAAATAAAGTATGAAATATATATAATATATATAAAAGTTATTTTATTTCGACTAGTTGGAAACATTTTTCATTTTAATTTAATTTGCATTTAGTTTTACTGAAATAAAAAGTAATTAAACTAGGTCTAGGCCAATATACACACAATAATAATAAATAAATAAAAAACGAATAAAAAGGACAAAACACACAACACAACATTAAAAATATAAATATAAAATACTCCAAAATATTAATAAAAAACTATAGCCTAGTCTGTGATAGCCTAAATAACAATGTAGCTAGGAATTACACAAAAGGGGACATATAAACAGTAAAATGCATATTAGCTATTATTACGATCAGAGATTAACAAAAAGGACATGAATAGTAGGGAAACACTATCAATGGAAGATGATTCAGGCAATTTGTAGCCTACTATTTTGAGGGAAGACATCTTTGATGTAATTAAATAGATGTCTATGACCGTGATTAACCACTAGAGGGAAATCTCCACTAAAAAACAGTCTCATCCAGAACATTTTAAACCATTACTTGTATTAATAGGCCAACTCCGTATAAGTTATTTTTCACTTCTTATATCATGCTCTTTTTGATAAGCAGAGGCAGAGACGAGTATACAAAATTAAACATTACAGTAAGATGAGATAAGGCTGAGAAAGATCAATACGCACACAGTAAGAACTTCTGTGATCTCACCCTCATGTGATCACAAAACCCCGTAAAAACCTTCTTCATTGGAATATAAATGTGGATGTTTGACAGAATCAATGACAGTCTTAGTCACAATTCACTGCAGTTGAATGGGGGAAATATGTTGGCTAGCTAGCCTACTAAAGTAAATGGTGGCTGTGGCTTGTCTTTCTGCTTTACATCTTCTTTTGTGTTTAAAACGGGTTTCCAATAACATGAGGGATGAATAGCCTACATGATGTAGGCTGTCAACTGTTTTTTTTTTTTTTTTATCGATTTATGATTATTGGCCTATGGAAGCTAGTTGATTTCATTTTTCCCTTACATTTTTTTTTTGTGTGTGTGTTATGTATGTATAGGAAAAATACTTTTTAAATGTAAATAGTTTATTAGCCTTTAGATTTTAAGATAGCTATAGGCTACGTTGTTTATCGCACCCTCATTCATTCATTCATTCATTCGATCGTTGAATCGATTGATTCATATCGTTCAGTCGTTTATTATTATATAGGCCTATTGAAAAAATCCTTCACTAGTTTATTCTATTTGGATTTTAAGCTAGTTCACTTTATTTCTTTTTCATCCTTATTTATTTATGTAGGCCTATTTATTTAGGCCTATAGGCTATAGATTTAGCAAAAAGTGCTTTTTAAACTTAAATAGTTATTATATGCCTATTTGGATTTTAATGTAGCCTAGTTTATTTTATTTTCCTCACCTTTATGTATTAATGTATTTATTGTTTAATGTTTAGGCTTATATTTAGGAAAAAGTAGCCTAGGCCTACTTTAAAAAAAATATTTAGCCTATATTTAGATTTTAAGCTTGTTTACTTTCTTTTCTTCACTCTTATGTATGTATGTATGTTTTTTTATTTAATTTATTTTTGTAGTTTATTTTAAATGTAAATAGTTTATACTGCTGGACGGTCCAAATCAGCGTCTCCGCTCGCCACCTGAGTCACGCGAAAACCGCATTACAGAGCGCTGCATCCCTCCACCCTTCAGAAAAACAACTCAGGGCCTAGCTGCAGGATTCTCTAAAACTTTCATACATGAGTCTTACTCCCCACAATCCACTGTATTTATAAAGTATGACTGCTGGTCATTTCTGAGAATATTCGCGTCATATATCAATGTTCTGCTTCCAGATACAGGCGTGTTTTTGAGCGCTCTGGGATTATTTCTCCTGCACAATTGCGGATGGTGACCGCGCTGGGAGGGGTTGTGAGGTGTTCAAGATGGCGGCGCCCTGTGGAGTGCAGTTGCTCTAACAGGTAAACAGGTTTATCAAACGATGTTTTTTTTGTGGTGATGTTTTTACATCATACGCAGTGACAGTCTAAATGTTAAATTTGCTCGCTCCTCAGAATTTTACGTGCATTATAGAGTATTTCAGTCGTTGTTTCTGGTTTGCACTAAGCTTGTCGAAAATAAGGCTCTCTTGATTGGGACTGTCAGTGAAATAATAGTCCTCATTGATTGTTACAGTTTCGAAATGAATTTCAACAAATCTCCGCATGCATATGCTCGAGTTTAAGGGGGAAGTTGACATGCATTGGGGTATGTTACATGTGCTGGCGCATTTATGGAGACAGTCCCGCAGATTCTGGCCATTGTTCTCGCGCGCTGTTTACGCCAGTGGTCATTTCAACACAGAGCTACTGTCAGTGCATGCAGCCGAAAACACAACATCTATCTGCACATGTTTGCACTTTATTTTTTATTTTGCACCATGCATAGGTTAAAAATACAGACATAGGCTATGTTGTGGGTTTTGTTGCGCGTTTGCTTTTAAACAGAAATCCTTTTGCAGGCGAACCATGAAATGCAGTTTTAAGCTATTGCCTTATTTTTATCTTATGATCACTGCATACTGGCATAATTTGCACTATGACTCTCATGTCTTCTATATATATATAATGTCATACATATACATACATACATACATGCATACATATGTGTGTATATATATATATATATATATATATATATATACACACACACACATATGTATATGTATACACACACACACACACACACACACACACATATGTATAATTTTATCTTTATTCTTTTGTTTTAAATTATTTTTAAAACAATGCAGTCTGGTCACTTGCAGAAAACGCATTTCTCTACCTCTGTAAGGATGTGTTTACGACATATAAACTGAAAGCTAGATTTGAGACCCAAAACTCAGTTAGGCTTTGAAAAGCAACGAGTCTTCATGACAGCTTGTACACAACCTCTTTAAGGAATTTGTTTATGTGGCCCTAAACGTGGCATATAAAGCTTCTTTGTGCTGTTAACGGCCCTGTTTTCCAATTGGCAGGCGCAGCCACAGTTCGCGATGAGGTCGTCCAGAACTTCATCTTATTAGTGTGTTTTTTTTCCTCTTCAGTGTGATGCATGCTCTTATTTTGTGGAATACGATCATGATGGTAATCAATTAACTTCTTTGTATTTCCATTGAGGGGTCAGCTTGCCATCACCCTTCCCTAGATGGTTGTCATCTTGCACAAGTTATGCTTAGAGCAGCTTTGTGTTTTATAACAGCTGTTTGTTTGGTGGATAACTGGAGTGGTCTCCAGCAAGGAGAGAGTGTTGTCTTATGTTGCATGTTAGGCTGTCAACTTGAGCTCTTGGTGACTCACATAATTCTTAAGATGTAGGTTAAGACCCAAATCTGAAGAAAGTTATTGCTGTTGTCAAATACAAAGAAAAATTATATATATAATTATATATCGCTATTATATGGGGAAGATGTCCTGTTAAGCATCAGGGCTAGTGTGAGAGTGGTTCGAGCCAGTTAATGGATCTGTTACTAGAACTGGAACTTTTACTAGTCTAGTATTGTAGCATTGCCAACTATTATACATTTTTATATCATTTACATTCATACAAACAATCATTTGTATTTCTGTTATGTATTGTACACCGTTCTTGTAAACTGTGCTGATTTACCATTCCAAACTTTGGGGGTCAGTAAGATATTTAGTAATACTTTTTATTTATTAAGGATGCATTAAATTGATCAAAAGTGACAGTACAGACATTTATAATGTTACAAAAGATTTCCATTTCAAAACAAATGCTGTTCTTTCTAACTATTAATATTGAAAATATGAAGCATCACAACTGTTATCAACATTAATATAATAAGAATGTTTAATATAATAAGAATGTTTCTTGAGGACCATACTTTCTGAAGGATCTCTGAAGACTGGAGTAATGATGGAGTAGTGACACTGAAGATATGTAATGATGCTGAAAAATCAGCTTTTTAAAATATCTTTATCCATCCATCCACAAATTTCTATAATTATTTATACATATTTTTTTCTTTTTCCTTTCGTGTACAGATGTGTAAATGTATTGCATATGAAGCTGTTTATGATATTTGTGTTTACCCAGGGCCTGTAAAAATGTTGGCTGTACTTGTAACATTTTGAGCCACTGGCCCAGCATGCAAGTAAAAGTAATTTCTTGCTGATTAGCCCTAAAAATGCTGCTCTATCACTCCAGTCAAAGTTAAACTTCACTGCTCAACTTCAAAATAGTGTGTTGCGTGTGCATAACATGATACAGTGTTCTTGTAGTATGTAGTCTATTCTAATCAGGCCATTGAGGCATGTCTCATGAATTTTCTTTGACTTCAGCTAGTACTCGTTGACCTGATGTTGTCAGGCTGGTGTGACAACTGCTGACTTTTTGTCATGTTTGTGCAAGAACAGGTCGCAACATGTGAATCTTGTATGCTTCAGATTCATAATCTGTTGTTTACTTGCCTGAAACTTCCAACCCACATTATCACAGTTGATGTTAATGAGATCTAGTACTCTTAATAATGATACATCGTAATTCTCTGTGAACTTTTGTATGTTGCAGTGTTTTTTTTTTCTCACTCTTAAACTTGAAAAGTTTACTCAAAGGGGTCATGAACTGCTTTTTTTTTTAAGTATAGGCCTAATTTTCTCTGAGGTCCACTTATAATGTTAAAAAACATCTTAATTTAGAAGCAATAAGCTATTTTCCTGTTTTTGACCCTCTCAGTGTTTCCCACAGGATTTTGTGAAACTGTGGTGGGTGGACCTAAGTCCCCCTAGCTTTTATTTGAAGAAAGTTTTGCACATTTTTTTGTTAAATTCATCAATCTGGTGCACTTTGAGAGTTCAAAATTAAGAGCTCCAAGCCATATTCAGTGTGCAAATTGAACCAAAAAAAGTACTTTTAGGGGAAACTTTAAAGGGGACTCAAACCTCTTTTAGTTGTGATATAGTGGTCAACATTACACTATTAATATAAAAAAAAATATCTTGTTATATAGTTGAAATATTTGCCAACAATGTTAAAACATTAATGTGTATTACATAGGCTTTATACATCTTGGTTGTGGCAAATACATTTTAAAGGGATAGTTCACCCAAAAATGAAAATTAGCCCATGATTTACTCACCCTGAAGCCATCCTAGGTGTGTATGACATTCTTCTTATATACGAATACAATCGTAGTTATATTGAAAAATGCTCTTCCAAGCTTCATAATTGCAGTGAATGGCTGTATGTCTTTGGAAGTCCATCAGAGTGCATCTATTGATGATTGAAGTGCTCGACACGGCTCTCCAGGGGTTAATAAAGGCCTTCTGAAGTGAAGTGATGCGTTTTTGTAAGAAAAATATCCACATTTAAAACTTTACCGACTAAAATATCTATCTTCCGGCAGATGGCCGTACACATCGACTAATGCCAAAAGAGTAACACTGAATTTGACGCACAACGTAATGGCGAACGCGGTTGCCCAGGCCTGTTTGTTTGAACCGCGAGAGGCGTCAATTGCCGTCATTACGTCGGGCGGGACTAAAAAGGCAATGATGTAGAAGTAGGCATTGATCATCTTCTGCCGAGGCGGTCTTTCATCGCACTATTACATCATAATGTGACATCCAAAACGAGTCGTTTGGTCAGCTTGGTTTCAATAAAAGCTGTTTTTGAACTAACAAGAAAGTTTTGAGTTCTGAAACTTACAGGGTATTGTTATAGTACAATGACCCATATAAATGTACTGTATAAGTAGAGATGACACAATGTTCACGGACCGGCTTTGCCCGTTCCAATATGTCGGGCGGCTCGCGTATAGCGGCCCATAGAAACAGCCTCTAATGATATGTAGCCTATATATTTATCTATGCAATAACCTCTTACATGTCAAAAGATCAAGGAAAATTTGATTTCTCAATTCATGACCCTTTTACTTAAAGGCAGAAACTACAAAATGTTCTCATGAATATTTCATAGAGACCGGCACTTTTAGACAAGTGAAGTGATGTAAGCCCTCAAATGTCTCTTGCAGGTGTGCCTGGAGACTGTATCGACGGGCGGCCCTGGAACCCTTCCAGGCTGGACAGGACACGGGACGCTGTGAGAGTGACGTCTGAAAGTCCTTCCCCTCTCCCTTGACTGTTTCAGAGACCCGCCTCCGAACCCTCCATACCATCATGTCCAGGGAACAGCTCAGCGTAGGGGACCTGCTTCCTCTGCTGGAGACCTCTGACCTCCGCCAGCTGGATGAGATCAAGGGCCTTATCAATGAACACCTCAGCACAGGTCCAGCCAAGTTTGAAAGTTGAATTTTCAAACTTCTCGATATTTGCTACATGATTCATATTCTCCATGCATGCAGTGTTTTATTGCATGACTGACAGTCAGTGTGGATTCATGTTTTGCAGATCGAGGGTCCGTGCTGCTGAACGGCTTGGTGGATTATTTCCTGGAGACCAACTCCGCCCAGGCAGTGCACATCCTGTCCTCAGTGAGGGAGCCACACGATAAGGTGAATGACTGCTCACTCATCTCTTTTTTTTTTTTTTTTTCTGGTTCTGGTTTCACACTCAATTTAAATCCATGTTCCCTGGGCTTTTCTGCCAAAATGAAAGCTCCATGGTTCAAACTTTGAAAATGTAGACATTTCGTCATCAATTTTAGTATTGTCATTTTACAGTTGTACTATATAAAAAAATATTTAAATTTTTTATACTTTTTTTTTTTATTAAATACTTAAAAAAATTATAATATTCACTATAAAAACCACTACAAAAATCAAGTCACTACTACCCCAGTTTCTCTTGTTCCAAACTACATCGTAAAAGATTTTTAAAGACAAAATTATCTGGCTTTTAGTGATGATTATTTATTATATTTATTTTATATTATTTATATATTATTTTTATATCTATTATAACCTAATACTATAATCCGTAATAATCCATTACATATGAGCAATTTTAGTTTAAAAATTAAGCATTAGTCTAAATGAATATAAAAATATACCGATAATATGTAAAATATATAAGATTTGAAATAAAGCTTAAATGACTACATGTGAGCTTACATGTTTAAGTCTCTGTATACATAGAATGTTCAACTACTAACTTCACAACTTTCACTTGCACTGATATAGCAAGGTATTTTCTTGCTGTATAAATGCATTTGTATACTTTATATTCTCCAATATCTTAATCTTCAGCAGAAGAGTAAATTGAATCTTGCGGACTCTGAAGTGAATCGCATGTTTCAAGGCATGTGATTGGCTTTTTGCTATTGATGTCACACTTTCATGCACACACGCTCCATGGTCTCAGGATCAAATCCTGAGTCGACAGAGAAAGTTGATGATCAGCGTCATGGTACCAACAAAGCCGGATTGGATTGGATTGGTTTGGTTTGGTTTTGTCAACTAATTCCGTAACCCTGAGTTTGTTCAACTACCATCATGCTACGGGCCCCAGATCTTTGAAACCAAAAAATATGTTATAGAAAATAAATTTTTGTTACTATATTTTGACTTAACTTATAGAAAACGTTATAGTTCCTGACAAGCCCCAGAGCAGCTGTGATGTCATACTATAGAATAGAAAAAAAAATCGAAATATACAATTATTTCATGCAAAGAATTATTAATGGGCATGAATTGACAAGTGAAAAATGACAAGTTGTAGCTTGAGCACAGTTAAAATGTATTATATAACAAAATTTTCACATTTTTCCCAAATTCAACCATTAATCAAGACTTGAGTCTCCAGAGTAAAAAAAATTATAGCTTTTTAAAATGATAGATTTTTTCCCTACCCTACAAAATCACCCAATCATTCTAGAATGATTGTTTCCAAATAGCTCTATTCAAGGCATCTGGTTAATGTTTTTTTATATATCACAATAAATATATCAGTGTAATTAAGCACATACTATAGGTTTACATAATTTACGAACAATCCATATCCTTAAAGGGATAGTTCACTCAAAAATGAAAATTGTGTCATCACTTACTCAAACTCGTGTTGTTCTAAACCTGTATGGGTTTCTCTGTTCTGTTGAACACAAAAGAAGATATTTTGAAGAATGTCACCCCATTGACTTCCATAGTATATTTTTTTCCCACTATGGAAGTCAATGGGGTCCATCAACTGTTTGGTTACCGACATTCTTCAAAATATCTTCTTTTGTGTTCAACAGAACAGAGAAACCCATACAGGTTTAGAACAACACGAGGTTGAGTAAGTGATGACACAATTTTCATTTTTGAGTGAACTATCCCTTTAAGGTAAATAAACACTTGTGAAATATGTACAAATGAAAGGAGCTTTTCATCTAACCAGCATCATTTAAACTCCTCTGAGTATATGTATTTTATTTCATTTATATTTAATAATAATAAATGTCTAGGGCAGAGAACAATATTATGAACTGTTACGGTCTGGCCTGTAATGTGACTTGGCTGTGTTGTCTGTTTCTCAGCACCTTTTTGATAAAATGAATGAATGCATGGCTAAAGCCCCCTGTCGCCTGCCCACTCTCACTCTACTGGGTCACGTCGTCCGTAAGCAGCCGTCTTGGATCCACAAGATCGCTCGCTATCCGCTGCTGCTATCTCTCCTCAAATGCCTCAAGGTAAGCTCATAATGTTAAAGATCTTTCAGATAGGCCTCTTGGTCTTGGTATCAAGTGCCTGGTTGTTTTGTAACATGCAGTATATATACTATAATTTGTGTGTTACAGACAGACACAGATGTTGTGGTTCTAATAACTGGAGTCCTGGTGCTCATCACACTATTACCCATGATTCCTCAAGCTGGCAAGCACCATCTCTATGAGTTTTTTGATATCTTTGGCCGTCTGGCTTCCTGGAATCTGAGAAACCCAGGTAAGAGTTACTAACATTCAATTGCTGTATGACTCTGTTATGCAATATTTTTACCTCTGAGGTATGTATTATTATTCCTTAAAAGTCTCTGGATCAGTTTAGTCTCCCACAGAAATCCAGAAAATATTATGAGGCCTCTTTAAAGTAACAGATGAAATGATGGTTAACTAGCTGTATGGTCAATCTCTGTTGACAGGACACGTACCAGAGGTTTATCTCATCCACCTGCACGCAAGTGTCTACTCGCTCTTCCACCGGCTGTATGGGATGTACCCCTGCAATTTTGTGTCTTACCTGCGCTCCCATTACAGCATGAAGGAAAACATGGACACTTTTGAGGAGGTGGTCAAGGTGAGCTGTTAGTCATACAGTTTCCCAGGAGGTTTTCCAAATACATAAGATGTAAGGAAATTCCATCATTGTTTGCTCATCCTCGTTTTCCCTTACTTTTTGTTCAGTACAATAAAAGTAGAAGTGACAAAGTGCCTAGTGTGGGTATGAGTAAGGATCTAGGATAGTAGCATGCATGAGTAATATATTGGTTATCGGTTAATATTATCAGTTGATAATTTGTATATAAAATATATAGATTATATATTTATTTTTAATTTAAATAGACAAAATAGTATAGAATTTGTCATTATCAGCCAAAACATGAAAATAATGATTGGTTATACACTATCGTTCAAAAGTTTGGAGTGGTACGTTTTTTTAAATGGTTTTGAAAGAACTGCGTTCATTATATCGAAAATATAGTAAAAACAGTAATATTGCAAAATGTTATTACAGTGTCACAGGATCCTTCAGAAATCATTCTAATATGCTTATTTGGTGCTAAAGAAACATTTTTTATTATCAATGTTGAAAACAATTGAGCTGCTAATTATTATTTTTGTGGAATATTTTTGTATTCATCTTTGATGAATAGAAAGTTTAAAAGAACAGCATTGATTTGAAATAGAAATATTTTGAAACATTATAAATGCCTTTACTGTGTTTTTTTATTAATTTAATGCATTCATGACAGTATTAAGAAGTATTCATTTATTTAAAAAACTTTTGAATGGTAGTTTATGTCTGAATTTTAATATTGCTGCATCAATAACCAGTAAATGTCCAAAAATTACAAAAAGTACCTTAAATTGACTTATATTGCTAATAGTGATTGTGTCATTTCATTCAAATATAACTAGTCATGTTTATTTTGTATTTATGCCTTTATATGTATTTCAGCCCATGCTTGAACATGTCAGAATACACCCTGAGTTAGTGACCGGAACCAAGGACCATGAACTAGACCCCAGCCGGTGAGGCAATACTGAATCATGTCACTTATTTAATTGCATAAACCACGAATGTCACAGTCAACGTTTATCCTTCATTTGCTCTCTTTTTTTCTGTACAGGTGGAAGAGATTCGAGATCCACGATATTGTTATAGAGTGTGCCAAAGTCTCTCTGGATCCGAAGGAGGCGTACTGTGAAGAGGGCTATGCCAGCATGCCTGAGCATTTCTGTGCTCATCTGCAACAACGTCCGGCTGATTGCACTGCCAGCCCTTACGGTGACTTCCACAGTAGCCACGGTAACACCCTCTTCCTGTCTGAATTACTTACTCAAACTTTGCATACTGGAATATAGCACTTAAAGAGGGTCATATGATGCAATTTTAAAAGTTCATTATCCCTCTGGTGCTGCTCGCGTGAAGGTCAAAAATGACAGAATTGTTTTTTTTTATTACAATGAAATGAATGTACTATATATACTAAATGTATTTTTATTTAATAGTTTGTATTTTTGGGGGATTTTAAAAATAATAAATTATATTTATGGAATAATTATGATCCATTGAATCACTTTTTGAGCATAGACCTGAAAAAGACATTTCAAACTTAAACTGTAATAAATCTTGAAATGCCTTGTAGCACAGACTTAAGTTTGGTCTCTTTTTAAAGAAGACACTTGGCAGATTATTGCTGAAGTGGAAAAAGTGAAACTAAAGAAAAGTTATTAAAAAACCTAAACTTAAATTAACCAAACAACACCAGAAGGTTTGATTATTGGGTGCAATTGAATATGTTAACATGCTTTAATGTTCAAAAACACGCCCCTTACCATAATTGTGAGTTTCAGCTTCCAAGGCATCTAAAGCAATTGATAACACACAGTTAATAATGTCGTCGGTTTTAAGCTGATCGATATGAACTAATTTAGCAAGCACGACTTGAACAGAACGTTTCACAGTGGCAAGTTTTTGTTTTGTAACTCTTTTACCTTTAGAGATACAACGTTATAATGGTTTAATTTGCCTTCTTCACTGTAACAACTTTATGTCCTGAAATAAACTTTCTCCATATACAGAAGTGTATATTTCAAATTTATTTAAGTGTGTATAGCCGGCTTTGTATTCATCCAGGTTCAGGAAGCTGTCCTCTGTAAAATGCGCTGTACACAAGCTAACTTTTGGGTTGTACTGCTCAGGAACAGGGTTATAAATAAATCTAAACCACTGATTCCTAAATTTCATCAATTTTCGGAAGGCCAAAGAAAGGGGTTTTGCTTTTGCCTTTAGGTGGGCATTATGCTAATATTTCACATTGTGACGTAGATGTTTGCGGAAGCAACATCTTTAACATTTAGTCTTTAACATAGAATTAATCCCTTTGTGAGAGACTTTAAGCTTTGTAACTTTGCAGATCGTATACATGCACAAACAGATACATTACGCACTAAAGGAAAAGGAAAACATTAAAAAGCATTGTGGGTTTTTTTTTTTATCCTAGAGATGGTGTTGTGATTATATAAATAGATGAAAGGTCATGAGTTCAGTTCTCAGGGAATGTGTGAAGTGATAAAATGTATATCTTTAATTCACGACTAAATAAAAGCATCGGCCAAACGCATAAATGTATTTGGAAATGAAGTTAGACAGCTTAACCAGCATTCTAATTCAGTCACAGTCTATTTTCAGGCAAACTCTGCTTTTCTAGCAGTGACAGGATGTTTTTTGTGGACATCATTTTTCTGTCCCTTTCCAGGAAGTTCTTCCTCTGCTCATTACTCCACCCCTCGTCAGCCTGTCGTCCCTCCCTTGGCCCTGTCCTCTTTCTCAGGGAATCAGCCCCCCTATCGCAGCCCCACTGGAACTCGTCGGCAGGTAAGAGCACAACCAATGGTGTGAATTTGGTGTGAGGTGGAACTACCTGTTTGAATCCAAGGAATCTGTGCTCTGCTTATAAAATGTGCAAATAAACTGATCCAGTGCAGGAATTGGCATCTGCTTCCCTCCTCCCTCTTGTTGTTTGTCAGCTTGTCAGCTGTTGTCCATAAATCACCCATCCCTGAACCCCTCCCTTCCCGTTGCACACCAGAGCTTGCCCTCCCTCTCCCACCATGAATCATCTCCTTGTTCTCCAGGCAGTCTGAGGAGCTGAGAGGAAAGGAGGGGAGAGGAGAGGTGTTGAGTCATTCCGGTGGGTGTGCAGGGCTTTAAAAAGAGAGAAACATGCCATCTCTTAGCTGACGCAGAAACGGTTGTCTTGACAATGTGAATGACGCAAGAGCTCTTTCTCCTGGTCTGTCACCTCCCACTATCAGGACTTTTATTCTGAACGCTCTGCTGATGGAAAACAAACAGCATTGTGTTTGTGTTCTAATGAGGCTCATAGCTATTGACATTTGGTCATATGTTCATGTTTTTTGGTGTGATCATGGTTCAAATTTCTCACAATTCACGATTTGGCTATGTGATCACAATTATGTTGTGATTTGATACTTGCTATTAGTGGGGCACTGATAGGGGATGCAGATAATGGCTATTTTAACATTGAGATTGGCAGTCAGATCACTATCAGACAGTGTTTTTTCAATGTGCTCTCGAAGGGAAGGTGCTTTTTAAAATATAGTACTTTTGCAGAGTTATATAATATATCACTTTAAGTTAGTGCTAGATCTTGATCTAAATCTTAAAATAGGCAGAAACATGTAAACATACAATATTGGCTGATAAAAATATGCAGTATTGGCCCATAACCAATATGTGCTTCCCTTTTTACTTAACTACACTTTTGCAAGCATTATGGTATATCATGCCGCAATTTGCAAACACATTGTGAAACTGCTGCTAAAAGTTTACTTTTGGTGAAATGTCAATGTGTATACGCTACTGTTAAAAAGTTTTGGGTTGGTATGTTTTTTATGTTTTTGAAAGAGTGCTCACCAAGGTGGCACAAACTACTGTGGAAACTGTAAGATTATGAAATATTATTACAATTGAAATAAATGTATTCCTTTGATGACAGCTGAATTTTTCTAATATGCTGATATGTTGCTCAAGAAACTTTACTTATTCATTTCTAAGTGTTTTTGTGGAAACTAGGATACATTTTTTTTCTGGGTTCTTTGATGAATAAAAAGTTCAAAAGAACAATATTTACTTAAAATAGTAATCCGTCGTAACAATGTAAAAGTTATTGCTGTCACTTTTGCGACTAATTTAATGTGTCTTTGCTGAATACAATATTAATTTCTAAAATCTTGCCCTCTGAAGAAGCAGTCAAGGGACTTATTTTGTGTGTGCTTGTTTATTTATAGAACTCCAGCTGTGAATTTAATGCAACATATGGTGTTAAGGATTCCCTCTGGAGCCCCTCCTCCCACTGTGGAATGGCCACACCCCCTTCCTCCCGTGGGATGTCACCGAACCCGGAACTGTCCCAGAGTGCCTCTTACCTATCGAGCCGCCTCTACAGCACACCCGGTGACTATACTGTCTATGCTTGTCCGCAAACAACTTTGATATTTAGCATGTTGGGAGAGCTAGGCACATCAGGGTGTTCATTTCCTCAAGCACTAGTATGAATTTGGTCTTGTCATCTTTCCTGCAGCGGGTGGCAAAGTCACCCCGTTATCCAGCACCCCTGCGGCCGCCTCACCTCCTCCCAGCTTCTCCGATGACTTTACCCCCGTGTCTCTGCCACGCAGTACCGCTAGCCCACCATGCAAGGTACTTTTCTAGAGGATGAACTTTTGTGCAAATCTGTAGTACTACAGATCTTCTGCAGAATACTAAAAGATATTTTGAAAATTGCTTTTGTCAAAAATAGTTGAAACGTTCTTCATTGAAGACAGAATTTAAATTTATGAGTGAACCGTTCCCTTTAAGACTTCCTATACCTTCCCTTGTTTAAACAACTTCAAGTCTGCTCTGAGATCATTTTGCTTTTGAATTGTTTCACTACAAGCTCTTTTAACTTTGATGTGCTCCATAGGACGGTAGACCTTTAGACCACACCAAACCCGTCTTGGTCAGACAGGAGCCAGTCAGAGAGCTTGAGAAAATTGGACCTGAAACGATCAATCACAGAGGTATGTTACGAGTAAGAATTGTTTTATCATAACTAACATAGCCTAACATTGAAGTAAAGGTTTGATTTTCTTTAAAGAGTTAGTAGAACTATTTCTTTAACCTTTGGCATGGTTAACATTTTAAAGTGCTGAGCGGAAAAGGCAAGTGCTATGGGTCGTTCACATCAAGGACGGTATACGATAACTATAACTTAACAATCATTGGAATTCTTTGAGTCCACACCACAACTCTAACAAGACACAGAAAAATGATATCGTTGGAAACACTTTCAGATTTTTTTTTCCCAGCTGATTGACAGCTAATCAGAATCCACCCAACTTTAAGGAGATTGAGCATTTAAAGCGGCATTGTGTGGCTATCGGGCGTTTGGAGTGTGGATGCTAAAATAGTTTTCATTCTTGTTTATAGTTGCTATAGTTTATAGATGCTAATATAGTTATCATTCTTGTTTATCAACTATTTATAGTTATCATTCTTGTTGTGAATGTGCCTTTAGAGTGTCATTATTAAGGCCAAGTCTTTTATCTGACCCCAGATGGCAGAAGTGAGAACATGCCAATGACCCTGACCGAGCTCTCCGTGTACATGAAGGAGCAAGAACAAATGAGGATCGAGAAAGAGCGGGAGGATGGTATGAACTAGTGTTTCTTTCACACTCAGACTTCCACAGTTGTGTCCTTTCCCAACAGACAAACTAATCCATTAAACAACAATCATTTTCTGTCTCCCATCCTGTCAGCTGCCATCACAGAGGAGCTTCTGAAGTTAACTGAGGAGAAGCAAGATTTAGCCGGCCTTCGTGGCTTTGACTCTCCGTTCTTCAACACCACGGAGACCCTGACCGGCACGCAAGAGAAACCCCTGCCCTCTTCTATCCTCTGCGGCTTGATTAGAGACCCTCACAACGCCATCTCAACACCTGACAAGACTGAGATCACACCCGGGGACAGAGGAAGAGTGAGTAGAGGCCCGTCCCAGGAGCAGCCCTGGTCTTTCCAGCCAGTGTTCATGCCCATCGAACACCCAACGCACAGCAAACTCCATCGGAGCTCTTCCGCACCAGAGGACGAGGCCCTGAAATACGGCCTCTGCTCCCCTAGCCCGTGCAAACCACCACCCCTGCCGTACGAGGCTCTGTTTGACATGGCCCTGCCTCGGGCAGCCTCTCTCTTCGTAAGGAGGAAGACCTCAGAGATTGTGCAGCGAGTTTCCTTTGAGAGGTTTCAGAGAGGTGATGTGAGCAAGCAAGAGGAGGAGGAGGAGGTTGTGGAGGGGGTTGTGTCTGCCTCCCCCCTGGAGGTGCTGGATCGCCTCGTGCAGCAGGGCGGTGACGCCCATGACAAAGTGCTAAAGAGGTAAGCCCTTTTGCTTTCATGGTTCGCAATGATTCAAGCTTGTGGTCATGTGTGGTTAAAGATCTTGGTTTGTTATCAAAAGTGTGCAAGTTCAAATCAATGTTCAAATGTATGATCAATGGGTTGTCTCTGTTGTGTCCTTGAGACACTTGTGAACCCTAACCACACTTTCCATTATTCCACCAAAACACGTGACATGACAAAATCAAAGCCAATCAAGGCCTATTTGGAGAGGGACTTTCAAGTGGTCCCGGCAAGCTCGTACCCCCAAGTCATTGGCATTGGTTATTAAGTCAAGTCTAATCAGCTATATTTATATGTTTTATACAGTACAGATTGTTTCAAAGCAGCTTCACAGTAATAAACAGGAAAATAACAGAATCAATGATGCAGACTTATAAGACGAATTGAAATTCTTCAGTAAAGCAACTCCAAAAAAAGGCAATAGTGTCCTCATTTAGCGCAAGTCAGTTCAGTGTTGAGTCAGTTCAATGACTGTAAAGTTCATCAATAATGGAACGAGTTCAATTCAGCTATAAGCAACTCTACAGAAGGCAACAGTGGTGTTATTCAGCTTTTAATTACAGTGTCTGTTCTCTAACTGAACTAAATGATTTTTATTAGGCTACTATTGACTGAGTAACTTTTATAGTCTCTCTGTCGCTCTCTCTCGCATGTATTTGATCTCAACAAAAATATCACTCGCAAATGAATATTTTTGGTCGACCGTTTTAGGCGCAGTCTGGAGCCCTGATAACTCGCGATTTTGGAAAATTCATTAATTATGAAACGAGTTCAGTTCAGCTATAAAGAAGCACTACAGAGACAAGAGTGTCATCATCCAGCTCAATTCAGTTCAAGTTTTGTTCTCATCTGCCATTTCTATATTATAGATCAGTGTTTTTACAATGTTTCAAATTGACTGTAAAATTCTGGAGTTGAGTAACACTGATTCAGATTTCAGAGTTTGCTTGGTCATTCATGTGCTTGGAACTCTTGGAATTACGATGTTTTCGACTCCACTTAAACATCCACCCTGAACATCTTAACAACCATGTAGCAACATGCTAACAACAACAACCCAGAACACCCTTACATTTGTATAACATGCTAACGATCTTTTAGAACACCCTCCTCTTGATGAATAACTCGTTTTCTTTAGAAAATGTAAAACAATCTAGTGTAGTTTCCAATCTATAAGACTTGCTAAAGGGGCTCTTTAAGAAGAACTGGATCAGACTAGTTACAGATTTGCCCACTAACTCGCTATCACACTGAAACAACTGTCTGCTTTGTCCTGTGTCACATCCACTGCCACGCAAATCAGTCCACAGCGCAACAGCAGAGCCTGTGTTAACCAAAAACAATCAGAGCTCTTTCTGTCTCTCTCTCTTCCTGGCCTGTGCAGGCCATATCCGAAAACACATAATTGAGGTGTTTTGGCTGTGGTCAGAGAGGGTTCTGTGAGAAAAGGCTTGCTCTGCCAGAAAAGCAGTGCGTCCGAAATTATTTTCACATTGCCACTGACCTTGTTGATTCCCTGTGTTTTTTTCCCCTTTTTTTCCAACATTTCCGCAATCACTCTCAGATTGCCCCTGCCAAGCAAGTCAGCTGACTGGACACACTTTGGAGGTAAACAACATTGCATTAGCACACATTCAGCTACTTGTGGAAAAGTGGTTCTTTCAGAGTACAGAGAAATAATTCAGTGTTTTCAGCCGGGGATAAACATTTAAATGAGTATTAAAGGTGTAGTACAACCGAAAATGAACATTCTGCCATCATTTACTCACCCTCATGGCTTCAAAAGTTTGAAGTATGATATTTTGAAGAACAATGGTAATTCAACTGTTTTGGACCCAATTCAATTTCATTGTAAAAAAAATTAAAATATTTTTTGTTCCACAAAAGAAAGAAAGTTTACTCAAAAATGTAATTTAGTCAAGTCGAAGTAATTTGTACATTTAAAATAACAATTTATACCTAAAGTTACGAATCATGCTTTAGACATATATAATTAAAATGTACACTTGCATGTACACTTAAATGTGCCATAGAAAAATACTATTTTCATCTCCTCAGGGTGGACCCCGCATGGTGGTGGCCATCTTTATTATCATGTGACAAGCTGATTAATGCACACTTTATTTCAGTAACACCACTATTATCGGACACTTTTAGTTGTGTAATAAATTAGTAATGGGTGACAAATATACTCATTTAACCTATCCTATACCTATATTTAATGGTGTCCGTATCTGAAAACTTTTTTTTTTTGAAGGATGTTTTTGAGTATATAAGAACCCTGTCCAAAAAAAGGGCACTGGCCCTTTACATCTATTTTAATATTTAATGTTTAAATTCAATATTTTTGATTTATATGATGTTTGAAAAGAGCTACTTTTAAATGACCTTCAATGGAGAAAGATGCTTTTTGCAAGCAGAATAAAACAAAATTCTTAATTACTTTAATGCTTAAATCTGAATAATCTTTCTTTCTCATGCACAGGTTCTGCTCCTCTGGACGAGCTGCAGACACTGCGCAGTCAGCTTCTGCTGCTCCACAACCAGCTCCTGTACGAGCGCTACAAGCGAGAGCAGCATGCTGTACGTAACCGACGTCTGCTTCGACGCATCATCAATGCTACCGCGCTCGAGGAGCAGAACAACGCCATGGTAATTTAAACACAATTTCATGACCTTTCGAAAAGCGTTCGGTTTAAGTCATCGGTTAGAATTAATGCCACTAGATTTAAAATAGTGACCTGTAAATAGTTCTCTTTTTCGCAAGGCTAGTTTAGTGGCACCAGACATTCACCTTTGTTGACCACTAGAGGGTGGCAGAGACTAATGCATTTGATTTGTAAATCTGTGTTTGTTTCAACAGAAGGACCAGCTGAATCTGCAGAGTGTGGATATCTTGTCTCTGAGAGAAAGTCTGCAGGTGGAGCAGCAGAGATACCGGCAGCTCTGGGACGACCGAGAGACTGTAGTTACACGCCTGCACAGCCAGATTCGCCAACTACAGCAGGCCAGGGATGACTACTACACCAAAAACCAAGAGTTACAGGTGCTTTAAACACTTCTCTCCTATTGACTCACACATAGTAATCATTTTTTGTCTATTTTTTAAAGAAATCTTTTATGCTCATCAAGGCTACATTTATTTGATCAAAAATGCAGTAAAAACAGTAATATTGCGAAATATATTTTTCTAGTTTATTAGTTTAAATTAAATGTATTCATGTCATGGCAAAGCTGAATTTTCAGAAGCCATTACTCCAGCTTCAGTGTCACATGATCCTTCAGAAAGCATGCGAATATACTAATTTGCTGCTCAAGAGACATTTTTTATAATTATAAATGTTAAAAACAGCTTAATAACAGCCGGATACTTTGAAGAAGTCAAATATGATGCATTGGTTTGAAATATATTTTATAAAAAGATTTCTGTCACTTTTGAGCAATTTAATGTATCCTACCTTAATAATAAAAAATATTTTGTATAAAAAAAATTGACTGTGCCCAAATTTTTGAATGGTAGTGTATTTAATTTAATGGTAGCAAATGAGATGGCCACAACATTCAGAAACAGGATGATGATTTACTATGCATCTGTGATGCTCCACTCAGAGTAAGCTACAAGAATGCCAGAAGCGAATAGGTGAGATGGAGGCGGAGCTTCAGAAGGCGAATAACAAGGTGTGCCACACGGGACACCTGCTGAACCAGCTCACTGTCAAGGTAAAAATAATCACCCCTTGTCTCTTGAGCTCAAAAAAAAGACAGTTTAAGTGTATTTCCTGTTGTAAATGGTGATTAAAAAAAAAAAAAAAATTTTGAGTGAACTGTTCCTTACATTTTTTGAGTATGTTGTGATTGTGTCATTATCATCATTATTTTCCCCTATCATTTTTTTTAATTTTTTTTTTTTAGTTGTCGTCAAGTGAGAGTATTCAACAGCAGTTGAGTTTTCTAAATAAGCAGCTGTTGCTGTTGGGAGAAGCTCATAAACTGTCTGTTCAGGAGCTGCATCAGGCTGGACCGGATACTAGCAAGGTACAAGTCAAAAGAACAAAATACCCAGCATCTCTTTCATCTTTGCTATAAATCAGATTTACGTTATATTCTCTGTCTTCCTCCACCTCTCTCCTGTAGGAGGTGCAGATGCTGCAGATGTCCTGGGGGAAGGAGACAGAGCGTCTTAAGCAGAATCTGTTACTTCAGAGCCAAAAGCTGGATGCTGCTCAGCAGAGAGTGGCAGAGCTGGAGACTCAAATCTCGAAGAAAGAGCACCTGATCGCAGAACAAAAGAAGTTTCTTGAAGATGTCAAGGCTCAGGCCAAGTATGATCTGAAGGCTGTTTATACCATACAAACAACTTGTCTTTACATTTAACTCTTGAAAACTCCCACTCCGTGTTCTATATGATATGCTTTCTTGTTTAATTTCATCATTTTACAATGTCTGACAACTGTTCTTATTCGCCTCGGCTTAGAGGGGAACTGCAGGCCTCTGAGAGCAGATATCAGGCACAGAGGCGGGTAACTCTGGCTCTGCAGACTGAGCTTTTGCAGCTTTACAGCAGGCTGGAAATAGAAGACTGCTCTGCCACTACTTTAGCCTTACCGGCAGAGGGCGCCACTGAGCCCCGCAGTTCCACGGAGCCCAGGTAGGACTAAAAAAACCTGAAAACTATAGTGTCATTCAAATATAAATCAAATATAAGCAGGTACGTTGCATTTTGTCCGGTCCAACTTACTATTACTACTGTGTTTGTATGATTTTATGATATGGCATTGGCAAAAAATGGTTGGCAAACGTAACTGCTTTCTATTCATTATTAAAAGCACACTTAAGTACTTCGATTCCACAGCTAAAACTACTAGCCTAACTAATAAAAGACAAGTGAACAGTCAGTAATAAAATAAGAACAAATACTCGAATTACAAGCATAGATAAATGCAATAGAATAAAGTTACAAATAAAGTAAAGTCTAACAGGAATATCCATGTACAGAAATGTAAAATAACAAATGAGACAACTGTCTATTTCTGCAGATATATTGGTCATTCAAAAATGGAAACCGACGCTGCAGATACACAAACCGTAAACAAAGCAGTGCGTGCTGACCGTTTTGAATATCGATACTGCTGATCACTTTCTTTATTCCACTCCGCTCATGTTAATATTCAAATATTCGCCAAGGAACACTCGGGTAAGATGAAGTAAAATTAGAACAGCCTTCTATCTGTACCGTTTTGACTTCTTTGCTTGCTGTTTTGCTATTATTCTCATGCACTGACTCAAAAACTTAGCTCCACGGTTGTCAAACTGGGGTACGTGGACTGATTTCAGGGGGTACGCGAAAAAAGATCTAAGGCCGGAGACACACTGGATGCACGGCGTGAGCATCTCAGCTGCGTGGCATGTCCGTTTTTATTTCGGCTCCCGTTAACAGGTTAGAGCTTGCACACTGCCTGCGTGACACGCGCGTCTGAGGCTCGAGGCCGCGCGGAAAACGCGTGCATGCTAGAAATAGAACTGACGCCTATTTTTCACGCGACACGCAAGCGTGTTGGAAGCGTTTCAGGCAAAATAGAATAGGAAAATATGTTTATATGTAATTTTGACACGAATACATATTAATACATGTCATTTTGATGTTTGAAAGTGTCTAGGGCCGTCAACATATATAACATACATCTTTTCCTACTCTATTTTGCCTGGAAACGCTTCCAACACGCTTGCATGTCGCGTGCAAAATAGGCGTCGGTTCTATTTCTTAAGACCAAGTATAGGTACAGACTGTTTGTGGAAAATGATCTAAGACTGAAACTGTCCCCAATTCGGCCTAACATCGCTGCATTATTTAAGAACATCCAGGCACATCCCTCACATTGATTAAACTGGTGATGTGGATGGAGAAGTGGTAGGCCTATTCTGTGTGGTTTACTACAATTTAGTTTACTGTTTACTATTTAGTTTACTATTGTTAATGTGTTCTCTTTTTTATTATTATTTTACAGCAGAGAAGTTAAGAAAATATACAATGTTATCATATGTGAAAAGCAATACTTATCAGTATGTGAAAAGATAACATAGCTTTAATGAGATGTTGGATATGTGTTGTAGGCCTATTGTGTGTGAGATTGGGTGCCAATCTTTTTAAAATCATTATATTCAGCACATTTGTATCATATGTTGACTTTTGATGAGATTTGTATCATATGTTTATGATTCTATTCACTATTCTCGACAAAATTGATAAAAAAATATATATATAAAAACTTCTTGTTAACAATTGGTGGTGTTGGGGGTACTCCGGAAGATCTATAATGTCTCAGGGGGTACATGCCTGTTAAAAGTTTGGGAACCACTGACTTAGCTGAACAGCCAGAGTTTTCTCTCTCACTGACAGCATGATGAATCGGTCCCAAAAAAACAGACGGCGTCCGACTAGAGCCAAAGGTGCGGAACACAACAAAACAATACGTCAAAAACGGCCTGACGTTACCCGACGGCTGATCGTTGGCTTTGTGTGTCCCGGGCTTTAGAGAATTCTTGCTGAGACTATTTTGAGTATTTTGACATCATTTTATGTGTGTATGTCCGTTCAAGCGCAAGAAGACACGAAAGAGGAATCAATTCGGTGTTCGCCGCCTTTTGCGTTTAAATGGTTTAAAATCGTTTGAATGTGTAGATTGGCAAGACAAACCTTTCACTCTATGATGGTTAAACTTTGCAATTAATCCACAAATCATATGCGTGATATATGGGTAATGGCTTGGGCTGGGTTTCCCGAAACCTTCTTAACGCTAAGTCGTTCTTCAGTTACACCTTAAGCTGTACCTTATCGTTAATATGTGTTTCCCGAAACGTTCTTAGTTAAGTATACCTTCTGTAAGTCATACTTTAGGAAGGTTGCTCTTAGCTTTACCTTATCCCTGTTGCAGGTCTATATGAATATAATTCTGAAGTTTTAATACACACAGACAGTGTTCAGTTAGGCTAATTCAAGTGTTTTCATGCTAAGAATAAAATTGTCATTACACTGATTGTTGTTAGAATTTTAATTATATTATTATATATAATAAAATTTTATAAATTTATTTTAATTAAAGAGCGCTTTTAAAGGCCAGTGAAAGCATAGGCTACTGTCAGTTAAGTCCTATTCGGACGCTAATATTGTTTCTCATGGGCTCGTATGGTATTTTAAACATTTACAGGGGTAAGTCGGTTATTTTAGTGCCGTCCGAATCCACAATATCAGTGTTTTTTCTCACCCAACCCGCGTAAAAATCCCTGGCCAAACAAATACCTACTGTTTTTTGACAAACAGGTCGTACGGTAATTTAATTGCCGTCTGAATCTACATCTCTGCGTTTTCAAGAAGAGATTCAAAATTCACTGTTTAAATCCTTTTTGACCACTGCCGAGCACCGTACGTGACGTACACTTTTATTACTGAAATGCTTGAAAGTATTTACAAGAACAATATTTCATCGCAGCTCCACCTCAGCGAACAAAAATGGGAAAGAGAAGAAAGCACATAAAAAATTTAAATGGTTATTATGGCAGCAATATATGATACAATTTTAAAATATGTAGGCAATGCTATTATAGGCTATTATAGTTTGGATTATTTTTTATAATATCCCATGAGTCCTAATAAATGCAATTTCAACTATTTCTAAAGTGCTTTTTATAAAGAACACCGCTTTCTCACATAAACAGCCCCTGCAAGAGAGAATAATTGATTCTCGAGCCATCGATATCAACCAATTCAGCAGCATCGCCACGGACAGCACCGGGTAACGTCGCACGTAAGAAGGTATATCTTAAGCGGCTTCCTAAGGTATAGTTCGGGGAACACGCCTAGAAATGGTATACCTTCAGTTAAGTTATACCTTAAGAGTCTTCGTAGCGCGCTAAGAGACAACGTTATCGGGAAACTCAGCCTTGGTAATTTTTCACTTTTTTGTGCTATTTTTCATCCTATATTAATTTTATTTTTATGTTATATTTATATCTTGCATATCTAATAATTATTTTTCCAAAGAACTTGCCTTTATTACTGTACGAAAAGTTAATAGGACACCAATTTGTTTCCTGTTTTTGTGTCATGTTTATTAATGGGTCTGTTTGTGGGTTACTTGATTATTGTGCATTTTCTGGCATTTTGGAGGCCCATCTCTCCCCCCCTAAACCCCCAATCTCATTGTTGCATAAAATTCTTAAGATTGTGACATTTTTTTTGGTTGTTTCTGATGTCACAGTGTCATAGTGGTGGACGGCGCAGTAAAAACAGCCACCAAAGAGGACGGCAAGTCATCTCAGTCTCCGCGTGGCAATGGCAGCACTTTATCTCCAGGGCAGCCCAAGGCCAGCCCTTCCCCGGCCAACTCTGTAAACGGCAATCGAGACACTCCCCCACCTGTCCTAGTGGAACCGCCCCCTCACCGTCCTCATTCCCCGCTGGGACCCCCAGGACCCATGGTCCCTTCTGACACCCCGGTCACCGTAGGCTCCTACCCCAGCGCCAAGAGCTTTCTGGGTATGCGGGCAAGAGAGCTGTTCCGGAACAAAAGCGAGAGCCAGTGTGACGAGGATGAAGCCCCGCCTCCGCGTCTCACTGGCCTATCGCAGGGCCTGAAGACTGAGCTCTGCGTGGAGCCGACAACAAAGAGTACGCCCATCTCCACTGCTGCGCAGAGCTTCACGCTCATCACATCTGCTAAAGAAACCCAACCTGATGCTCAGAGAGCCAAAAACCGAAACACGTATGGCTCACGATGCCCAGAGAGGCCCAGGCAGCAGCCGTTAAGGATCATGGACTATAACGAAAGTCATCAGGAGCACAGCTAAAGTTATGGGGAAATGGTGAAAAAGAGGGAGGTAGAGATGTGCGAATTTAGATTATTAGAGCATAAGGCAAGACTCTTTCAATTTTCAGTGTTATCTGTCACATTTCCACAAGCCGACAACAGGATTTGGAGCCAATAAATCAGTAAAACCCTCACTAAGATTAGATAATTGGAAAGCATGGACTAAAACAGCGTGTGTAGAGGTGGTCACACAATGTCTTTTAGTTACCCCACTGCGTTGTTCACCAGAAATGTCACCGCTGCTTCTCTTATTTTTTTCTTTTTTTGCTAATTTATCCGCTCCCTTTATCCAAGTAATTCTTGCAGCATGTGAAAGTTTTGCTTTTAGGCTGTGAGAAGCAATATAAGTTGATGCATTTGTAGTAATGGTACAATGCTTACACCCCCTCACAGCTCACCCGCACAGAGCTGAAGTGTGTGTTTGGATGCCAGGAGGCGGGGCGGTCAGTCGGTTGGACGGTCGTCTTGTGCCAAGCAGGAGTCAGCGTTTCTTTAAAACCATCAGGTTTTACCTTTTAGACATGTCAAGCTCAAGTCATGTTGATCTTTACTATGTTTCTGTGTATGTGCGATGTCTGTCTGTGTGTGTGTGTATGGAACATGATGGCCTGTATCCCAGACTTGATTCTGGGTTAAATTGCACTGTCAGTTGTTATTCATTACAGAAAAAATCTGGATACAAGAAATGATACAGCCAAATGAGAGGAAGGTTCGACATGTTTTTATATTTTTTTAAATTATTTATTTTTTGTCCTATCCTCCTTTTTAGCTTTTCAAGTATTACCAGTCACGCACCAGTGCTTTTAAAAGTTATATTGCATTGAACAACAGCCATAGATTACTAGTCAAACCTAGGAATCTTATCCTTCTGTAATCTCTATAAAACATCATAATTACAATCTAGATGGCCATTTTGAAGCCTTATCCTACTATTAAATAAAAGTAATTCGCTTCGACGATACTAACCTTTAGTCATCATATTCGCTCAGTAACTGAAAATAGTATGGATGATCTGTCTTTTTTCCCCTCTCACTTTAGCGCACTGCAGATGTTCAAGTATATTATCACTAAATTTGCTTCCTGAGTGCCAAATACTCAATAAGACAATGACAGTATTTTGTAGGGCTTAAATGTACTGGATTTTGTTGTATTATTCGAGCACATCATTTCTTATACTACCACATATCAGTTTGAGGGGGTAAATACAAGACTCAAGTTTTGTCAAGCTGGAAGTATGTGGACTGTAGCGATGAGAGCTATATGATGCCAAGTAAACAGTGTAAAATATCTCCGAATTTCCACAAAATGGCTACGTTGCTAGTCAAGTGTCATATACGAATTGCAGATGTGATAAGTCATACTCAAATTGTTCCCAAATCCTGTTGTCCCCTTGAAGTCTCTGCTGTTCCTTCTGCCTTGCTATCTAGAGCATGTACAACAATCCTCTTTTAATGCCAACAGCAGGAACTATGACTTAAGATACAAGGTACAATCAGCGTGAAATGAAAGGAACGTTTGAATATTAGCTCCTTTGCTGGAGATGAAGGTTCTGGCGGTTTGTTGTGGGAGGGAAGGAAGGGTCGGTTGGAAAAGGTTCTTAAAGCAGTTGCTTGTGTTAACTGTGAATGACAAAATAAAATCGTCTTCAATGTTTTGCACTACAGATTTGGTGTTGTCTTGATTATTTTCCTCGATTTAATTTAGCTTTGATGTCTGGAATGGAAATGTAATGCAATTTTAGGCCTACAAGCTATGCTGGGAAGAAAACATCACTTCATTGGCGGTTGCCTTTAATGATTTGAAGCTGATTAAAAAAATTACAACGTTTGCAACCGGAAGAAATAGACTTACATTTCAACTCAGTTTTCTTTTGAGTGAGCACCTGGTGAAGGGATGTTTGCATACTACTTTGAATTAATGTTTAATTAGCCATCATTTAATAATTTAAAACCTAAACAATACTCAGTTTTTCTAACACAGGCTTTAGAAGACTTGGAACACTATACAGGAGTCTTTTTGTATCTGTCTTTAGTTTAGTTATATTTAGTCACTTATTGACTTTGTATTGAAAGACATTTTGTTCACATTTCTCATTTGTGTTCCACAGGTGAAAGACATATTTGTTTTGAACAACGTGAATGAGTCGTTTCTGTATGAAACTATATTTAAGTTCCAAATAATGTTTAGGATCATAGTATTTTAAAAATGTTCTTTCCTAATTGAAGACATTTGAAATATATATTTTTATTATTGGCAAAAACGCTGATAAAACAGTTTGGCAAACTGACCAAATGTACACGATTTTTTTGTTTTGTAATTTTTGTACGTGCTATGCCTATGATTAATGAAATGCTTCTTAATAGTAAGCAGATAATCATCAGCAATATTCATCCACAAAGAAGTTGTTCACGTGATCGACGACTAGAGGGCACTGTTGCTCTTGATTATCAACTATCAATCAACAGGTGCAGTCGAAACGCTATTGAGCGTTATGGCTCAAGGCAAGCATATCTGCAGATTACCATGCATGTTCATTTGAGGTCAAACGATAGATTGCATGCAACTTTTTGCCCTTCCCTGCAAAAAACATAAGATTTAGTAGATGTCCTGGTCTTGACACTGGCTTGCTGGTCCTCCTCGTCTCGTCAGTTGGCTGGTTTTAAAGTGGTTTGAGTATGAACATCCCGTTTATCTATCCAGTTTTGGCCTGGCTGGGAGACCACCAGTTTTCCCCCACCATTTTAATATTATTATTATTTAAATTAGGCCTGTTTACTTACAAAAACATTAATTTTCATCTATTAAGCCAGATGTCCAAATATGTTTGTGAAGCAAATGGAGTTCAAACAGCTTACAGTGACCTAAACATATGGCACATATGGTGCAATTATTCCCTCTCTGGGCGTCTTGTTTAAATTCAGTGGCAGAGTGAAACACGACGAGAGCTACTACAACTGAGAAAGTAAGATTAGTTTATCAAACGTGTGCATATGTAGGACTATTTCATGACTGAGTCAAAAAAAATAAAAAATTCTTATGTTTAATTTAGCAGTACTCTGAGGGGTCAGGGAAACTGATGCAGAATAATTGGACGCAGAGGGAATCCATACCAATTTGTGATTTCAGAATCTACTTGAGAAATTAGATGTCAGTGCAAATATGAAATTGCTCCTCAATGTTTTCAAAGATTGTATGAAATTTTAAGTATAAATCTTAAGTATTCACAGCAAAGGGATTTTTCTCTTCGCTCTTTGCCAACTTGAAATGCAACCCAGTGAAATTGTCAGGACACAGGAGGAGGCAAGCCGTTGGAGTTAAAGCAGTGCCATGCAGTCATGATTGGGCTATAAAGAGTCTTATTTTTATTTCATTATTTCTCCGTTTTCTCTTGAAAGTGATGTAGATTCCTGGTATCAAGGGCTCATCTTTATTATTTTTTTCATGCATTTGAAAGTTATACCCTAATTAAAGTATAACTGTATCCAACTGTGAAAATGTGTGAAATACTTTCAGTATTGTATCTAGGTCTTGGGTGTAATTAGAAGCCCAGTTAAGGCAAAACTAATTACAATTAACACGATTATTAATTATTATTTGCAGCATAACATTAGCACCCCCACCCCTTCCAGCAACTGCGTCGTGTGATTAAAAAATCATAACATTATTTTAATGCTGTATCATGCATCCTAAATCCCGGTTATATTTAAATGTTTTTGTTTATTCCACATGGACACATGCTGAAGCAGAAATGCAAAACAAGATCATTTTGGTAAGCATATTTCATACTGACACTCCTAAAAACGACTTCATTTGTCCTCATTAATAGCTTAAAAGTCCATGAATAAATAATCGTTAAAGAGGATACTTTTTGCTTTATGTTTAGCTAAACGCAAAGTGCACAGAAATAGAATGAATATGAGCGTTTATCCCTGAGCCCACCCCTGCAATCAGATTTATACAGCTGACACACATACACCTCTACACCCGGTTTCACAGGAGGGGGGAAAAGCTTGCCTAGTTAGAGCTTTGAGATGAGAGTAAATTCAATTAACTGAGGGTGGTTTGTGCTTTCCTCACTGAAATCTGTTAGCCAAGTAGACTCAAAACTTAAAAAGGAGAGAAGAAAGGAAAAGAGCAAAAGGGGAAAGAGAGAGAGAACAAGGGATGCGCGAGCCAATCCCAGTGGTTTAATTATTTTAATTATCATCCTCTTTCGGCTTTTCTAAAAAAGGGGCCATTAAAGGATGCCCATTTGGGTTAATCTGGTTTAAAAAGCAAGATGGAGGGAGAGATAAAAGGCTGCGGATGTCATAACTAATCAGGGGAGTAAAAACTGCTATTTATGATCTGGGACCGCTGTAAAAAAAAAAAAATATATATATATATATTTTCAAAATACCTTTCTCCTGTTTCAGATAGGCTGCACCAGCAATTCTATACTTTTTTTGCAGCCACTGTCCACAATCACCGTTCTTAATGTCAAATGTGGACAGAGTTTTCTAAGATGACTTTTTATATTTTAAGTAGCCTAGGCTATTTTGTTACGGGCGAAATCCTATCTTTTCATAGGAATCTACAAGTAAGCGGACCAACTCACATCTGCTTGGAATTTTTTGGTGCTTCACATTATAGACACTATATTGACAATATTTTATTATTTTTTTTTTGGTCCACTGAAATTTCTTGGAAAGATATTTTTGTAGTGTTTCGTCAGAAAAATACAGTATTTAACCTATAGGTGTATAACCCAAGAGATGTGCATAGCCTCGCTTTCATTCCCGTCAAAACCAAAATGGCGCTGCTGTGAATAAGGTCTAGGAATCGGATGTTGTTGTTTTTTGTCTCTATTTCTTTTTGACCTGCACCTTTACGCGGCTTTCTGGAATACTCGAATCTGATTGGTCAATCGCGGCATTCAGCTTTGCAATGGCGGCAACCAGAGCTACACCCCACTCTACTCGCTCTCACTTGGTTTATAAAAACACTCCCAGCGTAATTTTGCGTCTGTTATCGATTTTAGTGAACATTAATTCAGAGGACTTCAGTATTAATATCAGCAATGTTTATTTTGTTGCTAGGTCGAATGTTTAGTAGGCTACATGTCAGTGACTTTTTTAGTCCTGCGAAAGCTTAAAAGGTAATATCCAGGTAAGGTCAGCCAATAAAATAACTCAAACTCAAATCATTATTTAATGTCCACGTGTTTATGTATTTGATGAGTAGCTGTGTAATAAGCATTATCTTTTACATACAGTGACATTTTTTTAAGTAGGATATGTCACTGCTTGATGTGACCCGCCATCTTAATTGAACCATTAAATTTGCTGTTAAAGCATTGCTGTGACGGACACTTTATGTCTTTTCATTGAAAGTTACAGATAACCTGACACCTTACTCAAGTGTAGAAGCCTGGCTAAAACCTGCACAGGTGTTAACTTGAACCACAGCATGAAAAGGAGCAGAGAAAGATCCACTTTCTGAATAAATCAAGTAGAAGCAATATCCAGCATGTGTAGAGAGATGGACGGGAGCCCATGTAATATTAAAAGCACCGTGTCTGGCAACGCAAGCGGTGCCACTCCTTTCATTGCTCCTGCTCCCTCCACTACCCGGCCACTGGCTCTTCTCTCAAGGTGACACTTCAAAGCACCAACGCAGACGTGGAAGGCCTGGCTGCCAGCATGGAGCCAGCACAACCCTCCTCCAACCCCCTTCCTCAAACGCGCCTGCTACCCCCGCTGGGCCAGGTCAACGCCAAGAATCCACACCGCTTGCCACTCGGGAACCCTTGTCAAAATCTGCTTCGTATCCTTAATTAATAACACTCCTTTCCTATTGCAAACACAAGGGGGGAGAGAGTGCCCGTCTGGAGTCCACTGGCACTGTTCCTTATGGAGTCTCCATTCCGACAAAGAGATGTGCTGGAAATGGAGGCGATGTTATCTGTTACACCAATATCTGTTGGAATTTAGAGAATGTGTTTTATTGCATTTGTGGTCCTGTAATGTCAGTGTTTTTCTCACCTTTTTTATCTTTGTTTTTACTCAGGATGCCCATCATCGAGACTCAGCCAGAGGAACGTGCATTTGTAAACGTTCAAGGGGGTGCTTTCAATTTGAGAGCTGAAAAATGCAACAAACGGAGGTAGGCATCAAGACACGTCCGAATCCAATGTTCTCATTCAACTGCAACATGCCTTTGCTGTCTATTATATCCCAGAATCCTGTTTGGGTTTGATGGTTGGTGGACAGAATGAAAAGACTCAAAGGTTTTGAGTTTAGCTCAATTGGCAGTGTATATCACATGTAGGTGATCTTTAATACTTGTTAAACTTCTATGATAATTAAATTCAAATAAGTTTCACCCCCCAAAAATGTAAAATTCTGTCTTAAAGTAAAGCCTATAGTTAACAATAACTGATAACTATATAACATTCAACACATAATAACATTGTTTATTATACAGTAAGTGGGAATTGCAGCAATGTCATCTGTCACTTTAAATGATCGAGCTCTTTGAAGCAGGATGGATTGTAATTGGCTGTTAGTGTTTATTGTTCATCAGCTGGAAAAGTGATTCCTCTATGTCATTATTGTTGTAGTTGTGATGTGGAGTTTCCTATATATTCATAGAATTCAAGCGATTATTATTATTTACTCACCCTCATGTTGTTTCAAACCTATATGACCTATATTTTGAAGAATGTTTTTGTTTTTTAATACAATTTAAGTCATCTATGGTGTCTACAACAACACTGGATCTCATTGACTTAAGTTGTATGGACAAAAAAAACTCAATGTATTATATTTATTTGTGTTCCGTTGAAGAAAGCAAGCCACAACATTTGGAACAACATGAAGGGACGAATAAATGATGGCAGAATTTTAATTCTGGATGAACTATCCCTTTTAAAAATGTTAGCGTTTTGTGTGAGTGAAGGAGTACTTGAGCCCTACTAATGGGGCTGTGGAGAGGACGTTAGGCAAAAAACACTGGGAAACACTGATCTAAAGGGTAAGAGCAGTTCACAAATGATGAGATTGTGCTATGTTTGGATTCTTAGTTTGATCACAATCACCCACCACACACACTCACCCAGACAGTCACACAGCGGCATCAGCTGGTTCCAACCATAATCACCTCTCAAATCTGAAAGGAGAGTTTTACGGACACTGCCGTGATCGATATTTGCCAATCCATCCTCCACTATCAGCCCAAATAAAAGGCACGGGCGTCAGACGGGGCTGCCGAAGCAGGTCGTAGGGAGGTCCTCTGTGCCTGTTTGATGTTTGTGCAGCGCTCATCAGTGTGTTGAGGCTGGTTCACCTCTGCTGTTGTGGAATCAGCAGGTCATTGCTGTCTCAACCCCGCGCAGTGCACCGCTGATTGCCTAGCAGTTGCTGCGAGATTGCTTTTCCACGGTTAGGGGATGCGCGTCCTGCCAGTAAGCTGGGCTCTGTTTTAATAGGGCCTCAACTCCTAACTCAAAGGTCGCTGTACTCCTTGCTGCTCACACAGGATTGTTTATGGACTTAGTTCACTGCAGTTTTCTGCCCATTAGATGTGCAATGTGTAGCATGTCTGCTTATTTAGCCTCACGAAAGATGTGTTTCTCTGTTGTCTCATCTAACAGTCGCATGATGTAGTTTTAATATTGAACCAGAAATTTAAAGCAAATACTCTGCATGATATTTAATCATCTTAAAGGAATATTCCATGTTCAAATTAAATGGAGCAGTTTCAAAAGCACCTGTGGGGATATTGCCGATTACCAGACAATATTTTCGATTTGTTTAAAAAAGTTTTTAAAAAGCATAAATCGCAGTTGCAGTAAGGCACTTACAATGAAAGTAAACCATACCAGTGTTTCGAAGGATTCAAAAGTATTAATTGCATATTTTTGTTAAAGAGTTTTCAGTAATTATTTATAAAAAAAATCTAAATCATCCATTTTTGAGGTCAGAATATTTGTTTAGGTGGATGAGCTTCTGAATATGGGTTACTGATGTAATTTCTGAGTTATTTTTTATTTTTTTTTAACAAACTGAGAGATGGGTTGAAATTATTTTCTGCGACCAATGCTGTCAATAAAGCTTAACATCTATTATTGTACCTGAATAATTACTTGGATTTTCACCTCTCTTTGGATGATAGTATTAGTTTTTATTGGCTTAGTAATTATTAAGACAACTTAATTCATTAGTAGGTGTACCAGTCAAACAGAGTCAATGGCTTATGGGTTTTTGAGGGCAGAAAATATTTAGCAGAGCTAATGCACAGTGGAAACATTAGTGCCCTACTTCCATCAGCTGCCAATGAGGCCATCCTCTACAGTCCCTGATGAGCTTTTGCTTTTGTTAAACTGAATGCTGTTTTTGACCATCGCAGACTAATATAGGAGGTCATAGACTCTTGTGTTTGTATTTAAAGGGTGAAGTGCACAGCAACCACTGGATAAGAAATTCTGTCATAATTTACTCGACCTCAAGTTATTTCAAACATGTGAATTTATTTCTTCTGCTGAACACAAAGGAAGATATTTTGAATAATGTCGATATTTTGAAGAATAACCAAACAGTTGATGGACCCTATTGACTTCCATAGTAGGAAAAATAATACTTTGGAAGTCAATGGGGCCAATCAACTGTTTGGTTACCAACATTCTTCAAAATATCTTCTTCTGTGTTCAGCAGAAGATAGAAATTCATTGAAACAACTTGAGAGTGAGTAAATGATGACATAATTTTAATTTTTAAGTGAACTATTCCTTTAACTATCATATTTGATACATTAGGCTTCTATGGCTCATAATATGATATAGGAGAATATGAAACCCGAGGAGGAAAAACACCTCATTTAATGTAGAGGCCCAAAATGAACAAACAGGTGCAGTTTAGTGTTGCTGATATTTATGAACAAAAAAAGTAGATAAAATTCTGATAGATTATGTAAATCAGTGACATCTTTATAATAGTATAGCAGACACATAGTTTACTACTTACATAATGCATATAAATATTAGCTGTCTTTCTATCTCCCAGTAATATGTTTTGGTTAGATGATATTTAAGTTAGCTGCAGTCCGTAACTTTTTTAGGTAAAAAATTATCCAATATAAATTTTTGAGCAAGTACATAACCAGCCAGTGTTCAAAACTATCTGCTTGCCTTAGCTCGATTCAAAACGGTAAGCTTGTAATAATGTTTTTAATTCCAGTAGTACTGGTGGATTTCCACGGGAAATTCGAGCATGTCTTAGCATGATATATCACGTCAAACCGTGCAAATTATAAAGTAGGAACTGTCAATCCAATGACAGAAAGCATGTAGAAGATTGTGTACAAGAGGTTTTTCAGCAATGTTTTGATCACGTTAATAATTTAAAAGCCTTAGAATCTTGTGTATCAAATATGATACAGTATAGGTTATAATGGCAGTTCCTTGCCAATCAATGACGGTTAGTCAAATGTCTAGCCAAGCAAGGATAGACCTGCGCAATCATAACTTAATATTATTTCCTTACTTTTTACATGAATACAGCATCTTGGATTTCTTTTCATTTCTAGCAGACAAAGGGATCCCATCTTTGTGGAGACGGCTAGGACGTGAGGTGGGTTGATTGATTCATGGCCTGTAGTTGATCAGAGGGAAGCCATAGATTTATTAGTAGGCTTGACGACAAAGGGAGGAAGAGAGTCTGCATATGTTAATCCACTGGCTGAACGATGATCAAAGCTGAAACATGCTGGGCCCCTCTGAACGCCCCAGGGCAAACCAGGCTCTCCAGCAGTCTACTCAAAAGTGCAGAAGAGGAGTAAACAGATTAGAAAAATCAATACGCCATGTTTGGGGCTTGGCTAGATGTTATGGCTCATGGGGAGCTGGCCTTTAAATGCATATGCTGTAAAATTGAATCAGGAAAGTCGAGTTTAAGCTCTGACAACCCAGACTTAGACTGTCAATAATTACAAAAAAGTAGAACACTGTTTGTTGTCCTTGCGTTGGTAATTATAGCAGATTTCACTACAGTATTGTTTACAGTGTTGCTGATTTAGATGCGTGTATATACTATACCGTTCAGAAGTTTGTGGCCAATACAACTGCTTACAACATTGTTATAACAACAAATATTTATTGACCGCACCTGTTGTATAAAAAGCATAAGAGACTTCCTATGTTAATTTTTTTTTTTTTTTTTTTTACGTGCTGACTTTTGTACAGTAATATGTGTTGCACTCAGAATCCATAATGCATCTGTAACCCAGGTCACTAAAGAAATCCTGTTGATGTAAGAAAAAGGAAAAAAAGACTTAACACTCATGAATATGCAAAACAGTTATTTTATTTTAATATCTGTGAAGAGAAAATAGGAAAATACATAAATTAAAACCATAAAACTTATTAAGAAAAGTTATTTAATTTAATAAGATGAAGATTGGTCCAATTAGACGAGTGGGAAGTTAGCCCCGCCTTAACGGGTGGATCCAGGACACAGATGATGCAGCACTCCTTGCGAGATAGAGAAGCAGCTGGCGCGATCCTAAAAAGAAGAGAAGAAAAAATTGAATACGCTCTATGCACGAACACTGCTGATGCATTTCCGGTAGAATCTCAGCGCGTTCTATAGCGAAGTGTACTAGTGGCAAAACTTTCCAAAAATGTTTGCTTTATTTGACCTATTTTTATTTATCATTTTCCTAAATACATCTTACCAGTTTCTAACGCAGCCAGTGTTGTCACCATTTCCTTCTCCCCTTGAGCGAGTCTAATTTTCTGGTCACTGGTCCAAATCTAGAAACGGTGCACTCCCTTCACGCTCATTTCCGTATTTCACTGTTTGAGAGTGAGGGTTGCACTCTTGCCACGACGCGCGTTACACATCCAAATATTTTTGGCTGCTGGATGGAAGCAGGTTGGACATCAGCTTCTGAGTATCCTCTTGTAGCTGCTGTACTCATGACTGCACAGTAAAATCTTCAGCTCATCTCCAGTTTCATTCTTGGCGTGTGACTCATCTCTTTGATGGCAACTGGTCTAGATTTCAAAGCAGAAGTGAACGCTATGTCTACTTTCACTGTCAGACCCTGAATCCATTATATGTTCCTCACCACCAGTAGGCTATATGCTTCAACCCAGTTGTGTGCGAACACCTGTATTCTCTATGGCCCTCACTCTCCGAAGTTATGGCTCCCAGAGGATCAGCTGTCACTTCCAGCTTCTACCTGCTCACCGTGCTTAAACTCCCTGTTTGTCATGCTTGCTAGGACTCCTTAGAGGGTTAGTTCACCCAAAAATGAAAATGCTGTCAGTAATTACTCACCCTCATGTTGTCCCAACCCCGTAAGACTTTCGTTCATCTTCGGAACACAAATTAATATAATTTTGATTAAATCTGAGAGCTGTCTCACTCCTCCATAGGCTTCTCGGTAATTGAAACTTGCCGGCCGCCCAGAAAGTTAGTAAAGACAATATTTAAAAAAAGTCCAAGTGACTACAGTGGCTCAACTATTAGTTTATCAAGTGACGAGAATACTTTTTGTATTGTAAAAAAAAAAATTAATAAAAACTCATTCAACGGCCCACACAGAAAAGTCGTTATTTTGGGGGTTTTTTGCACACAAAAAGTATTCTTGTTTGGTTGGAACAACATGAGGGTGAGTAATTACTGACAGAATTTTTATTTTTGGGTGAACTAACCCTTTAATAGTTCTCTTGTCTGAGACTATTCTTGCCATAAATATGTGATTAATATTACTCTCAATTAAGGGTGCTCTGCAGATTATTAAGGGTGGTTAGCGTCTCTCTTTAAGCGTCACTTTCTTTGCAAAAAAAAAAAGCAGCCACTGAATAATAAAAATGTTGATTTTCTTTTCTCTTTAATGAAAAATTCTGTCAATTGTTTTGAAAGGATACGTGAAATGACTTTTCCCCCCGTTAGCTTGGTGTCTTTTAACTTCCTGCTTTTTAAGATGAGTGACTTGCGGTTATTATTTTTGTTTAATCTGCTAATAGATGTTTATCCCCTCAGGCTAATGTCTGAAAGTAGCTATCAGTTTTACTTATTTATTATGCACTTAATCTACATAAACGGCATGGAACTCCACCAGGATGTTCATGTGTGCTCTTTCTGTTCCGTTTCCAGCTGTGGGTTTGAAGCAAAGCCGGTCCATATTTTAAGAAAGCGGTTTTGCAGGCACCTGTCATGAACTCAGCATCGAGTGACTGGCAGATAACAGGATGCGATGCGTTCCTGCAGGATGATTGGCAGATCACTTCAGAGCTACTGAGTGGAGAAGATGTTTAATTGGAGAGCTATTACTTTGCTGTTGAATCACAGTGTGGAAGATATTTCTGAACACCCCCTCCACAATTTCATTAGACTTAGGGATTGTATGTTACCTGAGATAGTTCACCTAAAAGTATAATTCATCATTTACTCACCCTCATGCCGTTCTAAATCTGCATGATTTTTTATTTATTTTTTATTTTTTGCAGAACACAAAAAGAGATTTAAAAAAAAGAACTACACTGAATCACCACTTCCCCACACTTAGGGGCTGTTTATATGACACCATTTTCAAGAAAAAACGTTTAAAAAAGTATGTGTTTTGGCCGTTCGTTTACACAACGCCATTTTGGGGGCTTGAAAAGGGAAACTTTTGAAAACAAGTTTCAAAGTGCAACTTTTTGAAAAACGATACCGTTATCGTATCCATCTAAACAACAAAAATGCGAATTTGTGAAAACAGTGACGTCATGCGCATGCGTATTACGTGTCCAGTCTATAGGCGCGTAATGTTTCTTTACAAAGGGACATCGGCCTGACCTGTCATGAAAAATACAGTGTTTTTAGTCGTTTTCACGGATCCTTTTGAACGGGGAGAGCAAAAAATGAAAAAACTTTTACGTTTTTGGTACACCGTAGTCGTGTAAACATACCCTGTGTTGCCTGGTCTCGTCTGTATCTAGTGAGGTAAATTACTTGCCTGTTGTTGCCGATTCTCCCCGATCCTCTTCGTCTGCCCGTCATCCTCTTCAGCTTTGCCAACCTGGAAAGCAGACAATCTTAAATAACCAAGAAGCTTTAGTTGCATTACTTAGTGTTAAAGGGTAGAAATGGATGAGAAATATCAACAGAAATTAATTGCAGCTGATAATAAATGAATGGGGGTTGCTGGGATTGCCATTACTGTGGTGGTTATCCCTTATTACTGGCATGTGATAAAAGTGCAATTGCATTTGTACGCCCATACCACTGGTACCCACAATGCTTTGATGAAGTGAAGGTCTGTTACCCCTCAGTGATGCTCTTGACTCCATTTATTTATTTATTTATTTATATGTTTCTGGATAAGAAGCGTAGAGACATTTCAGCTGCCAAGCTCAACTTCAACTTCAAGCAATAAGTTGGAAGGACACATCACAACTGAAAATAGCTAAAACCACACTTATGCTCAGTGTTAGTATTCAAATCTCTTCTAAACATCCTGACTGAATAGTCAACAGTATAATATGTTATCTGTTGCTTGGCTATTGAGGTTATAATAAGAATATTTTACCCACTACAAAGCCTCCGTGGTATCCTCTCTCCTTTTCCCGATGTTGCCTGTTCAGAGCTTGGCTTTTCTACCCCATCTATCTCTCTCCCTCTTTTCCCCTTCATGTCAGAACAAATGCTTATTTATACTGCCTGGGAAAACAGCTGTTTGGAGGCACCAGTCGACTGGGTGACAAAAACAGTCTGAATGTGTAATGAGAAGAACACGGCAGCTTGTCTCCACGCTCTGCGGGACGCCTCACTCTGCAAAACAAATAAAGGCAACAAAACGAACGGAAACGATGTTGGAAAGTGCTGTGGCAAAGTTTAATGTGCTCTCTAATTACATTTAGCCACAGTAGCAGATTGAGTACATGGACGCAGAGCTAAAGGTTTGGGGGTGAATCAGCGGTTGTTCGCTTGCCGCCACATTCGGCATTGGAGGTCAGCGAAAGGTATTTGTTTCCAATCAAGGCCCACTGCAGCAGAAGATATCTGACAACAGCATGGGGAATCAGTTTAGTCGAGCGTATGCTGTGCTTGATTGTTCTACGCAGGCTTTGCCGTATCTGCTGGTAATTGGGAGTGCAACTGGTCCGCTGCAGTAATTAGTGGAAACGCTGCCTGATTACACTGCGCGGATCACATTGGGATCACTCTGATTTTAGAGGATCTGTCAGTCATTTTCCTCTTTGTAATGTCGTCTTTGTTTATTTTTTTACTTTTAACATTTTTAAAATAAAAGCTATAGTATATATTAAGGTCATATTTTTTGACATATATATTAAAAATATAGGTCACACCTTAGATTAGGGTCCAATTCTCACTATTAACTAACAATTAACTGCGACTTTTGCCTCAAACTCCTAATTACTGCTTATTAATGGTTAGTAAGGTAGTTGTTAAGTTTAGGTATGGGGTAGGATTAAGGGATGTAGAATATGGGCATCCAGTATAAGGCATTAATATATGCTTTAAGTACAAATAAACAGCCAATATCCTTATAATATGCACACTATTAAGCAACTAGTTAATAGTGAGAATTGGACCCTAAACTAAAGTGCTACCAAAAAAATCTTGCCACAGTGATTGAAGGTACTTCCATAGCACCTTTAAGCTGTGGTCACATTAGCAAAATTTCAGCAAAATTTTGTGGGAAGAAATGTCAAGTCACCTTCAAAATCAAGCATATTTCTGTTAGTCAAAACAATGAATTCATGTGACCAACTTGAACATGAGTGAAATCCGCTTGGGAAACTTTTTTGCCCTCACGGGAAACTCCCATTCTCACAGATTACTTTTGAAGTGACTGGATTTCGCCCACATAATTTCAAAGAGCAATAGTAAACGTGACCACAATTTTTTTTTGAGGTTATTCAAAGGTTGTTAATGAAAGTCTTCAAAAGTTATTCTATAGTTTTTGCTTGTTATTTATTTTTTTATTTTTTTGGTCATCGCATTTTTAAATTTCTTTAGTCCTGTCATAAAATAAAGTCAGATTTATTTGTACATCACTTCATTTCAAAGCAATTAAGAAAGTCGTACTGTAATGTCAATAATGCCTTAGTGTTTTACCATATAGAGCAAGTTTTAGGGCTGGGAGACATGATGATATAAAACGATGATAGAAGTTATCCTCCGGAATAAAAGTGCCAGGCCTTTCAAACAAGGGTGAGATGAAAGGGTGCTAATGTTAAGTGATGTGACAGACAGCTTGATTCTCCCTTAAGAGGTCTATTAATTTTATTTAAGGGATCTTTTGTGGCGGGTCCATGACGCATGGCTTTCTGTGCCTGAGGGACTGTTGAAACAAAGGTTTGGAGCGTGTCTTCTCCCAACCGGACCCAACCCGGTGTCCTAACCGTCTCCTGCACTGCACATGAAGCCCTCGGGGAGCACCCCGGGACGACACGACTTTAATAATTGAAAAAGCACATGGTCCATGATTAGCTTATTAGGGCAAGGGTAACTAATTACCTAATTTTATTGTCAAAGGGGGCAGAAGGGGGCAACAACAGGGAAGAGTCTGGATCACAGGTTCCCCATGCAGCAGGAACGGTCTCGCTCTCTCTCAACCTGTTGCAATGTGCCTCACGGCATCCCTCCCCGTCCTGCTGTTCAGGTTCGTGTGACATCTGCTCCGAGACGCTGCGTGTCCCCCCGTGAGACACGCCTCCCCTCCTCCCACCTCATGCAGATGTTGCAGTCCCCTGGTCTGGTGCAGGCCTGCAGAGCGCGCCAGACCCGTTTGAAGTGTGATGAAACGGAATGGAGCGAGCCGCTCGGGGGCTTTGGGAGCTGGTTGAGGTGTGTGTGTTGGGGGGGTTTGTTGAAGGGCCAGTGAAACTGGCTCATTACAATATCACTCAGAACCAGATCCGAGGGTTGAGTTGTTCCCCCTCTGCTGTTGCACGTCCCCACGGGACGGGATGGAGAGTTGTCTGGAGCCGACTACGAGTGTTGCTTTCTCTGTCTGTCTCTCCCAATTTTGCGCTCATTGTCTGTCTTGTCATCTGCCCCATTTTCTTTAGATTTATTTTAAGTTTTTTTTCTTTCTGGGCTTTTTTTTTTTTTTTTGCACAGTCCAGGCCTGCATTGAGCGCCCTGCTTTGCTGAGTAAGAGTTTGGAGCAGTTTTTAGTCAAAGAAGCTGATGAAGCTGTCAAAAGTGAATCATAATGCATATTAAAGAAGATAAGATTGCAAATATGAATTATTATAGAGAAAAAGAAAGAAAATGTAAATGATGCTTGTCTCTGACAAACTGAGCATGTTAATTTTAGTGTCTGGCTTTCTTGGTGGTTGCTTACTAGCCCAAGTCAGAAGTGGCAGGTTTTAAATCAGTATTATATGGTTTGGGTAATGGCGTACCTCTCCTCAACAAGTCACGCGACCTGAGATATCATTTGATTTTGTTGCAAAAACGATGCAAAAGTTTGTTCAAACCTTAAAGTATGAGCAATAGTAACATTGATAACCACTAAATAACAATTACCACTAAACGCACTGTATTTATTTGTTTTTCTATTGCAGAAATTGTATAACAAAAAAGAAATTGTGCAGAATCAGCATTACAACATTATTCATTGCGAACACTGCAAAAGCACTTTATATTACTATACAAATTTGATATTTCTACTGTGACACATTTATACATATACATACACACACACACACATATGCTCATTTGTAAGCAAAAGTAGATGCCAAAATATGACAATTTTTATGTGTGTTCTACTCATGGTAAGCTTTAAGATTACAGCAATTTATTATTATTGTCATTAAAGATATGTCATGTATAAGTGTCCAACCTGCTAAGGTTTGCATGAAATATGGGATGCCGCATTAGTGGGGAGGTTAGGTGAAGTGCTGGAGGAGAGGTAAACTGTTAAAGATCAAAGTGAAAAACAAAAGCAAATTTCAAACAAGCCTCTGGAGCTCAGCAAGAAACTTTTTGGTCCTCTGATAATACTTAGATCTATAAATGTTTCCTTTATTTATTTATTTATTTATTTACTTGTTTATTTTTAAAATTATTCATTGCAATAATAATTTGGGCCTAACAAGCACTTGTGGGAGACGGCTTTCTTTCGCATCTTTCTTTCACCGCACTATAGTGCAGGGAGCTGTGGGATTTAGGGAACTATTAGAGAGATTTTTTTATTTGTAGCTAATGAATGCTATGCATTCTATTTTTTGCTCTTTTTGTATATTTGGTTGTTGTAACTAGAGATTGAATGTAGTGTCAGAGAATTTACAGGCCAAGAAATTCAAGGTTCTTTTGATTTATATATTATAAATATGTTTATATTATGTGATTACACACACACATCAGCCAATCACATGGCCGCAACTTAATTTATTTATGCATGTAGACATGGTCAAGACGGTCTGCTGAAGTTCAAACTGAGCATCAGAATGGGGAAGAAAGGTGATCTAAGTGACTTTGAACATGGCCTGGTTGTTGGTGTCAGATGGGCTGGTCTGAGTATTTCAGAACCTGCTGTTCTACTGGGATTTTCATGCACAACTTTCTTGGTTTGAAAAAAGAGAAAAGATCCAGTGAGGGTCAGTTCTGTGGGCCAGAGGAGAATGGCCAGACTGGTTCGAGCTGATAGAAAGGACACAGTAACAAATAATCAAATAACCACTCATTACAACTGAGGTCTACAGAAGAGCATCTCTGAACGCACAACATGTCGAACCTGGAAACAGATGGGCTACAGCAGCAGAAGACACAGCGGGTGCCACTCCTGTCAGCTAAGAACAGGAAACTGAGCATATTCGCACAGGCTCACCAAAATTGGATAATAGAAGATTGGAAAAACATTGCCTAGTCTGATGAGTCTCAATTTCTTCTGCGACATTCAGTTAGGGTCAGAATTTGGTGTAAGCAACATGAAAGCATGGATTTTTTTCTGCCTTATCAACAGTTCAGGCTGATTCTGGTGTAATGGTGTGGGGGATATTTTCTTGGGACACTTTTGGCCCCTATAGTACCAATTGAGCATCGTTTAAAAACGCTAAAGCCTACCTGAGCATTGTTACTGACCATGTCCATCCCTATGACCTCACTGTACCCATCTTCTGATGGCTACTTCCAGCAGGATAACGCGTCATGTCACAAAGCTCAAATCACCTCAAATTGGTTTCTTGAATATGAGTTCACTATATGCAAATGGCCTCCACAGTCACCAGATCTCAATCCAATACAGCACCTTTGGGATATGGTGGAACGGGAGATTCGCATAATGGATGTGCAGCCGACAAATCTGCAGCAACCGCGTGATGCTATCATGTCAATACGAACCAAAATCTCAGAGGAATGTTTCCAGTACATTGGTGAATCTATGCCACGAGGAATTAAGGCAGTTCTGATGGCAAAAGGGGGTCCAACCCAGTACTAGCAAGGTATACCTAATAAAGTGTACCTAATGAAATTTATATTTCTAATGAATGTATATAGTGATAAACAATGACAGTTCTTACTTAACCTAAAGTTTTTCGATACTTATCCTAATGGAAAGTGCCCCTACTGTTGCTATGTATAGTTACCTCCTCAGGTGAACACCTCTTCTGCTCGCAAGCATGTTTTTTTGCACCAGGTGAAATTATGCATTCTAACTTTTGTGGTTACAAATTTTTTATTTGTAAATGCTTTTGAAATATTCCTTATTTAATATGAAGTAAAACTGTTATGTCGTTATTTTTTTTTACTTTAATGTTTGACTAATTTCAAACCCATCTGTAATTCACACTCCGGTTTACAAATACTGCAAACTACTAAATCATATAGAAATTCAAGCCGTTTCTAGTTTGATGTTGAACAGAAATTCCACTTGTTGAATCGTGATGGTTTATGAGTTTTACAGGCACACTGTGACCTCATGTCATCTGAGTAGTTGAGCATCGTCCCATATCTGCTCTCTGAGAAGTTTGCCGGTGACCGGAGTCCACTCAAAACAATACAGTCAAACTGTTGTTTCAGCGTTAACTTTCAAACGTTAAAAAGACTCACGTATGAAGACAACTCTGTGAACATGGGCTGATAATGACCTCCCTGCTGAATCCGTAGCAGCGTTCCCCAGATGTCCCGCTGAGCAGTGCTCAGAGACTTTGATGTTTGCAAGATGCAACTCTCCTTGTAAATATGTACGTTATTGAGAGACGGAACGCTGTTGTTGTCGGTTTTATGAAGAGTCTTATAGAGGCCTTATGCATGCTGAATGCTTGAATATTGTGGGGTGAACAGATGGTATGGTTTCCCCATTTTTTTAGACTTGCCAGAGGCTCACATCTTCAGCCCGGTCAAGTATAGGAAGTCTCAACTCATCTACTATGATTGCCCTTGGCTGGTAAGAGGAGATTGAAAACAAAGATGTCTTTTTGAATCTACATTGACAGCCCAGCTGTCATCAAAAGCATCACATTTTCTGTATGTAAACCATTGCAAAGTTTGGTAGCCATTTCAAAGTGGCACTGGTCGCCAACATAACACATTTAATCGATGATTATTTATAGACTATTGAGATAATTGCTTCATTCTAATGACTTTTACCTCTTACGTCATTGTCTTCAAGGTTCAAAGCTTCAATGATTGTTTACCAGATCCAGACTGCATCTTTAGGAGTGTGAAGTTGCTATGTGAAGGTTTAGGCTTTTGGGAGCCCCTCCTCTCAACCCCGTGTTGACAGCCCACATGAGTGCTGTGCATGGCCTGCCCAAGGCAAGACCACAGGCGACGCATCTCTCCTGTGGGCCTCCTTCAGGATCCTCCATACCTCACATAGCCCATTGCAGCACCCCTCTCCTTTCCACCGTCTGCTTGTAGAAGGTATAGAGAAGATTTATTTGGGGGTGTCCTCAGGCATCCAGGTTTTCCGATGCCACCCTGTGCCACTGCCACAACGTTAAATGACTATTTTTGGAGTGCAAATCTCAACTATGTGACTTTCCGCTCACTGCACTAATGCACCGTGACTGCTGGGCTTTCTAAGGGAGGTATGAGGGAGGAAGACGGGGAGAGGGGTGGTGGTGGGGAGAGGGGTGGGGGGGTGGGGGGTGCACCTTTAGTTAACTGCAAGACACGTATACCAGACTGCCGCTTTACCACCATCCACCCCACTACATTTCTTGCTGTTTTTTTTCCCCCTCTGTCTTTGTGTCTGAGCCTTGACTATCAACATTAATGAGACGTTCTTCAGCTGGCCGGATTCACAAAGGAAAGGTGAGGAGGAAACAATATGGTATTCTGGAAGCTCTCTGACTTTCTGCCTATTTGAGTCTTTTTGATATAAATGAAACCCGGAGAGCGGGACGGACACTGCATATGAAACAAGCCCCTGTATCGTTTGCCCACTAGAAATATCCTATCCCAGTAGGAGAGAGCAAAACTCTGTATATAGCGTGTTGTGCGTGCACTTTGCAAATGCGAGGTTCGAGAGTTGCTGGAATTGCAGTAATAGTTCAATTCATAATTAATAGTATCTGATTTGCCTGATTGCATTTTAGCAGTAAGGGATTAACTATATCTACAAAGACATATAAAAAAAAAACCTGTTAAGTATTTATGATCCTTGATAGAACTATTAACGGCAAATAGCCATCTCCTTGAATATTGATTATTGCTAATTAAACATTCATTTTGATAAGGAAGTCGACAGTCTCTCAACCTCAATATTTTCGTCTGCTTAAAGCTGCTTGCGGTTTGGGCTATCAAATGCAGAGGAAAGCTTAAGGCACTCATTAGTTGTCATTAAGATGCCCACCAAAGGCAAAGGACATTGTGTTAAAGAAGGGCAACTGTTGAATTTTTTCAAAGGTTGTGAGAGCCAGGGAAAAGGAGTACAGAAATGTACTGTTGTTTCTCCCAGATTATTCTAGGTCATGTACAATTTAGAATCTATTGACGGGAGCATACTGTTGATTGACCCTGACAATTTTGACAAAAACAAACAAACAAATGAATAACATGTTTACAGTAATACTTAATATGGATGCCTAGCGGCCAAGTGTGCAGCACTGCGAATAAATAAAATATGCAACTATAATACTGTTTTGAAAGTAACCAAAGCACTTTAGCACATTACACGTGTTAGCATTAGACTGGTGTGAAAGAATTGCTTACCGACCATGCCTGTGCAAAGCTTTATCAAATATTTACACTCAGAAAAACCAAACCCTGTTACTTTGCTTCATTTAGTATATGTGGAGCCATGAATATGCAAATTAGCCCCGTCTCAACTCACTCACACCAGCTCAGAGATCCACTCGCTTAACTTTACTGTAGTAAACGCTGCACAATGGCAAGTGGAAATGCTGTCAAACTGATTCAGAAGAAGTGGAAGAGTGAATTATACAGGCTCGTCTACAAGTCGATGTATCAGAATGGTAGTGCATTTTATGTATCGCACTCTACAATGTCGGACACATAATGGTAATTAATATGATTAGCCTTTTGCTTGGCTACGTTATCAAACAGCTAATAATGTGTTGCTTATGTTACACAACCATGTTCCCGTTCGCCATCACAGAGTCAGACAGCTGCAATCAGCATCAGCAACTTAGAACGTCATTGGAGAAAGGCATATATTTCATTGTAATATACATTAATTCACCTGCTTTGTTGCTAAATGTACACGATTTTTCATATCAACAGAAACTTGTCATTTGTAAAAATTATATCATTTTTATACTCTTATTTCACTACTGTGAAACTTAATGTCAATCTCTAAATTAATTCTTAAAAGGATAGTTTCCATGCCATTCCAAACCTGTGGGATTTACTTTCTTCTGTGGAACAAAAACAAAATTTTTGGAAGAATGTGGGGTCCCATTTTTGTGGGGTCCAAAACATCAGAAAAATTACAAATTTTTTATTTTTGGGTAAACTGTCTCTAATAACTTCTTAATCATTCCTAAGATACTACAATACTGTTGAACTAATATTAAATGATAAAATATGTTTTAGTTGGAGCCGTGGCATAGTCATTTGTGCTGTCGCTGTCAATAAAAGTTGCAAAAGACCAACAATTTAAGGGCAATAACTTCAGTCTTTGATCAGATGCAGAAGCTGCTGTAAAAAGTCCAAAATGGTAAACTGGAACAGGGGAAACTTTCCCCCAGAGCTGTGCCCTTTAGCAGACAGAGATTAGTCGCTACTCTCTTCACGGCTCTGGATAAGTTAACAAGTCAGCAAGCTTTATCACAAGATTTATCCAACAGTGTTTGAAGTCAAGTTGTTTACACGCAGTTTATATTATAGATTTACTATGTCTGTCATAAAACAGATGTAAGTTGGATCATTGGAGAAGTTTTTGTTAGATACTCCGGTCTCTCTGAATTACAAACAATTTTTCTTTCCACACTGAAGATGATGGTGCTGAATGACATGACACAATCATAGCCAACCAGGAGATATTTTATGTTTAATGTGGTAATGTGGAGTGGAAATGTGGACCAATGAGATTTCATTGTAACTTTACAAATGATTTCCATTTAAAAAAAAAGATTCTTTTGAACTTTCTAATAATCAACGACTCCTAAAAAGTGCATCATGGTTTCTACAAAAAAACATTTTTCAACTGTGATAGTAACAAGACATGTTTCTTGAGCACAAAATCAACATATTAGAATGATTCTGATTCATGTGACACTGAAGACTGGAGTAATGATGCTGAAAATTCAGCTTTGCCATCACAGGAATAAATCACATTTTAAATATATTACAGTTTTTCACAATTGCTAAGACACATTTCTTGAAACATTGACCCATTTTCTCACAACATTTAAAACAGAAACAAATCATCAAACTACTTTCACGAAACCCCTGACTCTTCTGGCAAATTAAACAATCGGCACAAAACCATTTCACCTGTACTCAAAATCAAACAATGCTTTCAGATCATACATACATCCTTCAGTATTAAAACACTACAGATCATTCATTAGGCACTACGTCAAAAAATGGAGAACAAGGCATACAGAGCATATAGTTACAGAAACAAATGTATAATGTATACAGTAAACAAATTATGCAATTACATAAAGTATTGCAATCAAAACTTAGTAATGCAAATGTGTCTTCATATTTACAGGTAAAGCGTCATAATACGGGTAGACTACTTTCTCCCCCCCAAAAAACATCAGGAGGGATCAAGACTTCTTTCAACTTTGTGTTGGGTCTGGCCTTAGGACTTCGTTCATATCACAGGCAACGTTGTCTTTTGCCAGACAAAGGGGAAAAACCCTCTAGTGTGCCGGATCCTGCCTTGACAACACTCTCCACACCTTGCTTTTTCTCGTCCTCGTCCTCATCCTCTTCCTCCTCGTCCACCACCTCTTATACATATTCTTCCCCTCGTGGTTTCCATCCATTGTTCATATCAACATTCAGTGCACCTGTGCACACTGTCTGAATTGGCTTATATTTCATACAGTTGGTTTTGTGCTTAACTTTTGTCTCATGCAAGCGCATCACAGTGCAAAATGTGTTTTAGAGAGTGAGAATGTGTTTAGAGTTTTGCAAAAAAGGCTGAACTTGTTTTGCAGAAAGAGTGATTTATTTAGGGTTTAGACCATTGAGTATTTGTTTCGGAGAATGGGGAAATGGGGTAACTTAGAAATTTTGAAAAACTGTCAAATAGAAAATGGTCATTTTAAAAGGTAATAATATTTTAAAATAATGTCAAAAACATGAAAAAACGTACTGATCCAAACTTTTGAATAGAAGTGTATGTGGAAAAGTCCTTTCATTAAGCCAACAAAAAAAAGTGTCTTGACGTTGTTATGACATGATCAGTTTCTCAGAGAGACAAACACTTCATAATTTAGCAGTAACAATCTTGCATTTTTTAAATAATAGTTTTGTAACATTTTTATTCATTTATAGTATGCTTCTTAGCTGCTTAAGAAGACAAAATAATACGTTTTTATTTTAAAATAAGTTGTTGTTTTTTTTACATTGATAAATGACATCTAATCTTTGTCTCTTTTGAAAGCACCACTGATCAAATCATTTTGGGAGCACATTAGCAACGCCGTAATTTCATATTCTCAGCCTGTGAAAAAGTATGTTTGCCAGAGTTAGAGTACAGTCAATCTGGATGCATGTATTCACTTTTATCAGGGCCTCTTTGTTTGGCTCATTGCTCTCGCTTTCTGTATTAATGAGTGTGTTTTGCTCTGTGCATTTGCTGCTGTTTGGATTTGTTTGTCTCAGTTTGTTAAGGGTTTAAAAGGCTCGAAATAGCCCAACTCCCCCCCCAACAAATATGGCCAATCGTGCTGCCAACCAGGATACTGTTTTTCCTCATGACTGTTCCAGTTTATGAGAACTTGTTCCCACACCTCAAAGCATTTGCTAAGGCCTGCTAATTGACTGTAACGCCTGATGTTGACTTGAGAGCCAGCAAGTGTCAACTTGGACAGTGTACATGCAATTACCATGGCTAACACGGCTAACACTGGTCACAACTGGTGTCTTAGCATTTAATGAGTTCTCTCTTTGCAAAATTGTGGCCCGCTCAGTCTTCAACTGAGAGTAAACAGAATCAAGAGGTCCTAAAGGAGGCCAGAGACTTGACACTTCCATGGGGATGCAAGAATAACGTACCGCGGAGTCCCGTGAGGGCCGCTGATGAAATAATAATGTGTTGGATACAAACATGCAGCTGAAATTTGCACATGAGAATCTGCTGCATGAAAATCTTTGTCTTATATACCGCCTATGACGATTCTTAGTGAAAAGTTAACATGCAAATAGACCCCCCTTGTCTTCTCTCCTTTGAGAGCAGTAGGCCCATTGTCTGGATTATGTTATTGTTTATTTTGAAAACAATTAAAGTAGTTGATTATACATTTCATAATTTGTCTTTCAGGAGAATTACGCTAATGTAGTCTGTTTGAAGATGCTCCTAAGACGGAATCCCCAGCGAAAGGAAGGTACACACTTTTTGCACTAAAAGGATAGTAGTAAATATCATAGTGTGACTAATTGCAATTCATCTAATCAGGACTTCTGTGCATGTCAGTGTTTATATTTCATTAAAACCATTTCATGCTGATTTTCTTGCAGGATTGTAAGTGCAGTTGCAGAAAAAGGCGCTGTGTTTCCCTGTACTGATCTCAACCCAATGATTTGGCATGACCCTAAACTGAAAATACTCTCATTATATTTACTCACCCTCATGTTGTTCTAAATCTGACCTTCTTTCTTCTGTGGAACACAAAAGAATATATTTTGAAGAATTTCCATACAATGAAAATCACTGGGGTCCAAAACAAATTTATAAAAAATGTTAAATATCTTCTTGATCCCCTGAAGAAAGAATGGTATAAAGATTTGGAACGACATGGGATAGTTCAGGTGAGCTATCCCATTAAGTAGACTGTGTCTATTGTTGTGACTTAGTTCAAATAAAAAATTGTAAGTACAATCCTGGCAAATTCAAAGGGATCACATACTTTTCCCAGCAACTTTATTGCATTGACTAATTTCTGCCGAGACATAATGCAGGTTGTAGAGTTTCATTCCACACTGACTTCAGGTGGAATTAATGTTCCGTTGACATTAGAGAAACCTAGTTCCTGTGGTTGTTCCTCTGTTTTTCACCAATCAGCATCTTCTATTTACACTCAATGCTCTCGTTCAACTTTTTTTCTGTTTTTATAATAGACTCTCACCCAACACGGGCCACTCTCTTTCCCACGAATGTCACAGTGCCTTCCCAGTGCATTCTGAGGCCTTTCACAATGAAAGAGGTATGATAACCAAAGAGAGAGAGAGAGAGACATGTCAGCTTGCGCCCTCAGTCACGGCCGGTTAGTTAAAGCAAATGCAGTTGGCCTCCTGAGAGAGCGCGGGCCAGCCGAGGGTGCCAATCACAGCCGTACCCGGGGCTTTCCTGTGTTCCGTTCGCCGCAAGCTACTTTTTATTAATTTAATAAACATCCTGCAGAGAGCGGTGAGCTTCAGCCACAGACAGCAGCGCTGCTCAGGTCCTAATGAGAGGAGCTTACTTTAACCCGACGCACATAAAGGAGACAACTCCAACAAACGTATCCACACAACCTTTGACACACAGACTCTTTAACATCTCATATTCCAGAATGATGTGGGCCGTCTTATTTATTTATCTAATGCCTAATTTATTACTATTCTGGGATTGGCAGGCACTTTGCAGGGGCTAACGGAGAACACCTCGCATGGAAAAATAATGGTGATCTTACTTTAAAAGCGGCTTCTTCCGGCCCTGATCGGCTCAGCGTGGACGGTAGCGTCAACGGGAATCATTAAACTCGCCCTCTTCCTCTCAGCTCATGAGTATACACACAGCAACGTGGTAAAAAACACTCTATCCATTACCATAATGCCTGGATAATGGGGACAAGAGAGTCTAGATGTCAAACACCGGAAAGTGTAAATTCCCCCGTAATAGAAATTTCACTTCTTTGCCTTCATTTCTCTCCTTCTCTATGTTCCCTCCTGTTCCCAACCCTCTTTATTCTGTACTGCTACATATATTCATGAATTCATGTTTGTGATGAAAACTTATGCGGATTGAGGGTAAAAAAACAAACATAAAGTGTATTTTGACGAGGATCTGCCTCGTTTCAGTGCCAGAGACTTGCACCAGCTTCAGTCCTCAGGGACGCACCAGGACGGTAGACCCTCATTCCGTATTTCTCTTTCTCTTTTCTCCTTCCCCCTCCATACTATGCTCTCTCTCTCCATCCTCTACCTTGGCCCTCCCTTGCTTCCCCCCCCCCCCCTCTGTCAAAGTCAGTTACAGACAGAAGATTTCTCCTTCTTAAATAATTCACAGGTTGATTAATAGACTCACAAGGGTATAATTAGACAGGGGAGAGACAGTGGCTAGTGTAACCAGTACAGTGCTTATGGGAATTAGAGAGTGGGATTAATAAGGAAACCGAGAATACGGCGAGTGTTCAGAAAATGTGTTGGTGGTTCAGGTTGGAGAGCTGAGCGGGTTTGGGATGGGGGAATGGGGGAGGGCTGTGTGCTGTATGAAGCACTTTCTCCAGGAGCAGAGAGCCAACGTTTGTTTGATGTGGAAATTGGACAGTTTGAATCCGTCTCTTTTAATTTTTCACAAGTTACAGGGACCCCCTTGGTATACCACACTTTTCTAAAGGAAATAAAATTAATTTGCCTTTCCTTTTTACAATCTTCCTTTTTTTGTGGCCCCTTTCTGAAATGTCTTATCCAGTAAACTTCCAGTCTTAACCCCCCCCCCCCCCCCCCATCATCTCCTTTTTATTTGCACTCGTAGATCTATAGGAGGAAGTGCAGCTGCTATCATCAGCATATAAACTCAGTGCCGTCGCCTCTAAAACGGGATTGGGCTACTTTTGCATTCTGAAAGGGACGAGTTTTGTTGTGCGAGATTGCCGTTCGTTGCGAAAATCCGCCAGACAGATCTCCGCTTCAAATGTAAACAGCTTCTTATCCCTTCGCCTGCACAGAGCAAATCAGAAATGAAACAAAACATATCAACGCAGAATCCAAAAACACATTTCAGAGACGTTTATTTTCACCTTACAGTGAAGAGTGGAGGAGACTTATGGGACTTCACTTATGATGCTGCATATTATTTTGCTGTCTTACCTCTTGTCTTTTGTTTCTCATTTAAAAGATGCATTTGTGGAATGTATTCTCTGTCCTGTCCCATGTGTGCGTTTTGAATGGAAGACAGCAAAATCCTTAGCGTGGTCTGAATGGGTCCACCAAACAGAGCTGGTTGTATTTATCTGCCTCTTTTCTCTCTTGTTTCTTCCATCTGTCTCCTCCAGATGTTTTCTTCCATTCTCACAATGCATCTGATCTATCAGTGAAGAAAAGGCAACATGACAGCACTGTTTGCACAAGCTCATTTCATCCTCCGCTGCAAGACATGCATGCAATGAATCCCCAGGTGATTCAAATGGGGGATTTGATTCAGTTTGTCTCTGAAAATGAGAATAGTTTAATTAAACAGATTAAATGTAGCTATATAAAAACTTGCAGCCTCAGAACTTGTTGCAAGCTATTTGTGTTGTATAGCTTGCTAAGATATAAGCTTTTCAGAAATTAAAGTAGCTAGCTTACAAAAAAGTAGTTTGCTACACTACAAGCTAACAAGACTGACATTTTAAAATATAACATAAAAAAAAACATGATAAAACTACCTAGAACACTAAAAAAAATATTATTCATTACCTGTCCACGGTCTCTAACACTACACTTTATTAATACACTTTATTAATACATATAATAATTAAAATACTGTGTGTGTGTGTGTATGTGTGCGTATGTGTGCATGTGACTCCATATCCCATCCATGCTTTAAGCATTTTTCTCATAAGCAATCCATAAAATTTTAGATGAAACACATTTTAGCCATAACGAAAACTGGTAACTACTTTGAAGCATTTTTTAAAAATATGTATATATTATATTATGTTTTTATAGTTTTAAAATACATTTTATATGATTTCGAAATAAAAAATAATGTGCCTTCATAATCTTTAATTAAAATAATTTCTCCTCTCTCTGATGATGTGTTTACTGACATGAGGCCGGGACAACTTGTCACTCACATGTGATCTCAGCAATAGCAAACCACAACCATCCAATCAATTCTGATGGGCAAAATCAATTACCACCCTACTTTTTTTATGTTCGAGAATCCGTTTCATGCAGATATACGTCACAATAGGGAAGAAAATACTGTAGCAACTTCTGTTCCATGGTGACTTTAAAATAAAATAAAAAATCCATGTCATGACCCCTTTAGTTTAGTGGCGTTGCTACTATCAGTAACCTAAAAGGGGGCGCCAGTGTTCCCAGCAGTTTTGGTTTATTTATCTAGGATGGCATTAAAGCTCTGTACACCTGATAAAGGGGGTGTCAGGAGGCCTCTGACAGCCTCAGAGGCTGCTGAGTTTTTGCGATTTGGTTGCTACGCCGCCAGAACAAGGAGAGCCTATGGCAACTTTGAAGTTTTGACAGACGAAGGTCTCTGAACATCCCTTAATCTTGACTTTCCTCAGACAGTACACACGGCAAGTTCACGCTGTTTGCTTTCTGCTTCTTAATGACACAAACAAACCATTCACCCACCACACATCATAAGATTTCATCTACCTTAATGCAAGCTCTGGCTGATTTCTTCAGACGCAAAAGCCCCTTAACTCTCTCAGAAACTAGCCGTCTCCAAAGAGCGTACGCACGAGCGTGTGGGAAGACGCGGCTTTCCGCTGGGTGCAGATGAGCTCTCGCGTGTCGTGTGGGGCTTTTTGATCGTACCTGAGTGTTTTTGTTAGCATGCTGCAGGAAACTGCCTGGTGTGATGTGTTGAAAACCAGATCAATAGCTAGCAACTGTAAACGGATGGCTCTGTCAAAACGGATTGTCCTGACAAGAGACAGACTGTGCGCTTAACACGCCTTCATCAATCGAACTTCATTTGTCCCCCAAAACAGAAGTAGAAATAAAAGGGGGAAAGCAGTAAGGAGTGTTTTGTTCATGAACTAAAATTCATTTTACATTGCTTACAATTTTTAATAATAGCTTATATGCCCATACTACCTAATAGGACATAGGCCTTTACACAAATGGTGGAAAGTGTAACTCATCCAACCATACAGCCTACAGACATCAATGATTCCTTGTATTGTGCAGTTTGCAATTGGTCTTTCTTTTTCTTACTTTCCTTTGAACACAAAATAAGGATGTGTATGAAACAATGAAAGTTTTTTTTAAATATGTGTCTGTGTGTGTTCCACAGAAGAAATGAAGTTGTCATACAGGTTTGGAATGACATGAAGGTGAGTAAATGATAACAGAAGAGAGTATTTAGACAGAAGAAAATATTTAGTATTTTTTATAATAGGCTGACAATCTGATCTTTTTTATTTATTAATAATTTTATTCAGCAAGGGCATATTCAATTTATCAAAGACAATAAGGAAATTTATAATGTCACCAAAGATTTTTTTTTTCAAATAAATGCTGTTGTTTTGAACTTTCGTTCCATCAAAGAATCCTGAAAAAAGTATCGTAAATATTAAGCAGACCAACTTTACTTTGATAACAAGAAATTTTTCTTGAGCACCAAATCAGCATTTTAGAATGATTTCTGAAGGATCATGTTCACAGGATTACTGTACAGGAGTAATGATGCTGAATATTCAGCTTTGCCATCACAATAATAAATTACATTTTATAATATGTTAAAATAGAAAACAGTTTTATTTTTTTAATAATATCATACAATATTACTGTTTTTACTGTATTGTAGATTAAATAAATGCAGATAGATAGATAGATAGATAGATAGATAGATAGATAGATAGATAGGTAGATACTGTAGATAGATAGATAGATGGATGGATGGATGGATGGATGGATGGATGGATGGATGGATGACTGATTGATAAAATTATTGATTGACCAATCAGATTCCACTTTCATTTAAAGGCATGGATATAGAAGACATTTTGTTCCGCTGAAGAAAGTCAGTCATACAGGTTTGGAGCGACATGAAGGTGAGTAAATGATGACAGTTTTTCTTTTTTGGGTGAACTTTCACTTCCATACATACACATCACAGGTTGTATACTTATGGACCAATAGCGTTGCCAACTTGGCACCTGTTTGAGTAGTTTCCTGACTCATTTTAGTAACTTCCAGTCTTTTAGACGATCATGTTGTGTTGTTTTGTTCTAGTCATACTTCCTATCTCTCCCACCTTCTGTTCTCCATCTCCCTCTCCCTTTTCTTGTTTGTGGCAATTGGAGGGCCAAATGGAAAGGACGGATTGTCTGGCGTAGTAAGTAAAGTGGAGTGTAGTGGCACAGTGCAGGTGGGCAGGAGAGGGCACAGAGGTTAATTACTCTATTACTGGGTGGCTCAGGCAGGAGCTGTTTAAACAGGACCCAGTCAGCGGGGGATTAGTCCTCATTACTCCAGCTAAAGCTATGCCGCGGACCCTTCCCCCGGCCCCGCACTGCCTCTGGTTTAGACGTGCCAGAGAATATTCATACTTACCCCGGGGGAGAAAGAGAGAGAGAGTTAGGGAGGCTTGAAAGGGCTGACACAAACATGGAGAGTGGATGAAAGGCAAAAGGAAGGAGAGTTTGAAAGCAGGAAGTGGAAAGAATCAAAGGAAGATTGAGCAAGAGAAGAGAGAGAGAGTGAAGGCAGAGCATCACGATTGTAAATCTTGGCTTAACTTCTCCAGATCAGTGGCATCAATCACCTGAGCTGAGCATTGCAACAATTATCCTTCCAGTACCCACACGGGCAGATTAACATCTCCACTCCGATTACACCCTGACCTGCTCCCTCTCCTCTCGGCTCAAGGGTGTCTGATGGCATGGGCTGATGATCTTGTTCCTCTACCTGAAGAACGCTGTGTGAACTGAAATGGGGTCGAGATTGTGTGCGTGAACTGGACTTGTTGGTCAGTGCGTCAGTGAACTGGGTTTGTGGGTCTTTGGATCAAGCTGGATTGTTAATTAAGCTGGTTTGTCTGATAGCAAGAAGTCTTGGTGGGCTCATTGTTTTTTGGTCACTGTTAAGAAGTTGTGTTTTATTGGGCATTTATAAAATAGGAAGAAACTTTCCACTGTATCCATGCTTTTGCACAAACCATCAGCTAAACGTGAACACTATGCTTCAGCTATGCTGGGACTCACCTGACATGTGCAGTATAGCTCACGTGCATTTGTACATACACACCGGCCCATATACAGTTGCGTGGCTTAGTGTTACCAAAATGACCCCGGTACCCTCTTTTTCTGTGCCTGTACTGTAGAAGGCGACACTACAGTGCTGTTATACAGCATTAATAATATACATAATGAGTGAGCAGTGCACGTGTGTTAGGCACAGGTTTAAGTCAGCCTGTATTTATAATTTCCCAATACCATTCATCATTTCACTTCTCTCTATCCATCAATTTCCTTGTTTACACACAACATTTTGGTTCTGGACATAAAACTAGAAATCAGTTTCTCTATAGAGATTTTTTTAATGATAACATATCAACACTATTAGTAGGCAATGATACATGGTTCTGTAGAAGCTACAAGTCAGTGTATCATATCATATATATTTAAAGTGTGTGTTAGAAAACCACACTACCCAAAATCCACCAGTCAGACATGTCATTGCTATGGAAAATGCAGCAAAAGAGCAATAAACGTTATAGTTTTTCACACAATCAATGACAATAGTCAATATTTGTATATTGTACCATGCTCGAACAATGCAAAACATCACTGATTTGTTTGTAGGTTTCTTTCTATTCTTTCTATTGTTTTTAAGAGAAGTCTTTATCTTTTTCCAGTTTTCAAATACCTTGTTGCTTCAGATCAAAATTTGTAATGTTTGTCATTCATAATATTTCTCTAAGAACTGGTTGATTATTAAACTATTTTTCAAATCCCTATGGAGAAAGAGAATGGGAAAAATGCTTCCGGAAACCGTAGCTGCAACAAAAGTGAGTGGTTACTGTTGTGGTCTATTAATATCATAAGTCCTTAAAAAAAAATCACAAGAAACATACATGATAAATCTGTCCATGATGCTTCAGATGGCAGGGGCTTAAATAGAGCAACCACACGCGTTTGTTTTTAATAAAATTGTAGGAACGTGCGGTTACGCACACACGCTCACAGAGAGATTTCTGGAGAGATATGAAAAGAAAAAAAAAAGCTTAATTTTGAGAGATGCCAGCCCTTCAATATGTGTGATTTAGCTCAAATCCTGGACAGAGCAACCATTATATAATTGAGGAAAAAATCAATGTAAGCAGCTAGACGTGGCCGCTGTGAGCAGGGTTGCATCCATATTGAAAGTGTACAAGATCGATCGGTGTCTGGGATCAGCTTAGCTTCACTACCCTAATCACACACCGTGCTGGTCGATGCTGGAGCCTGAGCTATTGGCACTCACAGCATATGTTAACATTAGTTTTTCTCTGCCTGTTTAAAATCCACACCTGAGATCTTGGCCATTTACTGGCAAAAAAACAGGGATTATATTAAAGATTGCCTGAGGTGTGAGTGAGATCCTCTGCCCCGCTGGTTGAGGACGTTTGGGTGGGCATTGGAGGAGAGAAAAGAAACACACAGGATATTTATTTTATCGACGTTCTGCTGTAGAAACAGGAAGATTTAGCGGGGCTCGACTGTTAAAATTCCCACAGAGCGTGCACACGCGCATACACATACAAACACTGTTTCCATAAGAGGGATGAAAAGCAGTCAGTCAATACTTGGGCTGATTTGCACTGGAATAAAACTTAGATAGGAAGTCAGATAAATCTATAGGTTTAATCAGAAAACACTCAAAATTCAAGTACAATGAGATTTTGATGTTGATGTCCTGAGGTGCTTGTTTCAGTTTAGATCATTGGTGTAGCTTATCATATCTTTTATATTTGGAATTTCAGACACGCTAGAAAATTATTTATTTAGAGTCGACAGGAAATTTAAAGAGATCTAAATGTAGGAGTTGATGTTATGCTTTAAAACAATTGATTGGATTGTAAAAAGTTGCTCTAATTTATTTACTTATTTTTTTAATGACATGCTATGATGAATCATCTACAATAACCTAATGTTTATTAAGAAAGTAAATAGGATCAACTTTGATTTCATTTTGAGCTTAAATCTACATTAAACACAATATCCTTAACGGAGTGTCTATTTACACTAAGTGTGGATAGCCCACCTTGGTGGCAGAGGCTATTTACACTAACTCCGCCCACTGACGTCTGGTTGGGCCAGGAAAAATTATGGAAGACGCTGGATTGTCAACAGTAGGAATAGTGTAGGGGTAAGGTGCGTGGTAGAAAGTTTTCACACAAATCGACTCTAGTTTGAATTCGCCTTTTGCTGAACTCGCTCTACTCCCTTTTCCCATCACTTATCAGATCGGAAAGGCATTTATTTTCAATAAAAATTCAGAAAATATTCGAAAAGTGGAAATAGTGTCTTGCGTGTGTTTAATAATAAAGTGTTTATCAGTTAAGGTTAGGTGTAGGGAGGGCTTTATTGTCCCAAAACTATTTACACTTATTGCAAAGAAAATACTGCTATGCATAATGTAAATAGAATCTATCGCTATTTTCACCTTGTGTAAATAGCAGCTATCACTATTTTGTACTTCGGTCTTAATAGCATCTATCACTAAGAAAATATGCTATTTTCACTTAGTATTAGTATTACCATCTGCCTATCATTAAATCTGAATGACCATAATTATCAATTTAATTGAATTAATTTTAACATGCAAGTAAAATTTGTTAAGTTCCCTATTTGTCATGTCATGTCAAGTCACCTTCATTTATATAGCGCTTTTTTTTTTTTTTTTTTTTTTTGACTGTATAGCAGCTCTAGAAGAAAGTCATTGCCTAGGTTAAGAACGTTTTTAATTGATTCATTTCCATTGTAAAAATCATTAGTTATTAACTTACACCACACCGTTTTCAACTGAAAACAGAAAACTTTTAATGCGTTCTGGCTGTTCATTTACACGACAACAGCGTTTTGGTGGCCTGAGAATGCAAACTTTAAAGTAGGTTTCAAAGTGCAAGTTTTTGAAAACGAGTTTTGGAGGCGATACCGTTATCATCACCGTGTAAACTTAAAAAATGTGAATCTGTGAAAACGGTGATGGCGTGCACATGCGTATTACATGTTTAGTCTATAGGCATGCGGGTTTGAATGCGTATGTGCGCAGGCGCGTAGTCTTTCTTTACAAAGTGACATTGCCAATTACTTGTCTGGCATTTGTCATTTCCGTGGATGACGGGAATCATTTTGATAACGTTTTCATCTGTATAGAGGAAAAACATCTGTCGTGGAATTTTTTTTATTGCGTTTTTGTGTTCTTTAACTTGCTAGGCCAGTGAAAAGCCATGCTCTTGAGGGAGATGCATCTTAGAACCATGTCGTCCTGTGGACCCTCAAATCTGCTGTTGTGCATATTGGAGCATTTAAAGCTTCCGATGGGGAAGAGATCATAGCGTGCTTCCATATTAATTGCCCTTTGGAATGGCCCAATTATGCTATTAATGGGCCCTGGTGTGAGAACTAATGGCTGGAGACCTTTTTTGCATAGCATTAGCTTAATTGAGCTGCAGATAGAGGCCTAGTGTGACTAGCAGGTCAAGCTAATGTTACCACTGGTCCAGCAGAAGACCTTTAACTGACAGCTATATTAATTAACAGCTATCCAGTTACACAGGCTTTAAAAGAGATGAATTAGTAACATGTTTGGTGAAGCAGCATATTGGTCTTCAGCCGAGAGGGGAAAAAAAGGTCTGTAACACTGGATGGCAAAGTCTTTCTGTACTGTTAAGCAGCTAAAATATGGCGAAAATTGTGGTGTGTGTGTTCTTAACTTCTTATAGGACCATGTGTGGTTGATGATGGATTTTGTTTTAATGGCCCAAACAGGAATGGTTTGGATAATCTGTGCATGTCAGTAGCTCTGAATCTAAATGAATGAGTTTCTTTTTTTGGAATAAGTGAGCATTTTACAGTAGAAAAGTCCTTCTACTTATGGAAAGTCCAGCTGCATCAGAAAGTAGGCTGAACGAAGCAGGTCAGGCAGGAAGCTCTTTTGTTATGTAAAGAGCTGCTATTTGATCCTCACGCAGGCAAAAAAGGAAAAGAAAAGGGAGCCGTTCAGATAAACTTGCCTCATCAGATAATTGAGGATGCCTTCGCTCCAGTTTCTCTCTTTTGCATAAATGTCTGATCAGTTTTCAGAGGCTGATAACGGCACGCCTGTCCTTCTGCGGGCTCTCTGAAGCGCTCCGGCAGGGTGGCTGGGCTAAGAAAACATTTGCAGGATGATATTTCTGATCTTCATCATGTATAGATAACATATTCCATTGTGTATTTTTTGTTCTGTCATTGGAAATCTCCAGTCTTGCTCAGTGCTCATGATTTTTAAGCGTTTGATGTATGTGTGGCATATAAACTCCAGTTATGGAAAATGTGTATTTTAATAGTGTAACAGCTAAAGATTGTTTGGAAGTAATAAGTTCCATGAACTTCATGTTTATTGAATCAACAGTGGGTGACTCGGTTGGCTAAGCACTAGCTAAACAACAGTATTTTTATCTTTCTTATTATATTTGTTTTGTTTTATTCTAGTTTTCCAATAGACTTATCTAAAACTTAAAACAAGTTTGCATTTGATATTAATAAAAATCTGTTCAAGTTAAGGTCAGTTAAAGTTAATTTCTTATCCCATTTATTTGTTTTTCTGTATTAAAAAGAAAATAATAAGCCAATAAAGCATAAAAATAAACTTAATTTGAGATTTATGCTCTGAAAAAAGATCATCTTACACAATTTTGCTTCTCAAGTAAATTCATGCTATAAAGATGTCAAACATTTTGCTGGAAAACAAGACAACAACACTGATTAAACTTTTTTTTTTTGAGACTTCAAGCAAATACACTTGTCTTGGCTACAAAGCAAACTGCTGCTCCTAAGTTTGCTGTAATTATAGTACACCAGACGGTTCTTCTGTTTGCATTCATCTTTGGTGCTCTCGTTCGTTCACTCTCCACTAATATTCATCTGTCAGTTGTAGTCGGAACCCTTCCCTTCGCTTCCCTCCTCCCTCTTCCACCTCTTCCTGGTGCCAGTCTTTAACTACTCTCCACGTTGGCCACTGCTCTGCTTGTTACAGGCCCAACACGAGTGCAAACAATCAAAGTCTTTGGGAACACTGAAATATGCATGGCTATCCGTGACAGACAGATAAAGCAGGGCAATTAGCCACGTAATCCTAGAGTGGCGCAAGGACTCGTCAGCCTCAGCTGTCCTCCCTCCCTCTCTCCGGATCTCTTTCCTTGCGCTACTCTCTTGCTCTCTATTAGTTAAATGTACTTTGTGTGTCGGCTCCCCATCAAATCAAGTAACACTTCCTCTAATTGGCTTATAAATTATACAGCTGAGGCAGCATTATAATTTCATCAGTGGTAAACATTGCAGGGGCAGTCGGTAAAGAATCTATCCCTCATTAATTTCTTAATTTGGGTAGATGGAACGGAGAGGAAGAGAGAGAGAGAGAGGTTGGGGATGAGTGAGAGAACCAGAGCGACAGAGAGGGGAGGATCGTATGAACGAAAGAAACTCGCATCACCTCGGGGATGAAGGGGTGGTTGGTTAAAAAAACCAGGAGGATGTTGCCGGCGCTTTTTGTTAATAAATGTCAGATATACGATCCAAAGGTTTTGTCGGTCGCTCTTCCTGTGAATTCCAGGCAGTGGCTCCCTTCCCATGACTTTTCTCACTCACGCATCGTTTTCCCCATTTTCTCCCTTTGTGTTCTTTTTTTACACTGACTTTATGAATATTTCATAGCAAAGGTCATAAATATTCATTCCAATAGCTTTGCATAGTAGTTATTACCGGTATTTCTTTTTAAAAAACAAAAATACTCATTATAAATTCTTCATACTCTTTCCCTGAAATAATTACAAGTGCCGATATACCGAAACGCACACACTCACTCCTTCGCAGCGAGTGCTTTGTACCATTGCTTGAAGTGGAGACAAATGAATTTACAGTTCACTCACAAGTTATTTCTTCGAGCTGCTGCTGTGCCTCTTTAGAGACACACCACTGAGTTATGCATTTTATTCTCAAGAACTTTTAGCATACTATCACATTTAAGGCCTTTTTACGATGCTAAAATCACATCTAAAGGGCTGTTAATCCTCTACCTGCAGGTCGCTTGAAAATTCAGGTAATTTATGCGGAAACTGTCCTAATGACATATGCTTGGAGTTGGAGTTGAATGCATCCGCGTGAGTTTGTATCCTGACTGGGTCCCATCTGTCTCCGCTCCTCTCATGCTGTAGATTTGGACTGGCTGCTTCCACCTCCTGTCAGATTAAACACGAAAACATATGAATGACTGACTGCTAACCGCTTCCATTGTCATGTCACGTTAAGTCTCGAGTTCCTGCCGTTTTGATTGCTCATTTCGACCATTTCTGGGACTTCTGTGCAGGGCAGGTTAATCTTGACATTGTCTGATCTTTGGGAGACGTACAGTATTTTTAAGCAGTCTTCAAAATGAGGGCTTCCTTGTGTCTCTGTGGTGAAAGCCAAGATGAAAGCATTCGGAAAGAGTGGGAGAATCTTCAGAGGGGAAGTGAGCCGCCGAAATGGTGTGAAATGCAAACGCCCAATGGCTGTTCTTTCATGGCTTTTATTCAATAAAACAGAGCTCTTTTTATGTAAGCCTTTTGAGTCTGACATATAACACCCACACTCAGACAGGATCAGATGTGGCTTTGCCACTGGATGATGATTATTATTAGACATTTATAATTTGATCATTTTTTGAATGATCATTGGATTTAACAGAATCACATATGTAGATCTGAACTATTATATTAGTTTCAGTGTGGAGCTGTGCAGGTGCATGATGCTAAAACATTTTCTGCTGTGCTGTTATTGTCAGTTTTCATTCACTTTTTTAAAGTTGCTAATGTAAAATTCTGAAGATTCAAGAGGACTTTTTTTCTTGCGTATTTGCAAATCTGTTTAACAATCTGGCAACTTTCATCCTTCTATATTTTTTTAATCATCACATTACACGCAGGAACATAAATATATAGGGTCATTAATATATAGACACACACTCCCCTGGCACTTCCGCTTATCCGTGGTTGTGTGTTCAGTGTGTAGCGAATGACTTTAATTAATGTTGCAGTAAAGCAGAGCTCTGGTCACAGCCTTCGTGAGGTTCTGCATTAGTTCCACCTGAGCTGCTCCACACCGCAGAACAAGCAGAAAGACTGACTATTGACATCTCACACTCTCTCATACGCTCATATCAGCCAGTCACGGGTCACTGACTCCATCCCAGCGGGTCCATGTACCCGTTAAAGGGCCGTGTTAACAGCCTGATTTCAGAGTCTGCAGGAAAAACCAGGGGTCCCTAGACAGCCCCCAGACAGACTTAATTACTGATGAATTACTGAAGTCTGAGGGAACACTTCTACAAAGCATACTTGAGACGAAAAATATTCAGATGGGAAAATTGATGTATATACACTACGGAGGTGAAGCCACATCAGAAAATCTACTGCTTTAGAAGCTATTTTCTTTTCCCCCAGTATGACTCATAATCACACATACATATACATGTATATGCATATTTTCATGCAGATTATATTGTGAAACTTCTTTTTGGTGTCAGAAAACATTGCTAAGAGGAATACAAATATTAGATCAGACCTATATATACATTATTTTAAACATATTTAACCCTGTGTTTTATAAATTATGTTCTAATGGTCTATTTTTTGCTTTGCCTTTTTTGTGGGAAAAAAAACTTTTAAATGATTTCTCCTTAAATTAATATTTCAAGTAATTCATGCATTGATTCACTTGTAACTCCTACAAAATAAATCTGAGTGATTTTCACGTTTGTTACTAAAACCATAAAATATATAAATCACAGTAGTTATTTATGCATAATTGCAAATATATTCTTTTCTAAATAAATGAATAATTATAATATAATAAAAATACATTAGTGCAATTATATTGTGGTACAGCGTTGTTATGCAACATTCACACTAGATAGTTGAACAGATAACATCTGATTATCATCAGATATGATGAAAAATGTAGAAAAAACTCAAATGTATTTCAAAAGTTTATTTATAGATATGTACACATGAAAGAGAAACAAGGATTTGAACTGTAAAAATCTAGTTTATTATAACTATGTACACGAAAAGCTCTGGAATACTGTACATTAAATACTGAGTGACTTTTGTAACAAATCAAATTTACACATACTTTTTGGTTGTAAAAACAAGAATAACTTCCAAGCACAAAAAGGTCCATAAATAAAACTGAAAAATTGTAGCACAAAAAAGAAAAGCTTCAGTGCAAGAGCGAATGACTTTTAGCGTTTTGTTTGGGCTCAACAAATTAGGCGTTTAACGAAAGGTGATGTATATCAAAATATGTTAACTAACAAAAGAAAATGAGATTAAATAATATAAAAATCTGTCTGTTATCTGTTTAAAGCACAAAGCCACGAACACAGAAGTTATGAATATTTCATACAGAGAAAAGAACGAAACCTCCTTTTGAAGTCTTGAAAGAGCACACACAAAGAGGAAAGAGGAGGGGGCCGTAATTATTGTCGAAATGTTTTTTGACAGATCGTTATATTAAAGAAGTAGGAGGTTCTTGCCAAACAGAGCTAACCTCTTCAACAGAAGAAGTCTCCACCTATCAACAAAGCTAGCACTCAAACCAAAAGGCCAAGATCCATTTGACAATCTAATATCTAGGAAAGAAAATACACGGCAGGGGGGGAAAAAAAGTTGGAATTTCAATCACATTTGCAGTTATGATCTAATCTGTGACATTTAGCACCTGCGACTATTAATATGCACTGTATATTATGTGTACAATTGAAATCCAAATATCTTTTCATTTTCCTAGTACATCATTTAAAAACAGCTTTCAAATTCATGTTATTAGATGCTTATCGCAATATGTCAGTGAACAAATTTGCCGTGACATGCAGCAGACGGCATTTGAGGTTCTGAGCACTGCCTTTGTGTTCAAGTCGCTCTTTGATTAATACATAATGCACGTTATTACCTCATAATCAAACACCCCTTACATGTTGCATTACCAATTGTAATTATATGGCAACATTTCAGAACGCATCGTAATGAAGGAGGCCCTCTCTATGAATAATAAAACCTAGAACAACTAAACAAACACTCTGATTACTTTACTTTTAAGACCTCTGACGGTACTGAATGCTTTCAGTGATACCGAATGAGAGATGGGGAGTGGAATTGTGTGTAATTATCAGGCCATCTTTATCTCGGGATACCATCCGAAACCTAAGACAGGGCTGCCGACTAGCCCTGAGGCGAGCTATCATCTTCAGTGACACTAGAGAGATCGCAGGGCAAGGCGACAAGATGTACCGTTGATAAGAACGGACATGGCGGAGAGCATTCTGAGGGTCCAACTAGCCCAAGTCCATCTTTGATCGCCATTGACATTACACGGCCTGCATGTGTCTTCCCTGCGACCCACAAAAAAAGGGGGCTAACTTTATTTAACAATATGCACTCAAGCTCGCTATCTTAATTAAAATGGGTATCACATATGCAGCTGGGATCCATTCCTCATTACTGTTGTATCTCATTAGAGTTCGGCCCTTTGGAGGGGCTGGATCAGTTTTAAAACAGTTTTCTCTCTGTCTCCCTGTTTTTCATTTCCTTGTACAGTCGTCTTCTCTTCCTTCGGGCCAAGGAAAAGTCATTATTTGGAGATGGGGGAGTTGGTGTTTGCGGATACATAGAAATGTTCCCAAAGCCAATTAGGAAATGGATTTATTTAAACCAATTAAAATCAGCCACAAGAAGAGCATGCATTTTTAATGCCAAAGTAGGATGTCAGTGCAGCATAATATTAACAAATTAAAAATATGCAGCAAATATATACAATAGAATAATTTATTAACACATATAGTCACAGTTTTCATGAAAATGAAAAATTACACATCTCTTTTTAGCTAAAGCTTGGCTTTAAAATAAAGATCTGTTAATAGGAAAATGTCTTATATTACAAAATAATTAGTGACTATTTTATAGACTTTCTCTTTCAAGTAATAAAAGGCATTTTAGTCATTTATGTGGGATGTAGGCCACGAAAGGAATCCAGTACTCAGCTGTTTTTTTTTTGTCATCTTTAGCCTCACTGCTTTAGTAGAGAGGGGAGTCACAAAAGATGCAGGGACCTTGGAGTATTTTCTTAATCCAGTCTGAATCTGAAAAGGCGAGACATTTTCTGTTATTATGCATTACCATTTACATGTACGTCAAATTAAGGTGGTTTTCTACATAATGGCCTGTCTATCATTCCCCATGTTCTGCAATATGATGCATTTGGAAAACGTTATAATGCAACAGGATTGTCAACTTGTCAAGCTAGCAAAATGTCAGTAATAGATATAAATAGCAATGGGAAAAAACCAGCAAAAAACAACATTAATTTAAAAAAGCATAATTTTTTTTTTTTTTTTGTCAATATTTATATTAATATTTAATTAATATAAATATTGACAAATAAAAAAAAAATGACATGTTGCATTCAAGTATTTCTAAACAGAGTAAAAAAGTTTTTCCAAGTAATTACTCAAGTAACGAGTAATAGATTTTTTTCTTAATATTGTTATCTGATCAGTATTAAACTACAAGGCCAAGTGCATAAATCCAACACATTTTTGTCAAGCCTTTTTACTAGTGCTGGGCAACGATTAATCTTATCCAAAATAAAAGTTTACATAATATATATGTGTGTGTACTGTGTATAATTATTTTTTATATATAAATACACACATATGCAATTTATATATTTAAGAAAAAATTGCTTTTATTTATAAAATATTTATATATATAATATAAATTATGTATAAATACTGTATATACATGCATATGTGTGTATTTATATATACAAAATAATTATACACAGTACATACATATATTATGTAAACACAAACTTTTATTTTGGATGCGATTAATAGTTGCCCAGCACTACTTTTTACATTCACTTTTTTTTATATTAATGCCTCACCAAGATGGGCATTTTGACCAAAAAGTGCACGTGATTGTTTGAAACAGGCCACCTGCCAGTCAGAATAGAGTTGGTACAAGTGCAAAAAAGAAGACATACTATTAACATTTCATTTTCGTATCGACATGGTACCGGAGTACCAGTGCATTTGACATCCGAAGCTTGCACTGCTGTGGGGCAGCAGAGTTCTTGTTTTGTGTGTGTGCAAGCAAAAGTGTAAGTGTGTGGTGCGATGTGGTTCTGAATGGAGATATGATACAGCATTATGGCTCACCCTCGGGCTCTGCTACTGAGGCAATACTGTCCTGCAATAGACAGCGGCGGTATGTCACACCCTGACAGGCCTGATATGACAGCGCACACCTTAGGGAGGAAGAAGGAAAGAAAGAAAGAGGGAAATAGACAGTAAGACACATGAACAGAAACAGCAGGGGAAGGTTTAGATCAGTACTTGGCAGAGATCAGAATGACAGCAATGAAGCAACTATTTCCCTGATAGGCCATTAGGGGCAGTAATCTCCTTTCAGTCATGCCGATGGATGAAATGTCACACAAGAGGCTTGAAAGTGGGTCAAATCTACTCGAAACCTGTTTAACAACTACATACTGTATAGTCCAAAGCAGAAAAGGTGATTTTATACCACCGGTGAAATTTCCACCCTTTTTATGTCTGTTCATGGCACGTTAATCTAGACCTACAAAGTATTTGACCTAGACCTTTGTAGTCTTCTAGGCTCTTGTTTGGGCTTTTGTTAGTACAAAATTATCAAAAATGAATCTGTTACTCAAAGTGTGCAATATGTCGGACTTGAGCCAAGAAGAGTGTCACTTTACCTAGCACTGCAAAATATATCTTAAAGGAATAGTTCACTTAAAAAGAAAATAGACATCATTTACTCACCTCAAGTTGTTGTGTTGAACACAAAAGAAGAGTTTTTGAAGAATGTCGGAAACCAAACAGTTGATGGACACCATTGACTAACATTTTTTCCTACTTTGGAAGTCAGTGGAGTTTATCAACTGTCTAGTAACAAACATTCTTCAAAATATCTTCTTTTGTGTTCAGCAGAAGAAATAAATTCATACAGGTTTGAAACAACTTGAGGTTTGAAACAACTTGTAAATTATGACAGAATGTACATTTTTAAGTTAACTATTCCTTTAAGTATTATGGAACCAGCTGTAAAAAGTTAGGATTTTATAATAACATGACAGACATATCACAACATATTTATGGTTACATACCTTAGCCATCTGTGCCCATTTTTACACTCTGCCCGTTTGCAGTCCGTGAAAGGCAGAACTTCTTTACAGAGGCTGCAGTGCTCTGGAAATGTCTGTTTGTTCATCTTATTCATGATATGACCTATCAGCACCTGTGAAGGTCACACATCAAATAGGAAAAAAAGAAATTGACATTCAGGGTAATATACTTTTATGGTGTATTTCGAAAAAATTTCATTCATTGCACAAATATTTTTATTTACCAATTAAAACGAGAACAATAACACCCACATTTTTACACCTTGATCATCCAGTTTCGACCTTAAATGCAAATGCTTCCAAAAGTTTGGAATAATTTTGAATAAAATAAATGTTTTCAAGTTTTTGAAAGAAGTCTCTTATGCTCACCAGGGCTGAATTTATTTGATCAAAAACACAGAGATACAGTACAGTACAAAAATACAGTGAAGACTGAAGCATGAAGACTAAAAATGTATTGAAATTGAAAACATATTTCACAATATTACTGTTTTTACTGTATTTTGATCAAATAAATGCAGCCTTGGTAATAAGCACAAGAGACTTCTTTCAAAAACATTAAAAAATTGTAATTGTCCCAAACTTTTGACAGTTAGTGCATAAAGCAACTATATTCGTACCTTAGCCGCACGGTCTTCATTTGCAGGGTCATTTGTGAGGAAGTCACACACACCTTTGGTAGGTATACATGTGTTCTGAGTGACACAGGTGTGCAGGTATACCTCGCCCAGCACCTTCTTCATGTTCTCACGAATCAGTTGGGACTCCACCTCTTTGATCCTGCTGCCGATTTCCCTCATTTGTTCCTCACTGGACTGCCTTTCGGCATCCCCTTGCTTGAGTTCCTCTAAAGCAGAGATCTCCGCCATCTCGCCTTCATCACCTCCACCTGCATCCTCATCCGCAACAAACACTTTACTATCCCTATGGGTCGGCCACCACAGGGCCTCCGAAGGGCTTTTCTGCATGGACTTGTAGAGCACTCTGAGGAGGAAAAGCTTCAAACGCCATAAATAGGTGGACCCTGAGGTTTGAAGCTTTTCGTCTAGATTATTCTGGAGGTCCGAAGGGATGCTTTTGTCCTTCAGTATCCGCCATCGCAGCAAGTCCAGCAAGTCGGTCTTTCTGAAGAGATTGTGCATCTGAGATTCGAGCAGCTCAGCGGCCGCTTCATCTGGAGTCTTAAGGGTGATAAACTGCACCTGGTAGGTGCGATTGACGGGGTGGAGCCCATTGATCATGCCCTCGTTCGAGATGAGAGACAAGTAGGCACCGTTTGGACTGACGGATATGCCATGTATCCGTCGACCTGCGACTCCCTCTGGCAGAACAATCTCCTCTTGTTTAAACTCAACAGCAACATCCGTGAAAACAGCCGTGAGCTTCTTTACCTTACCATCCAGTGAGCAGGTGAAAATGGTCCCGTTGTTATGACTGACTGTCATGGATATGATAGAGGTGGAATGAAGACCTGTGACATGGGAATTGTGAACGTTGAGACCAGCTTTGGAGATCAGCAACAAGCACCAGAATACATAAGGACCTCGTGCAGCAATCACTAGGCTGCAGTTGCATTTCTGGTGCGGATGGAAGAGCGTAATGCATTTGATGTTGTGGACGGGTATCTGGTCCTTATCCTGCCACAAAACCACAGGTTGCCTGAGGGTGAAGTAACCCTTCACTGCCTTGAGGTTGACCGGAAGGATCTTTACAGGTCCAGCTGAGCTGCCGACAATAAGTCCGCTCATTTTCCGCCCACTATGCTCATATTCCCACCAGGTGAGCACGCTTGGCGAAGACACTCCAGATTTGATGGTGTTGCAAGACACCACCGAATCCTTTCCCGACAGGGGCAAGCTGAACTGCCACACCACCACATCTCCATTCTCCATAAGTACAGCCAAAAGCACAGTGCTAACATCTTTACATGCATTATCGGTCTGAACTTGTTGCATATTGCACAGACCAGACCACTCCATGCGCATTGGCGTCTGCATGCTATACCGCCGTTGCAGTTCATCCAAGTCTTTAATGGAGTTCGGAGGTGAGCCGTCGCTCTGAGCAGAGTAGTTCCTGGATTTTAACATTTCCCCATAAAGTTCTGTAAGGTCTATGAGAGGCATCCACCGCAAACGCAAATGACTGCTGTGGATTGTGAGACGATTGTCCAGTGTTAAGAAAGCAAGAAGACACCGGCCGTATTTGTCGCAGCCTAATGGTGACCAGCTGGTGTACTTCACCCCATGGAGGCGTCCACATTGAGGATGGATGACTCGGTCTGTCATTATCATTTGGCCTACAACTGGATCTTTACTCTTTGCAAAGTTTTCTTTAACTGTCTGCACCTCCTTTTCTGGGCCGACCTGTAACAATATATAAAGAAGATATTAAAGGAATTGTGAATAACATATTTCAACACATAGAAATAAGTTTGAAAACATCATTTATAGAGTCTTTTATTTATATAAAGTCATGGAGGGATTACAATCTGTTCATATGATTAGTAAAAATGGTCACATGAAATCAAGTCTCATTTTCATTTATAGTTCAAAGCAGTGTTTAAAACACATCAACTCTTTTTAGTACATTTTGGTCACAAATGTTTTTGGTGGGATAATCCATACAGTAACATTTGTAAACAAACTGGGGTTAACTAAATTTACTGGGATTTGTTGATGTATTTACACAGAATGGTCAACTATAAATGAAAGACTGAAAGACGGAGACTGTTTATACTTCGTGTGAACATTTTTACGTCTGGTATAAAGTTACATGACAAGAGCTGTTTAATTCCAGTTTGCCTCTCTGAAAGATGATGTCGGTTTCAAAGCTCCATAAAAAGAAGCATTTAAAATACATGTCATAATACAGATTCCACTACCATATTTAGTACATATAAAATTTAAAAAGTCTATTATTAATTAAGATCGCTCTGTCTCATAGATCATGATCACAGGACACATAAATATGTCAGTGATCACAATTGTGACCAGCAGTGGGAAAACACAGAGGCTTATTTAAAAAAAAAAAAAAAAACTGATTGATTGAATCACAATATATAACATATTATATTTAAATATAATATATAAAAAAATATTATGTTACATTCAATTAAAGTAGACGTAAAAATAAATATGCATTTTTTTGTTGCATTATCACTCCCCACAACTGACTGGGGGAAAAAATGTATTATGGTCCTGAATGTTTGAATATTTTGTTTAGTTCCCCAGTTGTTATGAGTAAAATACAGTGTTGCACAAAATATTTTGACATAGAAAGGCATGCAGTTTGTGCTGGGAAAATTAAGGATTAAATAGGAATATTCCTCACAGATGATTAACTAATTTTGCACATTTTGAGATGTCATGTCACGTCAAAACATGGCTTAGGCTTGGCAACATGGTTGCAACAGTGCACATGAGTTGGTACCATAAAGCAACGAGAACGCGCACGCACAGTAGTTACCTTGAGCTCGCAAGCGGTGTCCGGCACGGGGATGTGAGTGCGATGCAGCACCAGATTTTGACTGAGACTGTGTATGTCACACACCAGCTCCACGAGAGACACGCTGTTAGTGCTGGAGGCCGCCAGTCTGTGATCCTCTGCCCACGACAGGGGCTCCAGACCGCTAACTGGACTCAGCAGTTTAATCGCTGGACCGCGCAGCACCACAGGACCCTGTCCAGCCCAAAAATCATTGTCCCGTCCCGACTGGGCTTCAGACGCGGTGTGTGCTTTCTCAGAGTTACTATCTGAGACTAAAGCCGCCATTTTTCTGTATAAAAATAAAGCCCGTCTCCAGGAAGTTACGGTGCCGGAGGAGGAGGGATTTCACGAGCGCGGCATGGGCTGGGTTGCCAGATTGACAACAGTCACTCTGGAAACAATTGTGGTTGGTTGGTTGGTTGGTTGGTTGTTTGTTTAGGCTATATAATAATAATAATAAATAACTATATATTTTACGATTATATCACACTATGTTGTTATTATTATATCACACTATTACTCGTTTTAACTAAATTTTATATTTCATATTACTGAAGTGTCAGTCAGTAGCCTACATGTGTTCGCTGTGTGGGAAAGATGCAGTATATTGACTGAGGAGTTGTACAACATTAGTTTTTGTTGTTTCATTTTGATATGTAACATCCACACAAGCTTTTTTTTATCTATTTTTATTTTTAAATCTAGTAACGAATCAGACAAGGAGGGTTATACTTTTTCACTTTGTGTGTCTGCTGGACCAACAGAGATTGCACAAAATATCCTACATTTGCCACAGTTGGCAAATCTCACATTGTTTTAGAGCTTTTGGACTATGTTTTATGTATATAATATTGTATCCAATTTTAGTTGATTTATAATTAAAATATCCTGTATGTTACCACATTGCCACAATATGTTTTTACCATTTTTCATTAAAATGAAGCTTAAAATGAAATGAGGGAGGGTAGTGGTGATGGGTGATAATAATGATATGAAATGATGTGTTCATTGTAAAATTCAATAATTTATAGCTGATAAATTTGAGAATATTATTTAAGTTACAGGCACAGTAAATGTGGTACAACACACCCGGTATCCTCAGCGAACCTGTTTTTGAATAATATATTGTAGGTACCTCTAAACACAATATATCATCCCCTTAATGATTTTTAATGTTCTTAATATTGGGCAGCGAGCCAGTCTCAGCTGTGCTAAGTGTTTAAATTACAGATATTAATCTAAATTGTAAAGCATTTGTCATTTGATAAACTGACATAATCCATCAGCTGAAAACTCAGACACTATTCATCTGATGTCAGAAGGACAGGAGAAAGATCATTAATTGGTTGGGAACATATGAGAACGGTCAGGAGCCCTAACTGCGTGACCAAGTTGCAGGATATGTGTAATTAACAGACACATGCTTTGATCTGTCTAGTATTCCCACCTGGAAAGGTTGAAAAGGAGCAGTGTGTCCTCTTTCCTATCTGAATGCAGTCTTTGGTAGAGACTCCACTCACAAGACGCAAAGTAACTGAGTTGTCAAAAGTATTTAGCAATGTGGAGGTTTCCCCTGTAATAAAACAAATCGGTACAAATCTATGAAACAAACATGTAATTGTGGCAGTAATATTTTACTCTTCCCTCCATCTATCTGTCATTTGTTTCAATAATAATTTGAATGCGGGGCCTTTGTGTATTTCAGTCTTAATGAAGCATGTATAGTATGAATATTTCAGTGACCTGCTGTGCATCATTTTCTGGGTTTTGACACAGGGGTTTTGACACCGGTTTGTGGGATTGTTGGATTAAACATTCATCCGTACTTGTCTCTTAGATTCACTTTACGCATTTAAGCAGGTCTAGTCCTACAGGGTTGCTTGGCATATCAAGAACACAATGTGCCCTCATCTTGTTTGTTCCTGGCTGATTGGATGTGCTGTTTTGTCTTTGCAAACAGTGTGAGATTTGCTTTCTCCAAAATGCACTTCGGTAAGTTGCTGTTAATATGATTACAGCTAACAAATATGATTTGTATTCAATTAATGACAGTATGTGTTAATTTAGGAAACCTCATTGTTTTAGTATGCACATTGAGGGACTTGATGATTAATAATAATAATTTTATAATGAAAACAAATTTTTCAGTGCAATTCTCTCCTTATTTTCTGAAATTAAAACAATGATCGATGTATTATCACTGAGTTAGTATACAGTGCAACAGTGTGCTTGCATCATCGTTTTGTTTTGCTGCTTGTACTAAATTATTTGCAATCAGAGCTGCATTAGTAGATTCTAACCTGAGCATTTTCATTGCAGACCTCTCCTCAACTGAGCCATTTGCACATATCCTGCCCGAACTCTTATGGGAAACTGTGACGGATGGTTCATCATACTTGCTTTAATTATTCAGCTGTGCAGACAGCACCCTGGGGAGACGTGCTGCGGCGCATTACAAAAAACACACATTCAGTGATATAATCATAATGATGATAATGAAATGTATTTAGAGCACATCAGTGCCTCCCTCTCTCTCTTTTTCCTCTGCCTCTTGCTGCTCTTGTGGGAGGATATGAGCACTGTCTGATGCAGAAGAGGCAAGTTTACTGCGCTCTGGCCCCCGGTGGCTCCTTGTGGAGGCCTGCGGTGCCCCGCACGATGGCTCACCGGAGATTAGCCGTCAGAGCAGAGGGTTTTGCATACCTCATGTGCCGTCAACTGTGAAGGCTTACCTGACAGGTGTTGCTCTCGCTCAGATCTGTTGTGTCCTCCTGAGCTGAAGCTTCGATGGGGCCGCCTGTGGGTAGGAGAAACCTTCCTTCCTACTGTCAATCATCACAGGCCACACAGCCAGGCCAAAGCCAAATCTCTCCTCAATGAGAGCTCAATGATGTCTGATCAGTGTGGCACAAAAACACCCTGGGTGCTGCTTGAAGAGTCCTTGCTTAAATATGTCATTGAGCGCTGGAAACTTTTCGAGATCGCAAGTTTTTTCCGGGAGTACTATGCGTGATTGCTTATTGCAAATGGAAGTACTGTGCAAATGTAAATTTTTCAAATGTAATATTTGGGTTTATTGAGAGTCTCCTCGCTTCACATTCTTCCAACAACGCTGTTCACTCCTTAGCGCATCTATCAGTTGACCTGTTTGTTGTGTTTGTATTCGCTCTCACTGGAGAGTTTGTGAAATAAGAACATCTAAGTAGTTTTGTACTGCATCTTGTCCTGTATTAAAGTGTGCTGTCAGGTCAAGATACCTTTAGTTCTCCCCAGAATTGCGGCATATTAACAGAAACAGGGACTTAAGGGTGTTAAAAACAGCAAAAGAGACAAATGAATGATCACATGTATGCACAGTGATAATAGATTAATAATTCATAGTGCTTTATGATTAATTAAAACAGGCCTCAGGTCCTGTGGCAGGTACAGGCTGAAACACAGTCTGACATTCCCATGCGATCCTCAGAACATCTGAACATCTGAACTCTCTCCCTTCTTCTGTCCCCAGACCAGGTGGAAGACCTGTTCAGATATCTCCAGTGGCAAGCAATCTTTACTTTGGGGACTGTAAGTGGTTTTTTTTTCTTTTTTTTCCTAAGACTTGCTGGTGTGGGGAGGCACTGTATATAGTACAATCAAGGGCCTATTTATAGCGAACAGGACACATTGACTTATGAACAGATTATGTAATTTATTGACCTCTCCTTCGCTCTTTTGTGTAGTAGCATCCCTTGCTACTATGCACAAATAATGTTATTTACGGGTGCTGCTCTATAATGCCATTTATACTGTTTTGTATTGTATATTGTTTTACCCCAATGTGAAACCCCGTTCTAGCAGTTTTGGAACTTTGTATATCAGCACTTCTCTCCTCGTTTCTTTCCTTTGGATAAAAGTTTAAAAAAATGAATACATGTAAATGTTTGTATCCTTTATATAGACATCTATAACACCGTTTTTTCTGTCCTCAGAAAACGGTCCAAGAAAAGTGCAAAGTTGTAAAGGGTTCCTGACTATTCCTCTGTCGGATAGTGAACTGTGACTGTCTCTCTGCCTGGTCCTGGCAGCTGGTTGTAGGCAGGGCATGCCCTGTGGCAGTGCTAGGGGAGAGCCGGGAGGACCAGGGCCTCTGCCTGCTTGTCTCGCCTGTGCTAATGCAATAAGGCCGGGCCGCCCATATGGCACTTGTGGGAACAGTGGGACTCTGGAGGCTGGCACAGAGAGCCACCACTCTGCTGTTAGATATTAAAGAGGACAGGTCCTCACCGGGCTCTGCCCACAACCGGACAAAGTAATGGATGGGTTTGGTGATTGGACAGCACTTGGAGCGGCCTGTGTGAACCCGCCAATGAGCAGAGCCAAATAGTTGCAGCTGTGAAAATTCAGGCCTGGAGAGTGTCCTTGACAAGTTTTGTTGACGCATTTTCCATTGGTTACATCTGCTAAAATATGTAAAGTGTAATTAGAATAGATGTTTAGAACTAGGTCCAGACTCCCATTTTTTAAAATGCAGGATTGGTGGTGCCCAACAGATCTTTGTGGACCACTTTTAGAAGGTGTGGTCTGATCAACAGGTGACTCTAAAGTTAAAAAAACAAGCCTCTCTATTCTGAATCAAGGTGATGATGATGATGATGTATAGTCCGTTGTGGTTTGAGGGTGGTAGTACACGCCCAGCAGGACAACAGAATGTCCTTCAAAGAGGAGCTCAAGGAAAAGTTTCCTTGCCAGAATCCATCAATGAGGCTAATGGAGAGAATGTGGATCAAGGCCGGAAAAGTGAGTGGACTGCAGTGGGGCGAATCAGTACACTTGGCATAAAGTGTGGCTTGCTGTACGATTTTCTATGTTTTAATGGATAAAACATGGCCAGGTGGAGCAGTGCAAGATGAGGCTTCAGCAAGATCACATAACCAGAGCAAATGCTCAAGCTCACTTCTTTTATATATTATACCACACACACTGTGCACAAATGGAACTTGCAGCAATTTGTTACAACCCCTAAAAAAAGAAAGTAGATCATTATGAGAAAGTCAGCAAAAAATGTCCTTTTGACATAATGGTGCCTCGTTTTCCTGTATGAATATTCCCGTTCATGCTCATGCCAGACTGCTAAACAGGTCACTCTCCTTCCTCTCCTGCCACCCACCTCCCTGGATCTGGAACAAAAGCCAACCTCCCCCATCTCTCCCCCCTTCTCTCCTGTCTCTCTGTTTTATTGGTGACAGCTGCCGCGAAACAAACTCGCGGAGTGAGAGAAATGATGTGTCAGTGGAAGGTCCTTTAGCCTGCGCCGCTAATCTGTCACACGCGGTTTGTTGTTTACTGTTCCTCCGGCTCGCTGACCGGCCGTCGACGAGCGTAGTGCCGTAATGGCGACAGATGCTGACCCGCAGAAGTGTGAATCTTGCCGATTTCCCCCTGCTGCCAACCTGTAAATTACAGCTATCGGGAGTAATTAGACCCGATAAAACCCTTCCAAGCTTCACCCCCCGTGTACCACCCTGACTCGCTCTCTCTCTCTCGCTCTTACTCTCTCTCTCTTGGCCTGCCAGTGACACGAGATAGGGGGATTTGAGAGGCACAAGGTTGCTGGCATTGACCGATCCCACCGTTAACCTGTCTCTGACACCTTCTCCCCTTATTACTCTGGCACTGCCATCCTCAACAGGCTTTAAGGGACAGACAGTAGACCAGACACAAGAAAAAAAAAGCTACTTCTCCACTAAACCTGCACCTACAACTCTTTCCAGCTACATTTAATACAGCAAAAGAAGCACATTTTTGCAATCTTTCATAATTTTTGTGCAAGAGCCCAATTTTTATGAGCACTTGAAATGATGCCACTTGGCAAGTCAAGCTGTGCCATTTTTGGCAAGCTGATTGAGCGGAATACGGTGAAAGTCATTGCGGCCATACTGTCCGTATTAACAAAATATTGTCCCTCAAAGTGTCTCACTTAGACCCTGTCCCAGATACCGCCCTAAGCTTTTTTAGTCCTTCTCTGAATCTAAACTTTACATGCACACTAGACGTCCCCAAGTACATGTCAAGTGTGTAATTTGGGACTGAATTTCAGAGGCTGATACCAGTTGGACAATCCCTGTCACTAATTAAATGTCCTGTAATAATTTGAGTTAATATTGCTGACAACCTCAGAAGATAGCCAGTTGTATTTGCTCTCAGGAAAATCCTAAGAAAGGAGAAACCGGCAATAATGTAATACCCTGAGAAGATGCCTGGCTGTGGGTTGGCACTTAACCTTTTACCTCTCCATGTCCTCTTCATAAGTCCTGATGCACGTCACTACCTTCTGGTGCCAGGCCCAGCCATAAAGAAAACAGAGTTCATGGCCCTTTAAGTAACTCACCTAGTGCTAAAGGTCACACAGCCAGGTCTTGTCATCCCCACCCTCACTGTCTCCCTGCTCTCTCTTCCTCCTCCTGCTCTGCCATCCCTCAGTGCCCACTTCCTGACCATCAGAGCCAATCGCCAACCGCCCTTGCCTCCTCCGCCACCAATGCGGAGCAGCAATCTGTCACCCAGGCACTGGAGGACGCCACCCTGCTGGCCCCCTTCCGCACACCACCGTAATGGCTTCTGGCATCCCACGAAAGAAAAAGAATAACAAAAATGAAGAGTGAGTGGTGGAGATAGACATGGACAGAGAAGTCTAAAGGGGCAGTTAGTTTAGAATCATCCTTTACTTACAAACTCCCCCTAGCCACCCTCCTCACTTACCTCCGCTCTGTAAAGCTCCTGTTCATCCACTCCACGCAACCCTGCTTTGGCCCCGTCGCTTTGCACGATACTTCAGTGAATAAATGAGTCGTTTTAATCCGACTGACAAGCTGGCATTGCCTAACCCTGCCCTCCATCTGTACTGGCCGCCAGCTCAGCGGCAGGCCCTGGGCAGCTCCATGTGCCAATCCAACACACACACACACAGCTTATCCTGGCGGCCACTTCAGGGACAGACGGGATGGAGCTCCATGCGGCTACTACCCATCCACACCAAAGAGCTATTTATATAAGAAAAGGATTAACTGTCACAATCTTTGATGGACAGCAACATGGATTGAAAAGGGCCTTGTTAATTATTCATTGATTTCTGGTGGTTGGGGCATGTGGAATCTTTCTAGCTTCCTGTATAGTCACATTGTGTTGAGTTTAAGCAGGCAAATTTTAGGGACCTTGTTTAGGTAAGAAGAGGCATCCTGTGACATTCAAATGGTTGAAATATGAATATGTGTGTACTTAGTTTGACACATTAGATTAGGTTTGAGAGGCTTTTTAACATGGTGTTCTTGTTGCTCAGTTGATGGAGCACGACGCTAGCAACGCCAAGACTGTGGGTTTGATTCCCAGGGAACAACTAGTAATTGTGTTCTTTAAAGTGTTAGTTCACCCAAAATTGAAAATTCTGTCATTAATTAATCACCCTCATGTCATTCCAAACCCGTATGACTTTCGTTCATCTTCGGAACACAAATGGAGATCTTTTTGATGAAATCTGAGCGATTTCTGTCTCTCCATAGACATAAACTGACACTTTGACACTTCAAAAAGTTCATAAAGAGCTTGTAAAACTAATCCATATGAATTGAGCAGTTTAGTCAAAATTTTCTGAAGAGACTCGATCACTTTGTGATGAACAGATTGAATTTAGGCTTTTATTCACATATAAACATTGATCAGTGAACATTAACAGAAGCTCAACCGAACCTGCTTGGCGCGCAAGAACAAACCTCTTACAGAGGCTCAAACGTGCTGTGTAACACGAGAATGAACCTCATTGGTTCTTGCTGAAGCTCAAATGTGCTGCGTAACATGAGAATGAACCTCATTGGTTCTTGCTGAAGCTCAAACGTGCTGCGTAACACACGAGAATGAACCTCATTGGTTCTTGCTGAAGCTCAAACGTTCTGCGTAACACGAGAATCACCCTCATTGGTTATTGCTGAAGCTCAAACGTACTGCGTAACACATGAGAATGAACCTCATTGGTTCTCGCACGTCAAGCGAACATGTTTGAGCTTCCATTTACCATAACTGATGTGTGAGTTGATGAATGTTTTTGCGAATAAAAGCCTAAATTCAATCTATTCATCATATAAAGCGATTGAGTCTCTTCAGAACATTTTGGACTAAACCGCTCGATTCAAATGGACTAATTTTAAGATCTCTTTATGAACTTTTTGAAGCGTCAAAGTTTCAGATGCGTAGCTGTCAATGGAGGGCCAGAAAGCTCTCAGATTTCATCAAAAAAATTACTTTATTTGTTTTCCGAAGATGAACTAAAGTGTTACGGATTTGGAATGACATGAGGGGTGAGTAATTATGACCGCCGCTAGCGTAGCTAGCGAAAGCGGTCATATAGGGATTGTCAAAGTTTTTTTCATGTGTTTTTCCATATTTCATGTGTATGATTAACTTGACATCCTCTGGGGGTATGCTAAGTTTCGTAGAATATCATCCATGGGGGGGTATAAAATAAATTCATTTATGTGCACATTTAGTGACTGTACACTCATCGGCCTGTAGATGGTGGTGTTGAGCGAAGGGTTGCTGGTTTAGGATGATACTGTCACACACACACATGCAGGAATACAAACAAACGCAAGCATGCACACACACTGACATCCACACGCACAGACACACACCCATACACACACATACAAATCCACATGCACAGACACACACACACAAACACACACGCGCACACACATGTACGCACGCATACATACACGCACAGACACACACATACACAAACACACACACATACACACACACACAGACAGACATGCACATTCTACTACTTTTTTTTAGGTATATACATAAACACGCAATACAGCCAAATTGCTCCACGTCATTTATTTTTGTGGAAAGCCAGTGCAGGCCTGAGCGGCGGTCATATTTTGTACCGCCATGCGGTACATCTAGTTAATGACATCATTTTCTTTTTTGGGTGAACTAATCCTTTAAATTGTAAAGTGAACCTGAAATGTACAAAACTACAGCTATAGGGGCTTACAGTATACCCAGAATAGTGAATTATTTAATAACATGCAGTAAAACTACAAACTTTGATAGATTAACTACATCAAATGTAAGAAATATTTGATGATTGGCAGCTGAAATATTGGAAATTAATGCACATATCTGAGGTGTTAATGTGGCCGTGAGCTGAATGATGCTTCAAATAAATTTAAATTCTTATCTGTTTTATAAAGAAAATTATGTTTGTCAGTCAATCAAAAGCTTTCAGCAGTGTTTAGATATAAAGATTCATAGACTTAACCCACGTACCTAGTCATATCTAACATATTTGAGTTGGGCAAAGTCAGATCCTAGAGGACTTGAAATGTTAATTAACCATGAAAAGGTCATATCAGATAATATAGGCAATAGATTTTCATCCTTATGTTGCACAGTATTTAGCAGTACAAGCTTGATCCAAGTGAAAGTGTCTAACCCAGATTTTAGAGAATCACACATTCTCTTGCCTCCACTCAGGGGTTAATTCTGCTCTGTTGTCCTTGGCACACTGTGGGCATACTGCAGCATGGCATAGTTCTCTCGCTCTCGCTCTCTCTGCCTCTATCCTCTCTATCCTCTCCCAGCAGTGGGGGGTGGACAGAAACACTGGCAAATGAAGGCACTGAAACCCTCTGCTCCATTTCCTCTCTGCTCTCCACTTGTCTCTCTGTTTGCTTTGCTCCCTCTTCTCTCTTGGCCAGGTGGCACCTCTTAAACATGGCCCAGGAACGTTTGAGTGGCCGATTAAGCACAGGGCTTTTCTCCTGTGTAGCAGTAATGAGTCAGGTGAGAATGGGTGTAATCTGTGTCAACCATCACACCATCGATTTCTGTTTTTACACTGATTTAGGACCAGTGTCTCAGTTGAAAATTAAACCTCTGTGATTATTTACTTACTCTCATGTTGTTCCCAACCCATATGACTTTTTTTCTACCGTTTGAATACAGTAGAAGTTTAGCGGAAGTAGTGCTCTTTTCTACTATTATACTATACTACTTTTATATATAATATAAGTAGTATAATTGTCCCTTCCACTGTTGCTCAAATCTCATTCATTCTTCTGATTATTCAAATGTTTTGTGTCTCTATCAGTTACATTGGAAGAAACAATAGAGTTAAGCATATCTGGATTTTTAAAGCTATGGGGGAAGGAAGATTTTCCGTGTTTTAGATTTTGTTTTATTCCTCACACAATACTAACGTGCATGATTTCATTAGACTTGGAGTATAGCAGTCATGGAGTGCATGGGTGACATTTATGGTATTTTATGATGCTTTTTGTGTACTTTTTAAAGCATGACACCCACTGGTTGCTGTGTGAAAATGTGTTCGGTGTAAATGTAAATGAGGACAGAATCTTCATTTTTCTGTGAACTACTACTTCAATGAGAAAAACACAAAACAGATCAGCACTGTTTCGCGCATTACCACTCCAATGTGAGACTTCCTGCCGAGCCAATGATGGCTTAGTGTCACAACACGAGATCATGACTGTTTGAGTAGCCAGTGCTAAACCACAGCTGGTGACTTTCTGCCTTTTGATGATGGGTGTTCACATCAGAAGGGCTTGTAAACAGAAGGGGGTGTTTAACAGCCTTTTGTTGAAAAGCTGATCTATCCTTATTTGCATGGCAGTAACAGTACTGTGCCGCAAACTGTTAGCTAAACTGTCTGTTGTTTGTTCTTCTGCGAGGAGCTCGTAATAAATCTCAGTAGGGGTTGACGACACTCATATTTAACAGCCGTGGCGTGATGAAGCTTTTGGGGCTTTTTTTGAAGTACAGCAATAGAAGCTCTTTTCCTTTATAGTGGCGTCCAATCAACTCCCAGAGACCAAAAAGCGCATCAATTGATTATTTAGGTTACCACCCGTCCATGACAGCTGTGTAGCAGCAGAGCCCAAATAGAAATAAATCATTGACTTTTTTTCTCAATTAAGTAGGTTAATAACTGAAAATGGCATGTAATGTTTTATTTAACTTTGGGGCAGGGACAGTGAAAAGGGCCAGCACATGTTATGGAGGGCTGAGGGAGGCGCAGTGAGATTCATTTGCTCGAATGATACCCGCCCCTTAGGCCATTCCATATTAAACAAGTGCTTTGTAAGTGTGCCGTCATTACTATTCATCACAAATAAATACTTAAGCACAGAGAGCTTAGTGCCCCGCTGTTATACAGTTCTCCATTATTACTGCGGCCCGGCCGTCTGGCTGCTTGCTTGGCTGCACTGTGCCCAGACTCTTCCTATGTCCTTCAGCCTTCTGGAGCGAGAGAAATAGAGGGAGGGTGACATATATGCCTGTCCAGCTTTCCTGCCAGTGCCCTTTAAGCAGGTAAGCTGCCAAGTTATGTGTCTCATGGGCTTTGCTGTCCACAAACTGTGCTCTCATACCCCCTTCTCTCTTTTTCTTTTGCCTGCTTTCTGTCTTTCCTGCTTGCTTTCTCTCATGCATACACATCTAAAATCTCATTTTTCTTACTCTTTATTCACCTCCCTGTCATAACCAGGAAAACACAGACTTTGCAGAAGAAAATGCACAAGCACCATTGAGGGTGGATACATCACCTGCAATATTCAAGTTATTTGTCAATTAATACAACTTTTGTGGTGCCCACCTAACTATAGTAATATCACTGTAATTGCCTTAAGTGGGTTATTACTTTTATAAAAACATATAGTTATTCTATTTGCCTTTGCTGATTATTGGCTGTGTCGGAAACCTTAGGCATCTGCCTTGCTGCCTTGTCAGGTAAAGTTGCTATAAAACAGAAGTATAGTGACAGATTCACAGAAGTGACAGATCTTCCGTATTGTGGCGTACATGTCCATTGGTTGTTAAAGGGATACTCCACTTTTTTTGGAAATAGAGAGTATAGTTCCTAGCCATATCAGCCTAGAAAATCGCAACTTTTCATTTTCCGTCGGTCTTAGTACACGATGTAACTACAGAAGAGTCAAGTTTTAAATAGGAAAAATATCGAAACTCTTTGGTAATTTTTTTGAGAGAGATGCTAATGGTCCTGTCCGATTCAATGATCTATGCTAAGCTATGCTAAAAGTGGTACCGCCAGACCCGGAGTTCGGCTGAATGGATTCGAAAACGGTAAAACTCAACTGTTTAACTCTGGGGGAGTTGTAAAATGAGCCTATTTCCAAAAAAAGTGGAGTATCCCTTTAAATGGGCTGGAGACAGATCTGAAAAGGAAGATCGAGTTATTACATTTTGATTAAAAATAAGTAAAATAGGTTAAAATGTTTCTTTTGAAAATGAAACATGCATGGATAAATCATTCACAATGTTCAATAAGGTGCTATTTGAAAAAAGATAGGAATTTTCATTTCATGCCGACTCTAATAATGATTAGCATGAAGTGTTTTTGTATTAAGGTACTTTCTAAGGAATCAGGCTTTCAAGACGCCAATGTCTAATCATCTTAAAACAAATTCAAATAAGCTTCAAAGATATTTAGTGACTTTAATGCTTATTTCCCAGTAGAAATTAAGTCATGAGTTATTCATAAATATCCCTTCAAGCACCCTTTTCCTTCTTTTCACCAACCACTAAACCGCATAAGATTTTGGGATAGTCAGTGCCAACCAGATAAATGCATCTTAATAGACAAGATGTTACGCAAATATTGCATTTGGGATGTGACTTGTTGCCTACCTACCTCTTTGTAATTTATAAAGCTTTTGGACATAGATTATGCAGTCAACGGTGTGCATTTATAGTCAGCTTACAATGAAACAGAGCTCATCCAATCAAAACGTATAATTTTTATAATAATCACAACTTTTATATTTGGTCCCCCAAATCTTGAACAGTTGGTTACATCTTTGACAAGCATGCACACAAAGACACACTATCGGAGTAGGCCAAACTCCAATCCCTCTTTGCTATGTGTTTTTTGGAAGGTGATCTAGCTCATTCTCTCCCCATCCGTCGCAGGCAGCAGTACGCTGGGCTGGGTTGGCCATGCTGCCGGCTGGCTGGCAGAGTTTGGCTCGTGGACTGCGCTCTGGATGTGCGCTGATGAATTGCAGGCACGATGCGGGCCGGCAGCCGGCGAGGAGAACCACCAAGCGGCCGTCAGGCCCCATCAGCGTCTACCTCTGTGAAGGGGAAATTGTGAAGACAGCACTGACAACTTAATTTAACACCGAGCTAGAGTGAGACTGCGCACTGGATAATTGATAATGCTGCCACACACACACACACACACACACACACACACACACACACACAAATAGGCGCAAAGACCCACAAAGCGTTCTGTCAGAGTGACAGTAGAGAGAACAAATTATTTGCTGAGACTAGCCTATTGTATTTAAGATAAGAATTTCTTTCCATCCAATATAAATTAAAACAGACTATTTAACAGACAAAACATAGTTTTGAAATTCAGCTTGCAGATATAGTTAAAGGGATAGTTCACCCCAAATGTAAAATTGTGTCATTACTTATTCACCCTCCAGGTGTTCCAAACCTGTACGAGTTTCTTTCTTCTGTTGAACACAAAAGAAGATATTTTAAAGAATGTTGGTAACCAGACTGCACGCATAAAAAAATAAATAAAAAAAATACTATGGAAGACAATGGGTGCTGTCAATTGTCTGGTTCAATTAAATGCCATTACACGTACACATTTCAGTAAATCCAGTGGTTATTTCATCCCCAAAAGCACATTTATCATTATATCAGTATACTTTGTAAACATGACTTTGTTTCCTGGCAGACGGATAAAAAAAACCAGAAAAACCCTGCGTGTCCTTCTCCCGGAAGTCCGTAAGGTCAGCCAGTTAGATTGGAACTGCCTATTTTGACCGCCTCTTACCATTTTGTGTCCAATTTGCATCAGATGGTCAGTGAACAGACTGCAGGAGGTCTATAGAAATAGAAATCTTTTATATTTCATATTTATTCATTTTGCACTTGATTTTATCCAGAGTTACAGCACATTCAAAGTAGGCTGTGCATCTTATCAAAAGGATAATAAAAAAACATGCATCAGTTTAATTCTTCAGCTGTAGCGCTTTGAACTGACATTGTGTTTACCTCTTTATTCGTCAATGAAATCAAAATTCGAGAAGCTGGAATTCACATATGTTTTTTTTTAAACAGCAATTTCTTTTCTCTTGTGTGCGATGGATTCGATAAACTTGCAGGTGGAGATGGAATGCAAGCATTTCCCGTGGGCCTAACACATATATACCGTCCTGAAATATTACATCAGTTTTGGTAGATAAGCAGAGCGGAGTGAAGGCTTTGAACAGACCTACCCTGGTCCCTCCTCACACTTCAGGCAGCGCACAGCACCGAGAACTAAATAAAACCCAGGCCTAGCGAATCCCTTCAGCGTGTCAGGCAGCCATAATCCCCTTTTAATTTCCTTTTGGAGCCTTCGCCAGGGCTCCGTCTAAAGCCGGCTGTCCGTGATGACACAGTGGCCCTGGTGACAGTGCAGGGCTATGGGGGTCTTTACGGGGATCCAGGCGAGGAATATACAATAACCAAGCGAGGTCTTTTCAGCCTTTATACGGCCTGCTTTCTGTTTGCCCAGCACTCCGAGGGGGATTTTCTGTGTCATACACACATACAAACACACTCTCTCCCTTCTACCCCTCTTACACACACACAAACACACTCTTCCGTCTGTGCGCAAGGCCTTGCACACACACACACTCCTTCGGAAGAGGACCCAAGGTAAAGTTTCTCTGTATAAAGCTATTTATATCTTAATTTATACAGGTTGGCTGTGATGTATGGGTCACACGGCCCGTTCCGCTCAATCCCTCTCAATCCCACAATGCCCAGTGTAATATTTCCTCTTGAACAGCAATTTATTTTTCTCCTGTAGAGGAGTTATTTAAAAGAAAAGGTCTCATCATTAAAATGTATGCTTTTGCAGCACGGCTGAGCTAAAGGGCAGCCGGTGAACGCGACGCACTCCCTGTTCTCCAGCTGAAACGGAGACGGGAAGAGTCCACGAAGACCGGCACAACCAGAGAGAGAGAGAGAGAGAGAGAGCACATCTTTGTAACATATTTGCCCAAAAGGTGGGTTCAGACTAACAAAATGGAGAGGGTTAAAGTTATCCCGGGAGATGAATGGATTTCTCCTGACATTTACCGTTCTATGGGGTACCATCTATCTCCCACATATATTACTGAATGTGAAGTTTGCGGTGGCTGCGTGCTCTCACACACTTTCAGATATACCGTCTTTTTTTAAGTATCTAGTTGCTTTACTTTCATAGTGGGAATTCTTTCCATAAAATGTCTTTGGAGGCTGTGTTGTATGTAGCCCTCTCATCACCTGAAGACGTTCTCCTGCTTGAGTCTGGCGTTTTTATCCCATCCACCAGCTGAAGTAATTAAAGGGTTATTAGTAAACAGATACTCATGCTCACTTACCACTGCCAACTGTCTAATACCATCTGCTGCCGGTGCGTGCGTGTGTGTGTGTGTGTGTGTGTGTGTGTGTTTGTTCACTTGACTTTAGGAAGAGCTGGAGGAGCAGGCATCTGGGTTCACTGTGTAGGTATACACTGTTCTAATACATTCAAATATCATTGTTCTACCATCCATCCATCCATCCATCTATATGTCTGTCTGCTCTACCTTTTAATCTATCATTCTATCCATCCAGCATCTATCTATCTATCTATCTATCTATCTATCTATCTATCTATCTATCTATCTATCTATCTATCTATCTATCTATCTATCTGTCTATCTGTCTGTCTGTCTGTCTGTGTGTCTGCTCTACCTTTTAATCTATCATTCTATCCATCCATCCATCCATCCATCCATCCATCCATCCATCCATCCATCCATCCATCCATCCATCCATGCATGCATGTCATCAAGTCATCCATGTTTAAATGTGTGTGTGTGTGTGTGTGTGTGTGTGTGTGTGTGTGTGTGTGTGTGTGTGTGTGTGTGTGTGTGTGTGTGTGTGTGTGTGTGTGTGTGTGTGTGTGTGTGTGTGTGTGTGTGTGTGTGTGTGTGTGTGTGTGTGTGTGTTTACCTATGCTGTGGTTCTGGCGCTGTGTTTATTCCAAGGCAACCATTACTTTTTTATTGCATTTTCAGGCAACTGCATTTTCTCGCTTTGCCTGTATCCTCCACCTTGCCTCTCCACCCCCCTCCCTTCTCCCCTCTCCATCCTCGCTGTTTTTTTTTCTGTAATATTGAAGGGATTAACCCTGCTGGCCCCTTGGTGGTTACTGTTTCATTTTATTCTTATTAAAATCTTAAGAGCCTTCTTTAATATTCCTGCATGATACTACTTCAATAATCTAGCTCTCTTCCTCTTTCCCTTTGTGTATTTGTGTGCCTGTGCGCACCTTTGAGTGAGTGTGTGTGTGTGTGTGTGTGTGTGTGTGTGTTTCTTTTTCTGCCTGCTATATGTGTTCACAAGTGCACAGCTGTCGATAACCAGTGAGCAGCGTATAATAGATATGATGATTATGAACATGTGCTTGAATTTGTTCACATTTATGTGCGTGACAATGATTATATTTTATAGTAATCATAATGATCTAAATTCACAATCCTTCCCATATACTATGCCTGACAGATGTAATGATTTATTGTTTTTTTCAGGCCTTCAGCTTACCCGCAATGCTGTAATACTCCTGTTCAGCAGCAAACAGCGATCTACAGAAGACTGCATTGATTTTGTGACACCTCAGGTTTGAGTAGAGTAGTGAACATGAATACTGTTGTCAAAGCAAAGCTTGCTGGATCACTCTCTCATTTCTGCATCAGTTTCCATGACCTGAGGCAGATTATGTAGCAATGTGTGTTTTTCTAGCACAAATCACAGAGAGTCTGAAGATGCGCTGAGAGTTTCCATTATCAAATTCAATGTCTTTGTCATCTAGTGACTGTCATCTGTCATTTACTGATCACTTCTCCTCCATTTACTGTACAACATTTTTAGGTTTTGAAAGAAAAACTATATTCAAATTTAAAAATAAATAAAAATGATCTCATGTCTATTTTTTTATTTTATTTTTTTTTTATCTTAGACATGTCTGTTCCTTAACACCTGTTTACAGTGTTTTGATTTTCTATCAAATGGTTTTTTTAACTACCGGATTTTTCTTGCAATCATCGTACACTTTTAACTGTCGTTTTTCTCATCACTAATTTTATTCCATGTCAGTAGTCATGACTACTGTGTTGTATTTTACAGTTTTTCCATTTTTCGTAAAATGGCACATTTGTCTCAACATTCTCTAAACTATAAGTGCCACTATCACAGCTCTTTGCTGGAATGTCAAAACTCTTATTGCTTGTCTACAAAATGTAGTAACTCACCCAAAACTTTTAATTCATGCTTCAATACTAGTTATTGTGTCAGGAAATTGACCAATGACAAATTTTTTGTTTTTTCTACTTTTTTGTTGACATTGACTGCTTTTTATACTATAAAAGAATGTCAGTTTTGTCTAGCTGAATGCTCTTGTGTATCAAACTGAGCTTTTTAGATACAGATTACATTAGAAGGTAAAAGTTTACTAGTAAAAGTCAATACTGTAGCTAGCATACCAAAGGAAAATGAACATCATACAGTGCAATTCACAGTTGCTTGTTCATTTTTACCCACTCTATTATGTTTCCCCTAACACCACCACCACCACCATACATTCTTACATATCTTCCTATTGCTCTTCCACAGCAAGCAACTGTGAATTTTCAGTTTACATGTTACACATTTCTACAAAAATAAATGTACTGAATACAAATGTATTATACAGTTCTGCAGTAGCTGCTGGCGTTCCTCCGTGTTCAAAAATGGTTGTGATTGTGCCGGGGCAGACTCCATATGCTTCCAAACTTGATTGGTTGATTATAACATTGTGATTCCATGTTTAATGGAAGTTTGAATCCACTCACCAGTTTTGATCAACAAGCCATGTGCATTTAGTTATTGTGCAAATTGTACTTTTTTGCACACATGTGCCGAAACACATGCAATTTGCTTAAATCAAATAAGAAATTCAAATCTGATGTGAACAAAAAAAAAACCCCGAATCGTTCAGAAATCTGAATTTATTGTTTTGAGGGGAAAAAAATCGTGCCAAAGCGATTTAGAAAAACTGTAAGATTAAAGAAACTCCTTTTATTTAAATTACTTCTGCTCAATAAGCCTTGCTCAAGAACACGGTAATGTACAGCCCTCCCACCCTCATGTCCTGTATTTTAGTGCTTGTAAAAGACAAGAATATTTCTCCTCTCTATTCACTGGCAAACAGAAACCAATTCCTCCGCCCCCCTCCACATCCACCGCACAGAGGTCGAATTGTCAAAATGACTCTTTTTATTACAGTTCATAAACACAGATTCCCCCAGTGGCCTTGAGAAATTTCACATAAATTTTGATCAAACAGACGTCAGCTTTCTTGGTTTTAAGCACCTGTCACAACGTGCGAAAATAGGCCTGCTCAATCATAAGCAAAGAAAACAGTGGGAAAATAGAGCAAATGCCACAGCGTCACCGTTATATTAAGTCATTATTGTCCAGAATACCCAGGGAATGGATCTCATATGATACAATAAGTTTCTCTTTCATTGATTTTTTTCTCTCTCCGAATCTCTTGTATGAATTCTTCCTCTCTGGTAAACTTTGTGGCTTATAGTTAATGAGTCAGAATTCACTGGTGCGTTTATGAGCCCTGAAAATAGACAGTAGAGAGGAGTGTGAGGAAAAAGGTCTCATGTATGTCCCTCAAATCCCTATGGCTGTATTGCTCATGGCTAATGCTTTGTCCCTTCCATTTAAATCCTGTGAGGAGTGACAGCATGTTGCCCTTGTTGATCATAGGTCCACACAGAATGTATGACGTTTCTAAATATGGTATTATTCATATATTAATTAGTAGCTGAACGCATTATTCAGTTTATTCAGCCAAAAATGCTATTCTGCTGCATTCCTTGGGGTGTTCATGAGAGTTTAACAGAGAAGAATCAATCAGGGTCAATCTTCCTAAAATTCTAATTCAACTTCCTGCGGGGTGCGGCCAATTTCAACTTTGAATTTTACACAACCTTGAATGGCAAATGATCCGATTCGTGAATGAATCTTTCTTCCAAGTCGAATCTTTTCAGTGAATCAGTTCAACTTAAGCTGAATGATTTGTTCATGAATCAGACTGATCCGGTTCTTGATCCTTTTGTAGCAGTTGACCGGAGAGGACTCTGTTGGCCCAGTCATAGCCAATGCTGAAATATTTCTTGAACATTCCTTTGGTTTATGTCTTTATTAGAGAGGAATGGCCAACCCAATCTCACAGCAATTCCAATGTATATTACAAGGTGGCTAATTCGTACAAATTCATACGACTTCACTCATACGGATTCGTACGATTTGCCCAATTTGTATGAATTCCTACAAATGACCTACCCCTGACCTCGCCCCTAAATCTACCCATCACTGGGGTTTAGACAAATCATACGAATTCGTACGAGTGAGGTCGTATGAATAAGCCACCTCGTACTCACTCGTGCGAATTGGTCGTGAGATAGCGTTGGAATGGCAGACTTTATGACATTTATATGTACATTATTTGCACTTCTAATTGATTTGAAAAATTAGAGCATTATCAACCCGATCTCACGGGAAAACGTACAAATTCTACGAGGTGGCTAATTCGTACAAATTCATACGACCTCACTCGTACGAATTTTGCAAAATCGTACATATTTTACGAATTGCCCAATTCGTATGAATTCATACGAATGACCTACCCCTGACCCCGCCCCTAAACCTACCCATCACGTGGGTTTAGACAAATTGTACAAATTCGTACGAGTGAGGTCGTACGAATTCGTACGAATTAGCCATCTTTTTATCATTCGTACGAATTCGTACGAATTGGTCGTGAGATAGTGTTGGCATTATTTAGGACTGTCCTGGCCTACATTACCCAGACAATGTCCAAAATGACACTCTGATAACTGCTAACAATGAGTGTGTGTGGGGGTAACCTTAGAGTCATAGAGATAGAGATGGAGCTGGCAGCTGTAGGTAGGGATATCGGAGAGCACCCTGCTCTCCTTTCTGCCTTTTTTGTCTGAAGGTCGGGTCTATTCTCTCACTCAGAGGCCTCATGGGTGTCCTCAGTGGCTCCTTAAGATGGCAGTAATTATTGAGGACCCACAGCAGCGCTTTATACTGTGTATTGTTCAAGTGTTTGTTTGCTGCTCCATATGAGTGAGGGAATAGGTGTGGGTTTTTTTCCTAACCTATCATACTGCTCAACCTTGTCTCTCCAAATCTTCTATCTTGTGGTCTATCTTACCCCCTACTCTCCTCCTCCTGCTCCTCACTTTCACTACTCTTCTGTTGTTTTCATCTGTTGCCGCTCCATTCTTTCCCTATTCCACACATCAGGTGTGTGTCTGTGTCTTAACAGTGCCATACTGTATATTGCCGTATCACTGTTCTAACTCTAACTCAAGCACTTTTTCTAGATAATCACTAACATGATGTAAAAACTATGTCTACTTGATGTGAGAAAGCAGGGATCTGGCAATACCATAAGATATTACTATCTGGGTTAAATGATCATAGTATTGTGATTTTATTAGTTATTCAAAAGGGATATATTCTGATCTTTTTTCACATTTCTCTCCAATGGACCTCAGTGCTTTGCATAATTATTTTATTTGCATGTTCTTTGCATGTTAAGTTTGAATTTTGGTTTAATAGGAATAATTGAGCATACATTGACCAAAATGGTAGTAAAATTTCCTTTTCCCACAAAATATTAATGTGAAAAATGTAACTAAAAATATACTACTTATCAAAAGTTTGGGGTATGTTTTTTTTTTTTTTTTTTTTTTTTTGAAGTTCTTATGCTTACAAAGGATGCATTTATTTGATCAAAAATACAGTAGCACTGCATAAATTACCATTTAAAATGATTTTTTTCTATTTTAATATATTTTCAAATGTAATTTATTCCTGTGATGGCAAAGCTGAATTTTCAGCATCATTACTTCAGTCTTCAGTGTCACATGATCCTTCAGAAATCATTCTAATAGGCTGATTTGTTGCTTTAGAAACATTTCTTGTAATCAATGTTGAAAACAGTTGTGCCACTAAATATTTTTTTCAAAAAAATGTGACATCTTTTTGCAGGATTTGTAATCAATAAAAGGTTTAGAATAGCAGCCAAATGAAGAAGAAAAAAAATGAAATAGAAATATTTTGTAACAATGTAAAAGTCTTTACTGCCACTTTTGAACAATTGAATAAGTCTCTGCTGAATAAAAGTATTCATTTAGTTTCTTTCTTTTTTTTTTAAATCAAACAATCTTACTCACCCCAAACCTTTGGACAGTAGTGTACATATCCTTAGCGTGATAATATTTTACAATAACAATATTTACAATATTTTAAAATACTGTTCTTTTTTCATCACTCTTAGTGTCTAGACCAGAAGTGCTTGGTCAACTTGAGATTGTCAGTGGATGCTCCAATCAGCTCTGAACTCAAGACTGCACTTCAGAAACAGTAAAACAGGTGAATGCCTTTGTTATAAATGCAAAATGTTTTAGAATAGTGAAATTATACACATCATTTAATATTGCTGCAACTGCTTTAAAAAACACTATAAAAAAGGCTATTCAATCAAAAGATAACCATTTTAATCACAAGTCACTGGTCAGCAAATTAGCAAGAATTGCACAAATACTGTAGATAAAGTATAGCACAGAATAGTCTTGCACGCCCTGATTTTGCCGAGTTAGATGTGTTATCCCTAAAATCATAGGGAAATGATAACACTGATGGAGAAGCACCTAACCCTGGTTGTAAGCCTAAACTTGACATAAACGGTAAACTTACAGTAAGTTTGACATAAACTGTAAACCATAATCTGATTGGTTATTTGGAATGTTGCTTCAGGATCAACAAAGATGTTGATTCAGGAACATGTTGCACTTGGTGAAATCAGGTTCTTCAACTTGGCACACAGCTTTTTACAGGAAGAAGAGTCACTGTTTTTCCACTGTTGTTCCACTCAATGTCTCCCAGTTCATTTAAGTTTAATGTGAGCCCAATATTTCATACAGGCTTCAAATCTGGACTCTGACCAGGCCAAAACATGAACTTGATGGACTTGTTCTCAAGCCACTTTTTGGTTGTCTTTGTTATTTTGGCAGGAGCACTGTCTTGTTGAAAAATAACATCTGAAAATTCCTCTTTTGATATCATCTTTTCATTTACAACTCAACCCTGCGAAGACAGAACTGCTTGTGGTTTCAGCCAACCTAACACTTCATCACAACTACTCCATTCAGCTAGGTTCGTCAACCATAACTCCATCCAGGACAGCCAGGAACCTTGTGATCAGTTCAACTTCACAGACCACATTGCTAGAACTGCCCATTCCGGCAGATTTGCCTAATACAACATTATGAGGATCAGTCCCTTTCTATCAGAACATGCTACACAACTCCTTGTCCAAGCTCTTGTTCTATCAAGACTGGACTATTGTAATGCTCTCTTGGCCGGCCTTCCAGCATGTACTGTCAAACCTCTGCAACTGATCCAGAATGCTGCAGCTAGAATGGTCTTTAACCAGCCGAAGAGAGAGCATGTTACACCTCTCCTTATAAAATTGCACTGTTTGCCAATTGCCTCTCGCATCAAATTTAAGGAACTGATGTTTGCCTACAGAAGAACCACTGGCTCTGCACCCCTATACTTCAGACTTACGTGCCATCCAGAAGCTTGCGTTCTACAAGTGAAGCCTTGTGATGGTGTTTGGTGTTTTAAGCCCCCAACGGCGCCTTCCAGGCAGCGAGGGGATGGGTAGGTTTAAGGTTGAGGGTAGGGTTAGCTGCCTCTAAGGAGCCATTGGGGGCTTAAAACACCATCGAGCCCTTGTGATGCCATCTCAAAGAGGCACAAAATCACTTTCACGGACCTTCACCTGGTCTGTTCCAAGCTGGTGGAATGACCCGCCTATCTCAATCCGAGCTGCTGAGTCTTTAGCCATTTTCAAGAAACTGCTGAAGACCTATCTTTTTCATCAACATTTGACCCATTAATACTAACACTTACAAATCTATATCTATTTATAAATGTAAAACAAAATGGCTATATCTGTGCTAGACTAACTGGAACTAGTCACAGCATTTGTATTTTGTTGCCCTGCTGTTGAGTTGATTGCTTCTGTTTCTATCTTTGGATAAAAGCACCTGCTAAATGGTTAAGTGTAAATGTAAATTTGTGGGAAGCAAGCTATTCTGCAATATTCTTCTTTACTCCAAAGTACTAAATGACTTTTCACAGTGAAGTAGCTCACCAATACCAGCAGCTAAAAAGGCTCCTCGCACAATGACACTCTTCCTCGATGCCTCGCTGTGGTAGAGATGCATTTATTATTATATTTCTCACCAGATTTTCGAAGACACAGCTCTGGAGGTTCACCATGCAACTCATGTTTCATTGTGATTCATCACTCAACACACAACTTCCCATATTCTGCCAAAAACATCAATCTGTCTTTCATGTTTTTCTGAGACGATTGCTTTTTAAGTGGTACATTTGTTTAATTTGGCTAATTTCCTGACCAATAAGACAATCAAATACTTAGTGTTTAGCCATTTTGGGCTAAGCCCCTTTTTCTTCTTCTTTTTTTTTTTTTGCCCAGGAGAGTACAAGAAGATATATAAAGTATAAATTCATACTCATCAATTCAGATCTAAATATGGATATTTGTAAATAAAATCATTTTACTTCGGACAGCCGGGGACAATAAAGTGGGAAGAATAGCTGTGTAGAGCGTCAAAAATAGAAACGGGGCGTCCGTCAGCTGTCGCAATGCACCGCAACGTCCGCATCCAATGTAGACAGCTTCGAGAGCTGATCTAGTTTTGTACACACAGTGTAGACAAGGTGTCAGCCAATTAACTACTACTTCTTGTATATATTTTATGAAGCTTTCACAGGATTTAAATTAAAGATTGAATGACAGTCATATAAGCGACAGGCTTTTTGTGCTATGTGTATGTGTGCATCCTAATATGTTTGTATTTTGAGTGTTTGTGTGTGTGTGCATGAGTGTGGCATGTTTCTGTATGAACAGGTGTGTTTGTGTGAATTATAAAGGATGCTCAGCACACCCTCAGTGTTGTGGGAGGTTGAACACTCAGTCTTGGCACACTCAGGTCAGTGGAGATCTGCCTCTGTGCTGGATCAAAGAGAGCTGAGTCTGTGTCACACTCTCCAGCCATGATACTAATGCCACAGTCCTGGCAAACACAATGCTTCTCTCCCATCTCCCACTGTTTCTGCGTTTATTCTTTCACTCTCTCTACCTCAACACCTCACATATATTAAACAGACTACAGTTTTTCCTTGTTATTAGAAGGAAATAACCGTAAGAAAAGTTGTAATTCAGTCATTTTACATATTGCAGTTATTGATTTATATCTAAATGTGTAGCTGGTAATTTTTTCTTGCCCTATATCCTGATAAAAAAATAATTGACCTTTGACTGACAGATATTGCGTTTTCTTTTAGCAACACGATTTTTGTTTATTAGTGTAATGCTTTAACACAGAATGGATCATCATTATTATTTTCCATAACTATAGTTAAAAAATAGATATTATATTTTATTAAAAAACATTGCAATATATATAGGAGAGAGCGAGAAATCATGATAATTAATATATATATATATATATATATATATATATATATAGATAGATAGATAGATAGATAGATAGATAGATAGATAGATATAGGTATAGATATATATACATTCATTTATATATATATATATATATATATATATATATATATACACTCACCTAAAGGATTATTAGGAACACCATACTAATACTGTGTTTGACCCCCTTTCGCCTTCAGAACTGCCTTAATTCTACGTGGCATTGATTCAACAAGGTGCTGAAAGCATTCTTTAGAAATGTTGGCCCATATTGATAGGATAGCATCTTGCAGTTGATGGAGATTTGTGGGATGCACATCCAGGGCACGAAGCTCCCGTTCCACCACATCCCAAAAATGCTCTATTGGGTTGAGATCTGGTGACTGTGGGGGCCATTTTAGTACAGTGAACTCATTGTCATGTTCAAGAAACCAATTTGAAATGATTCGAGCTTTGTGACATGGTGCATTATCCTGCTGGAAGTAGCCATCAGAGGATGGGTACATGGTGGTCATAAAGGGATGGACATGGTCAGAAACAATGCTCAGGTAGGCCGTGGCATTTAAACGATGCCCAATTGGCACTAAGGGGCCTAAAGTGTGCCAAGAAAACATCCCCCACACCATTACACCACCACCACAAGCCTGCACAGTGGTAACAAGGCATGATGGATCCATGTTCTCATTCTGTTTACGCCAAATTCTGACTCTACCATCTGAATGTCTCAACAGAAATCGAGACTCATCAGACCAGGCAACATTTTTCCAGTCTTCAACTGTCCAATTTTGGTGAGCTCGTGCAAATTGTAGCCTCTTTTTCCTATTTGTAGTGGAGATGAGTGGTACCCGGTGGGGTCTTCTGCTGTTGTAGCCCATCCGCCTCAAGGTTGTGCGTGTTGTGGCTTCACAAATGCTTTGCTGCATACCTCGGTTGTAACGAGTGGTTATTTCAGTCAAAGTTGCTCTTCTATCAGCTTGAATCAGTCGGCCCTTTCTCCTCTGACCTCTAGCATCAACAAGGCATTTTCGCCCACAGGACTGCCACATACTGGATGTTTTTCCCTTTTCACACCATTCTTTGTAAACCCTAGAAATGGTTGTGCGTGAAAATCCCAGTAACTGAGCAGATTGTGAAATACTCAGACCGGCCCGTCTGGAACCAACAACCATGCCACGCTCAAAATTGCTTAAATCACCTTTCTTTCCCATTCTGACATTCAGTTTGGAGTTCAGGAGATTGTCTTGACCAGGACCACACCCCTAAATGCATTGAAGCAACTGCCATGTGATTGGTTGATTAGATAATTGCATTAATGAGAAATTGAACAGGTGTTCCTAATAATCCTTTAGGTGAGTGTATATATATATATAAAATAGATATTATATTTTATTAAAAAACATTGCAATATATATAGGAGAGAGCAAGAAATCATAATTCATATATATATATGAATTATCATGATTTCTCGCTCTCTCCTATATATATTGCAATGTTTTTTAATAAAATATAATATCTATTATATATATATATATATATATATATACACAGTATGTCATGATAAATAATATATATACAGTAAGTATGCAGTATATACAGTATATATATGTTCATTATTAAATTTATCTGTAAACTTGAAAATGGTCTAAATCTGGAAAACGTTTACACTGTAAAAAAAGAAGCTGCTGCCTTAAATTTTCAAGTACAATCAACTTGGATGATTAAGTCATTTCAACCTAAATTATATATATCATGATAAATAATTAATATTTTTATATATATATATATATATACACAGTAAGTATGCATAAAATAAATGCATAAAATGAATGAGGAACGTGAAACGCATCTGATGCATTGGCCATTGTGCTGCTCTCTCGATACAAATCAAATTAACAACAAGCCTGAAGTCAGAGAGTCAATCTCGTCCCCCTTTCATGTCTGTTTTTCTTCTGCTGGGGTGTGAGAGGCTCTTGCTTTATGTCATGTCTTGTGCCGAAGTCTGTGGGACTCCAAAGGAACTTGCACCTGTGTGAGGAGAAGCTGTGAACCCATCAAACCGACAGGGAGCTTTGTGAAGACAGGCATGAAGCAGAGCGCACCCACAGCACACGTCACGTCCCGTTAGGAGAAGCCGAACGCACTAAAGAGGTTAAACTGCAGCGCCTGGCACAGGCAATTTTATTGATAACCATTTGAAGCCTTTTTCCCCCACCCGTCTCCGAGCCTCACGTGCCATCACGCTTTTCCGTCTTTATTTCATTTGCCACTCTCAACTGACTTCAAATGTGGGAAGCCTCTCGCTCCGACAGAAGCTGCCGTTGCCTGTTTCTCACTGTCTCAGCCAGGAAAATCTGCATTCTGATCTGGCAGACAATCGTCTGCAAATTCCCACATCTCTCTGATGTATGTAAATATTTATAATATCAGGTTCTCTGATGATCAAATGTACGTTTGTTAATACTAAACTCAAGCTAGTGGCTTTCCCCCTATTGTCAGACAGAATGTTACTGTTTTTTTCTAACCGTGGTTGACTTGTTGGAAAAGGAGTCATTGTCAGTGTTAGCTTGGCTAATCTGCTTTCCTTTCCATCTTTTTCTCTCCCAGTTGGTCAGGCACTCCATCATTTCCTTGTTAGCCCCTGGTCCCTGCCCTGGCTTGAAGTCATCGCTCAGTTAGGCAGCTGCCAGGCCAGCCCTGAGGGTCCCAGTGTGAGTGAAGGAGTCAAGGGTTGGTCACTGGATGTAGTGTCCATTCTTTCTACTCCGAAGTCCAATTACGAGCTATTTGAAACAAATAAATATCTCTGGCCATGTCCTTCTTGTGCACCACTTCTCTCCATACAGCCCAGAGATGATTTTGGTCACTCTTCAGGTTGTACGTTGTTATGTACCTGAAAGTACTTTGCTATAAAATACATGCTTTAATTTTTTTGGAAAAGAAGTAAATGAATAGAAATAGACTTGAAGCGCAGATGCAATGTCTGTGTGACTCTTCCCTGTGGGCTTTCCCGCAGACTGCCACTGGCAGCCCTGCTAAAGTCTCTGAGTAAGTGTTAAACAAACCCTGACTCAACATCTTTATCACATCTTTTACTGCATTTCTTTATTCGTTGCCTTTATTTTAATTTTTTTTAAAATGTTTTATATATATATATATATATATATATATATATATATATATATATATATATATATATATATATACACACTGTGCATATGTGTTTGTGTGTGTGTACATTTGTTTTGTAGATATAAATATTGTATATAGATATATATATAAATGTAATATTATTTTTAATATATATTGTCTATATATATATATATATATATTAAAAATAATATTACATTTTTACATTTGTTTTATATATACTGTATATACATTTTGTCAAATTTTGTTTATTTTATATTATTTTCTGTTTTTATTTAGTATTATATATATATATATATATATATATATATATATATATATATATATATATATATATATATATATATATATTCAAATTTCAAGTTCATCTCACACTCCTTACAGCTGTATTCTGCACAGTAACACAAAAGACAAGAAAAGAAACCAAAACAAATAAAACACATTGCACACCCTGCACCCACCCCTCCCCTTGCCCCCTTCCTCCTCAGAAACCCAAAATGCATTCTCCTGCCAGCCTTCACACGGAAGGGTGTTAAAAATACATGTATACCCTTCCTCATCCTTTATTCATACCTATTCCTTCCTTTATGTTTATGAGACTCGGGGGCTCAGCGGGTCCACCGGTCTGACCCAGGGGTTGACAAAGGTTCTCCAGAAACTTCCTCTTTCTCAAACCTAATCCACTTTAAATGAGCCCAAACACAGAAGAACTACTTCATATGTACATGTTGGAATTGTGGCAGTGTTACGGTAGTCGAAATCCTCGAGGCTTTATTAGTAAAGAGACCAACAATATTAATTATTAAACGTGTTATTTTTAATATTCTAATGCATAATAGACATCTTTGACAAATGCCAACCGAATGGCTTGTGCGATTGTACCGAGTTGTAATAAACTATTGTTTAGTGCTGCTGTTAAGTAAATATTTATTTATCCACAGGGTTGTTTTTCTCCCAGCCATTGGGTGGCAGTATAGAGCATGGGGGTGATGGAGAGAGATGTAGTTAGTGCCCTCTGCTAGGCCTGGGGGTGGATGTTGTTAGCGCTGTCTACATCCGCAGGGTAGCGAACACTCCCATGGGACAGTTCTCCGCTTGTTCACTCATGTGTGTGATAGAACAGTGCAGGCAGGGGGTTACCGGCTCTACGACAGTCCACCCTTATTGATTAGATAATCAGCCTGTCACCTAATACCAGTGTTCTTTACATTGTCCCCTGCTGGGACGAACATGACTGTTATTGCTGACAGCAGGGGATTCCTGCAACAAGCACCTTTTATGTCCACTATTCTTTTCTATCGCTCTTTCCTGCTACTTCCTCTCTCGGACTACTGGAAGAGTGTTTTCATTATTTGCCAAGATTGGTATGTCAATCCTTTTGCCCCTGACCCGAGTTTAGAAATGCTTTGGGTTTTATTGGAGGAATGATTACTGAGTTATCTTGCTACCTCACTCGGAGGCCTTTATACCTCCACCCTTAGTATACCTTCAGGCAAGGATTGGATTTGATACCCAGGACAGTACCTTGGAAACCGCTCGCCGTCTGCTTTCTATCTCTTTCTATTGTTTCGCTGTACCCCCCATTTCCTAAATGTGTTATGAGTGTTGCTTATGCAGTTTTTATATTTTTTTTACTCCAACAGTTTTTCCAGCATTTCCCCTTGTCTCTCTGACCAACTAAGTTTATGCAGAGGACAAATGTGAGTAGGGTAACACAGTGACAGTGTCCCGGGCCACCTTCCCCTGAGGTCACGGGTGTCGTGACCCTGCAGCAGGTGCCACTGATCTCCTTGCCCAATCGCTGGCCCAGTTTCCCAGATCTCTTTCCACACCTGAACTATGATTATGAAGATTTATCATAAAGTGCAATCTGATTACTATCATTACAAATAATATTCTTTTAAATTAAATAAAACTTTTGATTGAATGGAAATAAAATGTAAACACTAAGCTAATATTATATTTTGGCTAAAAATATTTCCATATTTCCATGCCTTACAAGCTTCTAATTGTAACTGTCTATTTAATTAAAATGTATTAACTTACTAATTATAAATAATAAAAATAGCAATAACATAATGTGTTTAGAAATATAATAATAATTATAAAAGTAGATAAGAAATAAGAAATGTGTGTGTGTGTATATATATATATATGTATGTATGTATATGCATATGTATATATCATGATAATTCATATATATAGATATATCTGTCATGATAAATAATTAATATACAGTATATGTGTGTGCATATATATATATATATATATATATATATATATATATATATATATATATATATATATAATTGCTATTTTTATTATTATAAATAATTATTAAGTTATGAAATGCTAATTAAATGTAGAGCAGGTTTATTTTAATGTCCAGAAAAAAACATAGATAAATAGAAAAGGATGCAGATGTTACTTTTTCTTATAGCCTATTGAATTTCGTTTCTCAAAACTACGTGACAAAAAAATAGCAATCGTCAAAAAAAACATGGGAAAAAGACAGTCGCCCAAATCACGATGCAAATTGCACTTTGATTGACTCTTAATTTCATCTGAAGGCTGTTTTGTTTGGTTTTTATTCTGAGTCAATGAGCTTAATCAGAGTCACTGATCCTGCGGCTCTAAGCCCTCCGTGTTGTGTTTTTGTTTGTCGGGAGATCAGCGAGACTCTATCCGCACTTCATTAACCCTGAGCCGGGGACAATCCTCAGTAAGAGCCGAGGGATTTACCACTATCCTTTCACATGCAAAAATCTCTGCGTCTATTAACAAGACGGAGGAGCTTTTCTTGCAATCAGCTGCGCACTTCGCAAGAATAACCCTTTTCATAAATATTGAGGGGGGTCATCAGCCTCCATGTGATAATTTAAATGTTTGATCTGAATTGATATGTCTTTTTTTTCTTTTTTTCTTTTTTTTTCGTTTGTGACCTAAGCCTGTGATCTTAAATTTGCTGAACATTTTAGTTGATTCTCTTGTATTTTATGTTATTATTGCAATTATTTTATTAACATTATTGGCACTTTTTTTTTGTCATCTATTTTGTATGGCTTTGCAATATTTTACGCAAAATAAGCATGCCAAAATAACTTTGAAATTGTGCTTTTAAAAAAAAAATTTTTTTTTAAATGATTTTGTTGCTAATTACCCAACCTCAATAACAAACATTTAGTGAAATGATGTTGAAAATGTCTTCTCTCTCTTTCTCTCTCCTTGAGTGATTCGTGGGCAGGGGCCCCGCAGAATGACATGTGCTATGCGAAAGTTTGCTGTAGGAGCCCGACTGATCACACGTTATCGACGTTCAATTAAAAGCTATTAAGGTCTTTTGTCTGCTCGTTAATTTCCCATTCAGTCGCCCTGTCAGAGCAGCCCCTAAACCCTGAGCTCTATGGACCGGTCTCATGGTTGGGTTAAAGTCAGTCTTAGGCTCACGGAGGGGGGATGAAGGGGGGGTCCCGTCATGCCGCTGACCAGATGTCCCCTTGCTGATCCGAGCCGCAGTCAGCACTGCCCGGTGACCAGCTGTTGGGAGCGTTTGGCAAAGAACAGCAAACCAACACTCTCAAGAAAGGCTATGGAAAGAATCCATTTCCAAATGGGATCATTTAGGGCACTTAAACAATTACACACTTAGGTGACCATTAATATTTCATCCACATATTGTTTATGAAAACTAAATGAAACGACATGGTGATGCTGTTATAAGAGTGCAAAGAAGTCTGTCACTTTACTCTTGTAGACACAAGACAATGGAGGCTGACAAGTGTTGAGTGTGTGCGTGAGAGAGAGAGAGAGAGAGAGAGCGAGATGCCCAATGCCCAATCTCTCAGTATTTCCCTTTTTATCGTGCTGCCATTAAAAGGAACATCGTTTAAAATTGTATTGAAACTGGCTCATATGATTCATGATCAAAATGATATTTAAAGTATGACCTATTAATAAGAGGTAGTCGCGTCTAACTTGAAAATATGAAGGTAGAATTAAGTTCCCTAAATCTCCAGGCGTTTCTGAAAGGTTAGGTTGGTGAACGTTCGCTTACTTGGGTGCGACGTTCTTATTAACTTTTTTTTTTCTTTTCTTTTTTTTTTTTTTTTGGTATAGGTTCGACAAATTAAATCCACGATGCTAACCAAATAGTGTGAGGTTTGAGCAAAATGTCTGACAGTCATGTTTAAAATTATTCAAACACATTCGCCAGTAATAGAGTTCTCTGAGTTCGAATTTTATGATATTGCTATCACTGGCGTTGTTTACGTTTATTTTCATAAGCAAACTTTTCCTTTTCATTAAATTACTATGTAAAAATCCAGATACATTTCAAAAGCAATGAATTGACGTAGGCTAAGCAGTGCCACTAATATGCGTATTTTATTGGTTTTACTTTTTTGGTCTTAATCTTTTTTTTGTGTGTGTGTGTGTGTTTCATGCTGAGACTTAGTCCTTTATAACTTTCAAAATTAAAACCCTAAGACAATTTATGCTATTCAAGATAAACATGAAGTCTTTGGATTTCAGATATGGAGGTACAAATAAATAATTATTTTAATGACTATTTATTTCATTTATTTTAACCTCCAAAATATAAAATGTAGCCTATAAAATTAAATAAATTATAAAATTATAATTTTGTGTTGGCACATATTCCAGGTATACATCATATGTAATATTTTATCATGGAATTACTTAAAGATTGCTCCTGAAATCAGTTAGAATTATCATTCAGGTAGTTAAAAAAAAAGAGAATGATTATAGAATGCATTTGTTTTAGTTTAGTTTTTTTTAATTTCACGTAGTCAACGTCAAATGAACTTCATTGGTCGCAGCACATTTTATGTTGATAATGACACATACAATGGTTGCAAGTTATTTTCCTTGTTGCAAAGTGCAGTGGTAAGTTTTGCAATATGATTTTTCTTAATTCATACATTTTTATGTCTGTTTTAGTGTTCAGGTCTGGCACGCGCATTATGCACCGGCATACCTTTTATATTGGCTGTTGGTTTAGTGTAATTGAATTGTCTGTGAGAACACGAGTGTGTATTTATCCAGTAATTGTATAGGCTACCTCCACATTCTCAGTCAGTGGTAAATTAATGAAAGATCTTTATTAGCACATTTATAAAAGTAATTCTCCTTGCGTAAAGACCACCCTCCCCCGCACATCCAGCAGTTTTAAGAGTTTTCCAGAAGTTCACACCGCTAAGCACACGGGGGCACGAACGAAAATCATTTGGGATTACGAGAATCATTACTTCACAAATCATTATTCTCAATATACAGCTTCACCAAAAAGAATGACAAGATATTTCAACGGTTTTATACAGAGTTATTGCACAATGCCTGGGCGAACACTTCATTTGCTTGACGTCTTATAGACCACAAAGTGATCTGAAACGAGGACTTGGCGTTTTCCCATCATCATCATCATCAAAGTGATACTGCTGGCAATTGTGCAGGATTACAGAAACGAAAAAAGCAGCACAAAAATAATCGATTGATAATCGATTAATAATCCATCTCGTCCAATCCACCTGCTTGTTCTGTTTAGGTATGGAACTCCGTTTGTCAAATAGAAAAGTGACACTTCTTTATTTAAGTTGCTTTTTCATTTTGTAGAGACGTTTTGATTTCTAATGTGCTGCTCACGTCAATCTCACCTGTTAACGTAAGGCTTGGAAATATGATACAAAAAGAGAAAATTCGAGATTTGTCTTTCAACATAAAACAAAATATTCTTATTTACACTTCTTTTCCTTTGTACATTTTAGAGGGTCACTACAAAGCCCACGATTTATTAACGTGTGACCTGGATTTGATCTCAGGATAATTAAATATGAATCTACCATTTAAATAATCTTTGCGTCAGGGATTCACCAACAATTCACATTTGTAATATTGGCTATAAAGTAATAATAACAATAATTTGTGAAACGAAGCGTCCCTGTAAGTAGGCTATCATGTCCCGCTATTATTGCGTTTAGTAGCCTCACTGTTTGTATTTGTTTTCTCCAGATTGAACCTTTAGGGTAAACAAAAACATATAAGTTAAAATAAAACAAACAAAAAAACAACGAAAATAAATAATTAAATAAAGTTGAAAAAATGTCTCTAACCACTTTTTGTGTCTCAGTTTGTTTTTGTGGCTTTGTAATATATTTCGAATATTTTGTCACCAAAAAAATTGTTCTTTGATGGTGGAGTTCAGAGCTGCCATGTATTGCACCGAGTCCGAATCGCGGCGTTCATCGCGGTGGCGTTGGTCTGGACAGCACGCCGGAGAGGGGGGGCAGAGGCGGCGGCTCGTTGGCGCCCTGGAGACCGTGCAGGAGAATCCGGGGAACGAGAGGACGCTGCAGCGCCGGCGGGGGCGCCGAGGGTCCCCTGTATAAGTACAGCGCTGCTCCAGGGTCCAGGTTCGACACCAGGCTTTGAGGGTAGAAATACGGTGAGGGGAACATCCTTTGCAGCGCAGAATAATTCCCAGCCTCCGCTAACAATTCCAGTCCGACCGCCGTTTGCCTCTTCCACTTCGTCCTTTTTTTTTTCCAAGAGGAAAGAGAATAATGTTAGTATAGAAAAAATGATTCAATGACTAGTGTTTTATATACTCATACAAATATGTGACAATAGAAAAGAAATATCACCGTATTGCACTACTATTCCCAAGCGAAACATAAAACCCAGAGAAAGTTCAGAGAAATAAAAACTGAATCCTCTGTGATTTATCTCCTATTTCTAAGTATCTGTATGAATATCAAGTTTAACGACACAATTCAACGTTAAGGAGAGAAAGGACAAAAAAGAAAATAAAACAGTCTTTTACATCTAAAAGGTTTATAAAAGTGTAATTAGATTAAATGCCTCTCCATAAGTGCTGAGAGTTATGGGAAAGTTTTTTGACATTTAATTCACATTAATTGTGTATATAAGGTAAAAAGCAGGCATCAAATGACACATATTTTAGTAATTAGTTTTAACAATAATTAGTCATTTTATTTTGTCGAGGACGCATGCATCATTCGTGGTTCAAAATATGTAAATTTTAAATCTATTAGCATGGCACGAAATTAGATGCTGCAAGAATGGAAAAATGTGCAAACAAACCACTTGTAGATGTACAATGTATTTTGATTGTTGCTACTGTAATTTTCTCCTCTTTTTTCGAATTTTATTTTTGGTTCCATTTTGTAGTTCTTACTAAAGCTATAAAATAAGAATTAGGCTATGTGACTGTTAGAGCCTCTTGAAACATGAAAAAGTTAGAATTAGAATATTTGATTATATGTTTAAATGTTAAAAATGTGGATATTAATTCTGCAGCATTTCCTTTCGTTTTAGTGGAGCAAAACTGAAGCAACGACGTCACCTGACATGCATTATTGTTTTTGGCAGGAGACTCCACAATCAAAGGGAAAATAATATGATATAGGCCTGTATACCCAAGAAGCACATTTTCTTCAATACGAGAAAATTACATTGATATCAGAATAATTACAATTTCATTTCTGCAGCCTTATTATTATTATTATTTGAATGTTTGGATGTGTGCATTTCTTTCTGTTTCCAGCTGCCCACATGCTCACCTCCTGTTCTGGTACCAGGTTTTGACCTGCGTGTCGGTCAGGTTGAGAGATGCTGCCAGCTCCATTCTGTCCTGCACGCTCAGGTACTTCTGCCGCTCAAAACTGCGCTCCAGCTGGGCGAGCTGATGGTCAGTGAAGGCGGTCCGCGCTTTCCGAGGCTTCTTCAGGCGAACCTGCGGGCTGTCTCTGCTGCTCGAGATCTCCCTGTCGCCCTCCTCTTTCACTGAAACACCACATATAACGGAAGGGCATTGATTAATCCACTTTAACACGAGTTAGTTAGCCAGCCCATGTGTTTCAGTATTGACAAGTCGTTATGCTGTCAAAGGTTTCCACATATCCTATGCTAAACCCTTGATGTTCTCGTGCGCGCCCGTAATTCTTTCAAGCAGTTTTCAGATTTTTATTTTCAGAATTTTCAATACACGAGGGCTGTGATATTTAATTTACCCCTATCTCCCATCTAAACCAAACTCTTTTCTCTCTGAACCCAGAAAGAGAGGGACACGACGCGAGAGACCTTGCCAGTCGAGTAGTTGAGTCGTATCTCAAGGAGCACAATAATCCGGCTAATTGAGCCACAAGGGATGGAAACCTTTCAACCGAGACCGGAGAAACTTCACAGGGACGGGGATAAGAGCGAAATAAAGAGCGGCTCGACCCCGTGCGTTACAAATCTGATTAGCACTGGGACAAATTGCATCAAATCCCTGAAATATAAGGGGGTAGAAAAGGCAAAAATCAAAGCGGCGCGCACACTCTTTACACGCGCTCTGGAGATGGAATGGCTTTGATTTGGTGAGCATTCATTTTGATCACCGCGCCTATAGACTTGCCAAGCTAATAATTTCATGATGTGAGAGTAGAAATTTATTTGGAATCATAGCTGAAGGTATAGGAGAATAGATGATACCCATCATGCCCTACTTCCACAAAGAGAGCAAGATTGTGATGACACTTTAACAAAATGATCAGAATCAGTAGCGACAACCCCAGTCAATAGGCCAAATCTATGAACACCAACAACCATAAACACGTGCAAATCATTATGCTCATATAACAAAATAAATATATAATAACAATAATATTATTTGTAATAGTATTAATATTAAAAAGTAATAAAAAAAACTTCCTGATTGAATTATGGCATATTCCTACATTTATCAATAGTGCTGGCCTTTGTGTTTGCATCATGGAATCAACCTAATGGTATGTCACAGGAAACGGTCTATCCCTCTGTTTTTCCTCAGATGTAATTTCACCTGGACAAATCCTTAATTAATCTTGCTGATGATGTTTCTTTGTTCACCTTCCTTTTCCCCTGCTCATAACAATGAGCTTTAAACTAATAAGCACGTTACAATGTACAATAACATACACTTGCAAACAGCGCATAACCACATAACCAAAATTGAATGCTCTAAAGCCACAAAAATGTATTCAATATTTTTGCACTTTGCATTATTTCAGTAAATATATTTTATATGAATATTACGATAGTTGCTTGTAAATGTTTTTTGATTATAAAAGGAGTCAAATCTATCTATAATCTGCTTTTTTAAAATAGCAAAACTGGCTATAACTGAACGAATGAAGTGAATAAAATAATCATGGAAATTATTTTTATTTCTACCCCTAAATTACTTTAAAAACATAGCCAAGCATAGTCAGCAAGCCAGCCTGCTTAAACTCTTTGCTATATAAATATGTCAAGTTATAATTCATGTGCTATACAATTAAAATACCATTAAAAATGAGCTGTTATTTTTTTTTTTACCTTTGTATTCACTGTCTGACGATGAGTTACTGTGGATCTTTTCAATGAAGTCGTCTGCGATTTTAGATGCCAGTCTCCCTGTCTCCTGTGTCGGCTGGCCGTTACTGGAGTATGGGGCACACGCCGCTAAGGGTTTACAGTCAGCCAGAATATCTCTTATTAAGAAGGATGAAGTGACAGTCCGAGGTTGAGATCCAGCAGAGATCGGGCCGTGCTGTAAATGGGACGCGAGCACGAGCGGGTGACCCTGTCTCTGCGCCGCATCCTCACCGCACTCCCGCCTCGGAGACGGAGGAGAAGAACAACCGCTCTCTAAGTCTGACCTGGGGCTGAACTCCAGCGGGGACCGGCATTCCCCTACCAAACTGTCCCCCTTCGCGATGACTGGGCTTCCTGGCCTGTGGGATAGCAGGGAGTCGATTCCAAAACTGGAGCCGTTGGTGGACGCTTCCATCTCCACACTGCTGCTTGCGTGAAGCTTCTGTTCAGATTATCATCTGCATTCAACCAAGTTCTGCGTGAATGGCGCTCGATTTAATAGCGATCTATCCAGGAGAAAAATCCAAAGCGGAATCGGAAATGAGAAATATTCATCCCCTGTCTGGGGGAGAGAAAAAAAACCCGTTCTTCTTCCTTGAGGACTTTTAGTTTAAGTTTAAAAAGAAAAAGGAGGTTTCTTGAGGAGGTTCTGTATGAAGTACACAGACCCTGCCTCCAATTTTTTTTTCTTAAGCTCCTCACTCACTCCTTAAAAAAATCGATACAGCCTAAATATACTCTAGGCTGGCAAATTTAATTAATTTTTTTCAATCCCGGTATTTTTCGAAGACGCCAGACGCATCGATGGTGGCTTTAAATTATTTATCAAATTATTTCAAAAAAGCTGTTCTGAAGTAACAGTGTTAGTGTAAAACCACAAGGTAGCCTACTTAGAGGGCGCGCGCATTTCAGCACCACGGACAGAAGCAAAGCGGCAGCAACTCGAGCCTCGCGCTATTGAGCAGCTGAAATTTTCATCAGTTCAAAGGTAGTTCGCTGTGGCGAGTTGTAGAGTGGAATCCGGATGGAAAAGGCAAGGCAACTGCATTCTGTGCCAGCGAAGGTGATGCAATGCGAAATCGTTGGACGGTAGAGCGCAGGGAAAAATGCTGCGAGAAGACAGAAGCACAAATGAGGTAATGCAGGTTAAATACACACATTGGGGAACGGAAAGTCAGATAAAGCCTAACAAATGAACTTGTGCACAACTCAGTGGCTAGGTTTTTAAGAGTACCCCTTCCACGTGAGTCCCCAGCGACTCGCTTCCATTGGTTAGGAGGTGTTTTGGGGTGTTGACTGGCTCGGTAAGATGAAACTGGACCCCCCCCCCCCCCACGCCCCCACGCCCAATAAACCCCTCCCCACAGGTCGCCCACTTTGATTAAAAGAGACACTGAATTCATTAGGAGACTGGGATCCAACTGTTTACAGGCAATTTTCAACACTGTTTGCTTTCATTACATCATTGATGAGCCTTATAATGGGGTTATTATGAGGAGTGGGGAGGTTCTTTCTCTCCTCTGCTCATAGCGCGCGTGGAGTCACGTCTTGACCACTTTCTCACAATTCTCCTTTTTCTTATATAATTCCCTTATAGTTCCTACTAAAAGTTGAATTTAAGCATTTATGTTATTAAATTCTAATTCTAATATTTTAAGACACTTCTAACATAAAATTCTGGCCTGAAGGCATCTATATATTTTTTAAAAGCCAATGACATGACGCTCATTCTTATTCAAAAATACACAAAGAAATCCAATTCATACCCGAAATGACATACACTTTTGTTATGATAATAGTTTCTGTATTAAAGTCATTTTATATATCAAATATCTGATTGTAAGTGAGAATTTAACAAAACAATTCTCATTAAAAAGCTGAAGGAATGTTAGCATACAAAGTTTTGGCAAAAATAAATAAGCAGAGATGCAATACATGTTTTAATACATAAATGATTACCAATATCTGACATTTTAAATATTTGTCCGCCAAATCAAAGTTAGTGTGGTGGCATAACCAACATGCAGGAAGCCATTTTGGTGTCATGTGACATGACAATCATAAAACAGAGAGAACCCTCATGACTATTTTAATTATTAAAGTTTTAATAATTTCACATTTTCACATAAATATTTTATTCTGGTCGAATGGATTAAATTCTTGATATTTGTAATGCAAAACTGCATTATATATAGGCCATTAAAAAAATGTTTATAAAAATAATGATGTTGTTTACACTCAAGTGTATTAAGGAACTATAGTTGCCTAGCATATCTTTTACACACTTGTTTAAATATGTTATTTATATAATTTGATACTATAGCCTATCGGAACGGCTTTCTTGTGTTTAAATTGTGTAAACTGTAGAAACACTACTGTCAACAACCCATATTAATAATGAAAAAAATAAAGAAAGTAATAGGCCTAATTACTTACAGGCTATTAAGCCACTAGGCTACTACACTACTATTAGTGCTTAGTTCTATCATTAATCGTCAAGATCAGAATACGAGTTGTATTTGTGCTTTAATACCATAACACAGGGCTGTTAGTATTCTTTTCTTTTTCCAATGCACAAAACGCGATTATCGAACAACCGTGTCGTTTAGTTCAACTATCAAATTTATGCAATGTTAATGAGCAATAATGAGGGCGACTACTCTTTCTGAAAGCCCAGCGTGACACAAAACTCTAACATGCATGAAAAACTATTGTCCTGCCTTTCACGTCTTTCTCTCAAACAGTTAGCCCCTCGTGTTTTTTCGACAGGTCCCAATAATCGAGCCCCCCATCAGAACAGCAGATTGGAAGCGCTATTCGGCCGCAGACAACGGCAGGTTAGTGAATCCGCTCCCCGCTCCCAAGGGGTGTCAACGCGGCTGCAAGCTGTCACGATGAGGCGGGGTGCAAGCGCACTCACTTTAGTTTAGAGTCTCATAAGGATGCCCACTGCGTGTGATGGCGATCTTTCTTTTCTTAAGTCTCTGTGGCAGGCCATGACAGGAGTTATCTAGCCTATCAGTGGCATGTTTTTGGCTTTATTTGTTAGATAAAGAAAATCCAGTCCTCTTAGTGCAGCGACAACAGGTGCGCTGAGACTTAATTATTTATTTATTTATTTTTTACTTAAAATGTTTAATAAAAACGAATCTTTATCTTTTATCAGTTAACCAAGAAAGATAAAGTGCTTAATGGCTGCCTTGGTGAATAAGTCTTCTGCTTTGCAGTGGTTTTCCTTCAATTGTCCAAACAGTCAAAAACCTTGAATGGCTCAAAAACTATTTTCATTTAAAGCACTATGGCCTGGTATTTACTTTTTTTTTTTTTTGTGTGCATGTTATTCAATTTAAAAATGACTCCAATTGTTTTACCAATGTGTTACCAAAATGTTTGTATAATAAGTAAAAGCTGTATAATAAGTAAAAGTAATATGAAGCAAAACTTAACGAGTAATGCATTTATCTATGAGCTATAGATAGATAAAAGCATTAGAATATATATATATATATATATATATATATATATATATATATATATATACACACACACATAATTCTGCAAAAAGTCATACCAAATTGTAATTGATCTTACATGACTTATAAGATTGATAAAGCTTTAGTGATTGACTTAATACCAATACCATACCAAACTTTTCACCGAAATCCTGGAATCCTGCAACTGGAGTAAAACTCACAAGTTGGACAGTTTGTTGAAAGAACAATTCATATAGAGGACAGAAAATCAGGAACCTGCCACACCAAATGGAGATGCACAGAAACGTCCTCGAAAAATCTGTCACTCAAACACTTGTATTTAATGTACATCCTCTGATTGTTTGAAGATTTGAGGAAGAGGCAGAAGAGATGAGTGGCAAGAGGCTTCAAAGCCGTTTGATCTTGCCTCACCTCAGGTGAAAACAATGTTTTGAATTTCATTTATTTATTCTGTTCCATGTTTGTTAAATATATATTTGGATATGTTCAGGAAAATGGTACGTCGTTCCTGGATAAACTTTGGCATCGCTGTCATTTTGAAACATTGAGTAAAACATGCCTTGGATTTAAAAAAAAAGATGTGTAAAAGGAATGAAATGTTGACTTCAGTCAACAAACAAACATTGTACGGGGGGGAAAAAAAACGGGCACACCCTGGACCAGTCAGCGATGCAAATGATGCACCTTAAAGCCATCAGGTGTGAGATTTGACAGAAAATAATGAGAACCGCTGAATCTTTTATAAGGTTAACACTCACATTTCCCAGTCAGCTGTCACACAAGAAAGACTTTAGCGCATTCACGCTGGAGAAATATACCTTTATTGGCTCATTAAAGCTGACAGGGGGTTCGGGACCGCCAGCACTCAGGCTCGGGACCGCCGGTGCGCCACCCCGTTTTGTGTCAGTAATTTGCAGAGGAGATACACCTACCTTGAAAAAAAAGAAGGGGAAAATTATGAAGGGAGCAAGAATGAGAGAGTGAAATGGCAGAAGCTGGTGGGGCGAGTGCTGAAAGATGGGGGTGCCAGAGGTAGGGTGCGGGGGGGGGTGTAAGGAAGGGCCTTGGGGGAGGGTGGAAAGATCGCTAGCACGCCAGGAGTCTGATTCTCTCCTAATTGGAAGCATTGGGCATTGTCAACTGAGGATTTTCAGTCGCTCGCTGACAGGTAGAGTCGTCAGGATGATAGCCCACTTGTCAGCGCAAAACACCAATAAAAACAAACCACTTTTGATTTAATTGGAGGCCTAGCCGTAGTGGGCTAGGACTGAACGGGTTGGGGGTTGTGGATTGCTTCAGGGAAAAAAACGGCATGTGCGAGTGTGTGTATCGAAGGGTTGTTTGACAAAGAAATCATCACTTTGTGTAAAACCACCCGGAGCAGTGGCTCACATCGTCAGATAGAGGAGAGCAGGTCGTCGTTATTCTGTGTGTGTGTGTGTGTGTGTGTGTGTGTGCGGGTGGTCACTTCCCATGGTGCTGAGGTTACAGGAAACACAGAGTTTGATTTGGTCTCTAGAGGCCCAAAGGCTGTTCAGCACTCATCACTTCGAGTGTTTCTTCTCAAAAATGCACGCTCAGAGAGATATTGATATGGTGATACCTCAGAGAATGAAGCAGAAGAAGAGCTGACCCTACCTGACTTCTGCTACAACCACCTCACCAAGTACAAAAAAAAAAAACCTTTCTGCCTCTCATCTCTGCAGGTGGAATCACATTCTACACCACCAAACTCAAATCACGGTATTCAGCAAACTGATTTTTCTTCATGTGAAAATGCTGTATTTGTTTGCTATGCAAGGGTATAAACAAACAACTGGATACTTCGAGTGGTGAAGCTTGTTCGTTTTAATGGAGCGTATATTGTTCATTTAGAAACGAACAGAGTAGAGAGTATGGAAATTTTGACTGAGCTTTAAAATATCACATTAAAATGTACAATATCTAAAAAACTCGCCCAAAACAAGGCAACTGGGTTTGCTACAGAGGTATAAACACACAGCCACTGGTGCTCATTGGATACATGAGAGGCAAATATCAGATGAAACAACAAAATATTTCAAGGCACTCACATGGTTAACTGTAAAAATCCTTTAATAAGTCATTAAAACATCCAAAGTGTTGATAAACCTGTTTCTGCCTCCTTCAGGATCCACATCCATTGTTCACACAAGCATTCTTTAATGCGTTGATCAACACTTTTAATGTTTTAATGACTTAGCCCAGGCTTTTTTATGCTTAACCACGCGAGCGCCTTGGAATATTTTATTGTTTCCTCTAAAAAAAACTTGATTAGTAAAGACCAAAGAAAGAACTACTTACAAATTGCACATAAACCCAAGGTGAAGTCTCCTGACTTCTCTCACTCACCATCCTCCCTCCATGTCCAAGTTCATCAATAGGTCAGTGGTTTATAACTCTTGACGGACTTCAAAGAAGACATCTGCTAAGAAGGAGATCAAAATAGTGGTCAGGAGCCAACCAAGAGGCAGAGGAGCTTGTCGGCTATACATCACCTTGGTGCCATCTATAGCTTTTAAATCTCCTTTTTCACATTTCTTAAAAGTCACAAGTTATCATATATGTCTTCTAAACAAAATCTTGAAAACATTTAAACTCATTTTCATTGGATCAGAATAAGAAGAAAATATATATGCAACCATTAAAAAAATTGGGGGTCAGTAAGATACATTTAAAAGTAAAAAAAATTACACTTTTATTGCACAAGAATGCATTAACTTAATAAAAAATGACAGTAAAGACATTTATAATATTAAAAAGATATCTATTACAAAATCTGTTCTATTGAACTTTCTCTGAAGACTGGAGTAATGATACTGAAAATTCAGCTTTGTCATGACATGACTATAATTGAATATATTAAAATAGAAAAGTTATTTTAAATTGTAACAATTTGTTACTGTATATATACTGTATATATTACACACACACACACATATATATATATATATATACTGTATATATTACAATATTTATATATATATATATATATATATATGTAATATATATATATATATATATATATATATATATATATATATATATGTAATATATATATTACATTTGATGTAGAATAGTCAATAAATACTGCATTAAGCCAATTAGCATTAACTTGTTGCTTTTTCCTCTCGAAAAATAATCATAATCACTTATAATTGCTGCCTCTTTGCGCTGCGGCCAGTTCTTTTTTTAAGGCCAAGTAAATGTAGAGTAGGGACAGAGCCAAGGTGGTTTTTCATTAAGAGTTCAGAGTTCAATGTTAGACCATTGCACAGCCATTACAGAATAATGGGGTGGGTGGGCATTGCTGTGGCTGGTGGTCCCATCCAGCTGCCACAGGGAGACACACACAAGCTGTTGGACAGAGGTAAAAATGCCCCATATACCCCAGACTCCAGGGGGTGTCAGAGTGCACTGCCCCTCATCCTTATCCCCTCTGTCAGGGCATTTGGGAGGGTTTTCACAAGTCGATAAATCATTGTTAAATGTTATTATGAAGCCATTGGGGAAACTGGCAGGAAACAGGAGTGACATAGGGAATGTAGGCATGAAGGTGGTCTGGTCAGCCTGCCAAAGACACAGGGAAGTGGTCGGAGTTAGTGCAGACCTATTTTACATTTATATGGAGCTCATTCCCAGTCAGCATTGTGGATGCATAATTGTGACTTTGACAATCTCTCGGTCATTGAACACGACACATGTTCATGAAGATGACATGATGGTTGTACGAATGGCCTGTCTTGTTATCATAATGATGTATTTTGGTACTAATGTACATGCGCAGTGCATCATCCACATGCCATAGTCCTCAAATTTAATCTGGTTTATATCTTATCCGATGTGCAGGTAATATGCGAGGTCAGAACGTCATAATTATCACACCTGTCATTGTTAGGACTGGTTCCCAGAGCCCCCCTCACCAGTACACCCACCCCCTACTGTGACTTTTATTGCTTCATTAGTGAACGCCACATGTTTTAGAGCACATTCGCCTTTCACTCACCAAGCAGAGATGATCACTGTGATCTACAGAGTGGGAACAGAGACCATAAAGAAGCACCCGAAGTCTCTTCTCAGCAGCATCCAAGATCAACTTCTCTACCTTGAAATAAAAATCACTTAATTAAAATGAGATTGCTGATTAATATATAAAAGCAAGCGTGAAAGATCAGCTAAATGAGCTACTTTCATTTATAATTTAAAAAAGTTTCACTATATCAACTTTGACCTAATTGTTTTACATAATTAAGTTGAAATACATTTGAAATAATTGTATTCTATCAGAGGTGGACAAAGTACACAACTTCATTACTTGAGTGAAAGTACAGACACTACTGGTCAAATATTACTTTAATTTCCAACCAAAATCCAACGTCTGTCCGACGTTGGATGTTGGCGTCAGTCTGACATCAACCCGACTTCCATTTCCAACCAAAATGCAACCCCTGCAACTAAAATCATCCCCTGACTGACGTTACTACTTTCTACTCAAGGACCTTGACAGAAATGTAGTGGAGTAAAAAGTACAATATTTGTCTTTCAAATGTAGTGAAGTTAAAGTAAAAAGTTTACAGAAAAATTAATACTCAAGGATAGATCAAAAAGTGTCCTTAAGTACAGTACTCAAGTAAATGTACTTTGTTACTGTCCACCTCTGATTTCTCTCTCTCTCTCTGTCTCTCTCTCTCTCTATATATACTGTACAGTATATATTTATTTCTGAAGATTCATGTGACACTGAAGACAGGAGTTCAGAAAACTGAATGTTTTTGGCAGCTAGAATCATATTTCATTCAGCATATTCAGTAGCCGTTACTGAATATATGCTGAAAGAAATATGATTCTAGCTGGCAAAAACATTATTATGTACATATCCATACAAGATACCATATGAAGTGAAAAAATGATAGATTTAGATCAGTTTTAAATATGCATAACGCAATTTAAGCAATCTTTAATTATTTCTCATTTTTGTATTTGTTTATACATCAATAAGTAACGGACTATTAACAGGGCGAAACGTAACTGCTCTTCTGAACTGTACAGGTATTTGTGGATTTTCACACATTCTATATGTGTGTGTGCATACATGTGAGAGAAAGAGCGCGAGACAGAGGTAGAGGGGTGTGGGGTGCTGAGAATAAGACCCCAGCAAATGCTCATTAGAGTTGACCTTGGCACCAGGAGCATGCGTTTGATGGATCGGGTACAGGGCCAAACAAGCCCCCGGGGAGCCATGATCTTATCTCTTATTGTACACACACCTCCCTCCTACTGACCCTATCCCTGAGCACTCGCACTGCTCTCCTCTCCACGCATCACAGGCAGAATAAATCTGTGCTTGACAGAGAGAGAGAGAGAGAGAGAGAGAGAGAGAGAGAGAGAGAGAGAGAAAGTGTCAAGGCATGGAGAGGAAAAGAAGATGGAGGCGAGAAAGAGAGAAAAACACACAGATGCCCTGAAAAACCAATAGCTCACTGAGGTGTCATTAACCACACAAGTCAGCTGTACTTCTTCAGTCGAGGCGGCGCTTCCCTGAGCCGAGGAGAAGGTAGGCCGCAAGACAGGGATTGGGAAGAGGGCGGAAGAGAATTGAGGAACAGAGCAAAATATGGAGATCAGCCTAGTGGAAAAACAGCTGATGAGTCTTCATTGCAATGAGTCTTTAGTCCTGTGGGACATGAAGGGAAGTTAGTTCCCAGAGCTTCAGCCATCCCTCTGTTCTTCCTCTCCTGTCGCAGCGCTCAAAATCTTCCCCTGTAACTTGTAGGCAGGGGACAGGCATGAGGCAATCAATACCTGCAGGAAGGTAAAATCTAGCAACCACTATTCACATGGGCTTCTCCCACAGCCACTCACAGAGATCTTTTATTCCTTTTTACTGTACCTGAAAGAGATGGAGCTCCTATGGGCTTCTGATGGAACAGGAGAGGAAAACGACTCTTTTAAGCATTTTATCTCAGATGAGCCACAACCCGAGAGTGTGAGCTAAAAAAAAAAAAAAAGAGTAATGGTCTGTGGTGGACTGCTGAGACTGGAATGGAAGAGGAGGCTTATGATGGCTATAAGCATTCATAACATGATGCTATGGAACACAGAAGTGCTTTCAGTGCTTCCCCTTGAAAGTGAATTCTCCTGAAAAATAAAGTTTGATACGATTATCTTCAACAAGCACTGTAAAGGGTTTTAGAAGCTCATTTTATAACTATAATTTTATGTACACTACCATTCAACAGTTACATTTCTTTTTTTTAAAGTAATACTTTTATTCAGCAAGGAGGCATTAAATTGATCAAAAGTGTGTAATGATAATAATAATAATAATAATTCATTACATTTATACTGCGCTTTTTCTCTGCACTCAAAACGCTTAGATACATGTATAATGTTACAAAAGATTTCTATGCCAAATACATGCTGTTCTTTTGAACTTTTATTCAATAAAGCAGCACAATTGTTTACATCATTGATGATCAGACATATTTCTTGAGCACCAATTAGCATATTAGAATGATCCTGAAATCCTATCAGTCAGTAGATCCTGAAATCCTATCAGTCAGTAGATCCTGAAATCCTATCAGTCAGTAGATCCTGAAATCCTATCAGTCAGTAGATCCTGAAATCCTATCAGTCAGTAGGATTTCAAATCCTATTAGAAATCATACTGACTCCAAATTTTTGAATGGATAATGTATATGTAAAAAAAAAAAAAAAAAAAAGCATCCATAATTCTAGCTGATAAAAATGTCAATACATTCACACATTAAACACAAAACTATTGCTCTGATGATGATTCAATCCAGTTATAATACTACATCAAATGCATCATGAAATATTAAATTTGGTCACTATGTCCAGTTATGTTATATTCGGTTTCGATATGATCATATTGTACTTATTTTCAGAAGATAATACAGCAGTATTGTTTTCCAGTACAATATCTACAAATCTTCAAAACAAGGTACATTTACTGTCTGAAAGAGAATATGTTCAGGAATATATCTTAAATTAAATTGATTTATTTTTATAACGTTTAAAAAATAAAAAAACTATTACTACATCTTCATGAACAACTGTTCCATCTAACCTGTACTCACTGAACATAAATCCGTTTTTTTTTTTAAAGATAATTATAAATTCTCTAAGTGATGCACTGAATCTTCATTATTAGAACGATGTGTTGAGGTACATTGCTGCATTTTTATCTCTTGTCACAAGTATACCTATATGACAGATGTTTGTTATGCATACGTATGTGTCTGAGGTTATTATTTCTGCTTTTAGAGCCATTTATCCAACATACTGAATGATTTTTGGTTCGGGACAGGTGAGCTGGACCATTAAAGCAGTTCTCTGAGCAGACGGAGAGAGACACACAGATGCCAAGCCCAGGTTATCACACTGATGGAGTGTGCCAGCTGCTGGCCTGAGGTCAGTGACTCCTTTGAGAGCTGTGTGAACGTCATTGAGAAATGTATTTTCTTTGTTTAAGTGGCACTGACCATTTTAAACATTGGCTACTTCGCCGTTTGGTCTTAAATGCCTTTTCAAGTCAAGAAAATGAACCAAAATACACATATTTTCGTGGTCGTTTGACACATGGTGTGAAAAGGACAGAATTAGCTTCCCAGAGGTTAGATGAATCCACCGCCCCCTGTCCTAAGTTGCTGTCTCTCAGTCTTCTCCTGTCAGCTTCTTAACAACTGGGTGGGCTTGATGTCTTATCTCTGATATTTCTCCACTCTGGGCTCATTTCTGACAGTTGGGGATGGATACACAGCAAGAATGTTGCTGTAATTGCATCTGGTTGCGTCATGAAAAAGTAATAATGCACTGTCAAGGACGTCAAGGTGTCAGCGTTCAGCGGAACTGATAAGTTGTCGGAGGCCGTGAAAGTAAAGCCCCTTTCCAGAGCCAAGCCACCGGTGGGCTGCGGTAAGTTACGAGGAGGGAATTTAACCTGAAGGACATTTGCCAATTACCCATCTCTTTGTTTAATTGGAGGAGAGGTGGCATGGATGCAGAAATGCTTGTTTAAAAAAAAGGCATTGTGAATCACAATGCCAGAATTCTTGGCTGCTATACGAGACTGTATGGTTTCCTTCAGTGGGGTTATATTTAGTCAGAGGCGAAATGCAGAGAAGAATTGACTTAAGAAGTGAAATAACACAGGAAACCTTACAGATTAATAGAAACAAGTCAGACGCTAGGGCATCAGTCACAAAAGCACTTATCAAGGTGAAAGGATTTGTAGAGACATGTGTACTTCTGATTGCAGTAGTGATCTATGTGTAGACCTTAGTCAGGGTAGCACCATATTTAATGTTTGAAAAGAATGAAAATGAGATTGTGAGGGATGGATTGCCTTCAATGGACTGTACTGTTGTTTAACAACATGCCAACTGTTCAGCTGATGAAACATCTTTTCAGAAAAATATCAGTTGACGAAACCTCCATAAAACAGTTTTGAAAGTTGTGAGTTTTGAAAATGACTTTTATACCTTTATACAGTGCATTGTATATTGTAAAGTCTGTAATTCTCATCTGTCAAGTCTCATTCTCATCTGCATAAATCTGATATCAAATTGAATCAAGGTGTTAATATACCACAATAATTACTGTTATACCTGTTTTTCTTCATACACTAGGTCAAATGCCATCACTGGGAAAAAAGGCAAAGTGTTAAAGGGATAGTTTACCCAAAAATGAAATTCTTCATGGTTTCCGAAAACCAGGATTTGACCTGCCCACACTGCCAAAAGAACCAAAACCTGGTTCAATGTCCATGGTATCACTGTGTAATTACTCTGTGATTTCATGTAATATTCAAATTTTTTGAAATCCTGTTTTCGTGGGTTTTATGAGCTGGAAGCCCAAATTATGTACAAATAAACAACTAAATACTTGAAATCGTTTAAGTTGTGGGCCCTGAATCTATATTCTATGGAAGTTTAACGTTTTTGAATGGAATTATGGAAATAAATAAACTTTTCCACGATATTCTAATTTTTTGGAAAGGGTCTGTATATATATATATATATATATATATATATATATATATATATATATATATATATATATATATATATATATATATATATATTAAAATGGAAAACAGTTATTTATAATAATATAATAATATTTCACAATATTAAGTTTTTACTGTATTTTTGATCAAATAAATGCAGAGTTGGTGAGCATAAGAGACTTCTATCAAAAATATGACAAAATTGTATCAACCCCAAACTGTTGGAACTGTAGTCTAGTTTTGCTGGTTCAGTTATATAAAAACACTTAGGTGGGATACCCGGCACACCAGCATCCAAAACATAACCTGTTGACCAGCCTTGTTTCTTTGTTTTATTGATTACCTTAGAAATCACTCACAGAATGTTTAGATTGAATGTAAATCAGCTCATTGGTCTCTTACTACATATCCTTTGCATTCCTCCTCAGTTCACCTCCAGATAGTCTCGCAAACAGGCCCAATACACGTTCCATCCCAAAGTTAAAGGGATAGTTCCCAAAAATGAAAATTCTATTATCATTTACTCACCCTAAAATTGTTCCAAACCTGTGTGAATTTCTTTCTTATGTTGAACATAAAAGAAGATATTTAGCAGAACGTCAGTAACCAAACAGTTGATGGGCCCCATTGACTTTCATAGTATGTGGAAAGAAATACGGAAGTCAGTGGCATCAACTGTTTGGTTACTGAAATTCTTCAAAATATCTTCTTTTGTGTTCAACAGAAGAAAGAAATTCACACAGGTTTGGAACAATTTAAGGGTGAGTAAATGATGACAGAATTTTCATTTTTGGGTGAACTATCCCTTCAAACAGATTCTGCAAAAGAAGAAAAGAGATAAGGGCAAAAAGGCTGAAGGCTTTAAAAAAGAGATTATTTGGGCCAAAAGCCCATGGATTGATTCTATTGTATTTTAATAATGTGTCTATGGACTCACTTAGACATGCAAAGAGAGAGAGAGAATCACCAGGATTGACTCCTCGTAAGGAATCAATGTTTGAAGAGTGAAAGCCAGGGGGCAAAGTTCCCATTAGTTCCCAGAGTTGTGAAAGAACGCGTTAATCAGTTCTCACATCATTATCATGTCGACTGCTCATCTCCCTTCTCTCTTAACCCGTCACTCCATCTTCTCGCCACCTTATTCCCTTTCTTCCGCTTGTGTACGTTTCGGATTGTTCGAGCGTTTGAGATTAGCTGACCTTATGGTCACTGGGGTGGTTTCAGACATGCACACATTGGCAAACAAAAGCATACACTTTTTTCTCCCGCTTTCTCTCTCCCTTTGGATGCTCCTGAGCAAACAGTAACGTGACCCTGATGGTTTACGCCTCGGGGCTTTCTGCTGCCCCTGTGTGGCAGAGTTCATCCCCAACTCTCTCAATGAACTCACAAAGGCCTCAGTGTCCCACGAAACACGCTGCCACTCCCCCCGGTGGCTTTAAGGAACTCAGAGAGGGCCTGTGTGCGCATCCACGGTCCCCATAAGGCTCTGTGTAATTAAGCGCATATGCTCGTTAGCAGCCCGTCCTTCTCTGGATTCCCTCAACTTTGCATATACCTCTCTATATATATCCCCCATCCCTCCTCCTTTCCCCGTGGTTTGTCAGATGAAGTGATTGCTTCTCTCTCCCACCCCCTCAGTGGTATTTAGCTATTCTCATTTGCATGTACATGCCCTTGCTGTGCGGCCGGCGAGCCGCTGAGATTGATCAACAACGCAGCAGCATGTTTTATTACATGTCAGTCGGAGGCAGGAACCAGACGCAATGGGCACATACACGCACGCACACATACTCATGCATGTGCATGACTAGGTATGTGTGCAATGTAAACTGTCCATCTTTGTGGACACGTACACATACTGGCACAAGCGGACATGTAAATCTGATGTGTGCATCCATTTAAAGTTCAGCCAAAAATGAAAAATCTGTCATCATTTACTCACCCTCATGAACACATATTTTGAAAAATGTCTCCGTGTTTGTTTTGAACCCAATTGACTTTTGTCGAACGGACAAAAAAAATCTCAGACAGAAAGAAAGACAATCAGGTTTGAAATGACATGAGTAAAATAATAAAAATTGTGGCACTCTATACACTAAACATGTCAGTTACACTTTATTTTAATGTGTCCCTGTTACACTGTTATTATACATTTGAGTACGGAGTAATATTATTAACTAATGTATTTACTATAGGGTTAGGGTTAGAGTTTGGTTTAGGGTTAGTTGCATGTAATTATGCCTAATTAATAGTTATTACTATAGCAAATACATGTAACGTGTAACAAGGACACATTACAATAAAGTGATACCAATATGTCTAACACACACAGTCAAGGTCAGCATCACCTTTCTTTTGCGTTTCTATTTTCTGGACGTGAGCATATACGCATCATTCCGCATCCGCTGTAAGGATCCAATCCAGTCTAGCTGACTCAATAATTTGCAATCTGCCCGGAAAAACCATCGAATAAACCCACAAATGGTGCCCTGAGATTCTTGTCAAGTTTCTTTTCCTGAAGAAACTGTTTTTTAAGACTTTGGCAGAGCTGAATCTGCCGTTTCCTCGGCTTGCGTGCCTGATAGATATTAATATGCGCAAACGGTGGATGCAGTACAAAACGCTGGTAATGAAGTGAAGAGCTTTGGGCTCTTGTGGAGCTTAAGAGCAGGCGTGGGGGAGCCAGCACATGGTTAGCCATATGCCTCTGAGCAGTTAGCAGGCTCCACTGGGAGGCCTCGGGGAGCGCTTGCTTTCCTTTCCTCTTATATTTTTAGAGACACGCTTTCGCTCTGATTCAGTCCACTTAAATGTATGAGCTGCCCTTCAACCTGATTTTACACCATGCTCGGGTCTGATTAGTGAGTGCCGGTAAGCAGGTCTAAGAGTAGTCGGAGTGGCCTCTGATAGTGAAGGGTTAGCAGCTCTGTTAGCTTTCTAGACTGGATGACATGATGTGAGGGAGCGAGAGGTCATGATCAGGTGATGTTTTTTTTGTTCTGCCTATGCAGGTGCTCTGGTTCACTATGTGTGGTCTAAAGACCCAGTTTTGCTTCGGGACACAGGTTTTACATTTGGCATCTTGTAAAGACCCAACACAATATCTTATGATTGATATACAAAATAAAAGAGATATTTGCTTTTAGTCACTTCTTGTTTTTCATGGGAAGAGCATGTCATCTATCTATCTATCTATCTATCTATCTATCTATCACTTTTTTTTTAAATCACAATTTTTTACATTTGTATAAAAAAATGTCCTGTATGATAGCTACAAAATCATAAACATTTTTGCTTAAAAATGGCATATGATGTAAAAATGAATGATTGGTTAGCCATTTTCAAGCAATTCTAACTGATGATGACAAGACAACAATTTGCACACAAAAAAAACACTACAGAATCAACTGACCCAACTAATCAAGATCCATCCGCAGACCCAAAACTCTCTTAAACTGGTCCAGGGTCAATGGGTCATCCTTACTGTTTAGCCCTGCCTAAATCAAAACAGTCCTGTGACACATTTTTGCCTTACGACTCACGACCCACCAGTTGAGAGCCGCTGGTTAATAAAGTACACTACAAGAGAAACAGAGAAAGCAAGTGAGAGAATCACTCACTGAGGGCTCTGCTTGTTTCAAAGACATCTGGATGGAGAGATCTGTTGTTCTATATAGAGAGAAAGAAAGAAAGAAAGAAAGAAAGAAAGAAAGAAAGGAGGGAGGAAGCGAGAGGGATTGTTCTCTCTTAGATCTCATTGTAGCCCACCAGCCTGGCTGAATCTCTGCAGTCCCCGAGGAGAGAGTGCGAGTAATCCGGGCTCTGCCTTCTCCTTACACAAACGCCAGGATCAGCGCTCCTCGCACAAGTAATTAGAAGATAATGGGCAGTAATGCGGCCCGATCTGTCCCCATTATCTCCTGGCACTGCCAGCACAGCGCCATCTGGTGCCTGATCTGGACACAGCAGATCCTGAAAACAGAGCCTGGCATTAACTTAATCCAACCACACCTTTCGTTTATTCATAAACCCTTGGAGGTCTGTGTGCGCGTGAGGAGACAAAACATAATTAAAGAAGATGGTCTTGCTGGCAGCAAATTTGTATGTGTGTGTGTGTCTACCAGAGAACAATAATTAAAAGGATATCCCTATTAGATGACTTGTGTGTATGTGTGTGTGCAACTAAGTGTGTTGTCATATGTTTTGCTTCATTTAATTTAGTGACTAAAAGGAGCCAAGAAAGATTTTGGTTTATTTCGGTTGTTTCAAAATATTTGGCAGTGTATGAGCGACAATAATGTAACCCATGTCCCTGATTAACAGTCCGCCCAGTGCCAAGCTTAATAATTCCCTGCATTTAATAAATAACTGCATCATTGTGTCAATTAATGTCTGAAAGGCTCTGTTTTGGTAATATATTCCATGCTTAGTCAATCTTTAAGAGACATCTTTGTTGGTTTAACTACCTCATGAATAAATATCCTCCTTCAAGCATTTACACAAAATCTAAGCATTAAGTTCAACACTGTACAAATATGCAGTTTAATATGCAAAACAATTTATGCTGGTTAAATTGGTGTCCATCCATAGTTGGATCATGCTATAAAACAGGTGCTAATTTCAATTTAAAAAAGTGATTTTAAACACTCTAACAGGTAAATAAATGTGTTTAAGTGTAAAAAAGGTAATGGTTGAGGTAACAGGGCTGACAGATCCATCGTTTAATTTGACATGAGTCAAAGTTCATTACTTTAAAATGGGAAAACTAACGGACCTAATGCACAATTTGGGGAAACAACTTCAACTAAACCCTAAAAAATAAAGACACAAATCTAGCTTTAATTGCGATAGATTTAGTTTTGATCAAATATATAGATGTATTTTAAAACATCAGACAAAACATACTAAAAGTTGGCATCATCAATACATTTTGAAAGTAATTTATACACAAGGTACCCAAATAGCACCCATTTAGTAGAATGACCCAGCATTTGGGATCGTATATCTGAGTTTGCTCTGAGATAAATATATCGGTGTGTGGTTCTCCAGTGGCTGTTCTGGGCATTGATGTTTACCCCACACCTGAAGCACACCTCTCCCCTTACTGCCAGGTCAGGTGTCTGTTTCTGCACCCAGAGCTGCTGAATGCCAACACACATGTCTACGCTTACACCAAAACTGGCAGCGCTTTTAAAACCGGATACACAGATCCTTATCCTTTAGCCATTCCTTCCTAGACATGTTTATTCATTTATAATGTTTGGTCTTTCTGTGTTTTCTAGGTATTACAGGGCTAATGACATTGTTCATTTGTTTATATCTCACGCACATGAATGAAATCCCACGCAAATACTCGCACACCGACTGACTTCAACTTGATGGTGACCCCTCCCATTACTGATCTATAATAAAACAGATTATATGCAAATATAAACATAAACACCACAAATCAACACAAACTCGCACTGTTTTCCACCGCATCTCCCTCCCACACTCCGTCTCTCCGTTCCACTAATTTGCTCTTGCAGCAAACCTGTCTCTTTATTGAGATGCTAACTCCCTTTATGAGCACCTAATCCTGTAGCACGGGGGATAATTTATAGGGCATTTACATGAGGAAGGCCAGCTAATTGGGAGCATGTGTCTGAGTAAGCCCGTACGACGCCCCTTCACTACAAATGAGCTTCTGCCTGCTCTGACATCATCTCTCTGCATCTTAATATCATTTACCTTCTTAAACTTCCCTCCATGCTATCATACATTTCACCTGCCTCTATAAAGTGCATTGTAAGCGCTTTCCGAGGCATTGTTGGGGTTGAAATCCAAGCGCATCTCCTGAAGTCGGTTGGTCTGGTCCGCTACTGATGTAGCGGACAGGTTGCCAGCTGACCTAGTTTGCGAAGTGTGCATTTGTTTATGCTTCCGTGCTCATTTTCTCTCTCTGACCCCAAAAGGTGGTCCGAAATGATTCACCGCCGGACAAAAGAAGAATAAGGGGGCCGAACGCTGCGTTCGGGATTGAATAATCTTCAGGTAGCAGCCGAAGTCATGATTAGCCGTGATGTACGGCCACTTTAACCGAATGGCGCCGAGGCTCAGAAGCCCCCTCCCATTTGATTGAACACGTCCCCGCTCCTCACACAGCTGTCACCTTTGGCTAAGTGCCACATGCGAGGCTGGAAAAGTCCGTCTGAGAGATGTGCCACTACACCTCTCAAGGGCTGACCCCTGACCCCCATGGTCGACGGGGGAAGTGTCCGGGTCGCCCTCCGCCGGCTAAGTGGCCCTTTATGTGCCGGCGATTTCACCTGACCTGTGACTCTCCTGCTCAGTTTCAACAGCATCCTGCACCGCTCTAAAAACCAACCCAACCTCCTTCCTCGGCTCTTTCTCATTTACATCAGCTCGTTTTTTATAGCTTCACGGTTATATATTGGGCTTTGTCTGGCTGTGCGTGTACCTGCACTGGTCCCAGCTGCTGCTCATTAATAACCTGGCCTGCCGCAGACGCAGAGAGAGAAATGGAAGAGCTACTTACCATCCCGGTAAAACACTGCAAGCACAATGGAGCGGATAGTCTATAACACAAAAAGAAAGCAAGGTGGTTATTGTGATATATGTATTAAACAGAAAGCCCTTCTCAGTTTCGACCTGGCCTGTGGACAGTGTAGGTGAAACTGAGTGTCCTAATGAGATGGCTTCTATTGTAGGACGAGGAGAAAGGCGTAGGGCCTGAAATCTGTTACCCCGATCGCTGCTTAGGGAGCCAGAGGGGAATTAAAAGCATGGAAAAGGGATTTCTTTAGCACGCCTCATCAAAAGGGAATTAGCACGCTTCGGGAGGGGTGGCAGGAGTAGGCGACACAATGAAGGGATAAAGAGGGAAACAGCAGGATGAGCTGGTGTTCCACCTCTCAAGATTAGGCCAGCTTAAAGATTGAAAACATTGAGCCTGAACACCTTTGACAATGTAGTTTTTGTAAACTTTGCACAGGTTTCGGCTAGATTAGAGTAGGAGCTAGTTTTTTTTTTTTTTTTTTTTTTTTTTTTTTTACTGGCAAAGGCAGGGTCCAAAATTAACTTTTTGCCATACTGGCTAATGGAAGCTAAATTGGGAGAATTATTTGGCCTAAATATTCCATCCTGGCCATGAAAGTTTTATTTTGCAGTCTTTTAATACAAAATATTTTTGTACAAATGACAATGGAATTATATACCTGTTTCCCCTAAGATTTCATTTCTGATCATCACAGCATCACAGGCTATATGAAATGAGTCCGTCTCTTTGTACAACTGCACCTGTTACAAAAGCATTAAATATCAGATAAACTGTTTATTTTAATGGCACAACATTTTCCACTAAAATGGTAGAAGTTGTTAGGATGCAGTCTTTTTTTTCTTTGCTTTAGTTGTTGATTTAAATCATGGATATTTACATAAAAAATAGTCCGATTATTATTCTTAAATTTTACTAAAACCATGTAGTATTTTGCACTTTTTTAATGAAATTACCAAAAAGCTGGTGATTTTCTCTGATGCCACTTTTTATTCATGTGTTGCTTGGCGAGTGTCAATTTTGCTTGTTTGAAAAAAAAGAGAAAATTTTACATTACATCATACTCAGTGATGCAATCTAACTTTTAGGCATGTTTACAGCAGTGAAAGAATATTTGACTGCATTAAATGAACTACAACAGTAAAAAAAAATTTGACATTGTCACTCATTGTTTTAATAATTCGCCTTTACATTCACGAACAGTCTAAAATGTATGAAGATGTCAAGCTAAGCGTTCCCTTTAGCAACATGAGCCTATAATTTCAGGGCTTAATTTCTCTCGCAAATAAAGTTTTCTCTTTAAGTGCTGAGAGAGTCGAACCCTTCAGTGTAACGGGAGTGGGAATCGAAAACCAGAAGTTTAAAGCAGCTCCTGAGATCCGCCTCAGGCATCTCAATTCGACTTGAGGTGTTACATCACCAACAAAACCTTCGATTTCTCTCCCCACACACCTCTCCCTCTTTATTTTCCCCTCTTTTTGTAACTCAACATGGCGCCTCTGTCTGATTTGATGAAGTGAGCTTTGAGGCATCCGGCGCAAGACGTGCAACAAGCAGCAAACAGCGTGTAAACTAATGTCAACAGAAGCCCTCGCAGCCACTCCTCACCTTCACACTGATGAAACACGCTGAAACTGCACCTAGACTAAACAGACAAGCTCTGCTATGTTTTGCGGTTCGTCGTCTTCTTCGTGAGGTTACGGTCATGGTTTTGGTGGTGTTTTCACGACTAAAGAGGAGTTATATTGAGACATTGTGCATCCCAAGAGTCTGACTTGACTTGTTTTTTATTTGTTGTGCGTAGTGACACATCACAAAGGTCTTTGGTGTGTCAAAGAAATCCGCTCACAAGTCAGCTCAGTGCGCACTTGCTTATTCCAAGGCTCCAGACTAAAAGAAAATGACAAGCGAGCCATTGGCTCCAAAAAATGAAACTTTTAGGAGCCACATTTCTTTACTTTACTGAATTGCTGTATAAAGATGGTTGTTCAGTTAATTGAGTTCATAGCTTAGCTTTTAACAATAGTCACAACCTTTTTTTAGTTGTATTTAGAATAGTTTTGTTCCAAATTCATGCTGTCACTAGTGATCCTGAATGTATTTTACCATATAACTGTCACTGCTTAACAAAGAATATTTACCTGCTTGAAAAAAAGTCAAATGTTAAACATGTCATACATCTTAGTCTTACTCTTAACTGATGATAAGTTCCCCTTTTACAATCAATCAACCTTGCAATTAGACTTCATTATGCTAAACATTAACCACCAATTTTAAAGCAATGAACATTAATTGAATTTAAAAACTGTTATTTTACATTGATATTTTGTCATACGAACAGTTAGTAAACACATTGCAAACCAGTTCCGCGTTCATTTCAAATCGGACATAGCCTACTCTTCAAAACAAATCGCGCTTCAGTGGCTCAGTAAACAATTCACAAGCAAGTCTGAAGCCATTTTGTTTATCTTTTCATTTAAAAGAACCGAGTCATTTGTTCATGAATCGGACATCGAAGCTCACGCTGTGTTCGCTGTTGCATAAGAGGAACACTGTTGTGCACTTTAAAGATGTAGATAATGAATTCATTCAATTATAAGAGAGATTAAATAAATAAGCCACCTCACAAGATGATATCTGATGAAAACGCATATTCACAAGTGCATGTGCAAATGCTTTCTATGAACAATGAACTCAAACCATAATGTCCATTTTATGAACAAATGACTCTTTAATGGCTAGATTTTAAATTATTGTCACAAATGTTTTTTTGAAACCATTTATTTAGAGTATGGAGCCCTGTTATCTGAACCAACGCTTCTGCTCAGGCTAAAATGAGGCTAAAATCCTGCTATTGATATAAATGTGTTTTTAATTGTTTGTACTTGCACAATGTTACATGCACTCTGCATTAGTTATTCCCACTGGATATATTTGCTGTTTTTTTTTCTCTACTCCAGTAGAGCAGTATATCTTTCTCTCGTCCCCTGCTTTGCCCTGACCAGAACATGCAGTATTGTGTCTTAATCAGTCCTAGGCTAATTCCGACCTAGCAAAGTCGCATTCCTCAACATGTCCAGCTACGTGTCCCCACGCACCTCCTCCCAATCCATGTCCCCCCAACTACACAAACTGCGAACGTCTTGTTGCTGTACTTAATACCCAGGGGCCTCCACCCCTGCAAAGGTACCACACTGTGAAACAACAAACTCCATCAGTAACCAGCACACTCTACTGTACGGCCGCCCCACCCCGCTCACGTAGATTCATCTCGTCTCCTCGCGCCCAGCCCTGATCATCAGCGGTCTGCATTACGGTGATTTATCGCTTCCCGTGCTGCGGAACGGCAATAGATCACGCAAGCGGCGGGGGGCCTGGGGAGGTAGAGCGGGAACATGGGACGCAAGGGCCTGCAGAAAAACCCACCTATGATGAAGTGCTCTGAAACAAACAGCAGCGCCCGGTAGTCACTCTATCAGAGCAGGCATTCTACGCACCCTTAATGCAGCTTTATTTCGCACGCCTCCGTTTTGTATGCCACTATGTTTTGTTGACCTGTGGTTTCTTGCACACTGTAATCTTTAAATATTGAATATGCATTCTATATAAAGTATTGCAGGATGATGTCTGTTTCTCCTGTATCTCTGGTTCCTTTTTTTCGTGTTAATTCATAATATCTTATTTCTTCTTAATGCACAATATTGTGTTAATAGATTGTGGGAGAACTACTGTTGTCCACTGAGGCTTTCTGTGCTGCATTCATTGACTTAGCGCATCTTCAACGACTCGTACAGTAATTCTAATGGATATGGAAACACTGTGGGATTCTCGTGCCATTCTCCTTAGCCTTCACGCAAAGCATGATGCAATTAAACAACCCAAAAGAATTTGCTTACAAATTGCACACTAGTTACACAGGGTATGAGGCTATGGAAGCACATTTAGCATTGTATGGTGAATTTTCACAGGCGAAATCCAGTCATTTTAATAGGAATCTACGCGCACAGGAATTTTGCATGAGGGCAAAGATTTCCTCACACAGATTTCGCAACAGCTTCAAGTTGGTCAGACAGATTCACCATGTTGACCAACAGAAAGCTGCTTGGTTTGAAAGTGACTTCTGTGCACATCACTGCCCTATTTACAATAGACCTTTTTTGGCTGCAAAATTTTGCCTAAAGTTTGCGAATGGGAAAAATGTAAAGAAATAGATAAAGTCACATTGTGAGATATAAAGTCCAATCAAATACTAAGACATAAATTTGCACATCCAAGGAATAGCCACAATAACAAGAAATAGTAATTCACTATAAGTTTTTACGAGACAATTAAATTTACGAGAATAGATTTTACAATGTGAAACAACTACAAAACAACTATTAAAAAAAAAAAACTGAACTAAAAACAATCTGGTACTTACAACTTCTCCGATAAGTGCACCTTCTTATAAGTCACTTTGTTATGAAAACACCTGTAAAAAAACATAAATGTAACAAAGAAAGAAAAGTTTGTCAAGGTGATTACTAAGAAAGTACATGCAAAAAACAAAATTGTGTAACTGAGAATGTAAAGTACATCAACACAACAAATTCTTGAAAAAAAAATAAAAAAAAATGCTTTTATAGGCATTACAGTTAGAAAAACCACAAAGTACATGTTCTAAGAAAAAAATGGGTTGATATAGTTTAGGAATAAAAAAACGTACCAAATTAGAACGGGATGAAGGTCTGTGCCAAGTGTTTCAATGCTGTAGGTTCAGAACAAAATCACATTTGAATACAACATCAGTTTGTAAAGCCAACATACTTCAGAAAAGATAAACCTATATTAGTAAAACTGCTGGTCGACAGAAACCTCAATGGCGTTCACAGTGGACACCTGTTCTCTTACTCTGAGATGGAGGAGTCTTCATCCCTTTGACATGCAGTAAACTCTTATTACAGATGGGATTAGGTTATTTCAAATGCAATATGCGTATCCTATCACCGTATGGCCTGGCGAGCAAATCGCCCACCTTGCGTATGGACTGTAAATCGAGAATAAAGAGGGGACCCCACATCTGTCTCTCTCAGGGATGGGATAAAAAAAAAAAGATCAGGAGAGACGAAAGATGGCAGAAACCTGTACGCATGACATGACCATTGTTAGTGTGTGCAGATGAGGCGGCTCAACTAAATTGCTAACAATGAGTGGAGCAGAAATCCCCCTCATACAGGGGGCCAAAGGCACACAACACTATTATAATAGTCATTTAAATAAAGTAATCTCATTTTCTGCATCAGCTAGAGGGGCGGCCAAATTTACTGACGCACATGTGTGTGTGTGCGGTGGCAGATGAAGTGGTAACGGCATTGGAAAGGGAGGGTGGAGGTTTGGGGTTGAGGGTTATGTGGGATTAGTACTCTTGAACCATTCTGTAGACATTTCCATCTTGTGATACTGTTAAGGGGTGTTTCAATCTGTGAGTGTATGTGTGTGTGTGTGCGAGCGACTGGCGCTGAGATGTGAAGGCGTAATATCAGATCTGACAACAAAAGGATAGTGGAGGTGGGAAAAAAAACACACAGACGCAAGCTGTTTCTATTCTTCTCGTCTTCCGGTCCAGTGGAAAAGTTGATGAAGTTTAAATGAAGCAGAATTAGGAGATCAAGCGGGCAGGCGCGTGCTGATACTATCCGTAAGCCCTCTCCCACAGGATTCCACGGAGCCAGGAATTGAGCACAGGCCAGCTGACTTGGATGAAATGGAGAGAAAGAGCGGGGAAAGATGGGAATGGAGGGAGGTGGAAGGATGAAGCATTCTCTAAATGTGATAATCTCCAATCACCTCTAACATCAATTCTGTCAAGGCCTCGGTTAATGAGCTCACGGCTGCTCGAGCGTCATGCCGCTCTCCCTCGTCTCTCTGATTCCCCCACCCTTGCTATCATCACTGTTATTCTTTTCATTTAATCCTCCTCTCTTCAGCTGATTTGAGCAGGAGGGATGGGAGAAGCCTATTACGCAGGCCTTACTGCTCTCGTCTATCTAAATGCTAACGACGTGAGCACCTTACGGAGGGAGAGAAATGTGTTCGGAAGAACGGGGGCTAATCTGCGCTCTTCCGTTGCGTTTTATCAAATTATTTGCGGCGACGGAGGGAAGGCGGCATGTTTTCTTCCCCGCGCGCTGACACTTCTTCTCGGAGGTCACTGGCCCTCATCAACACGCTTGTTTCCACTCGAGATACTTTGGCCCTTCTGCGGCGGCCGAATCGAACGGCTTCGCTTTTCAACCGGTTCTCACCCTCTCATATTCGGCTCTCTTTTAATATCCACTGCTTAGATATTGATGGAAAAATCACGAGTGTCTTTTATGCCTCTCGTCATTTCTACATGGACTTGGACGGGCTGAATTGATTGGCTGTGGCTGGTGTAGTGGGTTGGAAAGCTTGGGGTAAAAGCTCTGGGTCACCTTGCAGCCAAAGCTGTTTTTTTTCATCATTCAGGAGCCACTGTGTTAGGGAAACAGCACACATGGTGTTTTTAAGGTTTTAAAAAAGCACTTTTTTAATTTATTTTTTATTGAATCAAAAACTTTAAAGAGTTTTGAGTGAGTATGTGACATGAGAACTGTATGTAACAGAATAAAAAGTATACAAATACACTTTTCCATGCTACTTGTATACATAAAAAACAAAGAAATCAGACTTCTGTCTGATCCCAGAATTATATTATTTTCAAGCCTGGGGGAATAAATACATCTAAAGATGACATAGTCTCTCATAGTCTAATGGGATCCATCGATAGCGAAGCATCGAAGTATCCATCGATAGCACAAATAGGTAGAACTATAGATTTTTTTTGGCATACTGCTTATCTAAATAATAATGATATTAAATACTGACCCTAAACATTTGAATGGTAGTGCATATTGTTACAAACGATTTCTATTTTAAATAAATCCTTTATTCAAAGAATCCTGAAAAATGTATCACATGTTATAAAATAAATATTAAGCAGCACAACTGTTTAAAAAATGTATAATAAACCAGCATATTAGAATGATTTCTGCCTAGATCATTTTAAACCAAAACTGAATGAAAAAGAGAAGCTATCGTTTTTTTTATGTCCTCTCATTGCGTGCATTATCACCCCGTTTTCAGCATGCTAAAACAAAGACCTGTGGTGGAAGATGTCCTTTTACGCCCTTTATTGTAAGTTTGGCTGTCCCCAGTGCACAATTCCTCCTCTCCACTGAATCTCCTGTATCAAGGCTGCGTTTGATTTCACACAGGCCAATAAAACAGCAGTCAGTAAGATAGTGACTGAACTATCAATCTTTGTAATGCAATCGTGGATGGTGCACCGTGTGTAAATGTTTGCACAGGCATTCATCCAGACCTGCCGTCAAACCCATTGCATTGAAAAGAGGATCTATCCGGGGCAGCCGGGTCCCTCTCTCTCTCTCTCTATCCTTTCTTCCTTTCTCTCTCCCTCTCTTTTTTTCAACAGCAGCATGGTATTGAGCCTGATGAGCGTATTGTCTTTTACAGCTCTGTGCATTTTTCATATAGGCTCTGCTTTTATGTTTCATCTACGCCAGCTCAAGGGAGAACAGCTGTGTGGGCCCTAGATCTTCTGCAACTGACAGAGAACTCATTTCACTGGAAGAGACGGGTCAGGATGTAGAGTGTTTTTTTTTACCGTGCTACCTGCGGGATCTGATACAATCGGATCTCTCTGCCTTCGAAAAAACCTCAACCAGCACCATGCACACAGCCAGATAACTGGAATTATAAACAGAAAAATCTGACCTGTTTCAACAGAGACTCTGTATTTGTGCAATATATGTGTTGGGCCCAAATTCAGACAGCACACATTTTGAGTGGGGCAGTTCAGATGACACCTAGAAAAGATGCATTTATCTTGACCTATAAGGTACATACTTCGGAGCAATCGTGAAAAAATAACAAATGGAATAATAGGCAAATTAATAAAAGGATTAACTTGAATCATTGTTTAAACTGCCATGATAAATGCTGCCCTGTTTTTCTTTTTTCATATTTTTTCTTAGTTACTGTTAAAAAGGTAAAACAAAAAAAAAATCAAATTTAAAATACTTATTAAATAAAATCCTATATTCAAATATGTAAAATTGATATAATAGTAGATATTATTATATTATATTATTAAAACACACACACACACACACACACACACACACACACACACACACACACACACACACACACACACACACACACACACACACACACATATAGATATATAGATACTAGATAGATAGATAGATAGATAGATAGATAGATAGATAGATAGATAGATTTTGTTTTCAAATAGCTGGATTTTGTTTTCAAAGAAAGAAATGAATACTTTCATACAGAAAGAAGCATTAATTTCAAATAAATGCTGCAGAACTTTCTATTCATCAAAGAATCTAGAAAAAAAGTATCACGGTTTCCCAAAATTATTAAGAAGCGCGACTGCTTTCAACATTGATATTAATAATAATAATAATAATAATAAATGTTTCTTGAGCAGCAAATCAGCATATTAGAATGATTTCTGAAGGATCATGTGACACTGGAGACTGAAGTAATGATGCTGAAAATTCAGCTTTGCATCACAGGAATAAATTACATTTAAAAAAAGATTAAAATATAAAGCAGTTCTAAATTCTAATAATTTATAATGTGCAGGCTTGGTGCCTTGGTGAGCATTAGACTTCTATCAAAAACTTCATATAACTTTTACAAACCCCAAACATCCTTATCTAATATAACCAACATTACCTAGGCCCATCTGAGCCATTTTGCTTAGCGTACGTTTATTTATGGCACTTTCCTTTTAGTTTAACTACAATCAAACTTACAGGAACATTTAAATGTTACATAGCTGTATTGAGAGCCACAGATTTTAGTAATTATGAAATCACAATAATTGCACATCACTTCTCTGTACAACCTATACAGTGCCAAGTTTCAAATGACCAAAAAATCAATCAAGTCTCATTTGTTTGAGGAGTAATACCTCCCTCTTGTGTATTAAGAGCGCAATTGCACTGAGATACTTGTTTGCTCTCTTTCATGCAAGTTTACCTGTTTTTCCATTTGCGAATAGGTCTATTCAGTGTTGCAGAACACATGAATGATGCAACCAGGCTTTGTGTGCATCACCATCATGGGCCTGAACAATATTCCTGATTCCTGAAAAAGAAAAGAAAAAACATTAAAAAAGTACTTAAGAAACAACATGGCATTTTGTTCTAGGAACAGTGTGAATGGTGTAACATCTATAGAAAGTGTTCTTCGGCATGATGCGTCTGTTGTCTCCATCGAACTGTGTTCAGAAGCCTGTGAACAGCAGGCTTTTATATTTTTTATATGCACCACAATTGATCCGCACACTTTTATAGACCTCAGAACCTTGGAGAGAGTCTGTCAGCAATCATTAAGGTGGGCAAAAACAGAGAGGATCGCATGAGAGAATGTGCGATTTACTGAGGAAGAAAGAGAAAAAGAGAGAGCTCAAGTGAGAAACCGAGAGCAGTAATGCATCAGGCGTGTTTTGTAACTCATCCTCCGTGGCTACATGGAGCTCAAGAAAAATCTTTAGCTCTGAAGGAAAAGGTCAAATCCGAGGTAGCCGTTGGTGAGGGAAGAGCATTTTTTCACACATGAGAAAGCAGCGTAAGGCCCTAACAGGCTGCTAGCAGTCAGTGATGTGCACTTCTCCCAGCTTGGTGCTTTGTCAATGTGCTGTGACTAAGCCAGGGGGTCCCATATCCTCTCTCCTTAGCCTAATTAAAAGAGGATTAGCCGCCATGGAGTCCCAGACCACTCCAGCGAGCAGCGCATCCGTTCCCCTTACTTTCTCAGGATAATCGCACCTCTAGGATCGACAGGAATGGGGAGAGGGGCTGTCTGGATTGACGCCCAGAAAACGAAGGGCGTGAGAGGAATGACTGTAAGCTCCGGTCACTTTGACCATGAGAACATGAGCGCTCTGACTCATTCACACACTCCATCTCCTCAAAGCCGTGCATTAATATTGAGTGTGGTTTTTAAAAGGGACATTTATTAACTGGCACAACACACAATGTACTTGAGAACAAATTAGAAGATGGCAGCATGATAAACATGTACATGCAGAGATATTGATTCTCTAGGCTATATGAAATGCAGAATCAAATGAAAGATTTTGAATAAAAATAATGCCCATACAAATGAGTTTATATCCTGTGTATGTCAGGGCAAATCTTTATGCTTTGGTCATGTTTTCATATATCAAATTTGGTCCCAATAGTGGAACAATGAAATGTTAAATAATATATTGAAGAAAAATTCGTTATTATGAAAATAAATGTGTACTTTGTATGCACAGGGACCCATGCATGCCATGAAATGATAATATGAGATTTGAAAATAGAAAACGGTTATTTTATATTTTAGGAATATTTTACAATATTGCTGTATTTTTGATTGAATAAATGCAGTCTTGGTGTGCAGAAGAAACCTTTTTTCAACAAACAGATGAACACTGAAGCAAAATGCAAAAAAGCTATATTTAAAAAAAAAATGAAATGAATTCTTTAAATATGATTATGAAGTGATTTATAATAGTATTTTTAATTTAGCACCTTTTCTCTATTGCTCTATTACAAATCACAGAGCAAGGATGTGGTACCAAAATGTGATTATATAGACACATTTTGCATTATATAGCATTTTCAAATTGTTAATTTATGTTTGTATAAGTTTTTTTTAACTGTGTATTTTTTTATTTAATTGTATTAGTAGGCTAATATTCGATTTTTCTAATGATTGTGACGTAGCAAAAATTGGCCTGTATAACTCCTTCAAGTTGCTTTTCATGGTCATTCATTTTTTAAGGATTAAAACATTATTTTCCTAAACAACACCCAAGTGAAAAGCTTATCTTCAAGAAACCTTACAGAGCCCATGTCACACTTCACATAGCTCTATTAGTATGACATTGTATTGGTTCATATTGCAACATTATTATGAGTAAATGAGAGCTTTTTTAACGTGAACTATTCCTTTAACACACCTACTTAATCTCCTCTCTACCGTTGTATTATTGCCCTATTACACATACTGTATACATATCTGTACTATCTATTTTTGCACTTAACTTTGCAGCTCGTCTGTTATCGTCTATCGAATTGCTTCTTTTCTTCTCGAATGAATGGGAATAACAAATGACGAATAAGAGTAGTATGCACATCACTCTACAACACTCGATGGCAATAGTAATTTTTGTTTCAGGTTGAGTCAGTTTCTTTCCCACTGGGAGGCAAATATTGCTTACTTGTAAAAGTTGCCATTTGCCAATGGTATCCTCCTCCAGAGGGCGCAAAGGGACTCAGAAAGTCATGACGTTTTTCTCCGTTACCAGAGAACATTATTTAATAGCCTAAACATCACCTCCAACGCGTTAAGCCTGGTTTTCAAAAGGAAATCCATCCCTACATTCAACTCAAATCTGTTTTAAACTGCCTTACCCCAATAATCACAAATGACTGTGATTGACCGATGGATGGATGTTTACAAATGATGGATAACGTTACATATAAATCAGCTGATTATGTTATGTATATAGAAACAATATATTTTACGTTTACTGCAAAAAATATGCATATATACACAAACATGTAGGCTAAGTACTTGACTATATCACATCATTTCTCAGGGCTTCAAGCCATGGAGTGTGAGCGAGGACGTTTAAGAGTTCTGTTGGCGCGAGTTCATTGTTTCGATTCTCTGATTGGTGGAGATTTAACTGCAGACTTATGGGTTATGTAGTTTTTGTTTTGTTTTGTTTTTTACTAGGAATTCTGCTGTTAAACACGATTAATATATGTTTGTTTTTTTTAAATCATTGTTACAACAAAATCATACATCATCGATTAACAACTTTTAAATGTCTGCCTTAAAAGGTTTATAATTTATCGTTTAAAATCAATTTCCCCATGGAGAAAATTAATGGTATTTTTTACGACATCGGAACCGAACTGGCTTTATAATTCTACCCACTTCCGTTTTTAGGTCACAGACAACAGTAATGCCCGCCCAACCCCACTCAGCCCAACCCCTTACATTCAGAGGGGGGCTAAAGCGCACGTAGAGTCCGACCATAGAGTCCGACATGTCCCGTGGAGAAAACCACTACTGAGAAGCGATCTCCTACTGGAAGGGTTTTGAAGATCTACTCCATATCAACCCTGAATAATTCAAAGATATCTCCTACAATGGAAGATGGCAGGGAAACAGCTGCAATGAGAGAGAAAGAAAGGAGGGATCGACAAATAGGTAGGTTACTATTGCATTATTATTATATTGAATATCACGTGTTTGCATCGTTGTGTGCGTTGGATATACGCAGCATTCAGTTCACGTAAAACGAAAAGGCCATACTAGATGCCTCTGTTGCCTTTTAAAATATATTTAAAAAAATGCATTAGAAAATAGATAAACATTGGTGGTACGTCCATGCTTCCCCTTCTTCATGCTTCCCCGTCTGTTATTATTGGTAGTGCACCATGGGTGTGCCTCTCTTTTTTTCCTGTGCCAAACTGGGCAACAACAGGTGCTCATCATACCCCATAGTCATAGTCCTGTAGCACTCCACCAAGAAATTCTGTATTCATCACAACAATGACCTGATGTTTTGTTGTTTATTTTTGTCAGGCCCTGAATTTATCTCTCAAAATAATAAAGGTATAATAATGAAAAATGTAGCATACTATGGTATGGTGTGATAGTTTTATGCATTATAGTATGGTATGGTATGGTATAGTGTATTACTATAGTATAGTATAGTACAGGATAGTATGTTATGGTGTAGTATAGTAAAAGTAGTAAAATAAAACAATAATGCATCTGCATTGCTTCTAAATGTCTATAATTATTCTGATTATTTGTGTTGAACATCCTGTCAAAATGCATTGAGTTTAAGATTCAGTTCAGAAGTTTATTCAGATCATGTGGCTGGTGGTCAAAGATCTAGAGTGTAATGCAAAGATTGTGAGGTCAGTAAAAGTAGGGATGATTTAATCATTCTACAATTACTGTGATCACTGTCCTGCTCAATAATCATATCCTTAGCACTCAATCTTACTTTGCTCTGACTGTCCCATCAGTAAATGTAATTTGCCCTGGATGTATTTGCATCTGCTAAAATACACGTCTTATCCCTTATTAGGGCATATGGGCTTGTAGACTAATAGCCTTAGCTTAGGCCACATATACAGTAGCCTTACAGTTACATTTCTCTATAGATCGATGGTGTCACACGATTGATGATTCTCCAGGTAGGTGAAATTTGGAAGCAAAGCAATGGCAGTTTTGTTTGTTAATTTTGTTTTTAAATGTAGAGAAGCGTTCATTTGCAATGTGTTTCTTGATTTTCCCAGTGTGGGTAGAATGGCTATGAAGATGTTCTTAATGTTGGTAATGTGCTGCAGAATTCCCTTGATAGATACATTTGTAAACTACCACTCTAATGCATGCACTTCAGCTTGAAGCTAAAATATTGTTTTTGCATGTTTGAACTCATGTAACCCATCAGTTTTCTGAGCTATGTTAGGGTAATGCGCAATTGTGTGTGACCTTTTATCTCTTTTTATAGTATAGTAAAATAATGCAAGTTTATGCATAGGCATGCTTGTTTTGCCTTTCAGCCTTGGAGAACACAGACAGTGACATTGGCTTGTGTGGATGGATCCTGGTGCTTTTCTCCATTCTGCTCACGTTGCTGACCCTGCCTCTTTCCATATGGATGTGCATTAAGGTACTTAGCGGTGGTCCTTTAATTAGAGTGATGTCATACGGCTTGTTGTCAAGTGCGTTCAATCCCAAGCAGGGATGTGCCACCAGAAACCACAGCCTTTTCTGTATGTGTATTAAAATTGTTTTGTTAAATTGTATTGACTGATATATATCCGATATTTCAAATATCAAATGATATTTCCAATAAATTTAAAGAAATCTACTATCAGCTAATATAATATCTATAAGTTGTGCATCCCTTAAAAAAAATTCTAGTTATTCACAAGCACAACTCAACAAATGATTCATTAGTTAGAAATGTCCCTTCATCAGTGCAATCTCTATAGACTGATTTCACAATTTTTATTTGGAAATCATGAACAGTTGGAAAAGTCAAAAGGTGTGGGATCCCTAATATTTGATTTCGTAAATAAATTTGGTTTTGACAGCAGGCCCACCAAGTAGTCCAATTCCTTTTCATGCCTTATCTTTATCATTATCTTTAAAAGAGAGATGACGAAAGCATGATAAAGGTTGCCATGCAACATCTAAATTATATTAGAGGCCGTTTTACCTTCCACTGTTTTAAACTGCTGTAATTTATCTCTTTTTATGAGATAAAAATACTTCTTGTTCCTACAGATAGTGAAGGAATATGAAAGGGCAATTATCTTTCGCCTTGGACGCATTTTACGAGGAGGAGCCAAAGGACCAGGTAAAGGAAAAAATCAATATCATTTGATCATTCCGATTTAATCAGTGCTGCTGATTTAAGTGTTTCATGTGATAATGATCATGTCTTTAATCAGAGATCACACTACTTGTGTTATTGTTGTGGGTGGTTAAATATTGTTTGCATTTGTGCTGTGGCCGTCCACCACAATCCCTGCTTGTCACAAGGCAAAAGCACGCTTGTGCTGTAGAAAAACAGAAGTGATCTGTTTTGCATTTCTGCTGACCCGAATAAACAACTCCTTTTTCAGTGTCAGGATAATTCAGTTGAGGACGATATACTGTACTGTATATACACAAAAATGCACATTAAATCATTTTACCTTGTTCAGTCATGAGAAAATGTAATAAAAAAATGATTATATTCAGGAAATAGGCATCTAACCCAATAAACACGTGTACATTTCTGAGACATCTGTAAAAGATCATATTTCCTGGATAGCATCACGTTTTAAATCAAGCTTTTATATCAGCGGCACATAATGATCTTATCTTGCATAGTGATCTTGTAGTAGTAAATAGTAAAATAGTAAAGCTATATGAAAAGGTGCTAAAAATCTAAGGTTGTAATGTCAGGTTAGTCAGACCTCATAACCTGCTCTGTACTGCGCTCTTGCATTCTAAATCATAAAAATCACTTGACCAGATGTCTGATAACCATCCGTTTTGTTTGTGGCCATGCTGCCATGATGTCACATATAAGAATTCGGGATCAGGTTCCACACAGCACTGTGGTCACCACTGTGATTATAGGATTTCCATAGAGGTTGATCTTGGCGACTGGATATATCTCAATGTTTGGTAACTTAAGCTAAAGTACTTGCAAGACAGCACGGTATTGATAATCCTCCTCAACCATTATTTTCTTCTTCTTTTTCTTCTTCATCCTCTACTTTTCCTTTTTCTTTTCTTTACCTTCTTCTTCTGCTTAAAAAATTCAGCAAATTCATTCAGCTCAGACCATTTAACAGACAGGGCCCTATTTTAACCATCTGAAACGCAAGTATCAAGCGCGAAACATGTGCATTGTCCCTATCAAATAAAGAAAGAAATAAAGAAACGCAAGTAACTTTGTGGGCGGGTCTTGGGCGCTGTTGCTATAATACCAGCGGGATAAATGACTCTTGCGCCCGATGCAAATCTAAAATGGGTTGGTCTGAAGTAGCTTCATTATTCATAGGTGTGGTTTGGGCGTAACGTGAAATAAACCAATCAGAGAGCGACATCTCACATTCCCTTTAAGAGCAGGCGCGCTTGTTCCATGGCGGATGGCTATTATAACGGCGGATTTGCCAGGCGCGCGCCAGGAGCGGTTCACAGCCGAGGAGACCGACGTTCTCGTCAGGGCCGTAAAACACAGAGAAGTGACATTGGCGATGGAGAACACCCAAATTAGCTTCGGTTAAACAGGTGTATAATAAATTTGGGTAAATTTGTAAGCTAGATTTATGCCTGTTTTTTCACATCTTCATGGACACAACAATGATTTCCCTCATGTGTTAATATTTTTCCTTGTAATAATGTATGGTTTTCTAAAAATGAGAACTGCTGCGTCTGTGTGTAGATGAGAGAATCAAAGTGTATGCCCGTTGTGCACACGCTACATTGGTTATGGCCAAGCATGCGCCCTTAAAATAGCGTCTGAATAACATGTGCAACGCGCCACTGACTTTAGACTAGGTTTTTCCTGGTCAGTGGCGGAATTGTTTTCTAAACCTGCAAAATACGTTTTGGCCTCATCTTTGCGCTGAACCGCCCCCGGGAGCGCAAATGCATATTTGCTAGTTTACTGACATGCGTCTGTGGAGGGAAAAGTCTGCTGTGCGCGGGTGCAAAATAGGAATGATACATGCGTCGGTGTACAAAGTCAATTGCACTGGGTGCAAGATAGGGCCCCTTGACTCAATCCAAACTTTCTTTTGGTGATAAATTTAGCCTTATGCTGCGCCCACATTTACCCTTGCTCTGCTAAATTTTGTGGTCAAAATCTAGTCATTTCAGTAGGAATCCATGCGGTCAGGACTTTCATGCGAAGGCGAATAAGTTCCCCACGCAGATTTTAATCTTGTTCAAATTAGTCACGCAAATTCTCCACGTTTAACAACATAAATCTACTTTGAAAGTGAATTCTGTGTGAGCTGTGCTTCACACATTGCTACAGTACACTATTCAAAAGCGACATTGGACCTTTTTTGCATGTGAAATCTTGCCGAAATTTCGCTAATGTGACCGTACCCTTAGATATGCTATTTTTGAAGAAATTGCAGATTCAAATTGGAAAATGTCCCATTAAAGGGATAGTTTACACAAAAATGAAAATTCTGTCATAATTTACTCACCCTCAAGTTGTTCCAAATCTGTATAAATTTGTTTGATCTGCTGAACACAAAGGAAGGTATTTTGAAGAATGTTTGTAACCAAACAGTGGATGGGCCCCATTGACTTCCGTAGTATGGAGCCAAAATACTATGGAAGTCAATGGTGCCCCACAAAAGAATTAAAATTATTGAGTGAACTAGCATATCCCTTTTACTTACATAGTTGGAACGTTTCCATTCAAAGTGTAAACAACAATGATGACATAATTGAAATACTTGCATACTGCGGTTGCAATTGGTCTTCTTTCTTGTGCTTATTTGCATATTGAATTATGAATGTTCTTAAATGTAAAAAAGGCGGTAGAATGTTAAATCCTGTGCACAGGCAACAGGAAAAAAAGTTCTGATGCAACATTTAATTTGCACAAAACTATTCTTTAACTGCTTTAGCAAACACTGATATTTTCTTTAGGATATTTAAATCTCTTTGTTAAGTTAGCGTTAATGACACTGTGGCTGTGATTGTTGTTGGTGTCTCTGGAATATATTTGTCCGTGCTGTGTTTTGGAATATGAATCCGCAGGGCTTTCCCTCCAGGAATGAACTTATGAGGGTAGTGTCTATTATTAGAGTTAGTCCACATACTTTACCCCTCTTATGCCCAAGGCTTTACATTGTGAACTCAACTTTCTTTATCATTACCTTTTCAGTAGTTCTTTTTTGGGCAATAAATTCCTTCTTTATGGCCAAATGTCATTTATACTATAGTTTAGGCCTGAAAAGTAAGCTTGATTTCTTGGTTCTCTTTGAGGCTGCTGGCTGGGGTCTGTAAACAATCTGCAGTGGCTCCTCCTCCATGGCTGTGTTTAGGGTGGAATGTGAGCGGAATTTTACACAGTAGGTTATACAAACCTCTGAGGAGACTAACAAATCCTGATGACTCTTTAAAAATCTAAATCTAAGAATCTATTTTAGATTATAAACTACAGGGATGACAAATGAAACACATTAAGTATTACTAAAGCACCAACACACACACCACACACGCAGACCTGCTTGTCTTCCTCGTCACATACTGCCAAACTGTTCTTATTGTTCTGGTTTTCTTCATAGCCTTTTGATTTTATACTCAGCATTTTTCTTTTGGCCATTTTTTTTTTTTTTTTTTTTTGTTATTTAAATAATTTTACTTACTATAATATTTGTGCACTCACGTCACCGGCCACTTTATTAGGTTCAACTGCACGTTAACGCAAATATCTAATCAGCCAATCACATGGCAGCTACTCAAAGTTACAAGTACTGTAACACACACACACACACAGATTTTTTAAAGAAATTCATACATTACAATATATTCGAATGATGAATGCATTCTTGCTGGCATTTCACAGTCTCTGTTGTTATTGACTTCCAAATAGTTTCTAGTTGTTCCCAAGGTCTTGCTTTTGATGAAACTTTTGTGCTATCTATCTTTGAATCCACTAAATCCCAAATTTGTTCAATAGGATTCAAGTCTGGACTTTGACTTGGCCAACTGTGACTAAAGAGCTTACACATACTGCTGGATTAACCATTACAGAAACATAAAAAAATATTTTGGTAATCATCAATACTGTTAGTTTAAGGAAGTTGTAGCACAAACCTTACATTGGGTGGTGGTCTAAAAAATTTGTTAAGCACTATATATATATATATATATATATATAAACGTAGTATAGTAGTATGTTTATTTATTTTCATTATTAAGAAAATCTAATCCTATAAACTGTTGTTACTGTTCTTTACTGTAAATAAAGCAGATGCTAGTGCGATCATTCATTAAACACGTGAAGGCTGTCAGCTGAGTCTAGTTGGCGGGGAGAGTGGTATTTGGTAGATTGCCAGTTGTGCACTTATTGAAGATCAGGTCTGTGTTACTAGGAGTTACTGATTATTATTAGTGTCTGCTAGTGTTATGTTACTCAAATATTTTGCTGTATTTGTGTGTTGTCTCACACAGGTCTTTTCTTCATATTGCCGTGCACAGACAGCTTTATCAATGTGGATATGCGCACCATCACTTTTGATATCCCCCCTCAGGAGGTGAGATCACATGCACAAACACAAACACTAATCTTTAAAGGTTGTATCAGCGATTTCAGGCCCAAACATAAATGATCACATTCATCTAATCTTTCCTAACGATCCGCTAGCTGCACGCCCCATAAGCATGCCGTCAAAAAACCACGTCTCTGTAGGCAGCCTAGGCTCTGAGATCTGCACACAAAAACAATTGGTTTCACCAACCACTCAAAACCAAAATGAATAGTGTTTCCAACCAATCACCAACAGGGGGAGGGTGTTGTGAGGTTTTCGCGTGCAGCCGTGCACGAGCGCAACTAGCGGGCGGGCAGCTAGCGGATCGTTAGGAAAGATTAGATGAATGTGATCATTTATGTTTGGGCCTTTTTTGGGCCTGAAATCGCTGATACAACCTTTAACTTCAGCCTTTGTTTTAACCCATGAAAAGCATCAATTGGAAGTAGAAATGTGTAATTTTTGTTAAGATGTTAATGCTTTTGCTACACAGTTTAATGTGCAGGTACTATGAGCAAGCCATTTGTAGTTTGACATCCCAAAAAGTGCAAATAGGTGGTTGGAGTTTACAGGGAGCTGGTTCTGCAATTTGTGGTGCAGAAATCACATATTTAAATGACAAATATTTAAATATTTTAAAGACATTCGTCATATACACTACCAGTCAAATGTTATAAATAATAATTATGATTTTTTTTTAAATGTTTTTAAAAGAAGTCTCTTGTGCTCACCAAGGCTGCATTTATTTGATCAAAATACAGTAAAAACTGTGATGTTGTGAAATATTTTTACAATTTAAAAGAAATTATTTCTATTTTAATATATTTTAAAAAGTAATTTATTCCTGTGACGGCAAAGCTGATATTTTGCTTCATAATATTTATATTTTTTGATACTGTTATAAAAATTTTTTTCAGGATTTGCTGATGAATAGAAAGTTCGAAACTGCATTTATGAAAATGAAAGTATTCATTTATTTTCTTTCTTTCTGTCTTTTAAAAAAAAAATTGTATCTTACCTACCCCAAACTTTTGGTAGTATATCACAGTTTCCAGAAAAATATTAAACGGCTCAAATGTTTTCAACATTGAGAATACTAAGAAATGTTTCTTGAGCAACAGATCAGCATATTAGAATTTTTTTTTAAGGATCATGTGACACTGAAGTTTGGAGTAATGATGCTAAAAATTCAGCTTTACAACACAGGAATAAATTACATTTTAAAATATATAAATTTTTTAAATTTTTTAAACAGCCTTAAGAGACATCTTTCAAAAACATCACAAAAAAAATCTTAATTATCCCAAACTTTTAGCTAGTAGTATAGCTTTGCATAGTTTTATTATTTGTATTTAATATAGATTTTAGTGTAGTTGTTTTTCTTGTGTTTTGCAGAGTATCAACCTTTTGAATAGCCTGTGTGCTTCCTCATAGGTTCTGACAAAGGACTCTGTGACAGTGAGTGTAGATGGTGTAGTCTACTACCGTGTTCAAAACGCAACACTGGCAGTGGCCAACATCACCAATGCTGATGCGGCCACTCGTCTGTTGGCACAGACCACCCTGCGGAATGTGCTGGGTACAAAGAACCTGGCAGAGATCCTGTCTGACCGTGAAGAAATTGCCCATAGTATGCAGGTATCACACTAAACACATACAAACATTTTTTAGTTATATTTTTTAAAGGAATAGATCACCCAAAATGAAAATCCAAGCTTAAAGGGTTAGTTCACACAAAAATGAAAATTATGTCATCAATTACTCACCCTCATATTGTTCCAAACCCCATAAGACTTTAGTTCACATTTGGAACACAAATTAAGATATTTTTAATGAAATCTGAGCGATTTCTGTCCCTCCATCCACAGCTACACAACTACCACTTTGACACTTCAAAAAGTTCATAAAAAGATCGTAAAACTAATCCATATGAATTTAGAGGTTTAGTCCAATTTTTTTGTATTGACACGATTGCTTTATGATGAACAGATTGAATTTATGCTTTTATTCACATATAAACATTGATCAGTGAACATTAACAGAAGCTCAACCGAACCTTCTTGAGGCTCGAGAACAAACCTCTTACGGAGGCTCAAACGTGCTGCGTAACACAAGAATGAACCTCATTGGTTCTTGCTGAAGCTCAAACGTGCTGCTTAACACGAGAATGAACCTCATTGGTTCTTGCTGAAGCTCAAACGTGCTGCTTAACACGAGAATGAACCTCATTGGTTCTTGCTGAAGCTCAAACGTCCTGCGTAACACAAGAATGAACCTCATTGGTTCTTGCTGAAGCTCAAACGTGCTGCGTAACACAAGAATGAACCTCATTGGTTCTTCCTGAAGCTCAAACGTGCTGCGTAACACAAGAATGAACCTCATTGGTTCTTGCTGAAGCTCAAACGTGCTGCGTAACACAAGAATGAACCTCATTGGTTCTTGCTGAAGCTCAAACGTGCTGCTTAACACGAGAATGAACCTCATTGGTTCTTGCTGAAGCTCAAACGTGCTGCTTAACACGAGAATGAACCTCATTGGTTCTTGCTGAAGCTCAAACGTCCTGCGTAACACAAGAATGAACCTCATTGGTTCTTGCTGAAGCTCAAACGTGCTGCGTAACACAAGAATGAACCTCATTGGTTCTTCCTGAAGCTCAAACGTGCTGCGTAACACAAGAATGAACCTCATTGGTTCTTGCTGAAGCTCAAACGTGCTGCGTAACACAAGAATGAACCTCATTGGTTCTTGCTGAAGCTCAAACGTGCTGCGAAACACAAGAATGAACCTCATTGGTTCTTGCTGAAGCTCAAACGTGCTGCGTAACACAAGAATGAACCTCATTGGTTCTTGCTGAAGCTCAAACGTGCTGCGTAACACAAGAATGAACCTCATTGGTTATTGCTGAAGCTCAAACGTGCTGCGTAACACAAGAATGAGCCTCATTGGTTTTTGCTGAAGCTCAAACGTGCTGCGTAACAAGAATAAACCTCATTGGTTCTAGCTCAAACGTGCTGTGTAACACGAGAATGAACCTCATTGGTTCTTGCACACCAAGCGAACATGCTTGGGCTTCCGTTTACCATAACTGATGTGTGAGTTGATGAATGTTAATATGTGAATAAAAGCCTAAATTAAATCTGTTCAGCGTATAGTGATCGTGTCTCTTCAGAAAATTTGGACATAACCTCTCAATTTACATGGATTAGTTTTACGATCTCTTCATGAACTTTTTGAAGCGTCAAAGTGGTCGTTGCACTGCCATCTATGGAGGGACAGAAAGCTCTCAGATTTCATCAAAAAAAGTCCTTCGTTTATGTTCCGAAGATGAACTAAAGTCTTACGGGTTTGGAATGACATGAGTGTGAGTAAATGATGACAGAAGTTTCATTTTTGGGTGAACTAATCCTTTAAATTCGCATTGAATTGGTTTCAGCTAGATATGACTCAACTAGACATTGCATGTCTTCAGGCAGTGCAGTCGTTGTAGCTCCGCTGAGATGCTGACATATCTAGCTCGACTTCACTGCTAGCGCCTTCCCTAGTTTGCACATGGCCCGATGTTCGCTCATTTCATCTGACATCCTTTAAAAAAATATGGTGAACATTCTTAATGGCAGGCACAGCTTGGAACAGCGCTCAAACTCCTGAGAAGCATGAAGCTTTAAGGACTCTCTGAGTGTTTAGACTTGACTTTGTTTTTTCCTCAGTCCACGCTAGATGATGCCACAGATGACTGGGGTATTAAAGTGGAACGTGTGGAGATTAAGGATGTGAAACTGCCCCAGCAGCTCCAGAGGGCCATGGCTGCCGAAGCTGAAGCATCCAGAGAGGCCAGAGCTAAGGTAACATGCTTTTGATATGTAGTAAGTGCTGGGGGTCAGAAAGAGGATGGAAATGTTTATATTAAACCAAATCAGGACTGTTTTTAATGCCTTGCTTCACATTATAAGTAGACTTCAGGTAGTCTCAGCCTCAGACGTCACGCCCACGGAACGTTGGCTAAACGTCTGATGCATATGGTACACTTAACTGGAAACACTTCAGGAATGTCGAAGTCGTCATCTGATTGGTTTAATTTTATCGGATTTCCGGGGGGCGCGAGTGTCGCGTTTATTTTCGGTCCGCCGGGAAACAAATGTCATGACGCCAAAACCCCTCGTGGAAGAAGAAAGCCGTTGTTTTTACAACTGAGACAATGAGCGCTTACCACGATCAACTAAACGCTGTATTTTCAAAAGTATGTGAAGTTCGCGGCTCCATTGATGCAGTAAACTTGCACAAGGTTCTTGAATGAATAATTTATTAGATGCACGCCGGTCTGTTATTGTAGGGACATCAACATTATATTGTCACGCCCCTAAATATGACGCGGTACAAAACAAACTGTGATTGGTTGTTACATGTCAGTCAAACGTCCTCTTGGGCGGTCCTTGGCCAAGAAATGCTGCGATAGAGTCCAGACCTTCTGCCGTCAGTCTGAAGGTCTGGCTATGCGAGACTAGACTTCAGGAGGAAAATTGGTATTATCAAATGCAGTGCCATTCATCCATTACAAATATGTGGTTGAACTGTCTAAATAAATACTTTTTGAAAATACTGTTTGTAGTCTTAGTTTAATTATATTATACTATACTATAATAATAAAATTATACTTTTTACAAGAGTAATGAAACATTTTATATATAGCAGATCACTAAAAGTCTGATGTACCATTTTCCTCATTGCACTGTTACGATTACCTGATTGGTCTAGGCTCTAGGGGAAGAACGCAACAGCAAAATGGATGGTGGTGAATGAGTCTGCAACAGCATGAAACCACCCCATCTCAAGCCCCAGAATTGACATTCGCAACAATAACCCAAATAACCAGATATTTCACAAAAGAATAAGAACTCTACAGAAGAATAAGAACCACATATTTCACAAAGGAAAGAAACTTTTCCTCATCTGTGTTGAACTTATTGAAGTAAGGATACACAGAGCCACCAACTACTTGCTTTAACACAACATAAAGATTGGTTGCAGTTTAAATACTCTCCATCCAATCACAACAGGCCATTGATTATTAAAGCCAGGTGGCAATTACTGGGCACAACAACAATCCCTTACGGCTCTGGACATAACACTACACACAAAAGATACTCTAGGATAACGGATGGATTTCGCTGGCAAACGCATATCAGTCGCCCTTTCATGTACATGCATGTACATGCTGTAGACCAAATTATTTTTGTACTGTGTGGGAGCTGAATGTAAATGTTCACTGTTCTGAGGAAAGACTACCGCAATAGTCTCATAGAAATCCGGAAATGACAACTCCTTTCCTGTTTCCACTAATTTATCTGTTGATTTATGTGAGAGTCTGTATTTTGGCATTTCCAGCTGTATACTCGGTTAACCTCTTCTGTGTGCAATAGAAGTTGCTCCGCTTAAAATGTACACATGCTCTCAGAAGAACATGGGAAAGGAAGTTAATGAGTTTATTTTTGGTGCACAATTACTCTTCAGTGCTTAGTTCAGATACAAGTATGTTTTTTTCAAATCAGTCCCCCTACCTACACCAACCACACAGCTACAAGTGGCAAACCACTGTCCTAGTTAGTAAACAGTACCTCTCTGCATGGGTATATATAGCAGACACTTTTATAAGAAGTAATGTACAGCAGTGGTTCTCAACTCACCCTATTTTGGCACAAATTCATCTATCACTTAGTAGAAATATATTTAGACAGAAGTATTAGCCAGATGCCAGTGTGGACTGGTTGCGTAGCATGACGTTATCCTCAAAAATTATGCAAGACAAAGATCAACATGACCCAGTATATATTAAATACAGGTTTGCTTGCATTGCAACATAAGCATTGTTTGTTCTGATCTCAAATTGTTTTGTGAAACCATTTTAGAGACATTTAGAATCATTTACTAAACGTGTGCATATAAAAACTATCATTTTAATAATCGTAAATATTTTTCCTATTTTTATTTAAATTTGACTTAGTGTTCGACCTATACATTTTGTGCGCAAATTAATAATGTATTGATATTAAGATTCCTATTTTTTTGCTAAATAATTTGGGTGCTGTATCAGGTCATCACTTGATGTCCAATGTACAATCTGGGTCATAAAGCAAAACCAGTTGAGCTGATTAAAAGAGCAATGCCATAAAGGGCAAAGAGTGGGTGTCAATTTGAAACTGGTTTAAGGGGTGGAATTTTGGTGTGGTATATGTGGTTTGCAAAAATCAAGAGACACGCGTTTTTTGTCTCACACCTCTTTTGCTGTCTTTAGGTGATAGCCGCAGAGGGAGAGATGAATGCGTCACGGGCACTGAAGGAGGCATCTCTGGTGATCGCAGAGTCTCCCTCAGCTTTGCAGCTGCGCTACCTTCAGACCCTCAACACCATCGCAGCCGAGAAGAACTCCACCATCATTTTCCCTCTGCCCATTGACATGATGCAGTCCTTCATGAAGCACTGAGCCACATAAAGCCAGCCACACACACATGCACACAAACAGATGCATCCATGCAGAAATGAACAGACTGGCGTTACATAATATCCACTCATGTGAGTAAAATGGACAGCGGGATCGAGAAGTCTGAGACCACATTGAAATCTGCTATTAAAAGGTGCAGTAAGCGATTTCTGAGAAACACACACAAACACACCCCGGCCTTCATTGCCCCACCCCCAAAATGCACGAACACACAATGCAAAAGTAGATGTTTCTTTATCTTAGCTGATGCAAAGCAAAATAATGCTTCTCGAAAAATAAAGCGAAGATGATGAACGAATGAAAAGGAAGAACAAAAACTGAACATAATTATATTACACAAGAGTATATACAAGCTAGTTGGCAGCAGCACACCAGCTCCAGACAAACAATGACACTCAAAACAGCATATCTTGGTTCCGTGAAACATACCAAATGTTACTCATGTTTGGAGCAGAAACAACGCAACCTCTGCGTCCATTTTCAGGCACTGGAAAGCTTTTCTAAAATAATTTGGGTCCTAAAGCTCTTGCCTAATCATGATCCTTTTTTCATGACCTTGTCTCTTTTGTAATATCTCTCAGTCATCTCTCTTTCTACAGTCTTTCTTCAAATCTCCCTCTGGCTCTTCTTTCTCTCCTCTCCCATCATGAGTGGACACGCCCCCTTACTGCTGATTGGCTATAAATTGTGGCGCTCAGTCCGATCCACTTTCAGTAGCGTTTCTCAGAAGTCACTTAGTGCACCCTTAAAATCCTGAACATTTTGGCAACCTAAGAAAAAGTATCACATGAAAAGAAGAAGAAATATTTAAGTTTTGAGGTCGCTAATCAAATGAGCAAATTGGTAATCATGTGACACTGTCAGTTGTTCAAGATGGGCTTTGGATCTTTTGGATCAGACTTTTGGACCCCACTGTACATATGCCACATACACACTCACAACTGTTTCTTTATGTATGATCTGTAGATGTTCCTAGTAAAAACCTCTATCTGAAGGAAATCTGCTGCAGCTAAAGAAAATAAAACTCATTAAATATAACTGATTTCAAATAATTTATGCCCCTGAACAAAAACAAAATGCTTTTTTTTGTTTTTGTTTTGCATGTGTTTTTTGTACCAAAAATTTGGACTTTGAATTTGCTTTGCAAATTGAAATTAAAATTGCTTACAATTTCTCTGGTTGTTACAAGGTTAGAACAGTGGTACAGGCTGATCTTTTAGACATTGATTATTGCAGTGTGTGTTTTTTTTTTTGTTTTTTTTTTGTTTATAGTTTATGGAACATCTCCTGGTCATATGAGTGCATGTGCTTGTTTTTCAAGCATGTGTAACTAATCTGCTTGGTCGCCAAATGGAAAACAAACCGTTTAAAGGGATATTTGAATAGTATCAGATGACAGCAATGCTTATTGTGCCTAAACCAGTTTTTCCTCGCTTCCTCAAACCTTTAATTATCGCTGACTTTTAACGTATTAAAAGCCTTAAGCCATATCCATTTCAACTACTGAATCAATATTTACAGGTTTACATGATGTTGGTTGATTTTTAAAACCACAATGCATTAGAGATCTAGCATTTATACATCAATTTCACATAAATATTTTATCACTTGATTTTAAAAATCTTCTGTGTTAATATTTTATCTGCCAGACATTTTCATGCATGAAATATAATATTTTTTATAATGTCGGTCTGCAGCTGAAAACAAATTAAGGCTATAGAGGTCAATGTTTGTGTTTGTAATTAGTATTTGCTGCTTCAAATATCAGAGGATGGAATTACAGACTCATAAAAGATGTGAATCACTTGCACTGCTGCTTAGGACTATATTTCTCTAATATTTTTTTCATCCTGTATCAGTCACAAGTCTATATACAGTATATATCATTCTTTATTCTGCCTTTTAACTGATATATGTTGAATATCAAATGTTGTTATTGCCAGCTCACTTTTATGTGCATTTTAATATTGAATGTTTTTTTGTTTGCACTGTATTTTTGTGCATATCATATATTTTTCATGTGTGATTGTCCCGTTCTCTTAGTGTCATCTTTCTCATGACTTAAAAGTAAATAAACACTTTACTTTTAAACAAAGTGTTGTTATTTTCCCAGAAACCTATTCATATTTTTGTTGCTTAAATCAATCTTTGAAGAACACTCTGGAAACCTTTTTGGGGTTGTGGTTATTTATTGTACAAGAAGTAAAACTGGGAAATAATGTTTATGTTTATATTTCAGGTACAGAAGGATTTGCAAATTGTTTGGAATAACCCTTATAAAATAAGTTTCTGTATGAGTGGATGCATTTTGTGGGCTTTCGTACACCATCTTTAGGCAGTCAACTGACCCAATATGTTAACAATTATCTAATCCAAAAAAAAACAAGAAAATAAACAGCAGGCCTTTTTCCATTCAGTTTTTCCATTGCATATGTAGGTATAGTAAGGCCTCATTAAAAAAAAAAAAAAAAAGAAAGGAAGGAAAAAAACAGATATGCAACCAATGACAAGAAAAGCTTTTCCATTCCACATTCTGATTATGGTTTAACAAATACTTTTATGAAGTGCACTATACTGACACTGATAAAACTGTAATGCAGAGTTGATTATGGATCAATCCTCTTACATCCTCAGCATATGAATCCTAAACTTTAATATTTAAAATCTAAATTGAGAAAATGGGAATGTCTTCGATAAAGGCAGCATTAGATTCTTTGAAAAAGTCTTGCAGCGCCCTCTGCATGTAGAGGGATGTCATTGCTCACTTAGAATGACCATGGCTGCGTTTGGAATTATTAAAAAAGCTTACTGAAGATAAATAAAATATACTGCCTAAATAAACATAGCAAGTAAAACAGGCATTCATAATTATTATTAATATATTAATAATTCACAATGAACGTTTTAAACAATAGTATGCTACATCATCGTCACATGGTCTGATCGCAATGCACATTTAATGCAGTAAATTGTGGCCATCTTGTTTGAAGTTTTGCATTTTAAGCCAATTTTGGGTTAAAATCATGTCTTAGGTTTTGGCAGATCTTAGGTCTGATTAAATAATTTAAAAATGTGGTTGTTAATACTGATATTAAGCTCTGGAACGTTCAAGACTGCATCAATGTTATGATAGTATTTTAAAAAAAATAGCCTACCATTTTATTAATATTTTGAATTGGCTTTTATTTTTATATTTTCAGTGTTCATTTTAGTTTAATTTTTAGTTGTTTTTGTTATATACTTTTGCCATTTTCATAAGTTTTTGTTCTATTTTAAATGAATTCATTCTAAAACAAAACTAATACTACAACTTGTCACATACTGACAGACTTTGATAAAAATATCCTTGTATATTTTCTGATACAGGCTCAAGCACTTCAGCAACCAAGGTGTACAGAACGAAGACAACAACCTAAAAGCTTTAAAAGATTCAATGTATTGTTAAACACATGAAGGAGAAAACACTTAAATACATAAGCAACAAGGTGAAGATTTTTATCTGTTCCATTTGTGCCAAAAATGAGTCGACAGCTTTGTGCATTGTACTATACATTTGTCCTTGTCTAAAGTCATTGCCTTGTTCAGATAAATTATTGTTCTGTCGCCTTGTCTTGGCACAATGTGTACAGATATAAAACAGAAAACAAAATAAAAGTCTTATCAGCCAGCACAATAAAGTATACAAGATAATTCCATTCATTCATGTGTGTCCTCATTATCAAAACTGTGTAGATTTTTAGAACGCACATTAAATAACCTTTAATCCGATTTTCGCATTTGTCTGAACAAAAATTATGTATGGTAAAAATGAAAATTCACTCTCTGACGTGCTTATGTAACAGCAGAAATATAGTGGTTTCCCATGTTACCACTTTAAACAAAGCAACCTTGTGCTTAAAAACACTACTTTGTTGGCATTATACTGAGGTAATATGCCATCGAAACCTTTCTGAAGACAGTCCTCTTCAGAGATACATGGGGTCTTTCACTGTTCTCTTCATATGAGAAATAGGAGACGACAGTAAGTACGACAGAGATAGATGATAGTAAAGATGACAGTAAGGATGACAGCAAAGACGTCAGATGACAGAACAATACGATATAAACAGGGAGCATACACATCAACATACACTCATTTATTTGAACAAGTAGACAAGAGGATATGTATAGTATAAAGCCCAAAGCAGTCGCACAAATGGAACGTAATAGAATTTATGAAGTGGCCTAAAGTTTGGTGACTGAAGCCCAGGCCAGTAAGGTGCTTGATTTAAAGGTAGCCCTTTTTTTCCTGACCAAGGACCAGCTTTGGTTTTTGAATCCATGATTAAATCCTCATAAGCATCAAATTGGTGTATCTAAGGCTATGTTCAGACTGCAGGAAAACGTGGCCCAAATCCGATTTTCTTTGCTCATACGTGACTCCGATCTGTTTTTGTCATGACAGTGTAAACAGCACAAACCACATGGAATCTGATCTTTTCGATTCTGATTTGGGCCACTTCCATAAAGTGGTCCTAAATCTGATACAGGTCTGATGTTTTGCAATGTGACCTCAGTCTGAACAGTCATATCAGAATTCATGCGACTTTTACGCCACCCTAGATCTACATTCATCACAATTCTGCGCTCATGGGGGTCACTTCAAAGATTTTACATACCCAAAGTTATCAAGACAGTTGCGAAAGATAGTCAGAGAAGGACAGTGATGTGTCAGAGCTCATAAGTATTACAGTGACAGCTCAATATACAAGCAAAAACATAAATGTTTAAAAACTCTGCTCTCTTTTTTTGCATCCTCGTCTATGCCTGCGCATAAATTCGCTGGGTTCCGCGGCAGATCACAGAATAAATAAAGGTGTAATCTTTTACTCTAATGTCCTCCGTTTACACTTCCGTATGACAGTGTGCGGTGTGACGTCTTTTTATAGTTTTTTTTATGCATGTGGGTCAGTTCGGGACCATGATCTGTTCCCACTGGAATCTGATATTGGCCACATTTTAAACAACAATGTGAACAGCTAAACAAAAAAATCGGATCTGAGCAATAAATGGGAATTAAGCATTAAGGCTTGCAGTGTGAACGTAGCCTAAGAGCAACTTTGATCAGCTTGCAGTAAGGCAGTGGGGTCTAAAGGTCAGGGGTGACAGCTCAAGTTCAGATCTCCAGCTCAGCCATGGCCCGCTCCAGGGGGTCAGTGCTCCAGTAGTCGTGGTCCCAGCCCAGGAACCAGCCTGTGAAAGTGGGCGGCTCAAAGCCCTGTTTAATCTTCACAATAGGTGTGCGTGAGTCACGGTTGGCTGGGTCCGTCGTGATGTATTGTGCAGCTGGAGAGAGAAAAAGAAAAGTTTAATACAGGATTCATAAAAGGACACAATCTGCTTTTGCTGTTTCAAAACAAGCTCATGTTTCTTTCTTTCTTTCTTTCTTTTTTACATTACTGCCACCTACTGGACTCTAAGATAGACATAGATACTATTAATAGAAAAAAATGCCTCATGACACACTACCATTCAAAAGTCTGTGGTTTTTGGAAAAATAAATGAATAATTTTGATCAACTTAATGCATCCTTTCTGAATAAAAGTGACAGTTCAGATATTTACAATGTTACAAAAGATTTCAGTAACACTTTAGTTTACGGTCCAATCCTCACTATTAATAAGCAGTAATAGAGTTTATTTAGGCAAAAGTTATAGTTATTAATAGTTTGGACCATAATCTAAAGTGTGACCAAGATTTCTATTTCAAGTAAATGCTGTTCTATTCACCAAAAAAATCCTGAAAAAACATTTATCACGGTTTCCACAAAAAAATTAAGCAGCACAACTGTTTCCATCATTGATAATTTAAAGAAATTATTCTTGAGTGCCAAAGATTTCTGAAGGATCATGTAACACTGAAGACTGGAGTAATGATGCTGAAAATTCAGCTTTACCATCACAGGAATAAATTACATTTTTAAAATTTAATTTAAATAGTAATAATATTTCACAATACTGATGTTTTACTGTATTTGTAATCAAATAAATACAGCCTTGGTGAGCATAAGAGACTTTTTTTCAAAAATATATAAATAAATACAAATCTTACTGACTCCAAACATTTGAATGGAAGTGCATTCTTCTCCATATACGTTATATATTTTTATATCTTTTCATCCAAGCAATTAACCTTATACATTTCAACCAAATAACCTAAAGAAACCACCATTACGTTTTGAATAAAATACTGACTGAGTGTATACTAGGTAAATTCTGTGTATTGCTTACTGTTTATTAACAATGGCATGTGAAACAATAGGTGTGATTCCAAAGACATTGAACAGTACAATACTACATTGTTGCACAGTAAATGCATATAAGCAATAAATAGATACAGTGGATAGAGATACAGTAGGTCTAGGTCAATTGAATATACATACATGGCACACTATGCATACTAGTACAGTAGAAGTAGTATGGCAATATTCTACTTACTCTTTATACTTAATGCAGTGAATTATAATTATGATAAGTCTAAAGTGTTGATTCTCACCTGAAGACATCGCCTCAGTTTTCTCCTCATCATGAGCTTCATTACCGATCCAGACAAACACCTGCAAAACACATTAAGATTCATTCAACTTCTGTGATGTCTCATTATTCCCCTAAATGTCAGTTGCATTTCATTACGTTAATAAAATAGTTGTGAAGTTTTTGCAAGCAACATAAAACAGATATATGAGAACTCCTTGTGATGTAGAACAATCCTGTTAATGTAGTCAAGTTTACCTGATCCCAGGTGTCAAGGATCATGACATCATCTGTAGCCAGGTCTTCTTGGGTCATTTCTCCAGGTACTTCTTCAATCTGCATGGATATCAGCGCATCCATATTGAGTGACTCTTCATCATACTACACTGACAATATTCTCATTCAAATCAGCGTTACTCACGATGAAACGGCCAGTTTTGTTTGAGCAGGCGAACAGTCGTGGCGGGTGGGCATTCATCTTGTCCTTCAGCCTGGCGGATGTGCGGTAATCCACCTTTCCTCCCAGAGAGTCCCAGAAGCTGCCTGCAGCGCATGCAAGTATAATGAGCTTAATTATGACGATCACATTTTTAAAGAAGAAAATAGAACAAACAATATAAATATCAAAAAAAAAAAAAAATTGGATATAATAAATAAATAGTTAATAAAAAATGGTCACTGATGGTTTACATAAGAGAATGAACTGGGAATTAAATATTAATGTGAAAAAAGTTACATACTCTAAATCTTTTATTTTTATTTTTCATGCATTCTAAAAGGAACATTCACCCAAAAATGAAATTGTGTCACATAAGTCATATGGACCACTATTATGTTGCTTCTGTGTGTGTGAGTTTTTTTTTTGCCCCTTTTTTTTTTACATGAAACGAAGTTGCGATAGTCTTTTCTTCCCAGTTGTGATGTACATCCGAGTGAAACGACTTCTCGAACAAGAAAAAAATGTAGGGCGAGACTTGATTTTGTCAATCAGGAATTGACTGGATGGTTGTGGTTTGCTATTGCTGTGATGTCATGTGAGTGACAGGTTGCCCCGCCCTCGTGCCAGTAAATACATCATCAGAAAAAAGAAGAGAAGTCACTGCAAGTGGGAGGGGAAGTTATTTTGAGTAAAGATTATGATTAAATAATAAATACTGCAATATCACTTTTGATTTCATGGTGACTTTAAACCTTGAAAGAAGCTTCAATCCCAATTTATTGTAATTGTATGGAAAAGAGTGACCATCTTCGTAATTTCTCCCTTTGTGTCCATGAAAGAATGAAAGTCATACAGTTTTGGCACAAAATGAGGATGAGTAAATGATGACACAGTTGTCATTTATGGGTGAACTTTTCAAACGAGTTCTCACCATCTTCTCCTCCTTCACCCAGCTCAGAGGCCGACACTCCAAGGATGTCACACAGCTGCTGCGCCCCACGTTTCTCTGTATCACTGGCTCCTCGTCCCACCCATATGAAAGACGCAGCTGGGGTCACCAGGACGAAGGCATCATTGGAGTTCAGATTGGAGGACACTGCGTCAATCTGGAGGAAACAGCAAATATTAGAGGAGGATATTTAAAACTTTGCACCAATTGTTTACTTCAGATGCTGACCTCCACCGCTCGTGTGCATCCTGCGGAGTTTGAGCGCACTTGGAACAGCCGAGTTTCAGCTGGCGCCGTCTGACCACTTTCCCTGGAGGTGCCGCCCTTGTGCACCACCATGGGCTGCCCTCCGAACAGACTGATCAGGTGAGCAGGTTCCTTACCCTGGACCGCCCGCACCTGAAAAAATACACAGTGAGTAGACATTAAACAGAGATAACATGCAGTCATTCTTCTGCAAAATGAAAAGGGAAAAAAAAGATATATTCTGATAACACTGTCATATTTGCCCTATTGGTTTTTCAAGAGGCTTTGGTTAAAAATTGCATTTAATTCCACAGGGTGGCACTGTTGAGCTCACTGGGTGGAATGTAGAGCTAATGCCAAAATTTCCCAGCATCCTTTGTGGTCAGCATGATGACAGTGCAGTGCGCTGTTCAACTTTAGGAAAAAGCAGAGCTTTATTAATGGTCGAAACTAAAGGGGTTATTTTCTCCTTCTGCCCCAAAAACTTACATTAGAGTTTTACATTACATTTAGAGTTCCCATGATAATCTCTGCTGAATCATGCGGTTGTATTCATTGCAATATAATCTAATATTTGTTCATGTTTCTATGAAATCTTAGTTAAAAGGAAAAGCATTTATTTAAATAGAATTATTTTATAACATTATAAATGTCTTTTTTTTCCATTTTTGATCAATTTAATGCAACCCACACACACTTGACCAATATAGAAGATGATGGACATTCTCTGTAGTCTAATGCGTTTTACACATTAACTACATTAACATGCTGAATGTGCTAGTTAGGTCTAGCTAACGGTGCATGACAGCATGCATAAATCCAGATAAACATATAAATCATAGACACACTTTGAATCAATTAAAAAATAAATGTGAATGCATGATGGAGCATTTCTGTTAATGTTCACATGTTCAGTCCCACAAGTAATCTGTAAATGTGGAAGACAGTTAGTTACTTGTGCAAAAATGACGAAATAACAACATTGAGAGACAAAGACACGAGTGTATAGGGATAGTATGTCAGTGTACAGAGCCTTAATAATATTTGTACATATTGATCATTCTCACTGAATGAAATCACGAGTTTAAAAACCCTTAAACTGTATAAATTCATATAATGGACTTTCTGCTGCTACACTGTGGAAACAGAAAAGGCATTAGAGGAACATGACTAGGAATTTTCTTTCAGATTTGTAACTGTTGTTTGTGTAATGCTATGTAAGATCATTTTTGCTTTATCACTGTGACTCAAAGATTGAGTAAACACAATGCTGTTTGCTTGAAAAAGTGGCAGAGAAGAAGGCTCTGGACAGGGACATGCTATCCTGAGATATGGATACCTGAGTGGTCAGGGGAGCACCAGCCATCTACAGCAGGATGACGGATATGAATAACGGTCAGGAAGGAAAGACATAGAGGTGGAAATTGGTTTAACAGATGGAAAAATCAAGGAAGGCTGATGCAACCGGCAATAACTGCAGAATGTAGCTAAGCTTTCAAAGGCTACAGTAGGAACCAGGAGCACCAAGTTCAAGGGTGCTTGAACTTAGTCGACATGAAATCAAAATTAGTCATATTTACCATTATTTATCAGTGCATGTAATTCAATAGCAATGATTACATTTTTTATTTTTTTTATTAAATTATGTATAATAAACTATTCCGTAAAAAATTTAGATTTCATGGTGACTTTCAAATTCTGGCTGATGCCTATAAGCCAATAATTATTTTCATGTTGTGGCTGATATCTGATAATTAGACAATATTAAAATTCTATACTATTTTGTCAAAATTAATTATAAATAAAACACTAAAAACTAAAAAACAATAAATAATTTTAAATACTACATGTGAAGTTTAATAGATTTGCTAATAAAAACATATAACAGTGTTATTAAATGATTTTTTAAAGATGAACTTTAAGTGAGTATTAGGTGATGGCGAAGTTATTTTTTCTGAATACTGTTGAATTACTGAGAATACAGTTTCACTCAGAAATGCGCCACATCACAATTGTAAAATGGTTTGTGAATGCTTTTTCATGTTGACTAATTAAAAAAAGAGAATCACTGTTGCACTTGTAATGAAAGAGCCCTAAATGACAATTTCACCATGAAGTACCAAAATATGGATATGATTGTGATCAAGTGACCCAACAAGGTTTATTCGTTAGCATTACCTGCACAGGTCCACCTCCAAGCTCATCGTCCAGTTGGGCGCCCAAGATAGCAGATGCCCCAATCTCATCTTGTGTGGAGTCCTTACCCTGCCTGTGAGAGACACCACACATCAATAGTCAGGACAACACACCTGAATTGTTACATGAAAACACATTGCATGTGCTCCAGTGTATATGACATGACAAAGCTTTACATTGACGGTGTGAGATCAAGTCATACCAGATGTAGATGATGTGACCCTGTCTGCCTCCATGGCGGTAATTGTACAGGATAATGTAACTGTCTCCACCATAGAACTGGCCGTAAGTAGAGGGGTCAACTGGAACTTTGTCTGAACCTTCAATACGCCAGATCTATAGTTGCACAAAAATAAAATACATACACTGTATATATATACACAACATGTTGTGTAACTTCAGGTTGTGTTACATGCAGTGTGTGCTCACACGCTGACCTGTTTCTCTCCATTGCCATCATCGATCATTCCGTGTTGGGCGGCCATGGCTGGTGAATCATGCAGTGTAGAAGCATCAAACGGCACCTTTTCGATCTTAGCGATGCTGTTTGAGACATAAGCAATGCCCAGGCCATCTGTCTGGTCCACATCACGCCAATTTTTGAAGAATTGTTTGAATAGAGGCGTCTCGCCCATCTCTGGGAGAATCTGAACCTGTGTTTGCTTTGGGTAACCCATTTTCTTAATGAACTCATCTGCTGCCTTCATGGCAACTTTTCTCTCTTCCACATTGGCATCTTTGCCTATAAAATGAACATAAGTGTGTCAACAAAGAAATCTAAAAAGGAAAAAAGTCCCCTTTTTTGTTCTGTCAGTCAATGCCATTTACCTTTCCAAACAAAGATCTTGCCATCTGAGCCGTGATCCAGGATGAAACAGTCGCTTGATTCCAGTGCACTCTGGGAGAAGGGGTTCTCAGCGGCCACCAGGGCAATGGCCATGTCTCCGCTGGCATCAGACACCTGAAGTACAAGAAAACGCCAATAAACTGAATGCATTTATGATCTACAAGGGCTATTTATCATACTGGCATGGTTTATTTCCAATGCCTACCTTGTAGAGTTTGGCCATCTTCCTATTGGAGGCATCAGCCTTGATATCATCAGACACTCCTTCAGGCAGATCTGGTTTTTCTCCAAGAACCTGCCATCAGATAGATGGATCGTATTTTTAGAGTGTTTCTTAGTTGATTTTGAAGTTTTTTTTTTTTTTTGTCTTTCTTACCTCCAAAATCTTTTCTCGTTCCCTCCCTTCATCACAAACATACACGCGAGCGCGTCCACTGCGTTCGTTGTCACGAATGCCCTTTGCAAGCTGCGTAGCTTTTAACTTCTCAAAACGGTTACTCTTTGAACCACACCACTGGTAGATCTCCTGTAAAACCACACAGGGAGAGCAGGGTTATTTTTGAGATTTTGATGATATCAAATCTCCCTCACTCTCTTCATATGATACTCACATTACCCAAGTCCAGGATGAAGCAGTCTCCCTGGTTAAAGCTGTCCCAGCTGACTGGCACTTCTGTTGCTCTGACAACACGCCGACCTTTGACCTGTAGCACCCGCTGCACTGTCACTTCATTGGTGACAACATGCTTGAATCCAGACGCAACTCCACCTTTCTGGAAAAAAACGATGTCATCAAAATTTCATGTCTGGTGATAATATTATTCCTTAATATTTTAACATTAATATTTTGTAGCAAAGAAATTAATGGTGACAGGACATTTGTATATATATATATATGCATGTATAATTAAATATTAAAACTTTAAATATTTAAATATTATTTCTTAAAAAATTAAGTAGTGAAGCAGTATTGTTTTAAAAAGTTATATTCAAATGGAAGTCATTGTTGAAACCACATGACTTTGAATTAAGGACTAATATCAACTAACCTCAACTATCAAAACTTTCAAAAATTCATATTTGTAGAAATGTTACTTGTGTTTTTACTTTTAAATGTGTTTGAAGACATGATCATATTTGAACATCCTTATTTGTAAATATTTGTAAACTTCAGAGTCTTTTTCCATTTGTCCTGTCATCGATTGGACCACTCACCATGTACTGGAGCCCTTTTTTGAAATATCCCAGGAAAGCTTTGGACTCATAGCCCTGAACTTCACGGTACTGGATGGGCTTTCCACCCAAATAATCATCCATCTGCACTGTGAAAATGGCAGCCGCCCCACTCTCATCCTGCGTGCAGAAGTCACCTGCCAGTTGAGGGAAGAGCATCTTTAAGAAATGTAGCTGATGCATTTGACATTAAAACCATCTAGCTTGTCTTACAAATTAAATTAGGCAGAATATTTGCACTCTAAAAAATGCTGGGTTGTAACAACCCATGTTTGGGTCACCGTTGGTTTAAAATTTTAAATTACATTTTTAAACCCAACAGTTGGGTTTGTCCATATTTGACCCAAACATGGGTTGAAACAACCCAGCATTTTTTAGAGTGTACTTTGCAATGGCACTAAAATTCAGAATCTCTTCAGCAAAGCATTGTCCTCTTACCTAGCCAGAAGTGGAGGTCGTACTGTAGGTTGCCAGAACGCTGTTTGATAGTATTGAGGACCAGATAAGCGTCGCCGGTGTAGAACCCTCCATAGAGGTTCTCAGGAACTGCCACCAAATCAAACTTCTCAATTCTCCACACCTGGAGGCCAGGCTCCCTGCCTGCTCGCTCAAACTCAGGGTGGTACACCATGCTGTGTAGAGAAAAAAAAAAAAACACACACACAGACATTAGCCCCTTTCACATTTTCAGTCTTTAAATGACCATTTAGAGATCATGTGTGATCTCCAACCTTTTCAAAAATACTGGTAAATCAGTTCTAGCAATTTTCCGGCATGAGAAGTTGCAACAATACCAGTAAATTACCGGTATGATCCTATACCTATGTGAACAAAGAATAGGTTATGAACTGGTATGAGCATGTACGAGGTCAGAATGTGCTGATGTAGAAGCTTCTTTTGGACCAATCATTAAGCTCTGTTGGAGCGGTTTATGGTACGCTCCACTGCTTTTAATTGTTTTTCTATGTAAACATGCGCTAGACGGATAACAGACCGCTGTGACACGTCTGGCGCTTGAGACCCTGCTTTCTTTTCCGCTCATCAGCGCTGTGGCTCTGTTGCTATTTCTTTGTACTATAGTAGCTGCAGTACTACTGTATATTAACTATTATGTGTCTCATGTTTTGATTTCCGATGACTGACATGCCAGAGTTTACTGGTATTTTGGTACTGATGTGTGAATGGTATGGATGTTTCATGTTTTTTATTTTGTGATTTGCCTTTAGTCATGGTTCCTGTCATTTGACTCCCTTTCCCTCATGTGTTCTTGCCATGTGCTCCCCTTGTGAATGTCATGTTATCATTGGTTGATTTAGTCATGTGGTTTGTCAGTTCTGTTCTGTCATTGGTTCCTTGTCTCATTGCTCTCAGGTGTGTCTTGTTAGCACATTAGTCTGTTAGTATTTATAGGGCCCTATCTTGCACCCAGCGCAATTGACTTTGTACACCGACGCATGTATCATTCCTATTTTGCACCCGCGCAAAGCGGACTTTTCCCTCCACAGAAGCACGTCGGTTAACTAAGAAATACACTTGCGCTCCCGGGGGCGGTTAAGCGCAAAGAGGAGGCGTGTTCCGGCGCAAACGTTCCTCCATGCTATTTTGCAGGTTTAGAAAACAATTGCGCCACTAACCAGGAAAAAATAGTTTAAAGTCAATGGCGCGTTGCGCATGTTATTCATATGCTATTTTAAGGGCGCATGCTTGGCCATAATCAATGTAGCGTGTGCACAACGCACAGTTTTCATTTTTGCAAATCATACATTATTACGATAGATAGATAGATAGATAGATAGATAGACAATTTATTATAAAAGCATACATCTAACTTTACCCAAATTATCATACGCCTGTTTAACCTAAGTTAATTTGGGTGGGTTTCTCCATCCCCAATGTCCCTGACGAGAACGTCGGTCTCCTCGGCTGTGAACCGCTCCTGGCGCACGCCTGGCAAATCCGCCGTTATAATAGGAATCCGCTTTAGAACAAGCGCGCCTGCTCTTAAAGGGAATGTGAGATGTCGCTCTGATTGGTTTATTTCACGTTACGCCCAAACCACACCTATGAATAATGAAGCTACTTCAGACCAACCCATTTTAGGTTTGAGCCGGGCGCAAGAGGCATTTATCCCGCCGGGAAAATAGCAACAGTGCCGGAGATCCGCCCACAAAGTTACTTGCGCTTTGCGCTTGATACTTGCGTTTTAGATTGTTAAAATAGGGCCCATAGTCCTTGTGTTTTCTTTGTCCTGGACTATCTTTGTTATGTGTAACCTGCTGTTGGTGAGTTTGTTCATGCTTAAGTTTTTTTTTTTTTTTTTAAGCCTTTGTTTTTGTGTATCTACTCATGTTTTGGATTAAATAAAACTGCACTTGGGTTCAGTAAGCTCGCCTCCAGTGGACTGTGTTACAATGGTACTGTATCATTGTAGACAAACTGCAAAATAAACTTTGAACTGAACTATAAAAATCCAGTGGCTGGGAGTTTCCTTTTGTGGTGATAGACAACTGGGTTGGATGCAGGAAAAAGGAAACGTTGTGAGTCATGCTTTTGGAGTGACAATGCCAACCGTGGACACCGCCTGGCCAGATCATTCATAACACCAGCCTTCACTTACAGTCCCTCCCCAGCGAGATGGGTCTGTCTGCGGACTGCAAGAGAGGGGCGTAACTTGAAGTGGGCGTAACTTGAAGTGGGCGTAACTTGAAGTGGGCGTAACTTGAAGTGGGCGTAACTTGAAGTTGTCCAGATCACATAGAACCACACGATATGTCAAACTCAAAATGAGATGTTGTCGGCAAGATGCCAGCTCGTATAGAGACATTTAGTAATGTCGTAAGTTTAACATTTAAACCACATTATTAGATTACCCCTTTGACTTTATGAATACACATAAATGACAGCTTGGCAATATATTAAAGGTTTTAATTAAATATTATTTCAAAACAAATTTCAGCACATGTAGTCAGAGGTACAGAAAATAATAATAATTCAGCAAATAAGGAAATTGTTTTATTTATTTGAATCATGTTTGTTAAAAGTATGTTGAATGATGTTAGTTCATTTGTGCAACCATTTATTTGCTATAATGATGAAAATATTTGAAAACCAGTTAAAATCAAGTAGCCTAATGATGCAATCCTTAGTTTAAATCTTAACTTTTGAGTGTATGCAGAATTAAATGGATGTAAAATGATCATGTCACATGTGATATTTTATTTAATGTGACAGAAAAAAAAAAGACAGTAACACCAGTGACACACCAGTGACACACAATGAATTACCAATGACATACATAAGACCAAAGATCATTATTCTTCAATAATAATAATAATAATAATATAATATTAATAAAATTATCCGAATGCTCCACGTGAAACTTCGGTCTTCCGATCTTTTACCATCGTGTCAAATGTCAATTCTCAATTGATTTTGATTAATATGCGCGAGGGAGCGAGAGAGAGCCAGACAGTTTGAAGACGCGCGCGCGCGCGACCGGGGCTCTCTATCTCTCTGCTCGTTCCCTATCGCAAGCACAGCAGTCGTCTACATTCTACATCATTTACCGATCAAATAAGGCAAGACAAAAAATCGCTTGTGAGAGAGACGCGTGAGTGACAGAGAGACGGAGCTGAGAGCAAGGAAAGGAAATGCAGCTGAATGAATACGCTACGTGTTTTAAATAGCGAGCGTACTTTTTTTTCTTTTTTTATAACGAAACGCAATATGTTGCGGCCGGTGTTGATTATGTGGAGCACCGCACTATGTGTGGGAAACAGTTTGTTCTGTTTATGTTAAACTCGTGCAAGAGCGATTCAAAAGCATTCAGAAGTGTCTGTTTGCTCTTATCGCTCTCGCGGTACTTTGATATTATACACCGACCGGTCTGTGCAGCGCAGCTTTAAGTCGAAAAAAACAGTGAGCAACTTGAAGTGGACGTAACTTGAAATGACGTAACTTAAAGGGGCGTAACTTGAAGTGGGCGTAACTTGAAATGACGTAATTTGAAGGGGCGTAACTTGAAGTCTTGCAGGATGCAGACAGATTCTATTGTCCCCAGCTCTTAATGTGGCGAGAGCCTCTGAGATGGTGACCATGTCAGCTGAGCTTACCGCCCACTTGTGGGGTGGAGACATGGTGAAGTTTGGAATGTCTTAGGCATGAGTCATTCAGAAATGAGACGGTAGCATTGTAAGGCCCCGTTTACACGATGGGAAAACGCAGATATTTCCCTGCGTTTTGGCCTGTCATTTACACGAAAACGCCGTTTTTATCCCAGAAAACGATTATTTCTAAAAACTCCGGCCAAAGTGGAGATTTCTGAAAACGCCGGTTATGTGTTGCCGTGTCAACTGGGAGAAACGGGGTTTTAGGTTCTCAAACGTCACATTATGCGCCAGAAAATGCTTACGTCATGTGAGCGCCCTATGTTTAGAGTTTGTTCCATACTGTCTATGAGTTTGTTTGGCTACTATTTGATCATGGATGCTGTTAAAGTGGTACTCATTTTTACTTTTGTGAAAACGCTTTTGGCCTGTTTGCATTTGCTTCGCTGTCTGTCCACACGAACGAACCTCGCGCCATGTCTATTGTTTTGAAAGGAACAGGAAGTCGCTCGTGCTATTCGTCGTTGTCGATTTTGAGGATTCTGATTGGCTTGCATGGCTTTATCCTTCTCCTTACACTGCCGCCCCTTTGTATTTATGCGGGTTGATGTAAACGACAACTTTTTTTGAAAACGATATTGTGTGCACGATGTTATTTTTGAAAACGGAGGGGGAGAAATATTCGTTTCTCTAAATACCCGGCTATGTGTAAATGTGGCCTAAGTCTCTTCACAGACCACAAGACATTCCTCAGAGAAAAAAAAAAAAGTCCACGAAGGGAGTGGTGTTTACTAAGGATCAATATTCACCAATCATCCATCAGAATTAACTCAGATGTTGTGGTTTAGGATTTCTTAACATTATGAAAAACCAAACCACAGGAAGGGAACGTAATGACTGGTTCCAATGCCAAACGATTTTAAAGCACTTATGTAATGTTATGGGTCAGTATGACTTTAAAAAAAAAATTATTCCGCAAGGATGCATTAAAATGTATCTAAAGTGACAGTAAGGAGAGTAAATAAATTCTGTTCTTCTAAAATTTCTATTAATCATATCTAATTAATCCTGAAAAAAAATGATCACGGTTTCCACAAAAATATTTAGCAGCACACCTGTTTGCAACACTGATAGTAATAAGAAATGTTTCTTGAGCACCAAACCAGCATATTATAATGAGTTCACAAGAAATTCAGCTTTGCCATCATTTTAAATATACTCAAATTGAAAAAAGTTATTTCGAATTATAATAATTTTTCACGATATTACTCTTTTTACTGCCTCTTTGATCAAATAAATGCAGCCTTGGTGCATTATTACCAACCCCAAACTTTTGAACGGTAGTGTACATGCATAAGTTGTTAAAAGTATCAAAACAAGGGATGTATATTAAATTCGACCATACAATAATTAATTTTATATTATGAAATAATTTCGTATTAAAATTCTATACCATTTTGTCTAAACATATTTTCAAAAAATTAAACAATAAAGATTTAACAAAAAGAAAAAATATCATTTGAAATGTTGATCATTTTAAAACTAAATTTAGGCATCACAACATTACAATGTACAGTGTGAAAAATGGATTTTCATTTTTAAAGATTAACATTAAGTGATAATGGGAAATCTTAATGTAAAAATATAGGAAATAGGTGACTGTGCACAATCAAATATGCAATATAAACTGATACATCCAATATCAACTGATTAGAGATATCATGATATATCATGAATAAAATCATAGCTATTATGCATGCACATTATCTCTCATCATTTCCAAGAACATTAAACCATAAATCCACCATATATTCTGATCTTATTTTTCTCTCTACACTCATAACACAACACAAGACAATATGCTAGGCAGGCCTGGCAATTAAACACTGAATTAACACTGTACAAGATAAAGTTGTTACCATGCATTCATTGACACCTCCAATATTAGATCAAATCGCTATTTGGCAACACATTCTACACAAACAGGCTTCTATTTTAAACCAGGGGCCTGCTACGAAACAAGCACTTGATGATAAACTTGAATAGACATGCGGCCTCCATTTGTTCTACATCAGCTGCTGTCTTATCAGCATGTACACCAAAGTCTATGTCGTGTGAACTAGAACTGATTTCCAAATGTTTTGATGTGCCTAAGTACATTGTATCTTCTGACATCTCTTCTGAACACATAACATGAGTGCGACAGAAAGGCTTATTAAACAGAATATTGTTTCACGCAAACGACTGATCTCAGTCTGTAATTTACTGCTCCGGGTTTCTCTCTTGAGAATTGCATGAAATATTTAGCATACAAAGGCCTATTCTTAACTAAACATCTTGTCTGATGCAGCTGATGAGTTTGCCGACGTCTGCTGCTAACCCACAGGAGACTATAAATAGCCTAGGGTCATGTGACATTTGCTTACGGGTCAAAATGGGAGGGAGATGTTTCTGGGAAGCGCCTGTATACAGTCAGTCCCTTTGAATAGGCCTTAATACAGTTTTGCAAAAAGCAGTAAGATGCATGAAAACAGGTGTACAATATATACTGCATTTGCTGAATTATAAAGTATGCACCCAGTAGGAATGAAAATTATACCCTAAAACACCCATTTATTTTGTAAATGCATGTTATTGATCTTACTATGAACGATTCATCCATGGATACATTTTTAAAGGTGACATATTATGCCCCTTTTCACAAGATGATATATAAATATATGGTGGCCCCAATATGTGTTTGTCAAATTTCAGCTCAAAATATCCCACAGATCATTTATTATAACTTGTCAAATTTGCCCCTTTTGGGGGGTGAGCAAAAACACGCCATGTGTGTCCCTTTAAATGCAAATGAGCTGCTGCTTCCCGCCCACATCCTGAAGAGGGACAATCCTTTACACAAGCTTCAGATACTCCAACAATAACAAAACACGCAAATAATCTCACTCATCCAAAATCTCAGAAATAACCAGTAGGAGTGTAACATTACAGAGAGACTCAGGAAGAGGTTGCAACTTTTAGACTGCACCTGGACGTTTCAGAACGGTTAGTGGATACGTTTATGTAGTTGTTGTGGTGTGGAGTTACATTGATTCATCTAATCGACTTGCATGTACCGTCATGTTTAACTTTTACACAAGTTGACACAGTTCCCTTAAGTCTTTATAAGACAGCTGCAACATTTTTTGTAAAATAGTGTTCTGTGCTCGTCTGTGCAGCCAACGACAGAGCTTTGCAAGAACTTTTGCCATTGCGTTAGAACTGGTTACATGACTGTTGCGCTTGAGAAAACCAAATGGTGGCGCTGTGGGTGGAAATGTGCAGATTAAAGGGGTAGTTCACCCAAAAATTTTAATTACCCCATGATTTACTCACCCTCAAGCCATCCTAGGTGTATATGACATTCTTCTTTCAGACGAATACAATCTGAGTTATATCAAAAAATGTCCTGACTCTTCCAAGCTTTATATCGCAGTGAATGGCTGTTTATGTTTAGAAGTCAATAAAAGTGCATCCATCCATGATGAGCTCTGGGGGGTTAACAAAGGCCTTCTGAAGCGAAGCGTTCGATCGACTAAAATAACTAGCTTCCTAGTTATTCCTAGTTATATAAGGCCGTCTAGCATTACGTACGCGTCGATTTACTGCGAAAGTGTAACCTTTGACCTGACGCATGACACATTGATGAACGCGGAAGCGCAGAGGATAGAGCAAAACAAAACACCAGTCACGAATTAGAGAATTTTTTATGAGAAATGTCGGAGGAGCTTGAGTTTGTTGCCCAGCCCTTTTTGTTTGAACCGCGAGAGGCGTTAAAGCTTACACTACTCCTACATCCTACGCCATACATCATCAAGTGTTACTCTTTTGGCGTAAGTTGACTTGCGTACGGCCGTCTGCTGTAAGCTAGTTATTTAAGTCGATAAAGTTTTAAATATGTATATTTTTCTTACACGAACGCATAGCTTTGCTTCAGAAGGAAAACATTTTCTATTAAAAAATAATAAAAATTAACATGTACTGCATTAGATTAAACTGAGAGGAGTCATAGCACTTGCATATTGTTGTCCTACTGTTAGTTTAGCTGCTTCTATTGTTCTCATTTGTAAGTCGATTTGGATAAAAGCGTCTGCTAAATGAATAAATGTATGTAAATGTAACTCATTTATTAACCTCCCAGAGCTGTGTGGAACACTTTTAGCATGGATGGATGCACTTGGATGGACTTTAAAACATAAACGGCCATTCACTGCCATTATAAAGCTGGGAAGAGCCAGGACATTTTTTAATATAACTCTGATTGTATTCGTCTGAAAGAAGAATGTCATATACACTAAGGATGGCTTGAGGGTGAGTAAATCATGGGGCAATTTTCATTTTTGGGTGAACTATCCCTTTAAGGGGCGGTAATATTATAATAAGATCCCATTCCTACGTCAGAGAAAGGCTTAACAAAACCAAGTTACTGGGTTGCCACTTTTCACGTTTTCTGGGTTGGTAGATGCACCGGGGACCTGATTATAGCACCAAAAGTCAGATTTTCATGATATGTCCCCTTTAACATAAGTAGGGATGCACGATATATCACCCACCATATTGGTATCACCCGATATATGTACATTTTTAATGTTATCGGCCCAATAAAGAAATGTGGGCGATATATTAAAGCTGACAAATAATGTGTTTTTCCTTCCGCTGAGACACTTCAGATGCGCACTTTTTTGAATTGCTTGAAGTATGATTGGAATCACTTAAAAAAGTAAAATACAGTTAAGTACTACATGTACAGAGCAAGTCTGTTATATAGGCTACATAAAATCATAATGAGAACATCATTATAATTGTGTCCTTGGGATATGGATTTTAATTGTGAGACTTTTGCTTTTGTAATCAGGCTCTCAAAAATTATAGAAAAACTTGAATTTAGATATATCAGCCAATATATCGATTATCGGATTTCAAATAAAAAGAATTATCGGTTATCGATATTGGCCAAAATGTTCATATTGGTCCATATTCATCCCTAAATAAAATATCACAACCAGAACTCCCGGAACTTCAGAACTGCCTCCATTCAATCAACATCTGATGGAAAGAACCAAGTCAACATCCTACATTGTTTTGTTAATAATAAGTTTATAATATAAGTTTATATAATTTTGATATGTTTTTACTCAGATGTACTACTTCTGATTTATCATGATCTTATGACCCCAAAAGCTGAGGAGCCATCGGTTTTGAAAAGAGAAAAAGAGTCGGTGGTACCAAAAAAAAAAAAAAAAAAAATATATATATATATATATATATATTCTTTCTAATGGATTAATTTGCACGATTACTTTGCACCTGCATACCTAAAGTACATACTTCAATAGTTGTGAAGTAAGTTTGATACTGACTTCAGAAAGCATTGTAAATCTGGCATTTCCTCAGTTTTTAAAGTCCGGAATTCTGACTGTAATCTGAACCGATCTGAAAGTTCAGACACAGTGGCCCTCGGAAAATGTTGTCAGAAAGAATATAAATCTGAAGTGGAAATGGATACATGTGATGGTCCTAAATCTGTTAAATGACCAGCATATATACCTCCAGCTTGAATTTAACCTAACTACTGGGTAGTATAAAATAATTTATGTATTTTGACATAATCCTCAGTCTGGAAGAACTGACTAAATCATCTTCCGTTTTCCTGGAGAAATGCCTGAATCAGATGAACTCCTGGTGTGACTCAGTTTTTCCATCTAGACATTTCTTCCTACACATTTTACAAGCCCCAATGCTCCTGAGATAATATTTTAGCACAGAGTCTGATTCAAAGTCTTGTTTAAGACCTTGACTGCACCCAGTGTTTACCCAGAGATAAAACAGTGACTCCACTGACTGTGTTTTATAGCCACTTAGCCAGGCCCCATATTAAAACACAAAACTCTGAGAATTGTTATTTAGTTTACAGATAAACATGCAAAAGTTCAAAGTCTGAGCAATAAACGGTGTAAGACTGTTTCTATCAGATTGATGTGGCTGATACTTCCTTGACTATTTCAACCGATTTAATGTTGAACAGTCAGCAAACAGAACGCTGTTCCTAAAGTCTCCATAAAAATTAAAATAGACAATAAATTCTTTTTTTCTTTCTTTTTTTTATGAAATACTGCACAATTTTTTTATTAAAGATTTGCACATCATTATTATTTGTAAAATTCTTGTGTCCTCCTAATCTTTAATCAAAATAATTTCACCTCCCTTTTGAAATGACATCTCTTCTCTTTTCTGGTCGGATTGGTCGGATATACGTCACAATAGGGAAACAAAATCCAACTTGCAATATCGTTTCATGCTGACTTTAAGAACTGCATGAAAGCAAACACATGCAAATTTGTCACTGGTTTTGTAATGTTATGACATGATAACAACATATCACTTGCCATTACAAATTACAAAAAAAAATTGTGTGTTGCTGGTCTTATTCTTGTAGATGTTTACATGTGTTTCTGAGTAACTTGCATTAAGTAAATAAAATCAGAGAAAACTCCTCTTCCTTCGGAGACACAGTGTAACCTACTCTCACAGACCTCTGTTATTCTTTTAATCACTAGGTATGTGTGTGTATAGGCGTGTTTGGATTAGAACACCCATGGAAAAAAGCTAGTATGTTATCAGTCTTTGTGCAAGATACCTGGCTACAGACTGCACCAATCAAACGGTACACATATGTGCATAAAATACTTCAAAATAGTCATAAACATGATTTCTGCCATGACTTATGCTGGAAGGTTGCTGTGGTTTTTCACAAGCACTGAAGGTGTTTCCTGAGGTGATGTGAAGCACTTCCTTTTTTGTCTAAAGCATCTTTACCACAAAGTTAATGTTTGTCTCCGTTGTGTGTGTTTCTATGGTAACAGTTGATAAATGTGCACAAGGGACTGATGATGAGTAATCAAAAGTGGAACTATACAGCACATGACATGCAATCCAAATATTTAAGTTCCCTGTAATGGCCATAAGCCCTTTTGACACAAAAAAAAAAAAGAAAGAAAAAAAAAAGATGACTACAAGTAGGCTAGTTAACCATATGTTTCTGAGAGCCACTTGAAGGCTGAAACCCATAAATTGCTCCACTCTGCTTTGGTTTTACAATCGACTGAAATATCAATAATAGGCCTAACTTACTCTTTCAAATGCATATGTGACAGCAGGGCAGAGAACGTCCTGCAGACTGCGCACTTTTAAAGATCCCGTTTGCCGCATAATTAATAGGCGCATCTCTGATCTCAGAATTCAGAATATCTCCAAATATGGCTTTGTTTGATGAGCATTTTCAGCGCCCGATACGAAAACAGCAGTTTTGTCAAATAAGATATGATGCACGGCCTACACTTGATGAAACGATTTCAATCTGCAGTGTGTTTGAGTTCGTGGCGTGTCCCGTAAGAAAGTGTCCCTCCGTTACACACACACACACACCCAACACACACACACACACACACACACACACACACACACACACACACAAAGACGCTTGTGTGGCAAGCAACAGTTCTGCGTTGTTTGCATTGAAGTAAATCGTTACATTTCAGCTAACTACATTATTTTGTGTATGAGGAGGTTGGGGTGAAGTTCGAATAAATCAAATATAATAGACTTACCTTTAGCTGGACGACTGGAGTCTGTCTACTGCGGAGATTCAGTAAATGGTATTGCAGAATGGTTTGGACAGGACAACACCCCTCTGTTTCAGACAGACTATACTCAAATAATCCTCATCAGGGGGTGATCCTGGCATTTAAACCACACCCCTCCGCTCCGACAACGGGACAAGGCAAATCACTGCCACCTACTGCGCCCCTTAGATACTACGATCATTTCCCCACACCCACAACAAGTTTACCGTGGTAACCGTTGTTTCCTCCAACCTACTACATTTAGCTATGTAGTTTTATTACTCACTTCTCTGCGTGTTACTTGCCAGTCGGTCTTTTCAAGGATTTTCTGAGACTGAATGCTTTGCGAAATAACATGGTCAAAGGCCTAATCTCTTCACTTGCTAAACAATATGTATGTATATATGTATATATATGTATATATATATATATATATATATATATATATATATGTGTATATATATATATATATATATATATATATATATATATATATATATATATATATATATATATATATATATATATACTGTCTTAATTACTAAATAAATACATAATTAATACATCATTGACTTAATAATATTCAACAGTAATACAACAGTATACAGTAGCTCAGTGCAATACAGCTGAGATAATAATTAGGCTACTTTAGGTTAGTTTCTTTAGGTGTGTGTGAAAGGTTGGCCAAAGGCAAAGCTATTTAAAGATATTTGTTTGTTTTTGATATAGAAGTTTAAATAGTAGGCCTATATTATATTATAATATTTATATTAATATTTATTATTTAATTGTTTGTTCTAAGTAAATATTGCAATATGTCACAATTGAGGGTCAATTCCACTGTAACAATTTTCGAGGATGTGCAACTGAAATTTTGTTGCAATTTTATTGACTAAAGAATTTTATTGACTGAAGAGCGTGCACCTTATAATTTGTATTATTGATAACTTATTATATATTATTGTCTTTACAATATAGTCAGTCTCCCTTTGGTTGGGGGAATACAAATAATCAATAGCTGTAAGGGAGGGAGCAATTTAACTATTTAAAAAAGCCCAAGTTTATTTCTGCTGTGGTTGCAGTATTGTTACTCAATTTAATAAATTGTGTGAATTAGCTAGGTAATGTATAAGACATTACCTAAAAGTGTTGATTTCTTTTTGAATGCCACTTACTCCTCTTGTTTTGTCTTTAGCCACTAGATGGAGACATTCACCAGCATGTAGGATCTTTCTGTGAAAGCTGAATTTGCCTGAACCTTTGATCCCCGACCTCGACGATGACCCTGACTAGCATGAATGCCTCTCTTTAGTTTCTGTTTGAGGATGAATGTCGCATCAAAACTACATCGAAATAAGCCAGTTTTCTCAACAGTAGTCTCTTTTAGTCCCTTTTAGTCTCTTTTACTCAGGAGAAGTTGGCTGTCAGAAGGAATTAACTATGAATCATACAAGAACATAATGAATCACATTGGTCGGATCATTACGCGGCTGAACTTGTTTACAAAACCGTTTTAAAAGACTCGTTAACGAATCTGACAGAGCGGTTCTTGATTCACTGAACCGAGAGTCTTTCGAACAAGTCCGATTCGCAATGATGAGAGATCCGATGAAGTGAACCGATGATGTGGTTACTAAAATAGTTAAGCTGAATAACAGAAATGTTAACAAATAAAACATAGGCTAGGCCTACTCATAATAATCTTAGTAATTTATTGAATGACTGTTTTGTTAGACTAACACACATACAAAACAAAGTTTGTATGTCCGTTTAATTTGAATAAATAGGCTATCATTTTTAATTAACATGCTCAGCCTAAAGATGTAGTCCTAGGCTAAAATAATTTGTAGTATTTTTTAGTAAAAAGTATTTTTAGCAATAGTTATTTTATAGTTGAATGTAAATTATATTTAGGTTTTAAATAAGTACTTTTTTATAAGCTGAATCATGTCCACGACAAAGCAATTAGGCTACATTAAATTACAATAAACGAATTTAAATTATAATTATTAATAGCCTAAAACTTATTTTAAAAATAGTATTGAACAGTATAGGCTAATGGCTGAAGCTTGGGAACGATGACGTTTTACTTCATGACGTAAAGAATAGCCGATCAGAACAGTTCCAAAGAAGGATGACTCCGATTTCCCAATCCCCGTCACTAGGAAAGGAGACCGGCCAACCCAACTTGAGCCAATAATATAAACCATACGGACATGTGGGTAAAGTATTTATGGAAGTAACTATAAAAGATTATAGACGCGCATTATCGTAAACTCCTCGCTCTGCTAAATTCATTATGAGCTAAGTACAGTAAGATTATTTAGACGTTTTAGTCTTCCCTCGCGTTACTGGGAACGGAGCTCTGGCTCCAGCAACCGGGCTGTGGCGCCAAAGTCATGACAGACAGACAGCGTCAAAACTGCTGTTGAAAACCGCGGGAAAATGAAAGGGATCTGAAAGAGCCTCTTTGTGAAATCCTCCGCTACTGTCGCCTTATTGTCTGTCAGATTTGCCGATCTAGCGACGGTGTTTGAAACGTTTCATTCTTCAGCAGGGATATATGATGTGATTTAATCTTTGAGCCTCCACCCACTGTTTTTCGTTCTCAATGGAGCAAATGCTTCACTGAGGTCTCTCTTAATATCTGTGGCGTACCATAAATGAGAAGACCAGAAGAGCATTATAGATTTGTAACCTATGCTCTAGAAAAGTTCCATGTGTAGGCTATGTTACAGTCTTTAAGCCCCATTTAAAAAAAAAAAAAAAATTAGTGTTTTATTAACACTTTTAATGGAGCTTCTTAGTCAGCTAGATCAGATGCTTTAAATGATCATGCTCTCTCTTTTCCAACACAGCACAGACCAGTCTTATCTTGTGTATAAGGATATCTTACATAAGACAGGAAATCAGAGGACAGGTATGGCTTCCACATGAAAATATTGCTTTTGGCACTTGAGGTTACACAGAAAGCTCTTTGTTGCGCTCCAAGAAATACCTCACAGAGGCAGGCTGTGTTTATGTAGAGGAATGGATAACTTCAGGTTTGTGTTATTCAAAAACAATTGGTTCAAGTGTGGCCTGTCAGCTGAAATTATGGGTGTTTGGAGCATTATGTGGTTTGCTTAAGAACATCATATATTACGTTTACACATTTAAAGTGTCCTTAATGCTGACTGTACTGTGAATGTACAGTTGTGTATGAAACCATTGATATTTTGCTAAGCTTCGCTTCCTTGATTTCTTTGGCTAAGTCAGAAAAACTTTACTGTTCCTGTGATTTTCTGTAAAATGTGTTTATGAAGTGGTAAAAATTGATTAGATTTCATTCCTATATGGGCTGGGATGAATTGTTACATTGCATTTTATTTGGTGTTTTTCTTTTCTTTTTTTGTTCCGATCTTTTCTTATCTATTGTAATGAACAGAGCAGTGTAACAGTTTATCGAAAAGAAAAAAAAATAGGTTTTTGGGACTTCGCTGCTAGAGTTCGATTATTAAAAAACAGTAACAAAGACGTAGCTTGATAACGCCGTGAATATGCGTGGAATCATGGGAATTGTCGTCTTCACCTCCACAGGCGATAGAAAGACAATCCGACGGGACTCAAGGCAGAAATCATGTTCATGGGTGAGCTAATGTTTTACATTTTTTATTAACATTACTGTGGTATGAAGCTGGGTGAGGCCGAGAGCCGTGGGAGCGGAACGAGGCCGGTGGAGGGAATGCTAATGAGAGACAGATACCTGCGCAACACACCGGTCTTTATTATGCACTTTATTGTGCTGAATTACTACTCCTAACAGGTCACTTTATTTGCCGAATTAAAATCGTGGATTAACGCAGCATAGTTTTGTTATAACGTTACTTGTTGTTGCACATTGTAGTAAGCTAGATCGGTATTAAAATATCATATAAATAAAAGCTGTATACCTTGTGTTGCTAAATGGCATGCAATATTTTTTTTAAATATATTGAATGGCAAAGAAAATTCTGTATCACTGTCGCTACAAATAAAGCTCTCATTATGTTAGCCACTCGTGGTAAATCAAGAAAACGAAAGAATTTAAACAATGCTATACAACAGTCATTCAATTTCTGTTGATAAATGTCTCTAAACAGTTAATCATCTGTCTAATAAAACTCAAATAATATATTGTAAAAAAAAAAAAATCATATTATAGCTTCTTTGGTGTTTCCATGGTTTCTATGGAAATCGAGGGTAACGCGAATATGATGTCATTGATAGGACACACAATGTCACGGGTCATTGCACTAGTTAAAATTGCCCATTTCTCTGGATTTAAACGTTGTTGGAAGCATTTGGGATAATGCAAGTACACAAGTCAATAAAATATATAAAAAATTTCTAGTGGTTTTTGGATATTTTAAACCAGAAATCTTACATATTGTGCCTTTAAGCAGATTAAATGATTGAAGTCCTACATGTCACCATAGAGAAGTGTCATTTTCTCCAGAAGATTTAAAGAAGGATATACATGGATGAATCGTTTACAATAAGATCTATAACATGCCAATAATGGGTCAATAGTACATTTAAAGCAGGGCTTAACAAAAGGTCTTTAGAATATTAGTTAACAGTTTCATTAATTGATTCAGCTCCTAAGCACCCTTTTAAGTTATTGCCACATTTTTAACGTAGTTACATATTACTGAATGTGAGATCATTTCTTTCATAGCTACAAAACCTTAGAGAAAATATTTTCATCACTTGTTACTTTTCTAACCTTTCTCAGGCGTCTTCCTGCTAAATTAAGACAGACGACTATGGACTCAAACGGAGGCTTATCTCAGCTGGCCGATTCAGTTATTGGCAGAACAGTCTACTTTAACCTTTATAACGCATGTCCACATGACCATAATGAAATATTGTCTGGATGTCGCAGGACCATTTAATCAATTAAACATGTTTATGAAATTAGGAAAACGAACTGCATAGAAAGGAGCTCATTATCTCCCGTCCTGTGGGACGGAGAGTATCCTTTCCATCCCTCTGATTCCTTGCCCAACTCTCTCTCCCTTTGTCTTGAACTCGGTCACTGTCTCTGGTACAGTTGAGAAAGTGAGTCCATGACTGAAACGTTTCTGTTTATTATTACTGTTGAGACAGTTCCTTCAAGTCACACATACTTTAAAACGAAAGCCAGCTTTATTCTTGATGTATGGTTTTTCCCTGTAATCACAAACATCAGTGATGTATGGGGTTATATGGCAGTGCATGCAGAGAAAATGTGTAGAAAACTCGGTTTTATTAGAAAGGATTGTGTTTTTTTTTTTAAGTTCTCTTTCAACAGGCTCATCTCTGTTTGGATCTCCAGCGTGTTAGAACAAATGTCCACACTGACACGTATTTAGCATTTCAACACAGATCAAAAGAAAACGCTTTCACTCCACTTCAAAGCCTTTTCTTTCAGTCAGAAATCTCTCAATAGCTGGTTTGACTTTGACTTTTTAGGGAGGGCAAAGAAAAAAGTTTGCGTACTGCAAAACTCTCAGACTTTTTTTTTCTTTCTAGCAATGCCGCTTCTCCTGTTTTTCAATAGGCTAACTGTATTGAAGCTTCGCCAACACAAACTGTTGTAGAGCCGCGTAAGAACTCGCTCACGTCTTTGATAAATGAAAAGACGTACCGTTGACTGAAACCGAGAATGTGGGAGTATACTGTATGTTGATGAAGCACCTTCACTTTCTTGCAGCTAAAGAGACTCGGCAGTTTAGAAGTCATTGTTTGTAGGAATGAACGTGTAAGTGTCCGTTCACAAAATGCTTTTTGGTCTGTAATGATAAAGGACCCTGGTGTGGTGTGGTGTGTTAGTGACATTGTGCAACATGTGTGCAGTTGTGTGTGTCTATTTCATTAATGAATTAAGATGTGGTAAGGATTAGATTTTGATTAATCTTTTTTTTGGGGGGGGGGGTCTTTTTATGCTCACTAATAATATTGATATTATTACAATTTAAAATACATTTTAAAATATAATTTATTCCTATGATAAAGTTGTACTGACAAGGGTTTCTCAAATGCTGCATCAGTTTTGACCACATTTGTGGGTTGAAAAACTAGATCAAACATTTATGTTTGATCCACAGGTTTTGGCAGTCACAGTCCCCACATACATGATTCATGTGTGGATTGCCATTAGATTTACACACCTTTTTAAATTTTTTGTCAATGTCACTACTTTGTTTCAGAGTGAATAAGGAAAGCCTCCCTATAGTATAGAGAGCATGTACAAAAATGATTGATTGCTTGCTCTTGAGTTTTTCTTCATTCCATTGTCTTGACAAACTGGTCCACAATGATTTAACAACATATGTGAGGGGTAGACAGAGGATTAGGCAATTCATCTGTGCTAGTTTTTCAAGCATCAGGGCAATCTGAGTTCACCATGACTGCCAACAGAAAACAGACTCTTAGAAGCGACTACTCCAATAGGTCTTTGTGCTTTGGCCAATTCTTCCAAACCACTTTATTGTATATGCTCAAAAACAAAAGAGCCTTTTCAAATCTACCTAAAATGTCCTTTGCCTCCCCCAATTTTTTTTTTGTCCTACAGTTCTCGATGCCAACCCTAGGGTTTGCTGCTAGAACTGGCTCCCATTTTAAAGTGGTTTTGTGGTTGAGTTGGAAGTTCTTTGAGTTTCATTATGTTTTTGCCGTCATGCCATTTTCGGATGAAGCATAAAGTAACTCGTAATTCAACAATCTTACTTTTCTTTTCCTTAATCTGGATCAGGACTCTAAAGGATCAAGCTATCAATGTAAGAAAGGCTAGCAGAAAGTGATTTGTTCATCCACATGTTTAAACACAAAATTGCCCAACTGGTTTCTCAACTCAGCTCCATTTGGACATGCTTGCTTCAGAGGCTCAGAAGTTTCCCAATGTTTCTTTTATAAATGTTAAGTTTATGGTTTCATAAATGCGCAGGGTTGTGTGGAGTCATTGTTTAGACGGTCGCATTACTTCACTTGGCATCGTAAAGAAAGGATTATGGTAGACTGCATCTCCACCGAGGGCTCCATTCCTCCTCAAAGTGCAGTAAGACATATTATTTGCATCCCACATCACCGGTTGTGTTGATGCATTCAGACGGCTCAATTTTCATGCAGCTAATTTGTTCTCTATAATGGTTGCTCAAGCTGTACACAACATTCAGACCTGTTTATACAAATTTCAGTTGTCAGTGCTTTTTTTGGACGCCACTGTGAGCTTTTTCCAACAAAGATTTAGCTTAATCATAGTCATTTTGTGACCATACTGTAGTAAATGTCCAATCTGTTTGTTTGTTGGCTTTTTAAACAAATTAAGACGTCTGTCTTTTCCCACTAAAATGGGGGGAAAGGCAGTGCAAGTTACGCAAATGCTAAGACAAATTAAAAATGCATGTTGAATGTATTTCCAAACCGCAAACTATAATGAAGCGGAGCGGCTCAGCTGGGCTATAAATGAACGGGCTAATCAGAGAGAGACGACACAGCACAGATTCTTTTTCAGTATATGCTGAATGTTTACTATGTTGAAAAGCAGCTGCTTGTTCATGCCTCTTTAAAGCTGTCTTGCAGGGTCTGATTTAATCACATCCCCGCGGCATGGAGCTTCGCACACAGGATGGCCACTAATGATGGGACCTGCCCCACTTCATCAAAGAAAGTGTTTTGCTCACTCTCTCTGTCTGTCTGCCTCCATCTCAGAGGAACGGAGATTCAGTCCATTAAATATAGACAGGAGCGGTCGCACAACGGAGAACCTTTTCTGGCACTTGCCATTCGACGTTGGATCATAAAATCAGTCTGAAATCTACATCCTGCATCTCAGTGTTCAGATCATTGATGGGAATAGACCATCTGCGCACATGAGCCGCAACTATAAAGCATATTTCATTGGTTCTTCTGGCCCTATTACGACTCGGATCCATCTCAATCTGTTATCCACCAGAGAAGGTGGGGAGGATCAGATCAAAGCCTCTGTTGAAGGAGAAAACCTCCTTTGTGAAAATCTGTCTCACCATTGCAGTGCTAAAGAGATGAAAGGGAGATTAATGGAGGTTGACGATAGCCACTGACACATTCAGAGATGACGCAATCAACAAACAAGATAAATCAAATCAAATAAACAGAGGCTTAACATTCAATACAACCAGCTTAGAGTAGATCTGTGCCGTTATTCCCAAAGAAAAAATGGCCGAGTCCAAACACAAGTGAAGTATGAGGCATAAACATGCATCGCCATTCACAATGAATTAATAATCACTTCCCGCAGGATCTTCATACCCCTTCTCCTCCTCCTCCTTTCCTTCCATAGCTCCATCCCTTCCTCCCTCCTTTCCACGGTCATAATCGGCGTCAGCATAATGAATGGCCCTATGGATGGCGTTGCAGTTTAGTGCTGTCAAACAATCACTGTGCTTAGCACTGCAGGATGACAGCTTGTTCTGTTTCATCACATCTTTGCTTTGCGCTTTCATTGCGAATTCGAGGTGGCCTTGTGATTGGACGATTGCCATGAGTCAGCACATACAACTGCTTCACAATCTAGCCAGAGAAGCCAAATTTAGCCCATTAGATTTTGCCTTTCCCTACTGAAAGAAAAACTGCTTAAGCTAGTTTACGCTCTCAGTTGGTTTACCAGTCTGATCTGTGGCTGGTTTTGGGGGCTTTTGGCCACTTTTCAACCAGTCATAGGAGACCAGCTGGCCTCCGAGCAAAACTTTTACTCTATGTAACATAAGTTAGGAACTTGTAAGTCTATAAGATAAAGTTGAATTTTTTTTTTAATGAATTATATGCGTGGATGTGTACAATAATTGTTCACAATAAGATAAATAACATGCATTTAGAAAAAAATATAGTGTTAAAGGGATATTTCACCCAAAAATTAGATTTGCTTTTAATTTATTCACTCTCAGGCCATCCAAGATGTAGCTGACTTTTTTCTTCAGTAGAGCAGTAAAGGAGATTTTCAGCTAAAAACGGGGTCCTCGTGATTCATATAATGGAAGTTAATGGGTGCCATCACTTTGAGAAAAAAAAAAAAACATATGCAGACAAAACAAAATGAATACTCGTGGCTCCTGATGATACATTGAGGTCTTAAGAAGCTAACTGATCGGTCTATACAAGATACGGAACATTATTTACAACATTTTTTTATCTCTAATCCATTTTGTTTTATCTGCATATGTTTTTTGAATCTCAAAGTGATGGCACCCATTGACTTCCATTATGTGAATCACAGAGAATCACTGTTTCAGCTAAAAATCTTCTTTACTTTTCTACTCAAGAAAATAAGTCGCCTACATCTTGGACTGAGGGTGAGTAAATTAGAAGCAAATTTTTTTTTTTTTGGGTGAACTGTCCCTTTAAATTGTATTTCATGGCAACTTTAAGACCAGTAAACCAGCTAATGACTCCCCCCCTTTTCAGCTGGGTTGAGGTTTGTTGGATCCCACACTCTAATTACTGTGAATTTTTGCCGTTTTAAGATAGATAATGCGTATGACTAGGAATGCAGTCTGTTGTCTATCTGTAAATGTTTATTCAGTTATGTAAAAATAGAGTTGCTTTGAGAATGGGCGATTATTGTGCTCCTGAACATTTCCATATGTTTGAGAGGGAACCGAGAGGACTATTGTCCTCCTTTTGTTGGGACTGAATTGCTTTGGCAAATCTTAAACGCATTTGCTTGAATTAGGAGATGTAAATTGCACAGATAGCATTTATTTGACAGCAGTTCAATTAGCAGACAAATGAGCCTTATCTTGCAAACTGTAAGGTTTTGCTTGAGTCGTTTTCCTGCTTTTGAGTGCTCAAGTTAAGCATTTTTCAACCCAACCTTAAAAGAAAATGAATCACGGTGTCCTTGATTCTTATATATTTTAGCAAAGGCTGACTAAATAGATAAGGCTATCTGATGTTTTGTTGACATGGTTGTTAGATCAGTACAAGAAACAACTTTCTAAATGTGGGTGGCATTTTGTCTTGGCCCGGGCTCTATGTTAATGCTGTTTTGAAAGTCCTCACTAAATGTTGTGTTTCCTGTCAGTAAACACAAACATTGGCCCAATCAGAAACCATAAAGTATAATAAATCATTGTGTCCTTTCCAGACTGAGAGCATGAGGATGGCGGTTCTAGTGTTTTTCTGCTTTGCTAATAGGACACAGGATGAGTGGTTTTATTTTATAGACCTACATCAATTAAGCAAGTGATGTTTCTTGGATGTGTTTTCTTAAAACCCATCCTGTTCCCTCAGGTCCTTCAGGCCTATTTCTTCCTTATTAATTGTCCATACTTATTTATCTAGACGGCAGCTATTTTTTGCCATAATGGTTCTAGTAAACACTAGTGCACAACACTCAATGAAGATGCAGTCTGATAAGTGGAGTAATGGAAGTCCAGCATGCAAGAGAGAGTACCTTTGAAAGTTGGTTGTGAGTACATTTTGTAGACCGTTTGCTTTGTTCCGAAACAGGGGCTTAATTTGTTACAATGTTGCAGTTTCTTCTTGGTTCGGTTCGCTTTCACTTGGCAACATTTCAAAGCGGACCGAAATGTGAATACGGGTGCTTTCACACCTGCCTCATTTAGTTCGGTTGAATCGCACTAGAGTTCGTTTTCCCCGTTGGTGCGGTTCGTTTGGGCAGGTGTGAATGCGGCAATCGCACTCGGGTGCGCACCAAAAGCGGACCAAACAAGCGTACCGAGACCTCCTGGAAGAGGTGGTCTCGGTACGCTTTGAAACGAACTCTGGAGCGGTTCGTTTGTGGTGAGAACGTGATCCGACCTCGAACAGAACCAACTGGCAAAGAACTGCGCATTTTTGGACTAAGCCAGTTGCCGTAGTCAGCTGCGCTGTGCATTATAGGATGAGGAGAAATGTTTGTTGACAGTTTGCAGCTCGCGGACAAACTTGGAGTTGTGAGGAGGTGCGGAGCCTGATATAAATTATTATTAACATTATTTTCGAGCCGCATCCTCGGTTCATTCTCATATATTATTGTTTGTCTAAAGTGGTGTAGACAAACTATATGATAAAATATGACCAAGGATACAATCAGCACACGCAGTCGTCTCTCCATAGTAAACAGCGGCGTGTTGTCTGCCGGATTTTCCACCTCTTTGTTTACTTCCGGGAGTTCTGTTGGAATTTTCCCGCACGTTAATTCTGACCAAACGAAGTGCAGTTATGGAAATGCGTTCCGACTTCCGAGTGATGTGGATGTTGTCACGTGACTGCATTTTGGTTCGTTTTATCAACTCATAAACTGATTCGGACCAGAGCGATCAGTGTGTTGTGAAAAGGAACCAAAATGCCTTAAAAATGCTACAAAGTATAATTTTTCGCCCTTGGTCCGGACCAAATGAACCGAACTACAAATGTGAAAGCACCCTATGCAAGTCAGATGTGAGTAAAACGTCCTCTTATTGGTCAGAGTTCACCTGTTTAAGTTCCTCTGCGTCATCCATCAAGATGTATTGACATTTTTGCTGTAGTGACACGCAAACACTTAGGCTACTTGATTCCCACAATGACTCATAAATTAAATATATATATATATATATATATATATATATATATATATATATATATATATAACTTTTAATGCAATTAGAGCTGGAATTAAGGCTTTGTCGGACAGCATTCCTGCAATGCATGGAGAAGAGCAAATACGCAGATGAAAAGGTGCCCTTTGGTTTTCAACCACAAAAGCTCAGAGAATCAGACACTGCTGCTTTGTTTATAACACATTTCCCATTATGAATTATGATACCGCTTGGTTCGTTGGTCCGTTGGATCGGACTGCTTTCTCACATCAACTGAACCGCTCCTGAGTTCATTTTCAGTCGGGCTGAGACCACCTTGTTCAGGCGTTCTCGGAGCGATTGTTTAGATGCGGATTTAGAGTGATTTCTGCATTCATATATGCCTAAACGAACCCAACTAATAGAAAACGCACAAGGTTCAGAAACAAACGCTCCAAACGAGCTAGGTGTGAAAACGCCCTTAGACTTTGTTTCAAAACCTAGAGCTGCCTTATAAAAGAGAATCCTAACTGAAATGTAAGTTAAGAAGTGACTGATTTGGAACACTCTACATACTGTATGCTGCATTTACACTGGCACAAAAAAAAAATCCGATTTTTACTCACATCTGACAGATCGGAATTTGTTGCACACGTGTAGCTAAACAAAAATCTGAACGTGATCGGATTTTTTCGCACCTGTTCTGAGCCACTTCCAAATGTGAGTTTAAATCAGGTACATATCTGATATCTGGACATCTGACCTACGTCTAAACACGTATATCCAATTCCTTTTGGAATTCCAATCTACCACAATGCGAAGGCGCCAAAGATATCGTATGAAGCAAACGCCTGTATGCGCTCACACTAAAACTCACAGCTTTTTTTTTTTACTGAGGTGAAAACTTTAAAGTTAAGAAATTGAGCACACACAGAAGCATTTAGGAGCAATTTAAGCAACTGGGTTTTAACTTCTGCGCCGTGAATTATTTTAAATAAAACAGTTTTGTTACTGAAAGCTTTATTGTAGGCTATTTTTTGCATTGATGTGATAACTTTGCTGTTTTTGTAAATAAGCTAACAAGCTTCACTATTACATAGGATGGTCTGAGGAGGGGTAATAATGCAGAACTCAGTCTATCACAGCTGGACTTGGTTTAGAACTTGTTCTCCCTCTCTGAGACAAATCTCAGGGTGAAACAGAGGTGGCAGTATGCCAAATGTTTTTTGTTTTTTTTTATCAAATTTTGTATCGTGACCTCAGAATGATAAGGTTGAGGGTTCAGGGAGAAGTCAGGAAGCCTTTGTTTTCAAAAATTCGTGTTATTTGGTTATTCTATCCAATCATGAGTCCGCAAGCCCCCCTGTAGCTACACAGAGAGGCCAATACAGAATCCGATACAGTGAGGATCATTGAGGAAAATGCTTTTATTTGAAAACAATGTTTTTCTTTACGAAATGTACTAGCATATCAATTTGAGTCAAAAGTTGATTTGAAAAAAATATTTACAGGATGTCTTAGTTTTGAGTTTCTCTTTTGTAGTTTTGTCATTTTAATGATTACAGCTTATAGCTCATGAAAAAAAAAATCAAGTATCTTAAGTCATTAGAATATGTCCTAAGATAAATCAAAAAAAGGATTTACAATACAAATAAAGTAAGTTTTGAAAAATATATGTTCATTTATGCACTTATTGTAAATTTCTGCATCAATGCTGCGTGGCATTGAGGCGATCAGCCTGTGGCGCTGCTGAGGCATATTTGGCGCCCAGGTTGCTTTGATAGTGGCCTTCAGCTTGTCTGTATTGTCGGTTTGGGTGTTTCTCATCTTCCTCTTGACAGTACCCTATAGATTCTCTGGGGTTCAGATCAGGCGAGTTGGCTGGCCAATCAAACACAGTAATATTATCATGGCGAGTAAACCAGTAGTAATTTTGGCACTGTGGGCAAGTGCTAAGTCCTGCTGGAAAAGGAAATCGGCATCTCCATAAAGCTCCTGGTAGGTGACTTTGTTGACTTTGGACTTGGTGAAACACAGTGGACCAACACCAGCAGATGACATGGCACTGCAAATCATCACTGACTGGAAACTTCAAGCAAGTTGGATTCTGTGCTTCTCCACCCTTCCTACAAACTCACCTTGATTTGCAAATGAAATCTGAAAAGAGGACTTTGGACCACTGAGCCCCAGTCCAGTTCTTTTTCTCCTTAACCCAGGTAAGACGCTTCTGACATTGTCTCTGGTTCAGAAGTGGCTTGGTACTATAGGAATGTGACAGTGGTAGCCCATTTCCCGAAGATGTCTGTGCATGGTGGCTCTTGATGCACTGACTCCAGTTTCAGTCCACTCTTTGTGAACTCTCCCATGTTCTTGAATTGGCTTCACTTGACTCTTCTTCAAGGCTGCAGTCATCCCTGTTGCTTCTTGCCACACTTTTTCCTTCCAGTCAACTTTCAATGAATATGCTTCAACACAACGCTCTATGAACAGCCAACCCTTTCATTGATGACCTTTTATGGCTTACCCTCATTGTGGAGGGTGTTGATGATTATCTTCTGGACAACTGTCAAGTCAGCAGACTTCCCCATGATTGTAGTTGAGAGAACTGAACTAAACCTAGAGATACCCGGTATTTATACTGTATGAATGGCAATTTAATCAAACTCGAAATGAAATATTCTAACATTTTGAAAAATGTTTGTTGTTGTTTTTTTGACCTGTAGGCCATAATTATCGACAAAAAAGAAAAGAAAAAAGGTTTGAAACATTTTAGTTTATGTGTCTAGAATATATTGCATTTTCACTCTCTTAAATAACCGATGATAAATATGGCACTTTTCAACGATATTCAAATATATATATATATACTGTGTGTATATATATATATATATATATATATATATATATATATATATATATATATATATATATAAGAGATTAATACATTTACTAAGCAAGCATGCATTATCAAAAGTGAATTTATCAAAAGTGACAGTGAAGGCACTTATAATGGTACAAAAAGATTTCCATTTCAATTAAATTATGTTCTTTTTAACTTCAAAGAATCCTGAAAGAATTTATCATGTTTTCCACAATAATATTAAGCCTTCAATGATAATAATAATAAATGTTTCTTGAGCTCCAAATCAGCGTATTATAATGATTTCTGAAGGATCATGTGAAACTGAAGACTGGAGTAATGGTGCTGAAAATTCAGCTTTGCCATCTCATGAATAAATAAAATGTTTAAATATATTACAATACAGTAGAAAACAGCTATTTGAAATTTATGTTTCACAATATTACTGATTTTACTGTATTTTTTATCAAATACTTTGGTGAGCATAAGAAATATAAACATTAACCAAATCTAACCAACCCCAAACTTTTGAATGGTTGTGTAAATCCGAATATTTTTGTCATAATTTTTCATTGTTTTAAATGTCTGAAATCCCCAAACTTTGTTTATTTAAATAAGATTTTGAATCCCAGATTTTCAGTGTTGGACCCCACTGTATTTAGACTGTGCTGCTCAACAGTGATCTGCTTTTGAGAAAAACCGAATGATTGAGTTTTGCTCTGAAATTGTAGATCTGCAAGTTCTCTTGGCAAGAACAAAAGCCATATAGAAGTCGGGCACATCATAGAGAGAGCTGATGTAATGCTATTATACTGTATGTATACATATGAGCGGATCCTGCTACATTAAGTGAATTCAGATTTTTACTTGCACTAATAACATTATAGTCTTTGCAACAAAAAAGCTGTTCACAATATTAACATTTAAACAACATAAATTTAAAAATGAACTTTTAGAGGCATGAAGCTTTACCATTCTTGGCTGAGGCCCTTTTCTTAATGAGCTTTTGTATTGTGTAACCTTACTCTCTTTCCATCTCTCTCATTCTCTTCAAGTAACAGCGGACTGCTAGGTCACAAATTATTAATATTAACAATCCTTCGTGCTCAGCAATTCTGTGCTACATGACTGTACCACAAATTTCTGTACAGCAAAAAATCTACTGCCTGATTTAAGACTAATGGTGGTTCTTGCTTCATAACTGGGGGCTTTATAAATGTATAAATGAAATAAATGTGTTCCATTAAATTGTGGAAAACTTTTCAACTTTGTTGAATGGATTTGTTTTAGTCTTTTTGAAGAAGTACTGATCATGCTGCGTGCAGATGGGAGGGTCATCTGGGTACAGGTTTGAGTAGATTAGGATGACGATGATTAGCACACTAAATATGCAGCAGCGAATAATAGATACTGATGATGTGCTTCGATTACATGGTGTTTTCAGTGTCAACAAGGTCTTTATCTCTTTCTCTCTCAGCAGGTGGATAACAGCACCATAAGGAGTCTACTCTCCTGCACAAAGATTAAGTATGTGACAGTCTTTCGAGTTCAAATTTCAAATTATCATAATATATATGTTTTCAAGCAGATGTTCCTGAACATTCCCCCATCTGCTGTTGTTTGGACAAACATATGTCGACTGTGTTGGGTTGGATGTGATACTCTCAAATAAACCACAGAATGCCACAGTATTTACACTTTCCTCGGAAACCCACCTACAAACACAGATGACTCTTCACATTGAGCTGGGGTAAGAGATAATATTGTATCTTCCAAAACAGTTATATCACCTGTAATAAAACCTTGTTGGTATGCACTCTGTAATTATTGATAAAAAATTGAGAAGCCTGCATGAAATATCTTTTTATATTACAGTATTTTAGACACAATATTTGTATGCTGTCCACTGAATTTCTTTCCATAAACCCTTCTTGGACCATTTCTATGGAGGACTAGTGCCACTTAAAAATAGAATGAAGGAATCAAGGATCAAATTAATAATAATTTGATCAAAAATAAAAATGTGAATAACTAATATATTAGTTAAAATAGGCATTGTAAATATATTTAGAAATAAACATGCTGAAATTGCATTTTGTCTATAAAACATATTTTAGAGCATATTTTGACCTATTGTATTTTATTGCAATTCTACTGTTGCATTTAACCATAATTTGTCACGTTATTATTTGTTACATTTTAGCAACATATTTGTAAACAATAATTAAACGGTTTTAAATGTTTGGTTGAAAACATATTTATTTTATTTTTGAATAATTTAATTGATAATTGATAACCTTTTTTAATTTTTTACTTTTATTGATGGTATTTCTTTAGTTACTTTTTAAAAAAAATTTATGTCCTAGTTTCCCATACTTTTGTCTTTCTGCCTATGTATGTGTGAATACATTTTGAATACTTCAATTTTATTTCAAATGTACCATTTAATTTACTCATTGTCAACTCCTACTCACATTATCCAATCAAAAAAAACATGCATGATGCATGATGGGTAGATCATCTTCCAGCATGGATATTTATAGAACAGACATGTGCTAAGTCCGAAATTGCATACGGTTACTATATTTGGTTTGAAACTTGCTTTGCAACCGTTAAAAAAAAGTATGTTCTATATAGTATGAATGTTTGTAGTATGAGTGAAATTCAGACTTACTACATCTGCCATGTTGTCATGGTCATGTGACCTACAGCAGCGTCGCTTTACCTCCATTTACAAATCCTCTCATGTGGCCTCATGCAATAGACCTTATGCGCCAGAGAAACGAGGGCGCCGCAATCTGTAGAATATTGTCTTTTAACTTCCGTTTTTCGCGGTCGCTCTGTATATTTCAATGGCGCTGCTGTCCAGGAGTAATAAGCTTTTGAATTGGATTTACTTAAAGTTAATGAAAGTTATCATGAGGAATGCAATGTTTAAAGCAGATGATTTAACTAATGTCAGTCGACCGGGAAGATTTTAAAACGAGCCGTTCATTAATAAACACTCAGAATCGCTGTGAAAATACACACCGGAAGTCAAAAGACAACGAGAGCAGCGCTGACAAGGGGCGGGGCTACAAAAGGTCTATAGTAAAGTGTCATCCAGGTATTGGATATTAGGGTTGGGTATCGTTTGAATTTGAACGATTCCGATTCCGATTCCGATTCCTTGTTTCGATTCCGGTTCCTAACGATTCTCGATTCCGATTCTTTTAAGAGGCAGGGTCAAAAAATTTTAGATCAATTTTAATTCTATGAACTTTTTACTTTTTATGAAATTTACTATGAATTTCTCACAGGGCTGTTTTCAACTACAATATAAATATCAAATCTATTTTTAACAACTTTTTTGACATTTTAAATGAGCTAGCTAACCAATGGTCTTTCTGAAGGAAATAGTCTGACCTTCTCCATTAATTGAAATATTAAAAAAATTGCATCACAATAAGTATATTGTATTGTATGTGATTGTCACTAACATTTTAGTAACTAAACTGAATTTTATTAGGTTTAGTGACAACATGTTACAATGTTTACATGGTACAATTTCTGGTAAGCTACGCTTTTTTATTACTTCATTTCAATTCAGTTATTGTGATTTGATTTAATATTGACTCATTTGGATAAATATTAGGTACTCAAGATAGGCTTTAATTTTTCTCAAGAAAAAAACAACTCACCTAATGCTGTAAACATACAGAGAGCCCTATCAGCTGGCAGTATTATTTAAGGTTAAAAATAACTCAAATTAAATATAATGTTTTTTTATTTTTTTTATTATAATAACAACTTTATTTAATGATATAAGTACAAATATAATAAATATGTAATATAGTACACATATTTAGCAAAATACTCTCTATAGCTCTTTTTTTCTTGCCAACTATGTGCTACAGCCTATATGTTCATTAAATTTCTTTCCTGAGGTAAATATGACATAATTGTTCTTATTGACCTCTTCACGCTGATAAAAAACACTGATTGATCGATATTATGTATGAGGAATATACAGTTAGGTAAGTTGTAGTCTACTGTATCTTTCAACAGTGTTCGTGTTTATTTACTATACTAGCTAGTCGAGATGATCGGTTCACATGCGCTAGGGATCTGTCGCGTCATTTACAAGCGCCAAAACGGTATTTATTGTTTGAATTTCGTAATAAAATTGACAGAATCTGAGAGCTGAGATTTTTTTGTATATCATAAAGTAACTGCTCTGTCTAGTCTGTCGGTCTCCGTGTCCTCTGTGCTTCACGATTTTATTGTGCGTGAGAAAATGGATGTGTGGTGTGAGAAGTGTCAATTGCGTGTGTCTCACGGTAAATGCGTGAGAGTTGGCAGCTAGTAAATGTGTTTTCATGAATATATATTTTTTTACGTTCGCCGGCATCGCGCGCAGTTTTCAAACGGACGAGCAGAGGACGAGAGAATATGGTTGCAACTTGCAAGATACTGAAGAATAAGAAAACATCATATGTACGTTTTTAAGGTTTAACGTCAGGGTTGTTTGCTCTGAATACATTTTATGAGACGCTGTGTGAGTTAATAAGGCAACTCACACAGCGTCTCGATCATAATGTGTCGGTTCGCAGTTTAGCATAACAATCAATATACGCTTACACCTGTGCTAGTACACGCATTTACCATGCCTTGTGTACGTTACAAATGTTTAACTAAAGTGTCAGCGAGTTAACATTTGGCAGTTTGAAATCGATTATGTAGTTACTTCAGTTCAGAATAGGGCTAGAAATGACTTAGACAGCGGTTTCTTCTTCCGGTCGGCGGACTGTGAATCGAAATTTAAACTTTTGAACGATTCCGGGAAAATCGCAAAGCTAGTCCCGGTTCCAGTCGATACTCGATACTCGATACCCAAGCCTATTGGATATACAGTAAAGGTATTGTCACCGGAAATAAAAGGTCATCCAGGTATTTTTCGCACTGTTTTATGAATACTATGAATTCGGACATACTTCTCGGCTCACATACTGTTTTTCGCCTACTAGGCCTATTTATTATGGAAGTAGCATATTCAGAGTGACGCAGCAATGATTTTCTGCAGAGATTTGTGGTTATTCCGTCCATCCTGTATTAGGGCGTCATGAGCAGAATGCATTTCTCAAAGGACCTTCAAGTCTGTGTTCTGAATGTCACTTCTGCAGTTCATTGGATAAAAATCAAACGTTTAGGGAGGGGGGATATTGGTGAAGCACATGCTATTGTGGTGCAGGCTGCTGGATGTCGGGGAACTGAATGACAAAGTAACTTCTTCAAAGCCTGCTGGGTGGATGGAGCAATGAGAGTGAGAGGTGCTGATTTAGAAGGCAGACGTGTTGTTCGTGTGCAACACCGTGCTGCGGTAAAGGCCTATGGGATTTGCTCAGTCTCTCTGTCTCCTTGACATCTCTCTTTCTTTTTCTCTCTCTCTATCAGCTCTTTTGATCTGCTCTGCTCTGTGCGGATGTTTCACACCAGCTGTTTGCTTCCCTTTGAGAATAATTCACAGCATGCTGTCTAAATTATGAAATGAGGACTGACTAGAGATAAGCCTAACAAAATTGACATTATATTGCTTATTGTTTGTTCTGCTTTTGAATCATTGAGCAAATATTTTAAATAATTAAAAGGTTGAATCACAGTGGTCTAACACATAGATGAAATACAGAAGAGTTTAATAGTACAGCTTTATTTAAAAAAGAAAAATGTATTTTTAATTATTATTATTAAAAATAGTTTCAGGAATTAACTGATTAGAATCATAATTTTAGCTACTGATAAATGCCATAACGACATCATTATGATGACAAAATAAATTGTTCCATTAGTATTTGTGAATTTAAACAAAAAAAATTCAAGCAGCACATTATGCTGTGTGCATTATGCACACATATGGGTGTGATATCACAATTTTAGATTGTGAACCATTAAAATGTCTCCATGATCTGCCTTTGAAGAGAGCATGCTCTTAAAGCATGCTCTTAAAGTGACAGCAGCCTAATAAATCTGCTGCTGTCTGTCAATTAACAGACAAAGAGAAAATCACTCACTGCTCTTGACTGAATAACTTCATTAGCTTTAAGAATCAATGTATATTTAATACAGTGAAGTCTATGTATGTGGTGTATTATTTCATATTGAATGCTACTATTTTTCACCCGTATGATCAGTTTGTCTCATGGAATTTAAGGCTGCTTTCACACTGGGCTCTAGCCTGGTTAAAACCAGACCATTCTCAGTAGTAACTGAGTTATGGTCTGGCAAAGCTTCATTAATAACTCATTTCCAAAGGGGCGTCACCAACGGACGTCGCTCAAATGCCTCTGGGCGCAATTGGATAGACCCAAAACCAATCAGAGCGATCGTCATCGTGTAAAGCCATATGCTGCATCCCAATTCGCCTAAGTTACTCTACGCCATAAAAGTATGTACTCTTTTTGTGAAGAAAATGTATTTACTTTTGAATGTGTAGCAAAAAAGTAGGCAAGCTTTGGGACATTCTACTTCGTCATCTTTATCGGACGGATCTGTCGCGTGCATCCTGTCACTTAAACTGCCCTGTCAATCATCTTTCCACAGTTAAAATCCTCTATTAAATCTAATTGAATTTCCTATACCGTTTCGGAGAGAAATGTAGTAGCACGTTCATCTGCCAGTGGGTCTTTCATGGAGACTGTCCTCATGTGTTTGCAATTTGAATATAATAATGCATTTAAAAAATGGTGCGCTTCACCAACGAACGTCGCTCAAATGCCTCTGGGCGCAATTGGATAGACCTAAAACCAATCAGAGCGATCGTCATCGTGTAAAGCCCGCCTCAACGTTTCTGATTGGTGCCTCGATTTGGACGGATTAGAAATCGGCTTGAATGGGCTCTTTGCCAGACTACTTGCAGAGCAAATCTAAATTTGCCGGAAGTTTTGTCTGGGTTTTCCCAGGCTAACTGGGCTCGTTTGCTGCGGTCCAAGCCCGAGCGCGTTTGTTCCTGGCGCCCCCCGCAGCGTTGGTCTGGTTTCACACTCAACTTGATTCTATCGAACCCTGGTGCGTTTGCGTGCATCTTACGTCATCGCAAACGTGCACGGCGCATGATACACGGTAAAAAAAAATTGCTGCGATTATTTATCACAACTTAAAATCCAACATTGTTTCAACTTTAAAAAGTATGTGTTCATGCTTGACTTAAAATATTAAGTTTAGTTAACTTTAGTTAAGTTGGATATTTAAGTTATCTCAACAAATTTTAAGTTGTTATAACTAAATTGCAGCCACATTTTTTACAGTGTAGAAAACAGAAGGCATGCAGGTCAATATATTGTTTTTTTATTAATTTGGTGCTATTATGCACAGCTGAGTGAACAACACAGGTTTACTGTGTGTGTGACGCATAAGGTGGTTTTCTGCTGCTTGCAAACGAACTCTTTTGAGGAGACAGTGGATTTCCATTAATTTGTTGTCCTGATTCCACACGCTATGCGCATTTGAATACACTGAATACACTCTCGCTCGTATTCAAGGTAAATTATCAACAGTATCATCCCTTACATGCATTTTATTTAATTAAATACATAATAATCAACTAAAACGCATGCGCAGGTCACTTTACTTCCCGAACAAGTACGCACATGAGTCCGTGTTGCTTTCACATTCACGCGAATCCTCCAGGTAAGTCTCGGGTTCGGTACCCCAGTGCGCACCCGGGTCCGCGTGACAGCGTTCAGATTAGCGATTTTTCTTTCGAACCGTGCCCGGTTCTGAACTAAACTGCCAGTGTGAAAGCACCCTTAGTTTGTTTTCATTCACATCATGGGCCCTATTTTAAGGATCTGAAACGCAAGTAACTTTGTGGGCGGGTCTTGGGCGCTGTTGCTATTATACCGGCGGGATAAATTACTCTTGCGCCCGACGCAAATCTAAAATGGGTTGGTCTGAAGTAGCTTCATTATTCATAGGTGTGATTTGGGCGTAACGTGAAATAAACAAATCAGAGCGACATCTCACATTCCCTTTAAGAGCAGGCGCGCTTGTTCTAAAGCGGATTCCTATTATAACGGCGGATTTGCCAGACGCGCGCCAGGAGCGGTTCACAGCCGAGGAGACCGACTATCTATCTATCTATCTATCTATCTATCTATCTATCTATCTATCTATCTATCTATCTATCTATCTATATATCTATCTATCTATCTATCTATCTATCTATCTATCGATCGATCGTAATAATGTATGATTTGCAAAAATGAAAACTGCTGCTTCTGTGTAGATGAGAGAATCAAAGTGTATGCGCGTTGTGCACATTGATTATGGCCAAGCATGCACCCTTAAAATAGCATCTGAATAACATGCGCAACGCGCCACTGACTTTAAACTAGTTTTTTTTCGGTTAGTGGCGGAATTGTTTTCTAAACCTGTAAAATAGCATGAGGGAACGTTTGCGCCGGAACACGTGCAAGATAGGGCCCCATGTGTTCCTTTTTTTGAGTTTCCCGCCACTCCTTTGTTTCTATGGTTACTGTTATTATTAGTTAATTCTGTTCAGGTGCACTTGTTTGAGTCACTACTTAAGTTCTTCCCTCACAGTCCTTTAGTGTTTGGTCTATGTTACATTTAGTGTGTGTTACCTTTCCTGTCTGAGTATTATTATAATTATTAGTATTATCCTCATTAATCTTCGTCTGCCTTCCTGCAACCACCTGTGACACTGTTTGTTTATTTATTTATTATAATAAAAACAGCTGTGGAAAATGACAATTCCCAGCAAGCAATAGCCGTCATTTCACCGTCTCAGTTAACTATGGACCTGATATAGTCCGGCTATGAGTAACCCACTTCTAGCCAAAATAACCTTGAATTTGGTTGCATGTCGTTTAAAAAAAAAAGCGAGATGTATGATATTCCATCATGTAAGCAAAGTCAACAGTGATTATAAGGTGTTTGGCTTCATTTCTTTGACATGATCTCTGCGTAGCCTGTGCGTCTATTCTTGGGCTAAGGTTTAGATGTCTATAAAATTTTCACTGACCGCCCAAAATTTTGCCTTGTTTTAGCCTAGACATCAGGGCTGTGTTTGGACGGCTATTAGACGTCTTTTTAAAAAAATGCAAAATTGCTGGCTAGGTTTAAGATCGGTGTTATAGAGACAATGCTGAATTTGGTCACGGTTGAAGGGTTAACAATGCCCTTTGCGTAATTATACATTATATTTTCATTCTAGATCTGTATCTTGGAGCAGTTCCTTTTCCTCTATGGATGTGTTAGCAGTCATCACTGATAGCATGAAGAAAGATACTACTGTCCCTGGTGTGGAAACTCACTGTAGATTAAATAGGTATGTATCACAATAAAACATTGACAAACCATGGGGTTAATTTCTATGAGTTTGATATCATGTTACTTAAGAAAATACTATGCAAAGTGTCCACTGTAAATATCATTAAAAAGAGGAGGTTCAGGCTGTCTTTTCTCCAGCAGAACAAAAGTAATTAATTTTCAATGAAGAGTAGTTATGTAAGCTGCAAGGATTTCTGATATGCAGAATTTTAAGATCTGATTTCAGCTGCACCTTTTGTGTCTAGAGCGTATGCAGCCACTAGGGGCAAAATGCAACAATCGTATGTGAATGTGACTCATGCCTTGGAAAGTTTGAATATGCAGCAGTGCAAATGAGTTTTGAAAAGGATTTTTAATTTATTTTTACATTTTTTTCATTTCACATTGCTATTGTGTGACTTCAGAAGTCTTTGAGCCTGACAACTCTTCATTTTTATTATTTAGAAAAAAAATGGCCATGACATGACGTTTTTCAACATTTTCTCTTTTGTGTCCTCTCAAGAAAGAAAATAATACAAGTTTTGAACAGCAATTTTAATTAAACAAAGTCACGTCTGTCAGTGACTTTTGCTTTTAAACTGAAATTTCACAAGATTTGAATACTCATTGGCATGTTTTTTCTATAGATGCCAGTGGGACAATATTGAAATGATTAGTGCTTGTACAGACAGACTCTCTCTCCTCTTTTCAGTTTTGGTCTGATGACACTGCAGAGTGTAGAAAGATGAAAACGGGTGGGTGAATCAATAGGGGATAGAGAAGAAAATAATAGAGAGCACACTGGCACCCATGTGTTTTTTTTTTTTTTTTTAATCTCCTAAGGCGTTTCTCTCACTCTTTCTCTACTCTCTCTCGCTCCCTGTGCCTCTCTTGAATGGCTGCATGACAGCAAAGAAGGTTATTCTTGGCAAGTTCTCTCCTCCCTTTCAGCAAAAAACAGCCTTTCCTGCGCTGGCCTGCTCCAGCCTGTCTGGGGCCTCTCTCCCTCTTTTTTTCTCCCCATCTTAATTTTTTTTTAGGCATTCTCTCACTCTTTTTGTGTTCCCACTCACACTTTCCCATTTTTAAGCATGTCTTTTTACACTTTATATTTAATTTCCCCCATATTTCTGCATCTCATTCTTAAGCATGCCTTTCTCACTTGCCCTTTTCTCACCAGTGAAATCCTTTCACTTTTTGCACAAAATAAAATGAAGCGGTTAAGTTTTTCAGTCTGCTGTTGTCCTCATCTGCAGATTGATTCAGACTCCTAATCTCAGGGAACCACTGAGGTCCCGGGAGCTCTGAGATGTGCTCGATTTACTCTGCGTTCAGGGTAAAGGGATAAAGAAATTCTGACCAATAATCTCACAATGGAAACCTACCCAGTGATAGCTGTGTTTTCATTGCTGTAATTCAAATTCAGAGGAGTTTAGATGAACAAAAGGAGGAGAAACGTCAGACCTGTTCTCAAAAGAGACCCATTTAATTCAGACCCCCATCTGCAAGGCTCTGCAATTTTCCGTAAGGGAGAATGGCTCAATCATTCAAAGCAAATGGTGGGAATTTTAGAGCATGAGTCATGATTCTTTCCATCGTTTTGTGTAATTCTGTTGATATACAACCACATAATAAATAGCAGAGAATTATGTCATAATATATTAGATTAAGAATTCTTAAAGTTGTGATGGAATTCCTATAAAATGTAATAAGTACCATGTGCAAATTTAAAACCTTGTGGATTAGTGTTCTAATGCTCAAAAAGAGACCAGGGGCCTCATTTATAAAAGAAGGCGTACGCTGCTCTCTACGCAATAATTGGTATTTATAAAAAGCAAACTTGACGGGAAAATGTGCGGTCCTTCACGCAAGCTCTGACCCAGGCGTACGCACAAAAACGGGTGAAATGAGAAATGGCGACACCGTCGGCAGATGGAAGAAACGCGTGAAAGTGTGTGAAACTGTAGACCGTTGTGTAAAAGAACTGGCAATACTGCCTCTCATAAATAACATGAAGACTTCACAAAGCAAGTCTTACAATTAACAGCCTACACGAACACCCGTTTGATCGATCTGCAGTGTAAAACAAAAAAATCAAACGAAGATTACAACAGAAATGCAAATGAACACATATTTGCAAAAAGAAAAGTGAAATATGTTCTGCAATAATATTGGCATGTTATGCAATTCATCCTCATAACACATCTGTAGCTTGTCAGATGCAATCAAATGGATGGTAATAAAATGCCATGATGCCATCACAATGCGTAATGACATAATGAAAGTTACGTTTCTTGGTTTTCCTCTCTGTGTTTGCCATGATTTCGCAATCGATGAATATTAACTTGTGGGCGTTTCACGGACTATTTATGGGCAACTATGGGCGTGACATGAAGCCGCAAAAGCTGCGCTACATTTAGAATTGATTGTGATTTATTAAGGGAAAACTGCGTAGGATGTGCGTGCGCACGGTTTTATAAATCCGAATATTTCTGTGCGTACGCACGTCCTATGTTTCATCCGTACGCCACTTCTGCCGCAAATCCTACGCAAAGTTTTATAAATGAGGCCCCTGGTGACTATTCCATTATGTTCAACAATGTTTATGTAATCATCCATCTACTTCATCATTCCATCCATTCATCCATCGCAATAAAATTAATTGCATGAAATGCAGATTTGCCAAATTAGTAAAAATGGCTTTAGTCAATATATTAATTGATTTCTACATTGTTGAACGTAAGTTTGTAAGTTTACAACAAACCATTCTCTGGGATGCGTTCTTGTATTGCCTTTGAATTTTCATGAATTGTTTGTTGACACCCATGCGTCAGTCTTTGGCCGTCAAACAAGAGCAGACACCTGCAGAGCAAGAAAAGAGAGTGTCCAGAGACTCATTTGTATCTCATATCTTCTCTAAAGCAGACATCCAATAGGTTGTCGGTGATGTGCCTCTAAGGGAAATGAAAGATTAACTGCACTTTGTCAGCTGTTAAAGTTTTAGAAAAAAAAAAAAAGGCTTTAGACATCCATTACCCATGGCACCAGAGAGAAAGCAAAGTTTGCTTCACAGCTACCGCACTGAGGTTAGATCAGGACCCAAGCAAATGGACTGCTTGGCCTCAGAAATCCTGAGTGTTTATTAATATGCGTAGTAGTAGATGGATAGAAAGGTTGCACTTTGCACTATATACAGTAATATTGCAGTAAGGCAGTAACTGTCATATTACTGTATACCTGTAATCATAGATTTATTCATCCTCGGTTCTGTTTTGTTTAGTTTTTTTCCCCATTAGTGTCATTTTGGGCTTATAACTGCTTCCTCTCAGTTTAGATATTATGACTCTTCATTTTCCCTCTTTTTCATCAAAGAGAGAAGATGAGTGAATGCAAGAGAAAACATAATGTTTTCTAAAAACATCCGTTTCTTAGTAACTTCAGGACTCGAGTGTATAACAATGCATCAGTTTAGTCATTTCTTAAACTAAAATGATGCAGTCAGTAGAAAAATACAAGCCATTACTAATGGAAAAATACTGCAATTAAATAAACCTTGTTATTGCCTTTTTAGACAGTACTTTTTCTTAGCAGAATACGTCCATTTCTTGCACTTAATAAACTGTGACTAAGCAGCAAATAGCCCATGACTCTAATAAAAGTCATGATGTTGAGAAAAGACTGCTTTTTTGCCAGACTGGAATCCAAGATGACAAGATAAGCAAGAGAACTCTATTCAGGAGTAGAACCGATAACAAACCATCTGAACAAAACCACCCTCATCCACACAGACCTTTTTTTGTGTTTGCTTTTATTCCTGTGATGGTAAAGATGAAGTCTCAGCTTCATTACTCCAGTCTTCGGTGTCATATGATCCTTTAGAAATGATTCTTATATGCTGATTTGGTTCCAAAGAAACATTTCTTATCATTATCAATGCTGAAATCAGTTGTACTGCTTATATTTTCATGAAACCATTTTCCAGAAGTCTTAGAATAGAAAGTTGAAAAGAACAATTATTTATTTATTTTAAAAATGTGAGTCTTTCCTGTCATTTTTAATGCATCTAGGCTGAATGATGCAACAAAAAAATAATCTTACCATGTTGTTTTACAACTTTCAGGAACACAGTTAATGAATCTCAATTAAGTTTTTGTATTATTAAAGTATGTATCCTCTGTGGTGAAAGCAATACCAGAGTGCACTGCAACAAGCTCTGTAAAAAAAATCCAAGATAGTGGATGAGGTGAAAGATTTGTTGATTATATATAGCTATTATAAAATCCATGCTATTTTTCTTTTATTAAAAATAGTTTTAAGCGATTTAAAACTCACTGTTTTACCCTAAATGTGTCTCTCACAATTATTAGACTTTCCTCTAACATCACCTGTATTCCAATTAGTTGTGAGTTGACTCTCCCTTGAACTATGTGTTTGTAATTTGTATGAAGCAGAGTTACTGCCAATATAGAACATTACAAATCAGTCACTTATGATGTTCCCTAACAGTTACCTTGCTATAGAAGGCAGCTGTCTATAGGCAGCATGCAGCGAGGCAGTTCGGTAGGCTTTAGAACAGAGTTGCAGTGCTGTAAACTTTATTGTAAAAATGTCTAGCTTAGTAGTTTAAACCTTTTGAATATAATTCATGTTAGCACGGATTCTTCTTGAATGCGTTTTCAATGACCCTTAAATTGCACTTGAGAGATTGTATCAGGCTCACTTTACACTTTTAAAGGAATGAATACATCTTCTTTGTTTGTTGTAGGTGATTGTGGACTTGAGGGCACCTGCCAACGTGAAGATGAGTGAAAAACATATTGCTTTGCTGTCAAATATCCGGCATGATGAACAGCCTACTCAAGGTGCATTACTACACACAGCAGCCTTTAAGTGCTAGTTTGTGAATTCAACTCACCGCTGCCCAAATCACTCATACTGTGAATTTGATGTGTCGGAGTGGGACTGAAGAAGTGGCTGGGTGGGTTTTCACTGTCATTAGATGTCCGTCCTTGGGTTTGAGAAATCTGTCACTTTGAGAGGAGTTACTTGGCCAATGGGGGACAGGTTTGAGGTATCATGGCAGAACAAGGTAAAGCGCAATCAGTCTCAAGCAAAATGATTTTCACAAGGTGGGTAGTGGGTATGGATATAACCTTGGTCAAGTCGCCAAGCACCAAATGTGAGTTAGGCTTAATATAAAAGGCCCACTGAAGTGCCTTGGAACGCGCAGCTTTGTATGATGCGTTGATGTAATTTCCACTGAAACAGGAACCTAAGGCGGGACATATTGAATGGTTCCTCCCCCTTTTCAAATAGCCATTAGCGTTTAGTTTACCTCACAGACTGCAAGTCGTACTTGATAGCACCATGGAAGCGTATCCGAGCGCTGATGATACGTTAGATTCAATAGAGGTGTGAATAAATTCTAGCCATTTCATTTTTAACCAACACAGTTGGAAAACAGAATAAGACTCGAGCTTTTGAGCGACCGAACACACATCTCCAACCCATATTGCTCCGTGATATGTCAACGGTCGCTTTGGCCAGGTGGTATTATAGCATAGGGAGCGGGACGCTTTAGATTCTAGAGAGCATTTGATTGGACAGAAGATGTGATGAGAAGCTGAAGTCCGTGGTGATAACATAAAAATCCGAGATCCATTTTAGCGGAAGTGAGAGACTTCATTGTTTTGTAACACGCCAACTTATTCATAACCTTAAGGCTAACATATTCATACTAAAAGCTAAAAAACTAAATTTTGATTTAGAAATGTGCATTGTGCAATAAGGAAGTACTCCAAATACATTTTAATTATAATATTTATATCAGTAAGCGATGTGTCAGTAAATATAATAATGGATATGTAGTATACTTAGTATGAAATAAACGTATTTTAAATACATTTTGGAATAGTTTTTTATTAAATTTTTTCACTGGGGAACTTATTGTAAAGTGTTACCAAAATAATTATAAATTTTCACCCACCGTTGATTTTGGTCCATTTGACCCACACTGTGAATCCCACCCTCTTTCTATGTTTCTAATCAAAAAAATAACATATACCAATTGTGAAAAGTGATTTGTACAAGGCAATGACTAGTAACAAATGATCTCCACCTGTGATTGGGAGTGACAGTAAATGTGGAAATTCCTCTGTGGCTGTTTTCACTTCGAGTTTGCAGTCGCTGGTGTGATTAAAGTGAAAAATGAAAATGATAATGGCTCAGACTGGTTCAGCTGTCTCATAGATTTGCTGTGAAATTGAAAACAGAACAGATGAGCGAATTCCTAATCAATTACAAGAAATGATGTGTGAAAGAATGTGTTTGCGCAGTCTTCTCTCACAGACACTCGTCCACTTTCAATTTCCACCTTATTCTCTCCATTTGGTCTTCACCTCTTTTCTCTCATGTGGGAGGAGAGCGAGGGAACCGGGGACTTGTGGAAAATATGAATCCTATTTTACTGAGATGCCTTACAGTAAAGTGGATTTCAGTCCCACAGCCAGGGTGCCTTTGATCTGTTCTGTCCATTCGTCTCATTGGCTTTTCTGCCAGCGGAGCTGAGAGGGGCTAAACTAGCCATGCTTCAGTGACAGGACGCTCTCAGCAGGGACTAAAGTGTCCTCATGCTCCACATACACACGTTCTTTCATTCACATGCCAGATACTCAGTAAATGAGAAAAACATACAGTACACCTATTTGTTAGGCTTAATCTGGCAGGGACTATCATTCGGCTTCATGGGTTCAAACTGAGCTGAAGACGGATGATAAAGCTTTGGTTTGTTTAGCTCTATTCCAAAACCTAGTGAGATACCTTCATAGGCTGCATTTTAAGACAACACCAACAGGGGAAAAAACACATTTTGGCAAAATTCTAAATCAGCATGTATCCTTTGTGGAGTTTGGAGAGCACAATCTCATATTGCCTTGTGCTATTTGAAAAAATAAATCAATCCAAGAGAAATTGGCAGATAGATTATAGATCATTAGATCACTGCTTTCTGCACAAAAAGCAACATCTCTGTTTGGAAGCAGTTTATTTGTTTTATATTCTTTTTGATATTCTCAAAAGCGCATGCATAAATGTAGGATATTTTATATGTATTATTTTATATACTAAAAAAAAAAAATCATGGCACAGTTTTAGTATTTGCATATATTTTATTTTAAAGTCCAACTGTAGTCAGTAATTGTATCCCTTAAAACTCATCGTTGATCACGAAAATGACATATTTAAAGGTTTTCCATGGGAAAAAAATTATTTATGCCTTAAAATAGCTTGAATGTAATAGTTGAATGCCTCATTTAGTATACGCGGTTCTATGAATAAGCAAATTAGCCCTGCCTCCACTCACTCAAGACTTTAAGTATTTTCTAAATGAATTTATTCATGGCCCCATTGACTTCCATTCCAGAAAAATACTATGGAAGTCAATGGGGCCCATCAACTGCTTGGTTACCCATATTCTTCAAAATATCATCTTTTGTGTTCAGCAGAATAAATAAATTCATACAGGTTTGGAACAACTTGAGGGTGAGTAAATGATGACAGAATTTTCATTTTTGAGTGAACTATCCCTTTAATTTATGTGTAATTAAAATTTATCTTAAAATTAGGCCCAAACCTTTTTTTGAGTATTTGTGATAAATATATTGCATATTTAAAATTGTATTTGTAAGTTTTTATGTAAATAATAATATGACTGAATATGTGTCAGATTCTGTATGTTGTGGTAGTAATCAATCGAAGATAAATCTATTTTGGTTTAAGCTGATTATTCCATCACATTCATCACCCACCAGGTGCTGTTTTCAGGAAACAGACTGTTCCTCATGGTCAGGCCTGGATTGCTGTCATCTTCGCGAAGGCCACTGGGCACAAACACGTGCACCGGCTGACAAGTGTTCCACCTCTGCATAAGGACAGCCAGCCTTCATTCCTTTTGGAACACGAGCCCAGGGCTGACTTAATTGAAGTGGTCAGTGTTAGAACTGAAGTCAACACACTCGCATTCATGAAGGTCCATGGAATGAGCCTACACATTGGAATACCAGCTGGCTAGATTCTTCGTAAAATAGCGGTAAATAATTCAGCTTTAAAGAGAGAGTGTTTCTCAAATAATTTAAAAGGCGGTGCCTCAGCAGACTTCCAGTAGTCTCTACAGTAGCAGCATAAAAGTAGGTTTCTCATTCTATGAGTACAATTTCATGTCTAAACAATTCACAACACATACTGTAAGTTAGGTTGTTGTTTTGACTGCCTCCAACCTGAACAATTCAATGAAGTAAAAATTGACATATTATAATGTATTCAACACACACACACACACATATTGGGCTTAAGATTGTCCTATTCCAGAAAATGATCCAGTTGCTAAATCCAGTGTGTAAAATTGAATGCTCATCTTCTCATCCATCAAGCTGGGCTCCATTCATTCTCACGTGTCCCACGGTGAAATCTACTTAACAGCCTCCTTTGGTTTGGCCATCTTGACTGATTGGGATTCCACGTCCGTTTGCATTACATTCAATCTGTGTTGACACTCAAGCAAAGAATGTCTAAATTTGCTGGTCTGAGCCATCCCTCGGCAGGCTTTAGAAAGCTGCTTGCGGTGTTGCTGCTGATTGTTTTGAGTGAAAACAGATGTGGTTTCTTCACTTCTCTCTCTCTCTCTCTCTCTCTCTCTCTCTCTCTCTGATGAGGCAGCCTTCGATCACAATGCTCACGATATTGTCTTTCTCAAACATCCGGCTCTCCGGGAGGCCACATCTGACCAGGCCTCCTTCTCTGTCACTCCTCTATATTGTAGAAAACATAAAAGAATGTTTTTTTCGTTCTCCTGGCCAATAAAGCAAGAGCTTCAGAGCGACGAGGCCGACTTGCCTGTTCTGCAGCAAAAAAAAAGTAAAGCCACATTGCTGGCTATATACCACCGTGCTCCAGCTCAGGCGTTGGCAATCAGTCACACTTTCCCATTTTGTTGGATGAAAAATCCTAAAGCATTGTTCAAAAACAAGCTTTACTGGTCATTTATTTCCCCTCAGCAGTGTCAAAGGCTCCTAATGAGAAAAATGCCTGGACAGCAGGGAAGAACCCAACAGCATTACTTGTAGAGGCTTCAGTGATGTGAATTTTTTTTGTGTGTGTGATTTGTTTACCCAGTCTCATATATCTCCTGTCTCAGTGCACATGTGCCGGGGACCTCGGAGGGGCCCCTAACAGACCTCAAGAGTCCCCTGTTGACCAAGAGCTTTAATTAAAGTTGGACCAATTCACAGTCTCAGGACAGGACACCTTTCAACCCCTCAACCTTTTCTGCTCTTCTCTGCAAGTATGTTTACATCATGCACTTTATAAGTTCAATTTCAGTCCAACTAAAGTAGCAAATTGGTTTTACCTTGGAAATTGTTTATTTTATTCACACTGTTGTTCAAAGGTTTGGAGTCTACAAGATCTGTTAATGTTTTTGAAAGAAGTCTCTTTGATGGAAAAGATGAATTTTCAGCATCATTACTCCAGTCTTCAGTGTCATGTGACCTTCTGAAATCATTATAATATGCTGATTTGGATCTCCAGAAACGTTTATTATTATCAATGTTAAAACCGGTTGAGCTGCTTAATATTTTTGTGGCAACAGATTTTTTTCTTTGATAAATAGAAATTATTTATTTGAAATAACAATATGTACCTTTGCAGCTAAAATATATAGCTTTAAACAACAAAAAATAAAGGAATTAAACAGTAAGTATTTAATGTACAAGTAAATGTCATGTAAACGCTTTGGTCTAACTAAAATTGTTTTGCGAAGTCAGATCTAGATAATGCGATTGTTGACGTTTCTGATTGTACAGATCATGTCAATCAGACTGCAGCTGGCCAAAACACCATAACAACATTTCCTTTAGAAAATATAAAAATAGTTCATGCATTAGCACATAACGCTTACTTTAGCTTGTTTTTCTCAAACAGGAACATTTGCTTTCTTTGCAACAGCACTCTGGTAGTCTTTTGTCAATTTTCAACCCTCTTAAAATTGAAAAAATTTAATTTCAGGGGGCATTGAGAGCTATTGCAAATAACAGTCAACAATGAGACTCGGGTTGTTTTTTCCTTTCCATTACTTTTGGGTACATACTGTAAATGCAGAAGCATCGACTCTTAAATTATATTCTATTAAATTCAAGATTATATGGGTCGTTCATTATAGGTCAAATCGGCGAACGATGTCAACAAACCTCTCAAGATATTGAAATGTCTCTAATGGACCTCTTTGACTGAATAAAGACCAGAACGTGACATTTTACCCAAGAAACAAATACAATAATCCTAAAGTAAAGAAGAAGTTTAAAAACATACTGTGTATAAAGCAAATGATGGTCGTTTGTGAATGTTTACTGACCCTCTTTGTTGTGTCATGTTATGCAGACAGCAGATGGCACTGATGGATACTGTAGCTACATACATTTCAGGTGTCATACGTGCACCTCATTGTCCCTGGCTCTTTGATATCTAAGAAAAACCTATCTGGACTTTCCAGACAGTGGACACACAGGAAGTGAATTATGAATAAGCAGAATTTTCTCTCAAAGTCAGTATAGAAAATCCCCAAATTCCATCTGGGCCTAAAGATAAGCTACTGTACAATAACGAATTAGAAGGGTAAACCAGAAACGCAGTTGCCAGAATGAGTGCTGAGACATGTGATAACTAACACAAAACCATATTCCCTACTCCATTATCTTCTGCCGGGTGATGATAGATTGTTGAATGTGTCCTTTTTTCCCTCTAACTGTCACGTTAAGCATTTTTCCTGAATCATTTCTGGTTATTAAAGTGGCCCATTTGTCCTCTCCGTTGGTGAGTGTGGTCACACGGCCGGTGACTGAAGTGCTCTTGTGAACAGAGCAGTGCCTGGACCAGGGTCAGGCTGGCTGTGAGCATCTCTGCTGTGCCATTCCTCCTACGTGCCTTATTACGTTGTCAAGACAAGGCGATTTAGTTAATTGCCTCATTTGGAGGTTGAAATATTATGCAGCAAATGTACTCTCTTATGGCCATTTTTGAGTGCTTTTCT